>NC_058189.1:61278456-61906671 GCF_907165205.1 Coccinella septempunctata | reverse complement strand
CTCGTTGGAAAATAGTACATTCTAAGGTTCAGTCAGAGACAACACTAAAATTTTCGTGACTACTTTCGAAATTGTCATCATAGAAATACCTTGTCATTTTGGCAATTGAATCAATGTAGATTAGACTGGGATTCTACATTGAGCTTGCCCTTTCGCATGTGTGGCTAAGCTTCTCGCCCTTATCGCCCTTTAACTCGAGAACGAAGAGTATGTAAAATTGCTTCAGACAAAAGTTGTGTAGAATTCTATTATCTACAACTTTCTCAATAAATACAAACACGATAAGAGGTACAGGGAGGGAAATATTCGAAAAAATGTAATTTTCATCATCTTCAAAGTGTCAGATTAAGAAAACCCCCTGTGATTAGTGTCAGATTAATGTACACGTTTTTTTTTTTACATTTTCAAAGGACCGCTGTGATCTTGCGTCTCGTCCAAATTGTCAGTCCCTTGAAAAGTAGCTTCTTTTGGGCCTAATTAACATATCTTCCAAAAATCTGACACGCTGGAAAAATTTTTATTTTACCATTTTCATCTCTTCCGTACGGTCAGTCCCACCGCGCAAACTGTCAGATAAGCATGAATTTATTATCAGAGACACGTAGGGCATATACAGTATCTCAATCTGACACGCTCGAGTATGTACACCTGACGATTTTTTTTACATCTTTGAGACTCTGCAGACGCTTTCCCCACCGCTGAAAGTGCATACATCATAGAACCTTTTTTTTATTTGTACCATCTAATCTTCAAAATCCACTAGGTCTCCACGACGCTCGAGTAAATCCCGATTTAGCATCGTCGGCTCCCCAACTATAACCGATGCATGGATAAGTTCTGAATTTTGGGTATAGATAACGAGGAAATGCAGATTTGTAAAAAGAACTTAATAATTACAACAATAAAAAATTGATTTAGCCTCCGAACACTTTTCACAACTTGGGAGGTTGTCAAAGCTAAAAGAGATTATGAATAAACTGGATATGATTGCATAACTCCATTCCAACGAGAAGATAAAGGGAATTATATTAAAGAATTGAGGGTATAATTGTGAAACATTTTTGTAGTGTTTTAAATCATTGTGTTTTGGATGTAACCTTATCTTATTTTTCATTGTATTTTCTTCTTGATATGAGGATAGATTTTTTGTTGACGGAATTGATTTTAATTCAGTTACAAACAATGTTTTTGTCGATTTGTTGTAAATATTGAACAAATATCTATTTTTCATTCATGATTTTATATTCAGTACTTATTGATATTTTCAAAACCTCTTTTTGATATCAATATCTATTGAATAAATATTTGGTTATAAAGGTCCAAAGACACACCACCTTTGGGTTGTTATTATTAAACCTCCATAACATTTACATCCCCTTACCGCCCCCATGAAGTATTTTATATAACAATAGATATGTGTTAACAAATGAAAGATTTTTATAGTCACTGGTGAAGCTTTTTGTGCAAATAAATCATGAAAGCTTAAAAATATTCGATTTCGGAAATTCAGACACTTACCTCCCATAATCAGTTCGTGTAAGATGCTAAAAAAATATTATCTATTATTTATCATTGTCAAAACATATCCCATAATATGTTTATATAGCTCAAAATATTTTTGAGAATTGTTCAAAATAATATCACACTGATACTCCGTATCTTGAAATCTGAATTTTTTTGAACTAGATATATGTCCTAATTTATTAAATACAAAACTTCAACGATCGAATCACTCACCTGTAGCAATATATTAAATTGAATTTCCTATTGTTGAACGAAGAATTTGAAAACAGGCAATCGGAATAATTATTATAAGAGAAGCTACCTGGAATTATCTTCCAGGAATTCAGTGGACCTCTCACAGAACTGCTTAAATTGGTATTATTAGCCAAGCAGCAAAAATTTGTGTAATAGAAGGAGCAATGAATAATTTTATTGGGTTTCCTAAACCCAATTTTATTATCAATTCTAGAATTTAGTTTATAAATATACATATTTATAGGAAAACATTTCATCTCTACTATAAATCTTATTTGTAATTATAATAGTGTATTATGTAATATTACGATGGTACATATCAATAAATTACATACAAATAAATGTAAAAAAACAATCACTAGTGACACTCAGACAAATTATAGGTACGGATATCGTCTATCATTTGCTCCTCTATTTTCTCTCAAATTTCTAGTGATTCTTTGTTGAATCATCAATCTTCTGCTCATAAAAGACATTATCAATATTTCTAGGTTGGCAATTTTTCTTTCTTTCCTGCCTTCAACCACATCATCGAGCAATTGTTTCACTCTCTCTGATTTTTGCAATCTTCTTTCTAATTCTTTTTGTTGAACATTAGTCAGTTGTCTGCTTCTAGCGGCCAGTTGTACTTTTACAACTTCCATCTGTTCTGGGGTCAATAGGGATTCTACTAATTTCCTTGACAGTAGATCCTTTCTCAAATGTTCATCTCGATCCCTTAGACGGAAGCCTTTAGCATTGATCACACGTAGGATCTTATGTTTTTGTCTTCTCAATCGGCTCGCCTTTGACACTATTGTCAAGCCGCAACATACAAGTCTGATACCACGTCTTATCAAACGTGCTAACGTCCAAGTCATCTCGATTATAGATGAGATCGAACCCAGAAGATTTCTGAAAAATCAACTTTGTTAATTTCATCTAGTGCACCGATTCAGTTCCTTATTTTCATTGTTCATCATCACATTTTCCATCAAGGAGTCAAATACGGTTCTTTGATGAGCAATTTCTTCGCGAGCTTAAACGATCAACGAAATTTTCAGGTATGTAAGTTTGGCGACTATTTGGGTGTTATAGGATTTTAAAGTGGAAACTAAGACAAGGTAGGTTGTTACAAAACAACATGGGTGTTCAAGATCTCAAACACCTTGCTATCAAAACTAAGGTTCTAAAAATACTTGGCATGGATTATTATTAGGAGGATTACAGGGTATTTCCATGAATCGTTGGCCATAGCCTAATGGTGAACGCAGGTCATCCAGGCCTTTCAGAAAACTTGCTACTTTTGTATCCTAAGGCTATTAGTTTCGGATATACGGGGTGATTCATGACCATAAGCCTAAATAATTTGCTATAGCCATAACTCTAGAATGCAAGGTCCGATTTCGATCAAATTTTATGGGTTTGTTCACTTTAGAAAGCTCTTTCAAACGGCTCATGAATTATGAATATTTTCAGGCCCGTACCCTGAATATCATGATTTTTCTTTCAAACTCCAAAATCTATATTTTTGTATCCCTTACAGAAATTTCGTGATTTTCATGAAAAACTACATAATATAGGTATTCTATATTATTTTAATTCAATTTTCACTTTGCATGGCGCACTTGTCACAAGAGATAGGAACCGGACGAATTCATGTTTTATGTAATTTTTTCGAAATGCGGTCCTGTTTTTATTCCTTTGGTAAAAATATTTAATATCTTTGGCCGACATTTTGAATTCTGTTCAACTTCTCTTCATTTAAATTACTGAGTGTTCGAAAAAAGAGATTGAAAAGTAGGCAAAATCAAGATATGAATTCTTTTGGAAATATATTTTGAATTTAGATTCAAATGAAGTAAACCCTCTTAGAAAATGAAATACGTCCTGAAACACAAAAAAAATTGATTTATATTCCGCAGGAAATATGCTTAATATGGCTTTTTTCAAATAGTGAATATTTGTGTAAATGAAATTCAAGAAAAAATATTTTATACTTCCCATTATAAGAGCTAGGACATCTAAGGATTTTTGTTAAGGTTAAGGTTTTTTGAACAAATAAATAACTTATGTGTTATGAAGCAAATACATTGACGGATTACATTTTCCAAGAAGGTTTACGTTTGCATAATTCGTATTTAAATTCAATACGTAATTTCAAAGGATTTTGCATACTTCAATCACTTTTTTAAGAACACTCAGTAGGTGCGGAGGACTTAAAACGAAAAAGCGTTGAACAGAATTTAAAATAATTCAAAATCTCGGAAAAGGACAATAAATATTATCATCAAAGGAATAAAAACAGGACCGCATTTAAAGAAAATTACTTAAAACATAAATTCGTCCGATTCTTCTTCTCTTGTGACAAGTGTGCCATGCAAAGTGAAAATTGAATTCCTTAGAATGAATAATGCAGTTTTTCATGACAATTACTAAATTTCTGTAAAGGATGTAAAAAATATAGATTTCGAGGCTTGAAAAGAAAATCGTGATATTCTGAGTACTGCCCTGAAAATATTGATACTTCATGAGCTGTTTGAAAGAGCTTTCTGAAGTGAACAAACCCATGAAATTTGATCGAAATCGCACCTTGCAGTCCAGAGTTATGGCTATCGCAAATTTAGACCGATCAGAGACACTGGACCGATGTTCATCACCCCGTATCTTCGAAACTAGTAGCATAAGGTTACAAAAAAGCAAGTTTTCTGAAAGGCCTGGATGACCTGCATTCACCATAAGGATATGGCCAACGACTTATGAAACACCCTGTATGTGATTTGTCAAAAAATATTTGTATGCAGTTTGTACTATGAAAAAAGTGATAATTTGACTGCGCTTCAAAGTCTTTGTTTAATTTCCCTTTGAACTCCTCAAGTACTAACTGAATCGTGAAGCAAGCCACACTGTAAATATCCCCTCAACGATATGAAGGTTTCCATTTTTGAACATGAGTGAAAAATTAACGGCCGTTTTCAATAAACTTTCCATGCATAATTTCAGTTACATACTGAGATAAGAGAAAAATATTCTAAAACATATCTACAGATCATCACAGAAACGAAATAAGATGATTTCTTCAGTAACTGAAACAAACGATGAATAGAAAAAGATGAAACGGCTGTTAAATTAAACTATCAAAACATAACTCCTTATTTCATTTACGAGAACAAACCTTGTCTTCTTGCAGATACAAAAGACGACCAACTGGATTATAAAAGAAACTAAACTTGCAATAACATCATGGACTTTCTTCAACAGCAACATCTTGTCAATATGGGTTTAATAGTAAACGTAGTGGGACAGTAATCAATCAAAATGCAATACGAACAATCAATTCTTTCTATATTCTACCATTTTCTGCTAACTGAAACTGAAAATAAATTCGTCAGAAAAAATATGGAAGAAATATGATTTGTTCGATCAAACTTACTCTTGGAACTGAAGTAACTGATGGGAATCCAAAAATTGTCAGGGATGTGGAGCTTATTTACAGTTTTAACAACTATAGTCAGAGTTGAATAAATAAATTAACTTTAAATATTCATAATGAACAAACACTTCCCGAATGTATGAACAATGTTATCATACTAAATGCTCCTACATGTGTAAAATAAAAGAAACAATTTGTCGTGATGACGACAGATCCAACAAAACATATTGAGTATAAATTATAGCAGATTCTGATAAAATTTCGTGGGGGTCTGTGTGAAAATCCAGTTGTCGATGTTTTTCAGTATTCCATACCCATCTCTCATCGGAGATGCTGATGAAATTAACAAAATTTTTCTGCGTAAAATCTGTATGAAATGAAGAACTTTCAGTCATGTTCAAAAATAGATGTTCCCACAGGGGTCTTCAAAATCCCTCCCTTTTTTTCTAGTGAATAAAACAAGGAATAGGCATACTTCTCAAAAACTTTTTATTGGTGATTGATGCATATTAAAATTACATTTGAAAAAAAATAAAAATATCGCTTGTAAAAAAGATCTGCACTTCCTCATGTATCTATATCCTTTGGTTTAAATTGTCCATGACATGTTGGCATACCAAGAACGAATCGATTCTAGTAGTTGTTATAAATTTTAATTTTTTCACGCCCATCAACATCAACCATTTTTACACCAATATATCATGCAAGAAATTTTATACCCATCAAAGCGACTCTTTCAAAAATCCAAAAGCCTTGTTTCTTATGTTATCTTGTAGTAAATCGGACGAAAATAAACCACAAATTGCACTTCTCCATCTGAATTTATTTTTTTGATTGGGAGTTCTTTAGTGAAGTGAGAATTTCTACTCGGTGTTTGACTTTGGGACAATTTGGAATCTTGTACTTACTGTATTGCACACTTTAAAATTGAAATAAATCTCACTTCACATATTCACTTTTTCGAAATAAACTCCTAGAGTTCGAGAAAGCGAACGAATTTGGTCAAATAACATTTTGACATCAGCCGTATCGATAAAAATAAAAGTGTGAAAAAAATATCGTCTACAGATATCGGACAAGTTATACAATGAACTCAACTTTCAAGATGCAAATCGAGAAAAGAAAATTTCCACAAATAGAATGCTTTTTCCTTACCTTTCGAGATATTCTTGTTTGATCCTAGTATTTTTATTATTCTGGAATAATATTTTTTCAAAACTTCACTCCTTGAGGATAATTCGTCTTCAAGATCTGAAAAAATGCTATGATTATAAAAACTGAATAAGCAAAAGGCATCGAAAAGCTATGTAGTTTGTTTTTGAAATTAAGAACAGTTTGTTGCATGCGTATTAAGGATAATATGTATATGCTTGTATTTTACATGCGTAGGTAGATACCTTATGAAAAAAGAACAGCAAATTAACCTCAGCTTGGCGTCGTTTTGATAGTGCAGATATTTAACTTAGGCTAAATATCTAAGTACTGAAAATCTACATTTTGAGCAATTTTTTTATGTACTTGTGTGAATGTAACAATAATAAGGCTTGTTGTTATTTATTATTTTCTGCTACACCATAATGCATATAAATAATTATTTTTCATTTTATTATCGAAAGAGTAAAAACAATTGAATGCTCCTACAAAAATTTACAAATTTTTGAAGTTCCCTATCTGAACCAAACCAGTTGAATGGTTATTTCCTAAATAGCTGGTACGAGACAAAATATACAAGTTGATTCACCACGATGGCGTATTAGACGTATACAGAAAACAATTCTGTACTGAAAATTGGCATGTTGGGGTTGTCGTCAATGAAATTTCACCCTGAAATATATTCAGACCTCTGTAACGTCCACGTATACCGGAAACTATATACCTTCTTATTTAAAATAAAACACCCAGTTTATCTTCGTTAAATAGTGGATTTAATAGCGACAGTTTTTCAACTTTATTCAAAACCATCTTCACTATTTCACCATTTTTTAATTGTAGAAAACCCCAACATACGAATTTTCAGGACAACATTATGATTAGTTCTCCATGAAGGTCTAATAGGCCATCGCCATTAAACACCCTGTATAGTGTGTAGTACGAACCTTTGGTTTTTTCAAATTTATAGGAGATACTTTTATATTACCATCAAATGTGATAGATTTGAGCTGATCCGATTTTAAAAAGTGTCCTCGATAACTGTTTTACAAATTATGGAAATATATAATTCATAATGCTCGATTAGGTACGATATTCCACGCTAGAGGGCACTTCCTTGGCATTTGCCTGTTAGTGTTGCGGCACATTTCGAATATTTTCGTATTGCTCTGCTTGTAATCTCTTTTTCCTTCATTCACCTCATTCAATAGTGTTTTTATACTTCTGGCTTTGACCAACTTTTGTTCGAGTTTCTGTTGCTGTTTTTTATCATTGAAATCTTTCACTTGCGTCTTATATGACTTCAGCATGTTCAATTCTTCTACGGTATAAGTCGACCTCACGAGCCTTTGCATCAATAGAGTCTTTTTCATGTCCTCCTTTTTAAATTTCTCTCTTTTCGTTCGTACTATCGATGCAATTTTTTTGTGGATCACCAGACGAGTTTTCAGGTCGGAGTCCTGTCTGAAGTTCTTTGCGTAAAAACCCATCAGATTTTGGCAGATATTTGTCAGGCATGATTTGATATTGATGCAATAAGATTCTAAATTTCCCAAAGTGAATTTACAACTATCCTCTTTCTCCATTTTAATTTCATAGGTTGGTGTTTCCTGAAAACAGCCTATTATCACTAAATGATTTGCAGGAGGATATTCAATTCCGTATGAGTGTATAGGAGGCAGCATCTCAACATTATAATTGGATCAATAATAAGTGGCGAAAATATCATATATATCACTATAAGTACTACTTACTCTGCCTCAAAATGTGTTTTTATGGGCAGGGAGATTAAACAAAACTCAGATACACTTCTTATTCTTATTGTCATTCAATAATCAAAAGACTTTCAAGTGCTGGGTAGATTATATGTGCTTTAAATCTGACTAATCAACGTTCAAACCAAATGGAAATTTCAATATTTTTTGTTCGAATAAGTTTGATGGTTCTTTGAGAAGTGACTGTATTTCATTGTGATTTAGTTAAATGCTTTGGAATGAGCCTTTATCTCGTGAAGATAAGAAATTTCATATTCATTTGTATTTGTATTCGAAGAGCAAACAGACAAATGACTTTGGAAAATTCTTCCATATACCATGAATAATTTGTTGACTTTCAGCCGCTTATATCGATGAAGAAGTTCATAACCCTTTTGTTTTCATACTGGAGAGCCTAGCTGTAGCTATACAGAATTGAAAAATTAGTACCTTTTTGAAACAAAAATTACTCATTTTAACAGATCAATTATCCCTTCAGCTTTCCTTTGATGTAGTTTTTTCGATATTTCACCTTATTTTCATCTTTTTCTATCACATATATGAAGATGACATTGATTTAACTTTCAAAAACCGAAAAAAAGCTGAGAATTTCGTCATATATCAACCAAATTTAACTTTCCTGAAAAAAGGATTTTCGAAAATGTGATATAATGAATCAAAGTTTACACGTTTCAATTTCAAAGTTCAAAATTCTCCCGATTTTAAAGTTTTTCTTTACCTGGCAGTTGAAATTATGAACAAAATGTAAATTTTCAAAATTCCATGAAGAAAGCATCATACGTTTTAAACCCAGGGAGAGGGACTATGCTTGTATAGGTACAAAAAGTCCTGCAGATGTAGGAGTACCTGCTTTGACCCAGGTTTACTTTACCACTTTACCCACAAATATTGACTTCATTGTGTACTTTCTAGGTACAAACCGTCATTGAATAGGAATGTTCAATTGCTGACCAATTTAATAACTCAAAATTTACATCTGCATTACAGGGAAACACTGACTGAATGGATTCAAAAAAATAGAGAAATAATTTCGTACTCATGAATTCTTCAAAATAATCTGAGAATAATGAAAAGAATGACCAATACAGCGAATTTTAGGGACCACGTGTTTCCGTGTCACAATAGTATCTGTACGATGTTGACAGTATAACACGTGTATAGAGTAAACTTCAAATGCACCCACCCGATTCTATTTGGATAGGGAAACAAAGTTTATAAAACTTATTTTAATTGATGATACTTCCGTATTCTGTATTAAGATCGTAAATATGATTCTTGATTTATTGAATTAGCTATATTTGGCTCGAGTAATCTTCTTTTCAAGTTAATCAAACAGAACCAAACTCCTTTGTGATTAAATTACGAATGCATACTTTGATTTGGACTGTTCACCGTCTACTTAGTAAGAATAATCATCATTATCCATTTATGCAGCTAATATTTTCGCGATACACATAAACTAAGAATAAAACGTTGCATTGTTAGTAAAGAAATTTACCTTTCAATATAAATTCATCACACACTAGTCACCCACGCTGATGAAAGTCTAATCTGTTTGTATCTATCTTCGAAAATTCCAGACTCGACAGCAATTCACAAATAGTTCACGAACTTGTATAAATTCCGAAGAGCGTTGATGAGTTCTATAATCACCTAGAAAGTTACTATCACAGCCTAAAGGTTGATGAGAACTGACCAGGCAAGGTGTTTTCGAAACTAGAAACGGTCACATCTATTGTACTATCTCGAAAGATTTTTCGCATTAACACCGAAAACACCCGAACTTTTACGAAGTCCCTGTGCCGTGCCGGTGACTTGGCCAAAAATTTCATACAATTGGTCCTACCTACAGAACCTACCTCTGCATCCCTAGCCCGAAGGCTTGTCGCTCGTTCTCTACGTGACAATTGACCATGTACAGGGTATTCGCACAAGGAAACAAGATCTTCCCATTATATCATCGAAAAGAAATTTAAAAACTCAGCCTTAATCGCTGTGACAATAAGATTTCCAAGAACAAGTCAGAACATGTTACAGAAATCTAGTAGGTATTATCTTATATCAGTTCAACTAATTTCTCCCTCCGATCTACATATTTTAAGTATGAAAAAGTAAGGAGTCGATCCTGACAAATAATATTATCACTTTTGGTTTATCAAATGAAACACCCTATATATTTTGATATTTTTGAATGTGTCTTCAAATTCAACGTTAATTTTGTGAAGCATTTCCTATATCTATTTCAGGCAATTTCAGATTTATTTTCAGTTTTTTGAGAAAAATTACAAATGGAGGCTTGTTTGCAAACGTTCGTTTCTCAAATCCACAAAAATTCTAGATAAACCAATGAGTTGATTTTTTCAAATGGAGACGCTGGATATTTTCTCCTCAAATTTCAGTTCGACACAAAAATAGACGTCTCCTACACTTAAAATGTATCATTTTTGAGATATTTCGAAATGAGTATAATAATTCAATCTACACTGCGCAAAAAAATTAACGCACATTCTGAAAATCTCAATTTTAATGAAAGTTAACTCTACATTGACTTTATAACTTATTTTTTATGTTCTCTCGGGAAGGTTTTGAACGAAACAAGACACATTAAATGGAAGAAAAATTCACGATTTCACCAAATCTTATGTGAAAGAAGAGAAATGAACAATTTTCAAAATACTGAAATGCTGATAAGTGATTTAATACTTGGTATTTCCACCCCTTGCGTTAAATACAGCTCGGCAACGACGGTTCATACTCAAAATGAGTGATCTTAAAATGTTCTGATCTAATCCTTCCCAGATTTCTCCGAGTTGGATTCCTAAGTCATTAAGATTAGCTGGATGATTTTCTGAACTTCTCAACCTTCTATTGAGGTTGTCCCAAACCTGCTCAATCGGATTGAGATCTGGACTTCTTGCTGACCATTCCATTCGAGAGACTTCAACCTTTTCAAGGTACTCCTGAACGATGCGCGCACGATGGGGTCCCGCATTATCGTCCATAAAAATGAAATTTTCACCAATGTATGGGGCAAATGGTACTACATGCTCTTCAAGAATGTTCCTCATATACTTATCAGCATTCATAGCTCCATTATCAACGACCATTAGGTCTGTGCGAGCAGTCAAAGTTATTCCACCCTATACCATAATCGATCCGCCCCCGAAACCAGTAGTATTCAGGAAATTGCACTGAGCATATCTTTCACGTGGACGTCTGTATACAAGGGAACGTCGATCACAATGGTAGAGGCAGAATCTAGACTCATTTGTGAAGAGAACTCTTTCCCAATCGGCCTCTTCCCAATGGATATGCTCTCTCGCAAAATCCAAACGCGCCCTTCGAGCTGGGCCTCTTGCCGCGATACGAGGCCTTAAATCATATTCTTTGAGGCGATTTCTTATTGTCTCAATGCTAATTTGCACCTCATGAGTTTGCTCAAGCTGAATTTGAAGGAAGCGAGCGGTTGCAAACCGTTGTCTCAACGAAGAAACTCTCAAGTAACGTTCTTGAATAGCAGTTGTTACCCGTGGTCTACCCTATCCTGGTCTTCGGACATTCATACCCGTCTCCCTGAATCGCTGCAACATTCTGGACACACTTGCATGGGAAACTCCAAACCTTTCTGCAATTCTTGTGTATGTCCACCCTTCTTCTCGCAAAACTACCGCTTGGGCACATTCCTCTTGGGTCAAATTGCGTGTTTCGCCTTGCATAGCGATCGAGTGTAGAAAATCAAACGAAAGAAAAACTATTGATCACCAGAATTGATCGAGAACATCTGATTTTAGAATGGAGCCAATACATTCAAAATCTGATAATATAATCTTTTTTATTCCTGCTGGGAAAAAACATCTGTATTGAAGAAAATCGTTGAAAGTGGATAACACAAAAAACACAAATAATTCATCTTGGTTGTACACACCAAGTACTTCCAGTGAGTTTTTATTCAAGTTCTAACCTAAATAAAACTGCTAAACCTCTAATTTATAGTATAATAACGTATGTGAAACTGGTAATAATTAATAAACAATTGATATGGTTGATATTCTAATCAATAGTCTGAGTCATTAAGCATATTCGAACCTCTTTTTCAGATGAAAATAGGTCACCTGTTTTGAAAATATGACAAGTTGAATTAAACAATCGTCTCAGATCACCCCATTAATCCTGTATAGTCATCATTTAAAATGAAGTACCAACATCATCACAACATCCTTCTTTATTTTTCAGGACATGCTGGACAATATCAGCGCCGTGGTCGTCCTGTCGATCCTCACCTTCGTCCTGTTTGTCATCCTAATGGCCTCTCAGTTTCCAGCCATCCTAGAATCGGAAGTGTGGGCTCTGGTTTCCTCACTAACAATAACCGTCGTGGTGGCGACGTCTATGATATGGCTGGCGGGCAGACATGCCGCCCTTCCTCTATTCGCGCTAGTCCTGGCCATACACACGATGCTGCCGTTGTCCAGGTCCGTGTCCATCGTCCTTGCGGCCGTGGTGACGACAGCGCATTTAGCAACGTCGGCCACAGTCAAGCTGAAAGGTGGCGAAAATTTTTTACAGGTTAGTTAAATGGTTTCAAATGATTATAATATTATGAACGTTTTCCCACGTTAGATGCATAAAGTGATCGTAATCTATGCGTTTCGTTGATCATTATGACATTCATAATTCACTTGTGATTAACGAGTCACTATATTCACTGGTCTATCCAACATGGTGCAAACTTCAGACTGATGAGACTCTGAACATAGAGATATTGCTATACAGGCTCTTAGGAAATTGATTAATAAATTTGATCTCAGATTCTCCAGACAAAATTAGGAGACCCCTATTTTTAATTTTTGCCAGGAGGCGTACATGGGAGTTTTACGATATGCGTAATCTCATAGTGTTACCTATTTTGGCGATGAACCTCTGTGAGACATTTTGTCTTGAAACCAAGATTTTGATGATGTACAGGGCGAGTCTTTGACTCGTACAAATATTTTAACAGTAGATTCTTGAGGTCAGAAGAAACACTTTTTTTATAACAATTTTTTCAATTCGGTCCTGATAAAAAGACAAACAATATTATACTCGATATTATTTGTGTCTGGGTCTGTTAAAAATTCAATAAATCATAATTTAATCATTGTTAATATCAATTTCGTGAGTGAAAAAATCGAAACTAATAATTCATTACGTAATAGGTTGAATGTTGGCAGAAAAAAGTTCATGTAAAATTTTTTCCATATACATATTTCGAATCTGAGCTCAGATTTTCGATATATACAGAGAGAGATTTTCTTACAAGAATTTAACAATGGAAGTACACTGCGCAAAAAAAATAACGCACATTATGGAAATCTCAAATTTATTCTACAACTGAAGGTGTTCTCAATAATAATTATTTTTATCAGAATAATGCGTGCATATGTTATCCACTTTCAACGGTTTTCTTCAACACAGATTTTTTTTTACCAGAAGGAATAAAAAATGATGATATTATCTGATTTTGAATGTATTGGCTCTATTCTAAAATCAGTCGTTCTCGATCAATTCTAGTGATCAATAGTTTTTCTTTCTTTTGATTTTCTACACTCGATCGCTATGCAACGCGAAACACGCAATTTGACCCAAGAGGAATGTGCCCAAGCGGTAGTTTTGCGAGAAGAAGGGTGGACATACACAAGAATTGCAGAAAGGTTTGGAGTTTCCCATACAAGTGTGTCCAGAATGTTGCAGCGATTCAGGGAGACAGGTTTGAATGTCCAAAGTCCAGGACAGGGTAGACCACGGGTAACAGCTGCCATTCAAGAACGTTACTTGAGAGTTTCTTCGTTGAGACGCTCGCCTCCTTCAAATTCAGCTTGAGCAAACTCATGAGGTGCAAATTAGCACTCAGACAATAAGAAATCACCTCAGAGAATATGATTTAAGGCCTCGTGTAGCGGCAAGAGGCCCAGCTCTTACCCCAGCCCATAGAAGGGCGCGTTTGGATTTTGCGAGAGAGCATATCCATTGGGAAGAGGCCGATTGGGAAAGAGTTCTCTTCACAGATGAGTCTAGATTCTGCCTCTTCCATTGTGATCGGCGTTCCCTTGTATACAGACGTCCACATGAAAGATATGCTCAGTGCAATTTCCTGAATACTACTGGTTTCGGTGGAGGATCGATTATGGTATGGGGTGGAATATCTTTGACTGCTCGTACAGACCTAGTGGTCGTTGATAATGGAGCTATGAATGCTGATAAGTATATAAGAAACATTCTTGAAGAGAATGTAGTGCCATTTGCCCCATACATTGGTGAAAATTTCATTTTTATGGACGATAATGCCAGACCCCATCGAGCGCGCATCGTTCAGGAGTACCTTGAAGAGGTTGAAGTCTCTCGAATGGAATGGCCAGCAAGAAGTCCAGATCTCAATCCGATTGAGCAGGTTTGGGACAACCTCAATAGAAGGCTGAGAAGGTCAGAAAATCATCCAGCTACTCTTAATGACTTAGAATCCAACTCGTAGAAATCTGGGAAGGATTAGATCAGAACATTTTAAGATCACTCATTTTGAGTATGAACCGTCGTTGCCGAGCTGTAATTAACGCAACGGATGGAAATACCAAGTATTAAATCACTTATCAACCTTCCAGTATTTTGAAAATTGTTCATTTCTCTTCTTTCACATAAGATTCGGTGAAATCCTGAATTTTTCTTCCATTTAATGTGTCTTGTTTCGTTCAAAACCTTCCCGAGAGAACATA
Organism: Coccinella septempunctata; assembly: GCF_907165205.1. NCBI lineage: Eukaryota > Metazoa > Arthropoda > Insecta > Coleoptera > Coccinellidae > Coccinella > Coccinella septempunctata. The sequence goes on along the minus strand of NC_058189.1, from coordinate 61,891,831 downwards.
AAAATAAGTTATAAAGTCAATGTAAAAGTTAACTAACTTTCATCAAAATTGAGATTTTCAGAATGTGCGTTAATTTTTTTGCGCAGTGTAGATTGAATTATTATACTCATTTCGAACTATCTCAAAAATGATACATTTTGAGTGTAGGAGACGTCTATTTTTGTGTCGAACTGAAATTTGAGGAGAAATTTATATTTTCAGAATGTGTGTTAATTATTTTGCGCAGTGTATATTCCGGTCCTGTTTTTTCAAAGGCCCAACGTCCCAACGAATCGGTTTTGGACATTTTATATGAAATTTTGCAATCATATTGGCAGTCCTTATGACCCCATTATTTTTGTCGGCTTTATCTCCGGCCACGCTGTAGAATTTATTCATCATGATTGATCATGGCAATTATTGTACTATACCCACTGTAATCTTATTGTGAACGCTCCAGATGGAGAATTTCGAAGTAAATGCCCTGGAAGTAATCCATTCCCATAACTCCTCAATTTTCTACGTGGTCAACCAGGAATAACTAGACGATTCAAAAAGAAAAACGAATCCTTACAAAGAGGTCGTGCAAGTTTTAAGAAACTGAAAGAGGGTTTGAATTTTGCAGAATTATTTCACAATTTTGACCAAACGCTTTTTGGTGCTACACGAATTAGCTAAGAAAGGTTACCTAATAAAATTTATTTGATTTAGTCATTCAAGAAGTGATTTCTCTAAGCAAATATAAAAACTCGTTTTCTCAGAGAAATCCTGTCCAAATTCACCCTGTATAATCGTTATTCACTTCATAACGGATTCCCACAGGCTTTTTTAACTTTGTTTACGAGGAGTTGCAATAAATTAAAAGAAAGAAGATGTCCACCGAAATTGTGAAAATCGAAAAATTGGAGTATCGAGCCATCATCAAGTACCTGTATTTAAAAGGGCTAAGAGGTAAGCAGATTTACGAAGATTTACGAAGATATGTTCATTACCCTTGGTGATCAATGTCCTTCGTATGCGTCCGTGAAAAATTGGACTGCAAGCTTCAAAAGGTAAATTTTCTATTGAAGATGATGACCGATCGGGAAGGCCAGCTTCTGTGTCAGTCCCCGAAAATATCGATGCAGTTCATGACATGATTTTATCAGACCGTCGAATTGAGCTAAAACAGATATCTGAAGCACTGAATATTTCATACGATCGCGTTCATCATATAGTTCACGTCAATTTGGACATGAGAAAAATTGCTGCAAAATGGATCCCCAAATGTTTGAATGTTGACCAAAAGCGTGCAAGGGTAGAAGCATCGCGTTCGATCTGTGCTCGATTTGAAATCGATGTTGACTTCTTGAACCGAATTGTTACTATGGATGAGACTTGGGCACATTTCTTGATCCAGACACAAAGCAACAATCGATGGAATGGCGACACTCTGGTTCTCCAAGACCTAAGAAGTTACGTGTCCAAAAATCTGCTGGAAAAGTTCTTGCTTCAGTTTCTTGGGATTGCCGTGAAGTAATCATGATTGATTTTTTGGATTAGGGTAGAACAATAACCGGAGATTACTATTCGACATTGTTGACCACTATTCGCGAAAAATATCATAGAGAAAAGACGCGGAAAGTTATCCAAAGGTGTTTTGTTTTAGCAGGACAACGCCCCTGCATACAAATCTCATGTTGTCATGCGAAAAATTCGTGATTTAGGGTTTGAATTACTGAAACACCCCCCTCATTCACCAGATTTGGCTTCATCCGACTATCATCTCTCCTCAATTGAAAAAAGTTTAAAAGGTCGTAAATTTTCTTCCAAAGAGTGAAGAAAGTGTGAAGGTCTGGTTTGCAGAACAAGAATAAACATTTTTTTAAAGGTCTAGAGACGTTGCAGGTTTGCTGTAATTAATGTATCCAAAAGAGGAGAATATGTTGAGTAATAAAATATTTTGACATTGAAATTTTGTTTGGTTCTATAGTAGGCTCAGAATTTTTCAATATATCTTCGTACATATTAAGGGTCATCATAAACGAATAACAGGAAACATTTTAAAAATTCCATACGCTTCCCTCTCAGTCTTTCAATTCTCATTGGCAAACGTTCGTTACGATTTCGTCAAAGCTTCCACATACATATTCATAAAAATCCGCCCTTCCGAAACCAAGTTCCAATCCGTAGTTACCCATCTGAATATTGATCATTGATGATCCATTCGTTTTTTCACTGCAACCGTTCTCGCAATTTTCAGATAATTCCTGAATTGATCCTGCTCTTGGCCGGAAGCTCCACTGGATTATACTATCGACACATGACGGAGGGGGCACATAGACGTACCTTCGTGGGCACGAGGACGTGCATAGAGTCGAGGGTTAAACTGGAGTGCGAGAAAGAGCAGCAGGAGCAGCTCCTGCTCAGCGTCATACCAGCCTACATCGCGGCAGAGGTGAGGTATAAATGTTTTATTTTGAAAGTGAAACGGATGTTTCAACACAGTAGCATTTGCTGATTGAACGGATCTTCCCATTTTAAATATCCTGTGCTTTTGACAGCCCCCATATCAGATACTGCCATATGAAATTAGAACCATATGCTTCAGAAAAAGTTGGAGAAGATCGTCAGTATACAGGGTTTCCCATGGTGGGTGGCCTATTACTTTTTGGAAATTTTTCGAAGGTCAGCTTTCGAGAAGTTTTTCTTCCAGGATAATTATCGTAGATCTAAATATGATGCATATTCTGAAAGAGCAGTTCGTTTAGTAATAAAGAGAATTTCATCCATTTCGGCTTAACCGTTCGTTCTTGAGGTCTTGAGTTCGAAGTTTCGACTAACCTCATCTTTTTGGAAATATTTCGATGGTCAACTTGCGTGTAGTTTTTCTTTCAGGAAAATAATCGAAGATCTAAATATGATACATATTCTGAAAGAGCAACTCGTCTAGTATCATATCTGGGAATATTATCCTTTTCTGCACAACAGTTCTCTCTTGACGAATTCTCAAGTGAAATTTGCTCTTTTTGGAAAATGCCATTTCCGAGATGAAAATCTAAACGAAAGGAGATAGGCTTTCGAAATTGCTCGCAATAGATTTAGCGTGTTCGAAAACCCATATTTTCATACCAAAATTTCAAATATCTGAACCAGTTTAGGGGAAAATAATTTTTTTTGTTTTTCCAATTTTAATTTTCGAGTTGACATCGACGAGCTCTCTATTCTATTCTCTATTGAATCATCAACTGTTTGGTTTTGTAGAATTTTCAAAACAATTTCTATGCACTCCATATCCTAAAACAGTAACAGAACATCCTGATTTTCAGACAGAATGGCAAATAGGTCATTTTTGGGGGGTCTAACCCCTTGCTCATTTTTGACCCAAAAAAATCGAGATTTTCGAAATCGAGTTTTTGTGCTTGAGTGAAAGCCTTGGCAATGCTGATTATAAAACCGGAAATCCCAACTGGATCAGGCGAATATAACAGGGGATATCGCAGATTACAAATTGCAATTTTTGAAAAATGACATTTCCGAGATGAAAATCTAAACGAAGAGAGATAGGTTTTCGAAATTTCTCGCCATAGATTCAGCGTGTTCGAAAACCTATATTTTCATACCAAAATTTCAAATATATGAACCACTTTAGGGGAAAATATTTTTTTTTGTTTTTCCAATTTTCATTTTCGAGTTTACATCGACGAGCTCTCTAGAGTGCAATTCTCTATTGAATCATCAACTGTTTGGTTTTCCAGAATTTTCAAAACAATTTCTATGCACTCCATATCCTAAAACAGTAACAGAACATCCTGATTTTCAGACAGAGTAGCAAATAGGTCATTTTTGGGGGGTCTAACCCCTTGCTCATTTTTGACCCAAAAAATCGAGATTTTCGAAATCGAGTTTTTGTGCTTGGGTGAAAGCCTTGGCAATGCTGATTATAAAACCGGAAATCCCAATTGGATCAGAGGAATATAACAGGAGATATCGCAGATTGAAATTGGCAATTTTAGAAAAATGCCATTTCCGAGATGAAAATCTGAACTAAGAGAAAGCTCCCTAGAGTGCAATTCTCTATTGAATCATCAACTGATTTTCTAGAATTTTCAAAACAATTTCATGCACTTCATATCCTAAAACATTAATAGAACACTGAGATCCTGAAGATGAGTTTTTGTAGAAAAAAATTCATTTGTGATATACAGGGTGTTCCAAAATTCTTCGCTTTGTCACTCGATACAAAAAAAGAAAGAGTTGAATTTTTCAAGAGTTACATCCTACTTTTGATCTGATATCTTTAGAGAAAATACGCATTTAATAATGTATCATGTTCCTAAATGAAAACCTCATGGTTTCGGAAATAAAGTCAAACTTCTGTGAAACTGAGATTTCTTAGCGTACGACTTCTGATATTATCGAAGAATTTCTGCCACCTTTTTCGTTGAATTCTAGCAAGGGATTCTGAAAACCCTCACTTTCATAGAAATTTGACTCTATTTCCGAAACCCTGAGGTTTTCTTTGAGAACATGACACATCATTAGATGGGTATTGTGATTTTCTCTGAAAATATCTAATGAAAAGTAGGGTTTTCCATTTGAAATCAACCTTTTGCCGTTTTTGTATCTGGTGACAAGATTAAGCATTTTTTTGGCTACTCCACACACTTATATTTTGAAAATTGACATACATAGAAAGATGACACTAGGTTCCATCAGAAAAAAAATGCTTCCAGGGTAATCAACATGTTCAATTTTCTGATAACAATCTAAATTTTAAAAAACAAATTGATGTCCTTTCTCAAGATCGTATGACATCTGCCAGTTGAAATAAAACCCAAACAGAGGTTCGTGATCGTGAAGATTCTGTCATTACATTGTTCATTAACTATGAGGTTACCTACTTTGGTCAACCATTTCCTTTTTTTTCTTTGAACACTCCCTGGGTCACGTGGGAAACCCTAACACGTAGCAAAACAGTACTTTCGAGAAATCAGACCAAACGAATCAAACTCGCTCAAGAAAGTATATCACATGCTTCACAAGTGTTATGAGTGTTAAGAAATTTGGCATCGTCCTGCTGAAACCACATGTTATCTAGGACAATAACGTTTTCCCTTCACAGTTAATACATTACCTTCCACATTAAAAAAAATATATATTGTCTAATTATTTCTTCTGACCGCAATGAGCATCAAACAGAGATACGTTTTGGCTGTTTTGCTTGCTTCTTGATTGATCTTTCGTGCATTTGTAAGCCCAAAATTCGGCAATTCTGCCAATTAAAGAAGCCAATATTCGGCTCATTTCCAACTCCGTCTCTGTTCGAAGAAATCAATTATTTCTTCATGTTTCCATACCCAATTTTCGCACTGAATTTCACCGGAGGGAGTTTTCACTTTTCAATTTAATCTCGAGGGCAATCGTCCTGTGTAAGAAAGAAGGTATTTAAATTCCAGATATCCTCGAATAGCGTCAGTATTGTGTAGACGAGGTCATTCGACCCGTCTTGTAAGTACCCTTCAGAGAGTCAAGTAGCGAGATTCTGTATCCAGACAAAGATGTTTCCAGAACTGAAACGAGGAATGGGTCTGATATGAACAATGAAATATTCGGAGGCTTTATCTCACAGATTCCATATTTGTGTGGAAGACGACGTCGTAAACTTCTTTTTTGTGGATTCGTTCGGAACTGCACGAAAAAAATGAGAATTCCGGACAAAAGCCCTACCTATCTGACCGTCCTGACTTTGAAAGAAGTAAAGTTATGAATGATCTTCTCAGGGTTCAGATTTGACGAATTTGAGCATCACTAAAAAGATTACCAGAAGATAAGATAAAGAAAAGGCTGAATTTTTCTTTCGAAGTGTAGTTACAACGATTTACGAGTACTATAGAAGTTGCTTGAGGATATATTGAAAAATTCTTTACCTACTATAGAACCGAACAAAATTTCAATGTCAATATATTTTATTATACAACATATTACCCTCTTAATTGGATACATTTATTACAGCGAACCTGCAACGTATCTAGACCTTTCAAGAAAAATTCTTCTTCTTGCTCTGCAAACCAGACCTCCACTGCTTTTATTACCTCCTCGTTGGAAGAAAATTTACGAGATTTTTTACAGTTGAGGAAAGAGATGATAGTTGGATGGAGCCAAATCTGGTGAATAAGGGGAATTTTCTAGTAATTCAAACCCTAAATCACGAATTTTTTGCATGGCAACATGAGATTTGTGTGTAGGGGCGTTGTACTGCGAAAACAAAACACTTTTGGATAACTTTCCGCGTATTTTCCTATAGAGTGGTCAGTAATGTGAAATCGTAATCTGCGGTTATTGTTCTACCCTTATCCAAAAAATAATCAATCATGATTACTCCATGGCAATCCCAAAAAACTGCAGCAAGAACTTTTCTAGCAGATTTTAGGACACGAAACTTCTTAGGTCTTGGAGAACCAGAATGTCATCATTCCATCGATTGTTGCTTTGTTCCTGGATCGCAGAAATGTACCCAAGTCTTATCCATAGTAACAATGCGGTTTAAGAAGTCTACATCGTTTTCAAATCGAGCACAGATTGAACGCGATGCTTCTACACTTGCACGCTTTTGGTCAGCATTCAAACATTTGGGGATCCATTTTTCTCATGTCCAAATTGACGTGAACTATATGATGAACGAGTTTGTTTGAAATATTCAGTGCTTCAGATATCCGTTCTAAGCCAATTCCACGGTCTGATAAAATCATGTCATAAACTGCATCGATATTTTCGGGGACTGACAGAAACTGGCCTTCCCGATCGGTCATAATCTTCAATTGAAAATTTACCTCTTTTGAAGCTTGCAGTCCAATTTTTCACGGTCGCATACGAAGAACATTGATCACCAAGGGTATTAAGCATATCTTCGTAAATCTGCTTACCCCTTAACCCTTTTAAATACAGGTACTTGATGATGGCTCGATACTCCAATTTTTCGATTTTCACAATTTCGCTGGACATCTTCTTTCTTTTAATTTATTGCGTAATTCTGGTTTCCTTTTTTGACCTCAAACTTCACCTGACACTTCTAATAAGTTATCGTTCTTTGCTATGGTATCGCAATCTTTTTTTTTATGCATGGAACTGGTCTAGGCTAACTAGATATCAATATATCTTCGTACCATGGTTCTATTCCAACAATCAGCAACTATTCGAATTGTTTTACTCCAGTCTCTATAATGGAACATAAAATTGACTTTGACAGTCTTTTAGAAATCCCCACTCCTTGGTTCCTTTCACGTTTTCATTGAATTGAAATGTTTCAAAGTGGTTTGGGGCAAATTGGAGGAACTAAAACTTTTCCCGATTGATTTTTTTCTGGATAAACTGAAGAACACAGGAGTTCAAGACAGAATAAAAAGACCTCTTTTTCACCACTCCGTCGAAACCATATATCTGATTTTTCGAAAATATCACTCAATTTTTCCACCTTGATTTCACCGTAGAATAATAATTTTTTTTTATATATTCATGAAGATTGAGGATTATCAAAGTGAACTTATTAGTATATGATTCTTCCGATTTATTATCTTGCATCCATAAAACCAACGAATAAATTCACGTTACGGGTACTTTGGAGTTCCAATCAATGACAGCGTCACTCAATTTTTCCACCTTGATTTCACCATAGAATAATAAATTTTTTTTAAAATATTCATAAAGATTGAGGATTATCAAAGTGAACTTATTAGTATATGATTCTCCCGATTTATTATCTTACATCCATAAAACCAACGAATAAATTCACGTTACGGGTACTTTGGAGTTCCAATCAATGACAGCGTCTTTTCATGCTGTTCTGACAACCCTAAAACCTATTTTATAAGCCTGGTATCGAGTATCGTAAATGTTACGATCTCGGTGATATCAGATGCTATGGCTGCACTTTGTCAATTTTATGTTATGACGCATCAGCCCCCAAGCTTAAAGGCTTCAAACTGAGCTGTTTCCGACTTTTAAGCATTGTGGTTTGGAGGAACCTAAGGTTATAGTTCAGTTGGGATTCCGATTTGTTTGTGTTGTTAATTAATCGATTAATATGAAACTGAATATTTTGGGAAATCTGCGATCATGGCAAATAATCACTGGAAGCAAATTCTCATATGCAGGGTGGCCATCCATAACTTTCCACCCCGAATTTTGAGCTTTGGGTTGGAATAACGAAAAAACTCTCATACAATGTCAAATTTTGTTGAAAAGGGGACAAATGAGGGTGTACAAATGAGGGTGTACAAATGAGTTCGATATCACTACCCCTCTAGCTGTAACCTCTAACAGCTCTCAATTTTGAATAGGAAAAAGGGGTGGAGTAGCACCTTGTTGAAAAGGCTATTCAATTTCCTGTATGGGTGTTTTTTTTTTCATCGCTTTATTATTATACAGAGTGACTCAGTATTCCATCAATAATATTCACACGCCGAATTTGTATCTTTGAGATGGAGAAAACGCTCGGACGGGTCAAAAAATGAATTCGATATCACTACCTCTTTAGCCGCTACCACTTGGAGCAATTATTTTTGAATAGAGATAATAGGTCGTAAATCGAGCGCTTTCGTTTAAATTGAAATAATTGCTGTTAGGGTAGCGGCTAGAGGGGTAGTAATATCGAATTCGTTTTTTGACCCGTCCGAGCGTTTTTTCCATCTCAAAGATCCAAATTCGATGTGAAAGTTATTGATGGAATACTGAGTCACTATGTATAATAATGAAAAGCGATGAAAAAAGAAACACTCATGCAGGAAATTGAATTGCCTTTCCAACAAGGTGCTGCTCGACCCCTTTTCCCTATACAAAAATGAGAGATGTTAGGGGTTGCGGCTAGAGGGGTAGTGATATCAAACTCATTTGAACACCCTTATTTGTCCCCTTCCAACAAAATTTGACCTGTCCGAGGTCCATCCCAAAGCTCAAAATTCAGACTGGAAAGTTATGGATGGCCCACCCTGTATAACGTGCTTTCAAAAAATTCGTCACGTAAGCTATGGAAATTTGAAGGATAGTTTTCTGTGACTGAATGTGATTTTTTCTTTGAATCACGTGTTTCCAAAAGGAAAACTTTAACATTGATGATATTAACCTATAATTCTCTATTTTGTATGGAAAGGCACTTTATCAGAAAAAGTGACGTTGCATTTTTAGAGTAGCTAATGTTTCTGCAGGTGAGTTGTATGTTTTTGTATATTGCTATGAATATTTCTGTCAGGAATTAATAACTTCATCACTGTACAGGGTGGGCAAAATTCGTTGACTATTGAGGGGATCTCCTGAACTATAAGAGCTAGAAGAAAACGGATGACATATTTCCTAGCTCTATTTCAGAGAATTTTGAGAAACGTAGCCTCCTACGATTTGTCGGTTCTGAGTTATTAGCAAAAAATAATATTTTGAAGATTTCGTAAAGTTTTTATAACTTTTTCATTTTTGAAGTTACAGATTTGAATCTTGAACTCCTTAGGCACTTTTATACTTTAGATTTACTGACAAAAGATTTTTTTCGATTCAGAAATAAATTCAAAAAAAGTTTTCATTTAAAAAACGGAAGTTCGCCGAATGATTCGAAATAAAAAAATATTTTGAGCTCGTCAGGAAAAGTGCCTATAGAAGGTTCAAGTTTCAGATCTGTAACTACAAAGACGAAAAAGTTATGAGAACTTTTCGAAATCGTCAAAATCTCATTTTTTGCTTATAACTCAAAAACAAAGAATCGTAGGAGGCTACGGTTTTCACCATTCTTTGTTTCTGTGAAAAGGAGCTCGGAAATGTGTCATCCATTTTCTCCTCAGTAGACATCGAATTTTGTCCACCCTGTATTCTAAGTTTCTTCAGAATGACTTCCATTATAATCGAAATTAGTATTTTTTTTTTATTGAAAATTTAATTCAAATCTCACCCACTATTGATTCGGGATTTTCAGCACTTTCGCCAATTTGCAATCAGAGTTATCTATCATCGTATCATTAGATAACTATCTAATATATAAAATTCTCGTGTCATAGTTTTCGTTACCGTACTCCTCCGAAACGGCTTGACCGATTTTGATGAAATTTTTTGTGCTTATCCGGTATCTATGAGAATCGGCCAACATCTATTTTTCATCCCCCTAAATGTTAGGGGTAGTCCACCCCTAAATTTTTTATTTCATTTTTTGGACAAAATTTTTAATTTCTATTTTTTTATGATACAACATACAAAAATACATACAATCCTCAATTTTCACCCTTCTACGATCAACCCTTATTTTTTAATAGCCATTTTAGTAATTTAATCATTAGGAAATTATTTATATGGCAAAACAACGTTTGCCGGGTCAGCTATCTATGAGAATCGGCCAACATCTATTTTTCATCCCCCTAAATGTTAGGGGTAGTCCACCCCTAAATTTTTTTTTGTATTTTTTAGACAAAATTTTTAATTTCTATTTTTTTATGATACAACATACAAAAATACATACAATCCTCAATTTTCACCCTTCTACGATCAACCCTTATTTTTTAATAGCCATTTTAGTAATTTAATCATTAGGAAATTATTTATATGGCAAAACAACGTTTGCCGGGTCAGCTATCTATGAGAATCGGCCAACATCTATTTTTCATCCCCCTAAATGTTAGGGGTAGTCCACCCCTAAATTTTTTTTTATTTTTTAGACAAAATTTTTAATTTCTATTTTTTTATGATACAACATGGAAATTATTTATATGGCAAAACAACGTTTGCCGGGTCAGCTAGTCTACTAATAATTATGTATGTAATCACTTATAATGTGTCCTGTTTTTCATAGTAATTTAGAAAGCTATCTAGAACCAGAAAGTTTATAGTAATTAGAGTAAATGTAGGAGCTTGATATTTCACAGACAATATTTTTGTTGTTTGACACATTTTGGGAACCTTCCAAATCAATTTTGTCATTTTCATACGTCCCTCAGAATTACCTGAGCAAAACATTATCAACAAAATGACTTAAATGAAAAAAAATTCAATTTGTTAGATATTTCCGTAACTGAAGCAAATCTCTGTAAATACTAATATTGCCCATATCAGAAAACAATTTTGCTCATTTTCAACTCACGGCAAACAAGAAATAATCTGAATTCTAGAACTTTGCCCTAATCGAAATCGGGATAAATCCACAAATAAGGCATTCATGAAATCGTTATTGGACTGCCTCGCAAAGCAAACGCAATTGGAATTTAACCGGAAATTCAGATTGGGTCTGATATTATTTATGTTTATTTCCTTCAGGGTTCGCGGTAGATGTTGGAATAATGAATGAATTTGAATCACGAACAATATAGATAATGGTTACAAGTAAAATATTTTTCCTGCAGGAATGAGAATTTATTATTTTTGCAATATGATATATGATATCCTTCTGGTATATTTATGGGTACATTGAAAGCCTTTATTCAGTTGAAAATGAAACGAGGAAGAGAATACAAAATCATTGATAGAATTCGTTGAGAAAATTGATAAAAAATCGAACCATTTACCTCTAGAGCTGACTCGTGGAATCTATGAGTTGATCGAATATTATAATTACCGTATCACGTTCATGAATATTCATATAACTCCCATGCAAATCAGTCAATAGGAAAAGGATTTGTATAGGGATGAAACACTTCCTGATTAATTTTACCCCACAAAAGCTAGAGGGATTTATCTTTTCAGGTGGAAACAAGCCAGCCCGTTTTTAAGTCCTTCTGCCTTTATGTAGTGGTGGAGAACAGTAACGCATTAAGTAATGTGATTATATGTATGCTTATCGCAAAAACAATGGATTCTGATACGCAGTTACCTTGTGGTTGCATTACGTTAATACGTTATATGAGAGGTTCTTCAGTGATTATGGATGCGATATTATATATGTGCATTAATGTGTAATTATCTTCGAACGTAATGCTTTAATGCTTCTAGATTGAAACATTCGCTAATCTGTTAGAAAAGTGACGAGTGAAGCAATGTCCATCGAAGAAGGGATATACGCGTAGAAACATATAATTTAAAAATATATTCTCAAAATTCAAACTACGAACACCTGAGCAAAGTTGAGTACTAAACTGTTCAATAAACTGAATGTTTTAGATGATTGAACATACCTGAGTTACAGCAGGATTATATACATTACTTTGATTTCTTATATTTCGAAAACCGAATGATTGATTTCGAGATGCGTCTTTCAAATGAATTCCAGAATAATAATGAAAAGATCTAGTCCACAGAATCCACCTGCGCCAACATAGAATCATTCACGAGGATGTATTGATATCTAGTTAGCTTAGACCAGTTCCATGCATAAAAAAATATTGCGTTACCATAGCAACGAACAATAACTCGTTAGAAGTGTCAGTGTGAAGTTTGAGGTCAAAGAAGTAAACCAGAGTTACGCAATAAATTTAAAAAAAGATGTTCACCGATATTGTGAAAATCGAAAAATTGAAGTATCGAGCCATTATCAAGTACCAGTATTTGAAAGGATTAAGGGGTAAGCAGATTCACTAAGACATGCTTAATATCCTTCGCATGCGACCGTAAAAAATTGGACTGCAAGCTTCAAAAGAGTTAAATTTTCCTTTGAAGATGATGACCCATCGAGAAGGCCAGTTTCTGTGTTACTCCCCGAAAATATCGATGCATTTCATGACATGATTTTATCACACCGTCGAATTGGGCTAAAACGGATATCTGAAGCACTGAATATTGCATACGAATCCGTTCATCATATAGTTCACGTCAATTTGGACATGAGAAAAATTGCTGCAAAATGGATCCCCAAATGTTTGAATGTTGACCAAAAGCCTGCAAGGGTAGAAGCAACGCGTTCGATCTGTGCTCGATTTGAAAACGATGTAGACTTCTTAAATCGAATTGTTACTATGGAAGAGACTTGGGTACATTTCTACGATCCAGAAACAAAGCAACATTCGATGGAATGGTGACGCTCTGGTTCTCCAAGACCTAAGAAGTTTCGTGTCCTAAAATCTGATTGAAAAGTTCTTGCTTCAGTTTTTTGGGATTGCCATGGAGTAATCATGATTGATTTTTTGGATAAGGGTAGAACAATAGATTACTATTCAACATTACTGACCACTCTACGGGAAAAAATCAAAGAGAAAAGACGCGGAAAGCTATCCAAAGGTGTTTTGTTTTTGCCTGACAACGCCCCTGCACACAAATCTCATGTTGCCATGCAAAAAATTCGTGATTTAGGGTTTGAATTTCTAAAACGCCCCCCTTATTCACCAGGTTTGGCTCCATCCGACTATCATCTCTTTCCTCAACTGAAAAAAGTTTAAAAGGTCGTAAATTTTCTTCCAACGAGAAGGTAATAAAAGCTGTTAAGATCTGGTTTGCAGAGCAAGAAGAAACGTTTTTTTTTGAAAGGTCTAGAGACGTTGTAGGTTCGCTGTAATAAATGTATCCAATTAAGAGGAGAATATGTTGAGTAATAAAATATTTTGACCTTGAAATTTTGTTTGGTTCTACAGTAGGCTAAGAATTTTCCAATATATCCTCGTATTCCTCCACCCAACGAACTCTAAAACATCCCTTTCCTTCCAGGTGAAACGGAGCATCATGCTGAAGATGGCGGACGCCTGCCAGGAGCATTCGAACCGCAGCTTTCACGAAATGTACGTGCAAAGACACAACAACGTCTCGATATTGTATGCAGACATCGTGAACTTCACCCCACTTTCCGAGCAACTTTCAGCGTCCGACCTAGTTAAAACTTTGAACGAGCTCTTCGGGAGGTTTGATCAGATAGCGCAGGTGAGTAGGTACGCGGCACCCCTAAACGGATTTCTAGATCTGGATATGCTACCCTCGAGTGGGCCATAAGTCGAAACACTTACTCGGCGATATCGAATCAGGGATGGGGGAGGTTTCCTTGTGATTTGATTTGGGTGGGTGGAAAGTTTTCAAGTTGGTATCGAAGGTTACACTCAACATAAATCACGATCACCAATTTTTTTCAAATGATTTCTGCCGTTGTTCACCAAATTTTGATATACAGGGTGTTCCAAAACTAGTGAATCAATCGTCACACCACGATAGAGTAGACCAAATATTATCGAATGACACCAACATTATAGTTCAACGAAAATGTACCGTTTCCAAAATAATCAGAATTTTATTAAAATACCCAAAGTTGTCGATTTTCAAACTACTTTTCTTAATCACAGGGCCAGTTTGTGAAAAAGGATATCGATTTTAAATTATATGGAACTAAGATTATTGTTTTATCTCCCCTAATTGAAATTATTTTAAGTAGTTAATCGATAACCTAAGTAAATGTAAATTAAAACAAGTGTTTTTTTTACATGATTTTTATTACTAAGAATAAACCCCCTCTATAGGGGGGATAATATGGGAGAGAAACGGTATCCTTAAAATCGCAAATTGGCCTTGTGATTGAAAAAATAGTTCGAAAATCGGCAACTTTAGGTTAGGTTTTTTCAGAAACGGTATACTAACTAATGTTAGTGTCTTTCGATAGTATTTGATCTACTCTATCGTGGTGTGACGTTTGATTCACTAGTTTTGGGGCAGCCTGTATACTGAGTAACATAGAAAACAGAACACCGAGACTTTATGACTTCATTAGGTATTTCTAGATATACCTACCGGGTGTTCCTTAATTGGAGGTACAAACGAAAAAGGAAAATTCCTTGAGTAATTTCAAGAAAAAAAGGCCCATTAACATGGCTTCATAAACGTTTCGTTTTCGAGCTACAGGGTGTTGATGTTGGAATTTTTGGATTGGTATGAAAACTCATTCATTATTATTAGAAATACATAGTTTAATTTGATATTTCAAAACTAAGGATGAATTTATTCACCACAGCTTACTAACTGAATATTTTATGACAATTTGGGTTTTTCTGAGAATTTCGAGAGAATTGTTCGAAACTTTTTTCTCGAAATCGGTAGCAAATATAACAAAGCTATAAGAGACCATAAAGTTTAGTAAAACCGCAAAGTATCTTTTTACATTTTTCAACATTAACAGTAGCTCACTAGAATTAAGTTCTGGGGAAAATAGGGGACAGTGTTCCAGAAAAAATATCACCCTGTAGATTTGCTATCGAAATTGGCACATCACATGGTGTGAACTATCAATTATAATATTTATGCCAAATTTCAGTTGAATATCTTGTGGAGTGTAGATACTATAAGAAAAAAACACTTGAAAAAATTCTAACTTTAACACCCTGTATCTCGTAAACGAATAGTTTACGATCCCATGTTTATGAAACATTTTTCTTGAAATTACTTAAGGAATCTCCTCTTTTCGTTTGTTCCTCCAATTTAGGAACACCATGTATATTCGTTTACGTTAGGTTAAAGAGCGATCAGTTTTTCAACTACGAGTATATCTACAGAGTGGTTTTTATGTTCAAACATAAATAACAAACTCTATAGCGTCTGTTCTCACAAAAACAGTAAGTAAGCGATAATAATTGTGTTTTAATACATAGTTACAATTCTGATTTGAACCACTTAAAATACGTAATGGGGAGTTATCTTTTATGTCAAAAAGAGGAAGACGTTTAAATTATCATCAGGTCAGCTAGTTTGATGATTTGCAGATTGTGGGCGATGGGCAGAACTGTTTATCGACGGATCAGAAGTTTTGATCAGGTCCATACCGTACTCAGTTTGTGCTACCTCTCACTCCTAGTCTGGGCACCAATAAGTGATCTAGTGATCGACTGGCTTAGTGCAGAGAACGGCTAAACTGGTCCTTTGCCTGCTTCGTTTCATAACACATCGTGGAGGTCCAAGATCTTGGACTATTTCCATTTTCCAGTCGATATATTCTTCAACCCTTATTATCTGAATAATTTCAAATATTCATTTCTCAATTTCACATTGAAACTTATTTTTCGACTGAAATTTTGAGAATACTTTTCGATATCCACAATTATACAGGCTGAGTCTTTTGACTCTTGCAAATATTTCAACAGTAGATTTTTGAATTAAAAAAAAACACTTACCTATTTTATTTCACCATTTTTCTCTATTTAAAAAATACAGGTTGTTGAAAAACCTTAAAAAAATATTATTATTAGTTCTATCTCACAAACGGTTTCATCGAATGAAACGAATTTCGGAATATAGTTTTTGATTTATTTGATAAATCTTTTTCGAAGAGAAGATATCACCCACGTCTTCCAGTTTGTTCATGACCATTACGTATCATAAAAATACCAAAAATTCAAAGAACCCAAATTAAGTTGGACGCTATCTGATGAATATTTAAACGTTTTGTAAAATAAAAGTATTCCTCATATTTTCTCGTATAATAGGCTGTTTTAGAGTAATTTGATGTTCAAAAATTAAAAATTATCTGTGAAATTTGAAAAATTGGGTACTTTGGCTGAATACAACTCTGTTTGAAAGATCCACAGGTGTGTGGTGTCACAGATTTAGCTAGTTATCCTGAAGGTAATTTTGTGTTTCCAGGGGTGGCACAGCTCATTATGAAAACTTAAAATGGCTAAATATTTCTATCAGTGCAGAATCGGAAAAAAGTGTATAGGAAAAAAGAGTTTCTTTTGACCTCAAGAATCTACTGTTGAAATATTTATACGAGAATACGAGAGGAAGCTGAAGACAGCCATGGAAAAAAAAATTTCGTGCAAGTTTTTCTCGAATTTTTTTCCTTTATCAGCAACAAACAACTTGTGTAAATTTTACCGCATACAGGACGAAGAAAAAGCATCGTTCAATCACAAAACGTCAGTATGATTTGTTGCGTTTCCCTCACGAATGAATAGAATTCTGCCGTTAACATACCGGCCGAATTTCATTTCCCGTCGTAAAAGTGAAACGCGGCAATGAAAAGTTTTTGTGCGAAAATAGAATTTTCACCGTTGTTGACCCACGTCCTTCGTTTCGAATCGAAATAGATTCACCGGTTTCCTGTTTATGACCCGGGATATATCAACTTGAACCCCGAGAGGAAAAATAAACCGGAGGGCAACCAACAGATGAAATTGTAAACACATATCTGTATACGGAGATCTGAGCACTGCAACTTTCAGATTTCTTGCGGGTGATTCCCAAAGTAAATAGTTGGAAGTTCCGGAGTGGTTTTGTGGGGCTGGAAGCTGGAAGTTCCTGAATTCTATATGTATCTTGGCTCATTGAGGATTGCCGAAGTGTATTTGGTTAGTTCTTATGTAGATTAGAGGTGCATTCCACTTCAGATATTCAAACTATGTATCCATCTAGGAATGCCCCATTCTAATAGCCGTATGCACCGTTTTATTGAACAAATATTAAGCTCTTAAACCACGTTTATGTTAGGCCTAAAATAAATTTCGAAATCTATTCACTTTAGGCCTAAAATGTTTCCATAAGAATGTAGGCTACCCACTAGAGTATCCAGCAAGTTTCAAGCCATATCATCTGCAAAAATTGTGTCATTGGCTTTTTTGAAGGTCATTTTCGAACTTGACAGCAAAAGTCGAACCATAATGTCACAATTTAAAAACAATAAATATAATCCAAAGATTAATATTAAAATAAATGACGAAGAAATAGAATGAAAAAGTGGAGTTAAGCATCTTGGAATAAGAATGGATAAAAACTCAACTATGAGAAGACATATAGGCAGCAATAAAAACGAGGAGAATCAATGGATATCTTTATACCCCCTCATGAAATGGAAGAGCGAACTGGACCAAGAAGTAAAAATCAGACTTTACAAAACTAGACTGACTGTGACATTAGAAAGTGTAATAATGAATACACAACATGTCTTTTAGAAAAGCTCTTGACGCAAAGTGGTATATAAGAAACAAAGAGATCAAGCAGTTGACAGAAACCACTAGAACCAAAGAATACATACATAACTGAACTGGTAAACAGCCTATGAAAGAGTGGAAAGCCATAAAAACAGTAGTATAACTGAAAGTGTACACTACGACGAAAACTAAGAAACAAGAGACCAGGCTGAAAGAAAAACAGGAAGAAAAAATTGGACGAGAATAATCTAAAATGAAAGTGGAGAAACGACAGAAAACGATGTAGAAAACAGCAGCAGGAGAACCACATAGGACAGTAATGGGATACCCTGATTTTAGACAGATGAGAAATAGGACGGATTTTGGGGGTTCCAACCCCTTGCTTATTTTAACCCAAAAAATCGAGATTTTCATAATCGAGTTTTTATGCTAGGGTGAGAGCCTTGGCAATGATGATTATAGAACTGGAGATCTCAATTAGATCTAAGGAATATAACAGGAGATATCGCGCGCAGATTGAAATTTGCAATTTTTGAAAAATGACATTTCGAAGATGAAAATCTAAACAAAGATAGATAGGCTTCCGTAAATGCTTGCAATAGATTCATAGTGTTCGAAACCCTATATTATCATACCAAAATTTGAAATATCTGGCCCTGTTTAGGAGAATATAATTTTTTTGTTTTTCCACTTTTCATTTTCGAGTTGACTTCGAAAAGCTCTCTGGAGTGCAATTCTCTATTAAATCATCAACTGTTTAGTTTGGTGGATTCAACAAAGTAGTACACTCCATATCCTAAGACAGTAATAGAACATCCTGATTTTCAGGCAGAAGAGCAAATAAGTCATTTTAGGGGGGTCTAACCCCTTGCTCATTTTTGACCCAAAAAATCGAGATTTTCGAAAATGAGTTTTTGTGCTAGGATAAAAGCCTTATCAACGCTGATTACGAAGCCGGAAATCCCAATTGGATCAGACGAATATATCAGGAGATATCGCAGATTGAAATTTGCAATTTTTGAAAAATGCCATTTTCAAGATGAAAATCTAAAGGGAGGGAGATAAGTTTTCGGGAATGCTTGCAATAGATTCAGCGTATTCGAAAACCTATATTTTCATATACAACTTTCAGATATCTTACTCTGTTTAGAAAGAAATCGAATTTATTGTTTGTCCATTTTTCTTTTTGGGAATTTTTCGATGGTCAACTTGCGAGTAGTTTTTCTTCCAGGAAAATTATCGTAGATCCAAATATGATACATATTCTGGTAGAGCAACTCGTCCAGTATTAAATCTGAGAATTTTATTCTTTTTGGCAGAACCATTCGGTCTTGACGAATTCTCAGGTGAAATTTGCACTTTTTTGAAAATGCCATTTCCACGATGAAATCTAAATGAAAGGAGGTAGGCTTTCGAAATGGCTCGCAATATCAGCGTGTTCGAAAATTTATATTTTCATACCAAAATTTCAAATATCTGGCCCAGTTTGGCAGAAATTAATTTTTTTTGTTTTTCCAATTTTCATTTTCGAATTGACTTCGAAAAGCTGTCTGGAGTGCAATTCCCTATTGAATTATGAACTTTTTTATGTTCTGATTTCAGAACAAAACAACTTCTACGCCCACCATATCCTAGGATATTAATAGAATACCCTAATTTTTAGACAGATGAGCAAATAGGTCATTTTTAGGTCTATGAGTCTAACCTATTGCTCATTTTTGACCCAAAAACACGAGATTTTCGAAATCAATTTTTCATGCCTTGGTGGAGGCCTTGGCAACGCTGATTATAGAACCGGAGATCCCAATTTGATCAAACGAATATAACAGGAGATATAGCAAATTGATATTTGGATATTTGGAGTTTTTGAAGAATGCCATTTCGAAGACGAAAATCTAAACGAAGAGAGATAGGCAACCGGAAATGCTTGAAATAGGTTAAGCGCATTTGAAAACCTATATTTTTATACCACACTTCCTCATATCTGACATTGTTTACGAGTAAATCGATTTTTTTTTCAATTTTCCATTTTCCAATTCACTTTGAAGTGCAATTCTCTATAGAATAGGGAATAATCCTTCTGACGATAATGATGTAATTTTTATGAAATATCTTTAAAACACATTTTGAAATAACCATTTGAACCGTTTCCAAAAAAAAAATATTTTGAGTACTAAATAATGAAAAATAAAAATGGGTATTTGAAATTTAAAGCGTTTCGTTTCTATTGCACAGTTGGTAACATCAACTGAAATATGCCTTGATAATAAAGGACAACAAATACACTATCTTGATGAGGTAGACCAAGATGGCTGTCTATGAAGTCTGCGACGAACGAGGAAGGTCATAAAATTTTATGGGTTTTTATGGAGGGTTGCTGTTGAGGCTAGCCAGTGAGTACGCACCTTATGATGGCTGTAAATCAACAGCTGTTATTTTATAAAGAAGCCGTTGTTCTTTCTATATTCTAGTAGGCGCTGTTGCCAAACCGTAAACTAGAAACGAAGCGATTTAAATTTTAAAACCTCATATTTGAAGAATGATTTCGAATAGTTTTCGTGGTACATTAGAAACTTTCATGAATTAAACTCATAGTTATTCAGTTTAAACTTGCATATGCTGTGATTACCCAAATTGATGAGAATTCCCCATTATTAACTGTTTTCTGGAATCTGCAAAACAACTTCTTCGTCCTTCATATCCTAAGACATTAATAAAACAACCTGCTTTTTAGGTAGAGGTGCAAGATCAAAGATCATTTCAGGGGGAGTCTAACACCTTGCTCATTTTTGACACAAAAAATCAAGATTTTCGATATTGCTTCGGTAGAAATCTTGGCAACGCTGATCATAGAACCGGAGAACCGGTTTTCCACAGAAGCAACCGACAAAATTTTCCTCTTAACCCTCGTATCAGTCTGTGAAAGGGCAAAACGGATTTTCTCCAAAAGTAAAATAATTGACGGCCTTATATGTACATATATCGCCCTGGCTTCGAAATACTGCGTTCATTCCGCGATATTTCTCCGGTAAAGTCGTCCTGCGAACCACGAGTATACAGACCGCTGCTGCCGCGATTGATGTGACAGCTCCATCCGTAAAAATTATTCGGGCACATGGGGGAATGTTTCGGATTCGCTTCATTTGACATTAGACGTTTCAGAGAATTCGATATATACGATAACGAGACCTATATTTCCTTCCGCGCAGTCATTTTTTCCCGGCAACAAGCACGATATTTGATCGTTCCGATTCGATTTGAGTGCGATGTCTGTTCATCCTCCCGAAAATATTGAGGTTGGCCTTGGTACAAGAATCGATTGATTAGGTCCTGATGCGGTTAAATTTCGATCTTGATGGGTAGAAGTGGATTATCAGTGGTAAAAATAAATGGAGAAAAAACTAATTGAAAATAGTGTCATCCTCAAAACTAACTGTTTCAGGATATACAAGGTGTTTAATGAATTCTGCAGGATTTTGATCTCTGGGTTATTTTGAGTCGGAAAGCTCTCGTAGACCTTTGCTTGGAAATGCTTCGTTTCCAAGATTATATTGTGTTATCATTGAGTATTAAACTCAAAATACTCAATGGTGTTATTCTGAATTTTAAATGGAATACCCTATATATTTTTACATTTTTGAATTCCTTGTTAAATTTGAATATAAGTTTGATAACACAACTATGTCTGAATTCTCAACAGTTTTCGAGTAATTTCCCTTTTTATTAATATTTTGACAGTTTGAGGTACTTACATAAAGGACTATAGCTCAGTCCCTATTCTATGTAATTGATTCAAATTTGGATTGTGTCTAGTCAATAAATGAAACACTAAAAATTTTTTTTGTGAATAACCATATTATATACAGGGTCCAAGAAAACGTAGATCCATTATCAAAACAGAAATTCATCAAAATCTTCATTTTTGAAATGGCAACCCATATTTTTTTTTCTGTTAATTATTTGAAAATTTTTTGTTTGTTTTTAGTTGTTTCAAATAATGAACAGAAAAAAATACGGGTTGCCATTCAAAAAATGAAAATTTTGGTGAGTATCTGTTTTGATGATGCATCTACGTTTTCGTGGACCCTGTATATAATATGGTTATTTAAAGAAAATTTTCAGTGAATCATTTATTGACAAGACACAGTCCAAATTTGAATCAATTACATATAGAATAGGGACGGAGCTGTAGTCTTTTATGTAAGTAGGTACCTCAAACTGTCAAAGTATTTAAAAAGTCAAATTACTCGAGAACCGTTGAGAATTCAGACATAATTATGTCATCAAACTCATATTCAAATTCAACAAGGAACAAGAAGGAATTCAAAAATGTAAAAACATATAGGATGTTCCATTCAAAATTCAAAAAGGTGATTCTGGTGATGTGGGGAACTATAGACCAGTAACAAAAAAGCTCCTATATTCCGAAAATTTTAGATACGTTAATAACTAATAAAATGACACCAATACTCAAACATATTTTTATTGAAGAGCAACACGGATTTATTGCCGGTAGATCGGTTACAACAAATTTGCTATGTTTCATAGACTTGATACAGTCAGCATTCGTCGAGAAGGCACAAGTTGATGTAGTCTACACCGACTTTGCCAAGGCTTTTGATAGGGTACCTCATTGGCTTCTCATTGCCAAGCTCAGAGCTTTGGGCTTCAGGTCACCCCTAATCGAGTGGATTTCAGATCGTTTAATTGGGTTGACACAGTTCGTAAAGATTTCTGATGTTTTTTCGGAAGGTATTGAAGTAATTTCAGGCGTCCCGCAAGGATCACCTTTGTCGCCTCTTTTATTCTTGTGCTTCATCAATGACATAAAATCGGTCATAAAATTTTGTCACTTTCTTCTGTTTGCGGATGACATGAAACTGTTTCGGCTTATAAGATCAATAACTGATTGCCTGTTACTTCAGAGAGATGTCGAAAACGTTTTGGAATGGTGCGTACAAAATGAGTTAGAAATTAATGTGGAGAAGTGTCAGACTATGCGATTTTCCCGGTCTAATTCGGTGGTCTTGTTTGATTATTCAGTAAATGCGTGTATATTAAAGTCGGTTAGCACAGTGAGGGATCTTGGGGTATTGCTAGATACAAATTTGAGTTTTATAGAGCACATAAATTACGTATCATCAAAAGCTTTAAGAATGCTAGGCTTCATTAAAAGACATATGACTTTAATGTCTCTTCTATTAAGACAATGTACATAGCTCATGTGAGAAGCATTGTTGAATATTCATGTGTGATATGGTCACCTCACTATGCAGTGCATATACAAGCCATTGAAAGGGTCCAGAATAAATTTTTGAAATGGATAGGATACAAATGGGGATTAACCATTGATACTATTCATTATGAGGACATTCGAGATAAATTATCCCTTACATCCCTTCAAACGAGACGTCATAACTTTGAAATAATGCTGGTTTACAAGATTTTGCACAATTACATCGATTGCCCATATCTACTACAGAGGATACATTTAAACGTTCCTCAGAGAAGTCTCAGAACTTGGGAACAATTTAACATAAAGTTTTGCCGAACCAATTATTTGATGAATAATCCTCTTGATAGAGCATTGCGGGCTGCTGGTTCGGTGGAGATAGATCTTTTTCATGTTTCAATTTTTCAACTGAAGAATTATTTTAGGAATCTTGAGAGTTTTCACTGATTTTTGTACATTTCTTCTGGTTGATATTGTTGTAGGTTCATTGTAAATATGTAAAATGGCTAGTCCGTATATAATTAAATAAATAAATAAATAAATAAATAAATAAATAACGAAGTTGATAGCTGTACAGAAGAAACGAAACACTTTGTATAGTTCTAAATAATAAATTTTTTCAGGTGATGCTCTACTTAAAAAGAGGAAAATTTATTTGAAACTCTTTTATGTAAAGTTAATAGAATTAGAGTAATTGACCGCTGCCCCATGGCGCGGACACCCTGTATGATTTCCAAATAAATAACAAATTCCAGATGTTCTTGAAAGAGTTCGGCAAACCATGAGGAGATGACTGGACTATTGGGAATTAAAAAACTTTTTGATGTAATAAAATTCATTGCACGATGGCTCTTATAGAGAATTTTTTTTCAAACAAACGGTTTTCAATTTTTTACTGAAATGTGGCGCATCCTATAGAAAAAATTCTTATACTCCCCTTGTTCTCAATTGAATAAGGACAATTTTGGAAAAAGGCGCTACGTACTTTTTTTTAATTTGTTATTCATTTGGTCTACATTGGACGCCCTCCCTATATCTTGGAAACAAAGCATTTCCGGACAAATGCCTAAAGGACTTCTCCGACTCCAAATTCAGAGAACAGCATCCTGAACTTATTTGCAATGTTCATGAAACACCCTGTATAAGGTGGTCCTGAACATTGTACCATAAGGATGTTCTTTTCATCTAAAACCATTTGACTCCGTTAGTATCTTAATTTCTTAGTAATCTATAGATGGTGAAGGAGACTTCTTATAAATGCTGATTTCATCAACCCAGAATCCTCCAATTCCTTCGATGCTGATTGCACTTAGTCCTGTTCTTGCTTTCAGGATAACCAGTGTATGCGTATCAAAATCCTTGGAGACTGTTATTACTGTGTGTCCGGTTTGCCAGTGTCAAGGCCAAATCACGCCTACAACTGCGTCAACATGGGTTTGCAGATGATTGAGGCCATTCGGTAAGTGAATAAACAAAGTTCCACTTATTCAACATTCTGGCATAATCACGGTCTTATTTTCAGTAAACAGTAGTTATGTAACAAAGATATTATTGAGTCAATTATAATATTCAAATTAAACGTCTATGTATTTGAAATTATTATGCGCAAACATTCAGAAAGTATTTATGGAAGAAACCTGCAGCATACAAACCTCCCCCCCAAATGAGGGAAAAACCCCTTCACTCACCTAATTTGTAAATAATGTATGGAACAGTAAATCTTTTTTAATTTTAATCCTACGGTTAAGCGGCGGTGGTGGAATTACGAATTACAGGACACTCTGAAATCTTTTACAGGGTGATTCACCTCGTTCCAATTAGACGTTCACGAAACACAAATCATAATTTTGTGCTGAAAATATGGGGTTTTAAAAAATGGAACATTCTCCCAGTTTAGCTTTGTATAGTTAAATGGCTAATTCACTGGCAATTTCGGCAGTAAATCCCATACCTTAGGTAAAAGCTCAACGTTGTATAGGTTAAAGGGATCCTTATGAAAAAAATAGTCAAAATGAGAGGTCGAACTTTCTGTAATATTTCTGCTGGAGGGTTTTTTTTCGAAAAAATCTTTACCATTTTTAATCGTGCCATTATGTAGTATTTTAACACTCTTTGCTGTTTAGTCCAAAAATGTACAGGTTGTTCATGAGAAGTTGAACAAATCGAAGTTCGAAATTACGTCACTTCTAGATTATCTATGGTCACTTGAGAGGCAAGCAAGCTATCTATGACGTTTATGATCGTAAAACTTCAAATTGTACCTGTCAATATTGTCAATAAACAGTTTTCTATCATACACCACTTCCATATCACCATTGAAAGAAAAATAATATTTTCGGACATTTTCTCAAAAAATTGATGAGGATTTATGATCACCAACAGAAATTACAATAACATGAACCTAACCAACACTTGTGTTGTTTGTCCTGTCAGCTGATCCGAAATGCCCCATGGTTTCTTAAATACTGATTCACAGATCACCTACCTAAGAACCCACATTGTGTTTACATACTAAATTTGTATATCTAATAGTTGGGGAGCCCAAGAGCTAAATTCGAGATTTACTCGAGCGTGTCAGATAAATATAAGGGGAGAGATACCCTGGATCCTGTAGAGTAACTCTACCAAAAATCAGACAAAAATTGTATAGAATTTTATTATCTACAACTTTCAATACTCACGGATAGCCCCACCAAGCAAACTGTCAGATTAATATGGATTTATTATCACAGACACGTAGGCATATACAATATCTTAATCTGACATGCTCGAGTAGGTACGTACTCCGGCACCGGTCGATTTTTTTTACGTCTTGGAAAACCGCTTTCCCCACCGCTGAAAGTGTATACATCATAGAACCTTTTTTTCTTTCTACCATTTAATCTTCAAAATCCACTAGGTCCCTACGACGCTCCCAATATACAGGGTTTTTTCAAAGGTTAGCCTTTTTTTGACACAAGATAGAACTCAAAATAAGTCGTTTAACCAAAAATTGTCCATATAAAATATTCAAGATGACTGAGATACAACCCCTAGAAGTTCGACAAAATTTCATTGAATTTCAAGTACGGGACTGTGGAAGGTGACTCTGGCATCGCAAAAACGAAACAATACATAAACATATGGCTGGACAATGAATGCTTCAGTACCAAGTTCATCGGATTAGAAGTAACAGGTCACTTTTGAGAGAATCATAATTGTTGTATCGTGCAATTTAGGTTGAAAAAAAATGTAGAAAATCGAGGCAGTTTCTTGAAAAGCTTATGTTAGTTATGTTTAAAAAGTGCTATGATGTTTCCCCATTTCATCCCATTTTTACGACGATTGTTGGAATGTTCGAACAAGAAGATTGTGATGCCATTGTAAAAAAATTCCTGAATAATTTAGACGAATTTTATTGGTGAGATATTGAAGTATTGTTCTCTTTTTTACACTTGTGTCCTAAGTCTCTTCTGTCAGTTGGTATCGAAATGAGCCATTTCATGAAATCGTGTAAGTTACTAAAAAATAATGAGAACAATTCGGCAATCCTATGTTTCCATTTTCATTACCACGTAAATATCGAACGAGCCAATAAACTAAACGAAACATGGTAGAATCAGGAGATAAGTTTTTTTTCTGTTGAAAAAAAAGCCTCACCTTCAAATACACCCTGTATAAGTAGATAAATCCTATTCATCATAAAGTGGGAACTGAAAACGTAAAATCAACACCGTGCATAGTTTGATTGGAAGGATTCTTCTGTGATGAATTACAAATCCAGCCTGTACGTTCCAGTTGTCCATTATGTAAGGGATCATATACTGCCAGAAGTTCGTGTAAGCGCAACCATAAAATTACGAAATTATGTTCGCGACATGTTAAATTCCACTTTTTACCCCCGTCAGCGTCGGCAGGAACCGAAAAAATATCAACTTCTCTTATAAACATGATTTATGTGCACTCCGAGCAAGAATTATTGCTCTTTCGTGGCAGGGGTTGAATCCGGCAAAATTTATCCAATTATAATTTGATTCGGAAAGTTTGCATTACGCAGATATTGTTTCGCAGAGAGTTCAGATCCAGAGAGTTGAGATCCTTGACCGTAGTAGACTACGAAGGTTGGCATCATATTACGAGTTGGAATGCGTCAAACCATAATTTTTTTGGAAGATAACATAATTATCTAATGAATATCTCGTAGGTAACATCAGTAGTATACAGAACTTACTTGATAAACTGTTTCACTGAAAGATATTACACATCGGAGCCAGGTTCCTTCGCCATTTTGCAACTTAGCCAAGGTGTCTTGAATCACTTCGAAGAAAATATGTTAAATTGATATCATTAATTTTCTCACCACTTATATCTTCTAAACTTTACAAGATAAAAATTCCGTTTATCGACACAAAAGACTTCTGCCTTTGTGAGTCCCCCAACACGTCCCTCCAATCTAAATATGTATCTCCTTTTGTTCTAGATTTAAATAACGATAAATCGTTTATGATATTCGAAAATTCCTTATAACTTCTTCATTTTACGAACGATTTCCATGAAATTTTTAAATCCTTTAATATTATCGTCATTCAATAAAGATGTACAATTTTCATTGAATTTCATAGATTTAAAGATACGACTTTCAAAGTTTTTTCTTATGGTGTTCTCATAACGTTTTGATGAACTATTGGAAAAATGCTATAGAATAAAACTTATTTTTCACTATCTCAACGAAGATCGACTATATGACTGGTTATCTGACGTCCATTTCAAAGAAAATATATCTTATGTTGAATAAAAATATTATTATTTATTTTCCAATCGGAAAATTCAATATGGCTGCCGTAAGAAAGAAGATATGAAAGTCGTACCTTGAAATCTAGGAAGCCGATTCCAAAAAAAATGGTGCAATTTGATTAAACGACGATAATATTGAAGGATTCAAAATTTTCATAGGAATCGTTCGTAAAAAAAAGATATAAACAATTTTAGAACATCGTATTTTTCATTCAGAACAAAAGAAGATATTAAGATTTGAGGGACGTCATGTTTGAATTTTTTTTTCGGACTCATGGGTTAAATTTTTTTTCCATGAATAAACATACTATCTAGGATGTATTGATATCTAGTAAGCCTAGGCCAGTCCCATGCATACAAAAATTGCGTTACCATAGCAACGAAAAATAACTCATTAGAAGTGTCAGTGTGAAGTTTGAGGTCAAAAAAGTAAACCAGATTTACGCAATGACTTGAAAGAAAGAAGATGTCCACCGAAATTGTGAAAATCGAAAAATTGGAGTATCGAGCCATCATCAAGTACCTGTATTTAAGGGTTACGAGGTAAGCAGATTTAGGAAGATATGCTTAATACCCTTAGTGATCAATGTCCTTCGTATGCGACCGTGAAAAATTGGACTTGAAGCTTCAAAAGAGGTATAAATTTTCCATTGAAGATGATGACCGATCGGGAAGGCCAGTTTCTGTGTCAGTCCCCGAAAATATCGTTGCAGTTCATGACATGATTTTATCAGACCGTCGAATTGGGCTGAAACGGATATCTGATGCACTGATATTTCATACGAACGCGTTCATCATATAGTTCACATCAATTTGAACATGAAAAAAATTGCTGCAAAATGGATCCCCAAATGTTTGAATGTTGACCAAAAGCGTGCAAGGGTAGAAGCATCGCGTTCGATCTGTGCTCGATTGGAAAACAATGTAGACTTTTTAATCCGAATTGTTACTATGGATGAGACTTGAGTACATTTCTACGATCCAGAAACAAAGCAACAATCGATGGAATGGTGACTTTCTGGTTCTCCAAGACCTAAGAAGTTTCGTGTCCAAAAATCTGCTGGAAAAGATCTTGCTTCAGATTTTTGGGATTCCATGGAGTAATCATGATTGATTTTTTGGATAAGGGTAGAACAATAACTGTAGATTACTCTTCGACATTACTGACCAGTCTACGGGAAAAATTAGAGAGAAAAGACGCGGAAAGCTATCCTAAGGTGTTTTGTATTTGCTGGACAACGCCCCTGCACACAAATCTCATGTTGTCATGCAAAAAATTTGTGATTTAGGGTTTGAATTACTAGAACACCCCCCTTATTCACCAGATTTGGCTCCAACCGACTATCATCTCTTTCCTCAACAGAAAAAAAGTTTAAAAAATCGTAAATTTTTCTTCCAACGAGGAGGTAATAGAAGCTGTAAAGGTCTGGTTTGCAGAGCGAGAAGAAACATCTTTTTTGAAAGGTGTAATAAATGTATCCAATTAAAAGGAGAATATGTTGAGTAATAAAATATATTCACATTGAAATTTTGTAGGCTAAAAATTTTTCAATATATCCTCGTACATTCCAGTCACCTGTTGTACAAATTACAATTTCCTGCTAATGAAATTTTGCGTATTTTGTTACAACTAGGTCGTAAAATTTATGGGTGGAAATCGAACTTTTTTTGGCTTATAACGGAAAGAATAATAGTTAAATAAATACTATTTAGGTATTTCATTCCTCTGACCCAACAAGAAGTAGCAAAAAAGCAAAACGACTAGAAAAATAATTAAATTTTCACTAGCGCATTCGCCAATTTGCACTGCATATAGTTTGAATATTTCATTTGATTACTGTTGAGAAACCTGACACTATACGAAGGGAAGTTGAATTAAATTCAACGAACTCTATGGTGATTTTTCATTCTATTCGAATTCAGAGTCTGATTTCTCAATTTCCAATGTTCCAAGTTTCGACTCCTTAGCCTAATTCATTCTCAGCTCGGAAATGACCATCCCTAGCATAAATTTCAATTTCAGATTCGTGAGGGAGGCCACTGGATTCAATGTCGATATGCGTATCGGTATCCATACCGGAAACGTACTCTGTGGAGTACTCGGACTCCGGAAATGGCAATTCGATGTCTGGAGCGATGACGTCACTCTTGCCAACCACATGGAATCCGGTGGAATTGCTGGGTGAGTTTTATTGATGACCGATTTTTATTGAACATTTAACCGGTTTGGGATGGCCGTAAATTTCAATGAAAATAATAAAACAAGCAGGATCATAGCATTTTGATGGTTTTCGATGCAGCTCGATACATAGAGTTTTGAATAAGTTGGCAACACTAGTAGTGAAGGATGAATAGTTTTTCAGTGTTTATCATCATAATTTTTGCCATACGGATCATTATCTATCCACATATCGTTTTATACTCTGTTGTTTTTTCGAGAATATTCCCCCATAACCTTCTCACACAATTTTTTTCATTTTTGCTGCATCTTGTAAATATTGTTAACGAAAATTTGTTGAGGGGAAATATTCGAAAAGAATTCTTAACTCACTAAGATTTATTATAGATTTCTTCAAGTATTTATTTTCAAATTCGAGTTTCCTGAGTGATTATATTCTCCTTTTCAGGAGAGTCCACATCACCAAATCAACCATGCTTCAGCTTGGGGACAAATTCGAAGTTGAACCTGGGAATGGTGGAAAAAGAGAGGCATATCTAGCTGATCACAAAATAGAAACATATCTCATTATACCCCCGAAAGTGAGTTAAAATTTATGTTTCAATATATAGATCATTCTGGAGTATAATCAATAAACTGAAGAAATTTTCTCTTCTACCTGAAAATGTTTTGCTCAAGTGAAACACGTAATCATTAATTAGTTTTGATGTGAAGATATTTGGAAAATTCAATATACAAGTTGATTTTTTCGAACAATTATTAACGCTCCAGATATTTTCTACACCATACACACAGCTGTTATTTTAAACTCGATAAAATGAGTAATCACCAAAATTATCGAGCTCATGAGGTGTGGTGACTTGCATGCTTAAACTCCCTATACACTCCCATTAGCACGGAAAAAATATCGATGGAAGAGATAAGTCATCATGTTTCATTTTGATAAAACACGAGGTTCTGCACAAATTAATCTCATGGGGAGCCAGAAGAACAATTTCATTTTCATGTTTCCAGAAGTGGGTGCAATTTCTGATGAATTTCTGAGTTCCAGATGATATTGCGAATACAGTTCGATACCCAATTAGGTATACTCTATTCACATTTATTTTAGCAGTCGGTTGGCCTTTTCTCAAGTTTTTGTAACTAGAACGGAGTAAGGTTTACACTCATGAAATGTCGTTAATGTCGTAACGCCGTTGCCACAACTAATATCAATTTTTATTACGAAAATGCCAAAAGTGATTGAAAAAAGTGACTGGAAGTGCTATTTAGAATAGGGAATTCTAACGATTTGTCAAAATCAGCTAAGCGTTCGTTACCGTGGGGCACACAAAGCTTTTTATTATCACTGTAAAGAGGCATTTCTGAGAAATTTATAGTCTTATCACTTTAATCTAACGTCGGGAAGAACATTTTTTCCAAAAACATGCACAAAACACAATACTCGACCAAAACAGCAAGCGAATCAATGGAGGGAAAAGCTTGTGTGCCCCACGGAAACGAACGCTTAGCTGATTTTGACAAATCGTTAGAGTTTTCTATTCAGGTCCGCTCATCAAATAGTTATACCCTGATATTCTAAAATGCACAATACGTCAGACGGTAGCGAACATATTCAATGTATAAGAGAATTTATATAATATCTCATCTGAATTTAAACGACTCATATTTGAGCTGAATATTTCCACAATCAGAAAGATCGCGAATGAAGAGGCTGATAAAGAATTTCCTTCTATTGGGAGACCCAAAAAAGTGGTGGCATTTGAAAATTTTATGTTTGAGTTTGAGTAATGCGAAAAGTTTACTGCAGGACTTTCGATGAATGTCATCGTAGAATGAGTTCCCGAAAATTGATTTTTTTATTTTTCATTTGACCTGTTCTATACATAAGACAATGTCTTAAGGTACCAATAAATACCTAATTATTATTTTTATTATTATTGTTTGTGGTTTGTTCTCGTTCCTTCCAGAATTCAGTAATTGATAACTTCTCGGTTTAAGGAGAAATAATAATAATAATAATTATTATTATTATATCAATGTATTAAGATGAACAGCCACAAATACGCGCCAGTTGTCCTGTTAATTGTTTATTCATGTGAAATTTTTGTTCAAAGGTAAAGTTCATGTTGACTTGAAACTTCCTTTCATTCCTTTTAGTTATATTGATGCAAGATGATTTTTGTTAAAGAATTTAACGTTCTTTTAATTCTTTCGGGAGATACCCATTCCCAACCACTGCATCATATGCATTTCATCTTCGGGTTAATATTTTTGAAATCTACAACTGATGTAAAGTATTCAAACTTCAGCCAAAGAAGGTAACGAACATCAATTCTCCTCAAGCTAGTGCACATTATATTATATTATACTGATCTCTTGTATTTTCCATGCAAATAACTGCTTTTGGTATGTTCGTCACATATTTTCCGAAGAGATTCAACATTGTGATAAAATTCGTAATAAAAGAAGCTTTTACGTAGAACGGACAACATAGCGCTGATTCAAAACCCAAAAATCTTTTGACAAGCGTCATAACCTCACATTTTCCTACTATATAGAGTGAAATGTGTCAAATTTCCATGGCCAACCGAGTGCAAAATAAAAGTGAATGTAGTATATCTATTATAGAACTATACAGGATGAATCTTTGACTCGTACAAATATTTTAACAATAGATTTTTGAGGTCATAAAAACACTTTCTTGCTATATCATTTTTTCCGATCCGGCCCTGATAAAAAGATGAAGCCATTTTAAATTTTTATAATGAGGTGCACCGCTCCTGGAAAATCAAAATAACCCTCAGAATAACTAGCTAAATCTATGACATGTCTCTTGTTTCAAGTGTTGTGTATTATGGTATTTTTATGGTTCGTAATGGTCATAAAGAGAATACTGGAATACGTGGGTGATATCTTGTGTTCGAAAAAGATTCATCAAATAAATGAAAAACCATATTCTGAAATCCATTTCTTTCGATAACTTCGTTTGTGAACTAAAAATAACATTTTTTTATGATTTTCCAACAACCTGTATCTTTTAAACTAGTGTTTATTTTGACCTCAAGTATCTACTGTTGGACTATTTGTACGAGTCGAAGACTCACCCTGTATACTTTCTGCTTATCATTTTAAATAACTGGGATGGTATACCAAATTTCTTGAGTTCGCTTCTGTACTTTCCGAATAAAGAATCAGACATTTTCTTATTGTAATCAAACCCTAATCTGAAAAACTTGATGATACTCTATTCCAAGTGTAAAAACTCCACTCCATGGAATGGGGGTATCAAAATGTTGTCCTGAATAAACCATTTATGATTAAAACGACCGAACCGAAATATTGCATCCAAAATAATTAGAGAACATGATTTATTATAGTTATTGCCGCTGTTAGTCAAATAATGGTAAAATACATACGTGTAGGGATGAAATTGCTGAAATAAATGTTTGAATACGTCGAATCAGGGTTATTTTAAATTGAATTTTATTCAGACCTCAACTGAAACGGTTTTAGAGGGCTCTTTTCCCCACCAAATAACTCCGCTACAATTTAACGATATACAAGATCATTAGAAGTCCTCATAATGAAATAAGTTTCCTTTTTTTTTCATTGAAAATTGGACATTTTCTTGAAAAAAAAAATGGCACACCCAGTATAGCAATTTCAATAGTAGGTCATAACTTGGGTAAATACTCAACGGTTTATGATTTATTGGGATTCTCTTGAGAAAAATTGTAAAAACGGAAGGTAACGCTTTTTTATATATTTCTGCTGGGGAGATTGCCATTTTGGTCCTTAGGTGTATCATATACATATTATTATTCCTTGTAAGACAAAATCCCATTGCACATCAAAGCTTATCCGAATCGACAGTAGACTAATTTTATACAAACTCCACAACTCCGTGTCTACAAACGGAAAGTCTGAAAGGTCGGCCTTTCGATAAATTGGCTTATACATCGTAGATCCTTCGTGATATCGCAGCTGAGTTTATCTTCGACAGATAGAGCAAATCCTCTCGTACCAACTCCTGCCGATATTAGGTATTAACTCAATTTCGTTTCCGCACGGGCACTGAAAAAATGTTTAGAATTCCAAGCACGTTTCAGGAACGCTGCAATAACCTGGATCGCTGATGCATCCATGAATTGAATTGCTACATTTCGATAATAATAATATTCGAATGGTTCGAATGGTTCGAATGGTTCCAATGTCGATATGATATTTGAACTAAGAATGTGAGTAATAATAGAATACACTTACCAAATACACTTAGTATTAAGGGTCCCTTAAAATGAACTCTTACTGAAATTACGTTGCACCTTCTGTTAACTGACATTTAAATGGCTAAAACTAACCTTAAATTTATAAGTGCTCCTGTAATAGTTGGGGAGCCGAAGAGGCAAATTCGGGATTTACTCGGAGCGTGCATGTCAGATTAATATAAGGGGACATACCTCTACCAAAAATTAGACCTGTATATAGTGGGAATTGTCTAGGACAGCCTGTCAGAATAGTAAAAAAAAAAAGATCATTGTACATACTCGAGCGTGTCGGATTAAGATATATGTGGTTAATTGCATGTTGAAGAGTATATATTCTCTTAATCTGACAATTTAAGCATGTCGAAAATGTGTGGGAGGGCGCCAAAGTTGCAAAAAAAAACGTCACATGTACATTCTCGTTCGCGGTGGCGTTTTTTCTTACTTTGAAGCTAATGATTCAAGAATAACGGAAAAAAAATAATCTGACAGTTTTAACAAGCCGAAACAATAAAAATTGGCCATAAAGGACACAAAAATCAGTTTTTTTTTAATTATCTCCTTCCCTGGGCTTCAAATCCTTTTCGCATTCATTATAAAAGTTTTAAGCATACCATTGTCTACAAATTTTGTCCTAAACAACTTTTTCTACGTTCACACATTTTTGAAATATGGCGATTAATGCGAGGTGTTTAGCGATACATGCTGAAGCGAAAATTCACTCGTTAGAAAATAGTACATTCTAAGGTTCAGTCAGAAACTGATTTCGAAATTGTCATCATAGAAATACTGTATCATTTTGACAATTGCATTGATTCCGTGGATTACATTGCATGCCAAAAGTTCTACGAAGTCAATTAGATATACATGGTGAGTCTTTCATTTGTACAAATATTTAAAAATTGATTCTTGAGGTCAAAAGAAATACTTTCTTCCTTTACCATTTTTTCTCAATCAGCTTGGTTCAGAAGATACAAGCTATTGAAAAACCATAAAAAATGTTATTTTCAGTTCCATCTCACAAATGGTTTAATCGAATGAAATGAATTTCGGAATATAGTTTTTCATTTATTTGATGAAGCTTTTTCGAACACAAGATATCACCCACGTCTTCTAGTTTTTTCATTTTAACCATTATGTACCATAAAAATACAAAAAAATCAAAGAACCCACTCTTGAAACTGAGTTTTACGCTATCTTATGAATATTTGATCGTTTTGTAAAATAAAAGTATCTTTCATATTTTCTCGTATAATACGTCGTTTTCGAATAAATCGATGTTCAAAAATTAAAATGCAATTTGAAAAATTGGATACAACTCTGCTTAAAGATCCAGATGTGTAGTGTCACAGATTTAGCTTGTTATTCTGAAGGTAATTTTCTTTTTCCAGGGGTGGCACATCTCATTATGAAAACCTAAAATGGCTTTATCTTTTTATCAGAGCCGAATCGGAAAAAATGGTATAGGAAAAATGTGTTTCTTTTGATCTTTTCTTTTGGTCACCTCTGAAGGTAATTTTGTTTTTCCAGGGGTGGCACATCTCATTATGAAAACCTAAAATGGCTATATCAGAACCAAACCGGAAAAAATGGTATGGGAAAAAAGTATTTCTTTTGATCTCAAAAACCTACTGTTAAAATATTTGTACGAGTCAGAAACTCACCCTGTATACGCCATACGGATTATTGCTTTCTCCCCTGGATCAATATGGGTTCATTTCGACGTTGACTCTGTGCAAAACACAGAAGGCTTGATTCTAATTTCCCATACGATTATTCTGCTCCGAATTCTATTCGGGAACAGAATTTATACACCTCGAATTAGAAGGCTGTACCGAAGCTTGTAATGAAGTTTCCCCCCTCTTTATATTTGACCATTTCTGTATTTACATGTAATCAGAGAGAACCAACGAGAGGTATGACAATTGAAATTGCTTGGCTGTTTCTTCTCATCTTCCTTTTGGTTTTGATTCTTATTAATGTGATAAATGATAAATTTTCATCAACATGAATTAGTAGTCTCATCTTATTGGGAAAATCTATTTTCCTCATTTTCAGCAAATATCCGAACCAGTTTCATGAAAACCAAAGATTATAGACCTAACCTAACTCTATAATCTTTGATGAAAACGATACAGCTCTCTATGAGGCATCTCAAAATAAATTCTGTTGCAGAAAGAAGAGCCAGAAATACAAAACGGGCACTTAAAGTATCGA
This sequence comes from Coccinella septempunctata, assembly GCF_907165205.1. Lineage (NCBI taxonomy): Eukaryota > Metazoa > Arthropoda > Insecta > Coleoptera > Coccinellidae > Coccinella > Coccinella septempunctata. Next base: position 61,855,411 of record NC_058189.1, on the reverse strand, counting down.
AATTCGATGAGAGACCGCGGCAATAGTGCCACAAGTGATATTATTGTAGGTATGGCCACCCCAAGTGGCATGCCCTCCAGATCCAGACCTTCTAGCAAGATGACCAAGTACGTAGAGTGCTGGGGTGCGGACAAACCTTTCGCCAACATCGCCGAGTCGACACTGGCTAAAAACATAGAACTGACTGTGAGTAGACATCCTTTTTATCCATCTTTTGAGAGCACTCTTGTAAATAGTTGAAATCACTCAGGCATAGTCATCAAGTTAAAGGATATATGTATTTCGGTTACCAATAACTGAGCCAAAAAGATAAAGTCGGTACTCAATTTCGATATCACTTCGAAAATGCTATAAATGTAATCCTAGCGAAGCATTTCAAAAATAAACCTTCATTGAAGAAATAGATAAAAAACGATTGATAACTCAACTCATGCAAAATAGAAATGGTTCACAGTTTGAAGGTAATACAAATCTTATGTCGAGGAGATATATTCACAAATTTACTGTCAATAACTTTTTGGTTTGAATTGACCTCAAAAAAAAAATAAAGGCTAATTTTTGTTAGTGTATAGCTGGCACACCTTCGACTTATTTTCAATAAATGATGAACTATTTTAAAACACTCCTGAATATTTCGAAAACTCTCCATTTTTTTTAATAGTTGATGCAGATTTTTAAGGAGATCAAATTAAATGATGATGATTTAAATGTTGCATGTTTCCTCGTACCAAAAAATTCATCTTTCCGAAAAATTTAATGCATATTTTTTCTATACCTGGTGGTTTCAGAGGTGAGGTTTTTTTGACAGAAGGTGGAAGTCATCAAAATTAGTAATTTCACCAAAAATTGTCTGTATAAAATATTCAAGATGGCTGAGTTACCACCCCTAGAATTTCGACAAGATTTCATTAGATTTCAAGTACAGGACTATAGAAATTGACGCCGGCATCGGAAAAACGAAACAAAACAGAACATATGGCTAGATAATGATTGGTTCAGTACCGAGTAAATCTGATTAGTTGCATCAGATTAGGGCACTTTAAAAAATTGTTGTATCGTGCGGTTTGGGGTAGGCAATTGGGAAAGTTTATTGTCAAGAATGATCAAGCCTAAACGGGGAGGCAATGAATACAATAATAAGGATTAATTCAGATGCATACCACTCGTCTGGGTGGCGCTCTGCGTTACTGGCAAAGAGTATCAACTCTTTGTTACTGGATAATAACTCAGTAGCGCTTGCCAATATCGAAAAAGAGTCCATCAATTCCAAACGTTCTCCATCGGAGGAGGACCTATGTTGCTCTGATGAGCTCAAATGAGACCGAAACCATGGTCAGCATCTTCTTTTCTTCGATGGACCGTACTCTATTGGGGCAAATTGGCTAGTTCAATTCAGATCGCAACACGTAAAAATCTAACGATATCCTAAACGAAACCATGTAGTTGAGTCAGTCGTCACGAGATAAGTTTTTTCCTATTTTTTTTCGATAATTCAGATAACACATGATCTATTTCAGTGATAATTTTTTTTTTGTCATTTTGATAGTTTTGTATGGGTGATTTTGGTGAAACGCTTTACTTTGACCAGTTCTGTTAAACAAAGCCTCACCTTTCGATAGACCCTGTATATTACCCGAAAAGGCTTTTGTTTTCTAAGTATGTAGTTAATGACCTCTGTTGATTAATTGAATTGTTTTCTGTTTAGCCTTATGAAACACGAATATATCTTCCAATGAAAGAGAAAATCTTGCAGTGGCTGTCGATATTTTATTTAGATTGATAGATATAAATTTTTTACAATGCGTATAGTTGCAAAAGTCTAACAAAAAGAATCACTCTTCTCATCTACACAATATTTCCCTCTAGCACAGGAAAAACTTCATTCACAATTTTAACGATTTTAACATTTTCATTTGATTATTCATGTTCACAGTTTGACTCCTACAGACAGGTTCGTTAGTTTGCTGCATGATCCAACTAATTTCGTGACTAACATTTTCAGTTGTTCATAGAATACAAAGTGCATGTAAATACGTAAAGTGATCGATGTCCAATCTGAATTGTAAAAATCCAAGTAAAACGCTAGTAGTGGAATTCTGAATTAAAATGGTGAAATAGTTCTATTTTTCATAGGGGCATTTATGAGGATATGAATTTCTAGTTAATTGCTATTAACGCATTTCCGCTGACTGATAGATATGTGAAAATATGTATTTCCCGTATTCTGCTAAAAGCTGATAATTGATGTTTAAAATCCGCCAACAGCTAACACCGGAAATGGATTTTAGTGGTTATTGTGGTTTTCATTTTTGTACATCTGTATAAAATTGATGGGGAATAGAACATTAATCCCTGTTGAAACGGGAGTTCAAAAGGATGATTATTGATATGAATGATTTAGGAATTGAAGTCACAAATTATCTATTCTGTTATGCTGATTTTCTTGATATTCAATATACACTGCGCAAAAAAAATAACGCACATTATGGAAATCTCAAATTTATACTACAACTGAAGGTGTTCCCAATGATAATTATTTTTATCAGAATTATGCATGCATATGTTATCTACTTTCAACGGTTCTCTTCAATACAGATGTTTTTTCCCAGCAGGAATAAAAAAAGATGATATTATCAGATTTTGAATGTATTGGCTCCATTCTAAAATCAGTTGTTCTCGATCAATTCTAGTGATCAATAGTTTTTCTTTCCTTTGATTTTCTACACTCGATCGCTATGCAACGCGAAACACGCAATTTGACCCAAGAGGAATGTGCCCAAGCGGTAGTTTTGCGAGAAGAAGGGTGGACATACACAAGAATTGCAGAAAGGTTTGGAGTTTCCCATACAAGTGTGTCTAGAATGTTGCAGCGATTCAGGGAGACAGGTATGAATATCCGAAGACCAGGACAGGGTAGACCACGTTACTTGAGAGTTTCATCATACGGTTTGCAACCGCTCGCCTCCTTCAAATTCAGCTTGAGCAAACTCATGAGGTGCAAATTAGCACTCAGACAATAAGAAATCGCCTCAGAGAATATGATTTAAGGCCTCGTGTCGCGCCAAAAGGCCCAGCTCTTACCCCAGCCCATCGAAGGGCGCGTTTGGATTTTGCGAGAGAGCATATCCATTGGGAAGAGGCCGATTGGGAAAGAGTTCTCTTCACAGATGAGTCTATATTCTGCCTCTACCATTGTGATCGACGTTCCCTTGTATAAAGACGTCCACATGGAAGATATGCTCAGTGCAATTTCCTGAATACTACTGGTTTCGGGGGAGGATCGATTATGGTATGGGGTGGAATATCTTTGACTGCTCGCACAGACCTAGTGGTCGTTGATAATGGAGCTATGAATGCTGATAAGTATATAAGGAACATTCTTGAAGAGCATGAAGTGCCATTTGCCCCATACATTGGTGAAAATTTCATTTTTATGGACGATAATGCCAGACCCCATCGTGCGCGCATCGTTCAGGAGTACCTCGAAGAGGTTGAACTCTCTCGAATGGAATGGCCAGCAAGAATACCAGATCTCAATCCGATTGAGCAGATTTGGGACAACCTCAATAGAAGGCTGAGAAGTTCAGAAAATCATCCAGCTACTCTTAATGACTTAGGAATCCAACTCGCAGAAATCTGTTGAGGATTAGATCAGAACATTTTAAGATCACTCATTTTGAGTATGAACCGTCGTTGCCGAGCTGTAATTAACGCAAGGGGTGGAAATACCAAGTATTAAATCACTTATCAGCATTTCAGTATTTTGAAAATTGTTCATTTCTCTTCTTTCACATAAGATTCGGTGAAATCTTGAATTTTTCTTCCATTTAATGTGTCTTGTTTCGTTCAAAACCTTCCCGAGAGAACATAAAAAATAAGTTATAAAGTCAATGTACAGTTAACTTTCATTAAAATTGAGATTTTCAGAATGTGCGTTAATTTTCTGCGCAGTGTATTAATCTTACTTCAAACATTTTTCCAATCCACATTCAAAAACAGCACGTGTCCAATGCTAACCTACTGATAAAATAACAAAATAAAATGTGACGTTTCATCGTAAAACCACTTCGAATTCAGAATACTGAAAAGCATTTTTCACAGAGCTTGGCCATGATAGAATCCAATCTGCTTCCTGGAAGGAGCACGTGTTTGGAATGCAAGTGAGTATGATCCTCCCGCAAACTCATCTCAAGTAAGGGATTTGAAGAACTATTTTTCAGGTTGAAGAAGACATTTATATTTCATCTTTCGTTTCTCAATCGCAGATTAGGGAACATGTTTTGGCTTCTAAAACTGATTTCCTGCGAACACTTGCACGTTGTGCTAGTTTCCTTCGTTTTATTTTGCCCTGAAACAGAATAAAATGAGAGCACGTGTGTTTCACCTTAAAAGATTATTAAACGCAATTTGAAATAAAAGATTTAACTAATATATTCGAAGCATACTATGATCTTTTTTTAGCCTTTCATTATTCTTGGTAAAACAAACTGTTATCTTATGTTTTTTGAAAGAAACAAGTTACACTATACAGGCTGGCTTATTAGACTTTTCGGAGAACGGATCATAGGATTGTTCTGAAAATTTGGGTACGAGTGTTTACGCTTCAAATCTATCTGTCTAAAATATTTTCAATGTTGCGACGTTGCCGCTTATACGAAAAAATTCTACAAACTTCGTAATTTCAAATGGGACACCCTATCTATTATAACTTTTTTAGCTTCCCTCTCCCTATGTGAGTATTTTCGTCTAGTACTTTCCTATACCCATATTGTTGATATCAAAAATTTTCCACACATAATTGCCAATGAACATTGCAAATTTTAGGAAGCTGAAATTTCGAAAATAGATCACTGAGCTGACTCGCAAGAGATAATATTAACGAAACCTGTTTTCCAGAAAATCCTGGAGTGCTGAAGAACTTCATCCGGCATTATTGTGGTTTCGGAATCCCAAACACGAACGAGAATATAGAAGTTTGTGCGATCCAGAGTTTCGATACTACATCGCCTGCTCGTCATGCGTATTTGTTGCCATGTGTGTAATGCACCTGACTACTATACCAAGGTAAAGTTTTTGTGAGTCTTTGACCCGTACGAATATTTTGTCAAAGATAAAAAGAAACACTTCTTTCCGAATCGGCTATTTTTTTATGTTCTATCTCGCAAACGGTCTTATCTAATGAAATTAATTTTGGAATATATACTCCATTCACATTTATTTAAGCAGTCGGTTGGCTATGAAATAATTTTCTCAAGTTTTTGTATTATAACTAGAACGGAGTAAGGTTGGCACTCATGATATATCGTTAATGTCATAACGCTGTTGCCACAATTAATATCAATATCAATTTTTGTTACGAAAATGCCGAAAGTGATTGAAAAAAGAGACAGGGTTTCAGGAAGTGCTATTTAGAATTCAGGTCCGCCCATTCAAATAGTTATTAATCAATGTAAGAGAATTTATATCATGTTTCATCTTTCATCTGAATCTAAACTACTTATATTTCAGCTGAATATTTCGACAAACAGAAAGATTGTGACTGAAGAGGATGACAAATAATTTCCTTCTATTGGGAGACCCAAAAAAGTGGTGGCATTTGAAAATTTTATGTTTGAGTGAATTAATGCGAAAAGTTTACTGCAGGATTTTCGATGAATGTCGTAGAATAAGTTCCCGAGAATTGATTTTTCTATTTTTCATTTGACTTATACATTGTAAATGTCTCGAGGTACCAATAAATACCTAATTATTATTTTTATATCAAAGAAAGATGAACAGCCACAAATACGTGTCAGTTGTCCTGTTAATTGTTTATTCATGTGAAGTTTTTGTTCAAAGGTGAAGTTCATCTTGACTTGAAACTTCCTTCAATTCCTTTTATTAACATTGATGCAAGATGATTTTTGTTGAAGAATTTAACATTTTTGTAATTATCTGTTAATTCCTTCGGGAGATACTCATTCCCAACCACTGCAACATATGCGTTTCATCTTCGGGTTAATGTTTTTGAAATCTACAACTGATGTAACATATTCAAACTTTAGCCAAAGAAGATAACGAACATAAACTCTCCTCAAGCTAGTGCATATTATGATATTATACTAATCTCTTGTAGTTTCCATGCAAATAACTGGAATTGGTATGCCTTCAATCAGTTTGTATAAACTTCAATTATGTTCGTCACATATTTTCCGAAGAGATTCGACATTGTGATAAAATACGTACACAATATAATGAAATGTGTTAAATTCCCTTGGCCAACCGAGTGCTAAAATAAAAGTGAATGGAATATAGTTTTTCATTTATTTGAGTAATCTTTTTCGAGCAAGAGATATCACCCACGTCTTCCAGTTTTCTCATTTGGACTATGACGTACCATAAAATACCAAAAATTCAAAGAACCCAACTCTTTAAATGAAGTTGGACGCTATCTACTAAATATTTGAACGTTTTGTGGAAAAAAGTATTCTTCATATTTTCGTATGAGGTACATATACGACGATTTCGAGTAATTTAAAATTTTAATGTTCAAAAATAAAGAATATCTGTGAAATTCGAAAAATTGGGTACTTCATCATTGTTTTTACGTACCTAATTGAGAATTTTTCAATGAATCCTCGTATATCTGGTGCGACAAACAAGTTGCAGGTCTGTTTTTCCACAACAGCCCGTTTTGAACTTTCATTATATTCAGTCTACAATATTAATTACTCAATTTCAACGCTGAAATGGCTCGTTACAAACTGGAGATACTCAAAAGCAAGGGCTCGATGCATCTCCCAACACCATCTTCCACAGAATTTCAATTAGGTTTACAGAACTGCTTCTAAGGGCGCTAAATCTGTATTTTCTTGGTAATGAGAGTTTCTCAGGTGAGAGGGGTCTTATACAGCGTAGATGCAGGGGGTATTAATACAGCCTATACAGGCTGGTCCAGATCGTAACCAAGAAATTTTAACCACGTATTCTACATCGAAAGTAAGCCCTAGTTTGTCATATAAACATATGTCAAGAAATGTTTCCTCTCCGAGATACGGGGTGTTAAAATTATAGAAAATAAAATGTTTTTTATTGATAACTTTCACACTGCTTGAAATATTTTTATGATTTATATTTATTTGAGCATAGGTTTTGAGCGTCAAGGAGCACTTTTTGCATAATATCATTTCTTTTCTATTCTACCAGTGGCGTCCGTACTGCAGCGAGACTGAATATTTTCAGATAAAAAAATGATACGCCACTGGTTTTTCCGACAATAAAAATTACTATTTAAATCCTTATTTAATTTGGAGCAAATTCGGTCTCTTGACTTTTTGATGTACGAGGCACCGTTTCCGGTTAAAAAAATAAAACACATTCTCATGCATGAAGAAATCGCCAAAATTTGATATGGTAGGTACATACCGGTAATAATAAATAATAATTTTTAGACTAATTTTGTGAACGATTTCTTTATGTATGAGAATGTGTTTTATATTTTTAACCGGAAACGGTGCCTCGTACAGCAGAAAGTCAAGAGACCGAATTTGCTCTAAATAAGGATTCAAAGAGTAATTTTTATTGTCGGAAAAACCAGTGGCGTATGATTCTTTTGCCTGAAAATATTCAATCTCGCTGCAGTACGGACGCCACTGGTAGAATAGAAAAGAAATGATATTATGCAAAAAGTGCTCCTTGACGCTCAAAACCTATGTCTCAAATTTCATAAAAATATTTCAAGCAGTGTGAAAATTATTAATAAAAAAAAATTTTTTTCTATAATTTTAACACTGTGTATCTCGGAGAGGAAACATTTCTCGACATATGTTTATATGACAAACTAGGGCTTATTTTTGATGTAGAATACGTGGTTTAAATGTCTTGGTTACGATGTGGACCACCCTGTATACCTAGTGCGTTTAGGATGAGAACAAGCAATGAAAATTTCAATAATTTTGGGTAGAAGAAATTGTCGTGTTTCGTATGCTTTTTTGTTTTGGATGTGCCACAACTGAGGTAATGTGAGTTCAAAAAAAATTCGTCGTCAAGTAGGGTATGGAATTTTGTAGTTTTATGTTCTTTCGAAATTCCACAGACTACTTGACGACCAATTTTTTCGAAAGCAACGTGAGCCTCATTTATCTCGGTGTAGGTAGATTTTTCAGACCTGGTGTTATTAGAGATTGTAAACATTTGGATCAAAATTCAAGTAAGGTTAACATTGTGCACTTTGCGGGTAGGTACATACTGAACTTGGGGCTTCCTTCTGGTGTTTACATATGAGGTCGAAAATCAATTAGCGGTTCGATCTGCGCTTGTGTGACAAATAGTATCATCAGTCTGAGCCCTCATGTCGTTGTTAATCTGCTAATTAATTCACATATCTGATTATAAGCATCCGAGATGTTGCAACTATTATTAGCATAACAATTTTACAAGCTAATTAGTTCCTCATCTCTCGTATTGTATCGAATAGAACGCATGAGGATGAGGATTTCCAAACGAAATTGGAGGTTTTATGGCACGTTGAAAGGGGGTAACTAAATAACATTCAATACGAGCTCGAAGCCGGGGGTTTACAAAGGGAATCCTAGTTTAGATGTTAAGTAAATAATGGTATAACTATCCCCGAACGAGAATCGTCGCTGCTTTGAACTTGATTAATTTATTTTTTGGTGAAGGTACAAACCCGATAAGTTAATTAATTAAAGTCGTCGAATAATCACGATAGGATCTATGAACAGGTGCGACTTTCTAAATGAATAGTTGGCTTGGAAGGGCCAAATTCTTTGGCAGATTTATTCGTCTGAAATAGAAGAATTTTAATTTCGAAACTGCATGGGAATCTATGACACTACACATCTTTGGATCTTTTAAACAGTGTTGCATTGTTTATTTTTCAACATCAAATTACTCGAAAACGGCGTATTATACGAGAGAATATGAAGAAAACTTTTATTTTACAAAACGTTCGAATATTCATTAGATTCATTCATTGCTGTATCCCGTTACCGGGAAAAAATCTACAAAAAGAAGAAAAAAAAAAGAAGAAAAAAAAGAAGAAAAAAAGAAAAAAAAATTGCGAACAGACTTGTAATTTCTTAAGGCTAGTTGCGACTGTGTGCCCTCCTGTGACTAAAGAGACCCAACCGTGACCTGCAGATCCTTCCACACTCAGGGCATGAATAGTCACCAACCAGATCTGGCCGCCGCTGTATTCTTCTCGATTCTCCATTATCCTGTGTACCAGAGACCTCCACTGTGACCTGTCCAACTCTAGTTGTTCCCAGTTATGATTGGCATTAACTGATTTCAGGGATTGATGTAGTATATCCTTAAAGCGCTTATACTGGCCTCCTGGTTTTCGGGCTCCCTCAGTGAATTCGCCATATAGAGCTATTTTGGGGAGTCTTGTGTCTTGCATCCTCAGAATGTGGCCGCTCCATCTGAGTCGGGCCCTCGTTACTTGAGTCTCAATTGTTGTACAACTCGCGCGTTGCAAGACTTCTGCATTCGAAACTTTGTGGAACCATCTAATGTGCATTATCTGTCTTAGATGACGTTGTTGGGTTTGTTCAAGCTGTTTAATATGTCGCCTGTAGGGCGTCCAGCTTTCGCTTCCGTAAAGAAGCGTTGGGAGGACCACTGCTTTGTAAACAGCTGTCTTGGTCTTCAGATTGAGGTCGTGATTTTGGAACACTCTGTCCTTTAGCTTCCAGAATACCCGTGATGTCGAATTGATACGGTTTTGTATTTCCGTGTCTAGATTAGCCCTACTATTTATGAAGCTTCCCAAGTATTGAAGTATTTGAACTGCTCGACCTGTTCTAGAGTTTCATTCTCCAGGCTGATATCTGTTTGAAGGCTTTCTGGCGGACTTACCAGGATTTTGGTCTTGTCGATATTGAGTCTAAGGCCTAAAGCTTCGTATATATGTTTATAGGTGTATCAGGATCTATAGATAATGATGGACACCTATAAACATATAAACATTCATTAGATAGCGTCCAACATAGTTTCAAGAATTAAGTTTTTTGAATATTTGGTATTTTTATGATTCGTTATGGTCATAAAGAGAAAACTGGAAGACGTGGGTGATATCTTGTGTTCGAAAAAGATTCATCAAATAAATGAAAAATTATTTTCCGAAATTCATTTAATCGATGAAACCGTTTGTGACTAAAACTAAAAATAACATTTTTTCATCGTTTTTCAACAACCTGTATCTTTCAAACCGAGCCGATTCGGAAAAAATAGTTGAGGAGCCGAAGAGGGAATTCGGGATTTACTCGAGCGTGTCAAATTAATATAAGGGGACATACCTTGGACCCTGTAGAGTATCTGTACCAAAAATTAGACCTGTATATAGGGGGAATTGTCTAGGAGAGCCTGTCAGAATAGTAAAAAAAAACGATCATTGTACATACTCGAGCGTGTCAGATTAAGATATATGTGGTTAATTACATGTTGAAAAGTATATATTCTCTTAATCTGACAATTTAAGCTTGTCGAAAATGTGTGGGAGGGCGCCAAAGTTGCAAAAAAAAAGTCACGTGTACATACTCGAGCGCGGTGGCGTTTTTTCTTATTTTGAAGCTAATGATTCAAGAATAACGGAAAAAATATAATCTGACAGTTTTAGTAAGCCGAAACAATAAAAATTGGCCATAAAGGTCACAAAAATCAGTTTTTTTGAATTATCTCCTTCCCTGGGCTTCAAATATTTTTCGCATTCATTATAAAAGTTGTAAAGCATAACATTTTCTACAAATTTTGTCCTAAGCAATTTTTTCTACGTTCAAAAGTTCTTGAGATATATGGCGATTAATGCGAGGTGTTGAGCGATACATGCTGAAGCGAAAATTCACTCGTTGGAAAATAATACATTCTAAGGTTCAGTCACAGACAACACTAAAATTTTCGTGACTAATTTCGAAATTGTCATCATAGAAATACCTTGTCATTTTGACAATTGGATGAATATAGATTAGACTGGGATTCTACATTGAGCTTGCCCTTTCGCATGTGTGGCTAAGCTTCTCGCCCTTATCGCCCTCTAACTCGAGAACGGTTAAGAGTATGTAAAATTGCTTCAGACAAAAGTTGTGTAGAATTCTATTATCTACAACTTTCTTAATATAGTCCATTCAAGAATGATTGACATCCCAGTAGGTCCAGACGCAGCTTAATATCTGATCACAAAATACTTCAATAATTTCTTTAGTTTCAATCACAGAACAGGAATATGCAAATATAATTATACAAGTATTTGAAAAGAAAAAATATTTGAATTCAGAGCATTTTAATCAGCATTCAAAATTGAACCACTCATATTTCCAATTTGTACGATTTAATTTAGAACATAAAGAGCAGTACAAAATTCAAATTATCGTCGGTCAGTGCATAGATTCACACATAATAGGACTATAGATCACTGTTTATTCACAATACCAACCTGAATTCCGCTAAACAAAATCTCAACTTATGAGCTATTACCAACTTATTTTCGATTTTCCATAGCCACCCAAGATGTCAATCATTCTTGAATGAACTATAAATACAAACACGATAAGAGGTACAGGGAGGGAAATATTCGAAAAAAAAAGGATTTTTATCATCTTCAAAGTGTCAGATTAAGAAAACCCCCTCTGATTAGTGTCAGATTAATGCACAAGTAACGATTTTTTTAAACATTTTCAAAGGACCGCGGTGACCTTGCGTCACGTCCAAATTGTCATTCCCTTGAAAATTAGCTTCGTTTGAGTCCAATTAAGATATCCTCCAAAAATCTGACACGCTGGAAAAAAATTTTTTTTTACCATTTTCAACTCTTCCGTACGGCCAGTCCCACCGCGCAAACTGTCAGACAAGCATGAATTCATTATCAGAGACAAGTATAGAGCATATACAGTATCTTAATCTGACACGCTCGAGTATGTACAGGGTGGGCAAATTTGGATGTTTTAGCACTACAGCTTTTAAACCAGTGGAGATAGACAAAATCTGATACCCCATTCTCGGTCTCTTTTTCTGAGAAACTAACAAGAGTAGTAGTCATTTTTGGCCACTTTTTTTTGTTTTCGAGTTATAAGCGAAAATTGGAAAAATGGCGATTTCGAAATTAATTTATATTTCCGCTAATACTGATGATAGAGCTCTGAGATTAAAACATTATACAGGCCCTTTTTCAAGTAGAATCCAGTGGCGTACTTGACTTTTTAGCAGGATTTTTAATTACGAAGCTATGACCCAAAGTTATGTTTTTTCAAATGAGAACATTAGATTTCTGTGCTATTTTTTGAAAGCTTAATTTTTACTGATTTCAAAAATATATATTATCATATAGTTTGTATCAATATAAATAATAGAAAATGGTCAAAAACCTATTTTCTCAATATTTCTATGGTTTTTGCCCCCAAAATATACACTACCTATTTCTTATTGCAGGAGCCTCGTTATGTACGGCACTCTTGGTCCAACGCTTGTAGTTCTCATAGTCTTCGTCTATTTATGCTGGCTGGACGGATGCTGTGGACCACGACCTCCTTCAGAAACGCCTCTGGATCAACAGGAACAATGTTCGCCACCAGGAGAAATTGTCTCAGAGAGCCGTTGCCTCAGACTGGCCATATTTCTGGTATCGGTCGTCTTGATTTCTGCTTGTTCTGTGGTGACACTGGTGAGTGATTGAATAAATATACACAGGGTGTCCAAGGATTGATGGAACATACAAGGTGAGTCTTTGACTCGTATAAATATTTAAACAAAGTAGATTCTTGGGGTCAAAAGAAACACTTTTTCCCTTTACCATTTTTTCCGAGTCGGCTCGGTTTAAAAGATACAGGCTGTTGAGAAACCATACAAAAAATGTTATTTTTAGTTATATCTCAGAAACGGTTTCATCGACTGAAATGAATTTCGGAATATAGTTTTTCATCCATTTGATGAATCTTCCAGTTTTCTCATTATGGCCATAACGTTCCATAAAAATACCAAAAATTCAAAGAACCCAACTCTTCAAACTAAGTTCTGCGCTATCTAATGAATATTTGAACGTTTTGTGAAATAAGAGTATTCTTCATACTTTTTCGTATAAAGCACCGAATGCAACTTTTTTTAAAAGATCCACAAATATTATATTTATTTTATTTTTATTTATTTATTTCATTTTATTTTATTTATTCATTATGCTTCGCATAATTTATGAACGGTACAACCCATTTGATACATAATATGAAGAAAAATAAAACAAACTGCATACAATAAGATTTAAACTCTACAACAAACTCAAAACTAACACTTTAAACAACGATAATGATAAACCAAAAAACTTGAAGAGTAGGTGACATACTGTTACAGCGTGTTAAACATATAGATATATAGATAGATATGATATTATATTTTATATTAATAGTAATATAAAAATGCTTGCGGTAGTTGGTACGGACAGGATCAGGATAAAAAGACAAGACTACACGAGACGTCCTCGAAGGTGCATTGAAACTGATCAGGCTCAGCAGTTCAGGGCAATATGTACGGGGATGTATTGATGTCTAGTTAGCCTAGACCAGTTCCATGCATAAACAAAATATTGCGTTACTATAGCAACGAACAATATAATTCATTAGAAGTGTCAGTGTGAAGTTTGAGGTCAAAAGAGAAAACCAGTAACTACGCAATGAATTTAAAAAAAGATGTCCACCGAAATTGTGAAAATCGAAAAATTGGAGAATCGAGCCATCATTAAGTACCTGTATTCAAAAGGTCTAAGAGGTGAGCAGATTTACGAAGATATGCTTAATACTTAATAATTTGGACATGAGAAAAATTGCTGCAAAATGGATCCCCAAATGTTTGAATGTTGACCGAAAGCGTGCAAGGGTAGAAGCATCGCGTTCGATCTGTGCTCGATTTGAAAACGATGTAGACTTCTTAAACCGAATTGTTACTATGGATGAGACTTGGGTACATTTCTACGATCCAGAAACAAAGCAACAATCGATGGAATGGCGACACTCTGGTTCTCCAAGACCTAAAAAGTTTCGTGGGCCAAAAATCTGCTGGAAAAGTTCTTACTTCAGTTTTTTGGGATTGCCATGGAGTAATCATGATTGATTTTTTGCATAAGGGTAGAACAATAATCGGAGATTACTATTCGACATTACTGACCACTCTACGGGAAAAAATTAAAAAGGAAAGACGAGGAAAACTATCCAAAGTTGTTTGCAGGACAACGCCCCTGCACACAAAACTCATGTTGTTGCATGGGCGTAGCCAGGGTTGAGTTTCGGGGGGGGGTTTGAAATGAAATTTCTGTGATTTTGACATATAAAGTGAGACTCTTTGAAACTGATATTATGTACCTAAATTATTTCGGGGGGGGGGTTTGAACCCCGAAACCCCCCCCCCTGGCTACGCCCGTGTGTTGTTGTATCAAAATTATCAAATTATGAAGCCTGTATGGAGAGTCAACTAACAAAATTCTGCACCTAAGAACGAAAAACTAATTATCTTTATCTCTCCATCCCCCCCCTCCAGAATTCAGGTAATATTAGAAGCAATAGTGCAAGAAATACAAAGGTAACACTTCGCTTCTCTCCACTTATCTAAGGGCAAATACTGTCATCATGAGGAACGACAAAAAACAACCAACTTCCTCTCGATTCCACTTTATTGTCTCTGTAATTGAATGAGCATGTTCCTCAGACGCCATTACTTCGAATAAAATCTTCAACCCTTTTGTCTCTGCATCTTCGAGGACCAGCAAAAACGTGTCTTGCGTGAGGTCAAATCCTCTTTGGCGCGAATTCTCATCTCACTTCATCGAACATATCGTTCCTTTGGGTCGAACAAAGTCTGAGAACTGTTTCCTATTTGCTCTATCGTTACGAGTAAAGTGGAGGAAACTGTTGGGGAGATAATGAAACTAGGGAATAGCACTCGTAAGTAATAGAAGTTCCACTGCAAAGATGAAGGAATTCGGTATTCTAGAAATAACTGCTATTATTTATGATAAGTGCGGAGAGTGAATGGTTTAACTATTCATATTTTACAACGTTTGAATCAGGAAACTATTTTAAAATTAAAAAATTCAGCTTCCTAACTATGTTAGGTATTTGAGCAGCAGAAACAGAAATTAAATTGAGCAGACTATTTGTCTGGTACAAATAGTGCATTGTCTGGTACATTTCTATTTCATAATAAATAACAAGCTAAATCCTTGACACCTCAAATTTGTGGATCCTTAAAAGAGATGTGTTCAGCCATAAGTTAGGTTACCAATTTTTCGAATTTCGCAGTTTTCTTTCCCTTTTGGAATCCCAATTACTCTGAAACAGCGAATTATAAGAGAACATATGAAGATTTTCTGAAATGGTCATATATTCATCATTGCAACTCACATTCAAGAGTTGGATTCTTTGAATTTCTGATATTTTTATAGGAGTTGAAAATGGTGAAAAAAATATTTTTGTCGAGCCTGTAAGATTTTTAGAGGATTTGTTGATTGGGCCCAAAGGAAGCTACTTTTCAAGGCACTGACAATTTGGACGTGACGCAAGGTCACAGCGGTCCTTCAAAAATAAAAACAAATCGTTACTTGTACATACTCGAGGGTGTCAGATTTTCAAACAGATGGTTAATCTCGGTGCAGACGTGTTGACCCAATAAGTTGACACTAATCAGGAGGGTTTTCCTAATCTGACATTTTGAAGATGATAACATAAGGCATTTTTTTAATATCTCCCTTCCTGTACTTCTAATCGTTTATGTATTCATTATGGACGTTGTAGGTAATAACTTTCTATACAACTTTTGTCTGGAGCAATTTTACATACTCTTTACCGTTTTCGAGTTAGAAGGCGATAAACGAGCGAGGAGCTTAGCCACACATGCGAAAGGCCAAGGTCAATGTAGAAACCCAATCTAATGTACACACTCATCTCCATATATCTCAAAAACGTTCAATCGTAGAAGAAATTGCTTCGGACAAAATTTTTTAGAAAATAGTACGCTCTACAACTTTTATAATGTAAGCAATTTGAAGCCCAAGAGATGAGATAATTAAAAAAAACTGATTTTTGTTATTGACTTTTATGGCCAATTTTTATTGTTTCTGCTTGCTGAAACTGTTAGATTATATCTTTTTCGTTATTCTTGAATTATTAGCTTTAAAATGAGAAAAAAAGCCACCGCGCTTCGAGAATGTACACGTGACGTTATTTTTGCAAGTTTGGCGCCCTCCCACACATTTTCGTCACGTTTAAATTGTCATATTAATAGAATATATACTCTTCAACATCTAATTAACCACATGTGTCTTTATCTGACACGCTCGAGTATGTACAATGATCGTTTTTTTTACTATTTTGAGAGGCTATCCTAGACGATCCTATATACAGGTCTAATTTTTAGTAGAGGTACTCTAGAGGGTCCAAGGTATCTCCCCTTATGTTAATCTGACACGCTCGAATAAATCCCGAATTTCCCTCTTGAACTCCCCAACTACTCGTATAAAATCGTTCGTGAGATATAATTCAAACTTACATTTTTTTCATGGATTTTCGACTGCCTGTATCTTTTCAACAATTTCAATAAAGCCGAATTGGAAGAATGGCAAAGGGAAGAAATGCTCCTTTTGACCGCAGGAGTCTTCTGTTAAAATATATGTACGAGTCAAAAACTCACCCTGTATACCTAGATGGGATACTTTTTCTGTTGATGAAAACGTCGTTAGTTTTCAAGCTCTCACACAATATTTACTCTCGTTCTAAATGCATGGCTGAAATCAATTTCTATTCATTTAGGTGGACTACTATCCAAACACCCACAAAGACCTTCAATTTGCTGAGTTCCTATCGAATAATAGCCGCAACCAAAGTGCTTCGTTAAGATTTTCAAATGGTTCCAACGAGTTTCGGTTTCAGTTAGAAGATTTGGAAATCTCAAACGATACCATTGTGGAATATGTCCCTGTAAGTAAGAAGTTGCATGGCATTTAGGTATCTACAATATTTCGTGTTTCTTTTCCAGACATATCTGTATAGTTCAGCGTTAGTCCTAGCAGCAATATCAGTATTTTTGAGGATGGGTTTCATCCTGAAATTGTGTCTCATGGTGGCATCTTTGGTGACCCACATTGTTATTTACAGTTACCTCGAGTTTTTTCAGGTTTACCATAACATCGTTTTCGACGAGTAAGTAACAAAAGCTTGCATGATTTTCATACGAGATTTCAAATTAACGGTCCATTTTTGAGCCAAATCACTAAGTTGAAGTGTGGGCAGTATATAACCACTTTGAACAAATTCATTAGATTCATTGTCGAAAAAATCGTTCTTGTTGATTCCTTTTACTCCTCTGTTCATATTCAAGTTTTATTGCTTGAATTGCAAAGAACGCAACTCCTATTGTTGTACATCATCAAAATGTTCTTCTGTTTTTTGTGTTCTCAGGTTTCCAGGTTTACCGTTCGAATTTAAGAGTGCTTTGGTTCTAACAGTTGTTGTACTTCTTTTCCATATATTAGATCGACAGTTAGAATTCACAGCAAGGACAGACTTCCTATGGAAAGCGAAGTTAAAAGTGGAACAAGAGGAAGTTGAAACTATGAGGGGTATAAATAAGGTGAGTTTTCTAAGATTTTTAAAGACTCCCTAATAATCAAATAGCCACTTGTCTTTTCACTGCCTTGCCCTTATACCGAACGAAATATCTATTAACGATAAACGACTGTGGAATTGGCACGATTTATGTAGTGTTTAATGATGAAAACCCAGCAACAATTCTCTACGTGCAAAAATAAGCACGCTACGTTTGTCATGTGATTGTATTTGCAATTGTCGTATTTGAACTATACTTCCCATGCAAAGGATAATGTAAATAGCTGAAAATAGCATTTTAAATGCATCAAATCATCAGGAGAGTGCATTGTAACCTCCACGTGTTTTCTGCTTTTCGTCCTATCATATGTAGGTACTAGCTGATAAAAAAATAATTGTGTTTCTAGTTATAGAAAAAATATCTGTTATGTATCTGAACGTAGATAATACATCTTTCAGATATTACTAGAAAATATTCTACCAGCCCACGTCGCTGAGCATTTTCTCGCTCAAAGAGACAACTTGGAACTGTACCACGAAAGATATTCCTGTATAGCAGTGATGTTTGCCTCCATACCCAACTACAAGGAGTTTTACGATGAGAGCGACGTGAACAAACAAGGCTTGGAATGCCTAAGGTTACTCAACGAAATAATTTGTGAATTCGACAAGGTAGGAATACCTCTATTATGCATGCATCGTGCATTATCACCAAACTCTTTCATCATCCCTTTCATTCCTTATAATATTGTTATTTCTCCATAACGTCTCCTTTGAATTTATTTGAAATTCATTTTCAGCTTCTATTGAAGCCGAAATTTAGTTGCATAGAGAAAATCAAAACAATCGGGAGCACTTATATGTTAGCTTCGGGACTGAATCCAGGGAAAGAAGAAGAGAAGGTAGGCTCATCACTGCGTCTTTAATAACTGATTTGCTTTCCTTGCTCTTTTCGCTGTAGCACGTAGCACTAAATTATTTTTGCAAGAATAAACGAAATTCGTACTAAAGAAAAACAAGAAAACTACTTATTCTCTCACATTTTTTGTACAGGGTGGAACTCGTAAAGAAGAACACATTATAGTCGCCCTGGTGGATTTTGCTGTAGCTCTGATGACAAGCTTGGACCAAATAAATAGAGATGCATTTCAAAGGTTCAAACTGAGAGTGGGTAGGTTTTCTTTTATTGTCATAAATTATTTTTCCGGCAGTCCTTTTCTTAACTTTTGAATTTGAAATGTGTCCTCGACGATCAAAGAGTAGGTAGCTGCAACCATGATATTGCATTTTAGGCTTCACATATTGCAGAAATTCAGGAATATCTCAATGAGGAGTATTAGTTTTTCCAACCACTATAGATACTATATGTAACTATCATCTAAGTTTTCATAACTCTAAATGTGTCGGCATATCCTTTTGAATCATTTTTAGGATTTATTGCTGGTATAAATAGAAGCTTCAATTGCTATTTCATAATTGTTTGTAAATGAACAGCATCTTTTTGCAGACACTTACATAAAATAAAAACCTGCCTACCTACATAAAAATAAACCGAAGCCGCATTCCTTTGCTTAGTTTATTTATTTCATAGTTACTATTTCATTTCGCTTTTTATGGCCTGTGTTGGTGTTATGGGAGCTATGCACACAGCTCCTACTGCAGCGCATACTTGATCTGCGATTTCAAACGCCTTTCGAACCGGTCATAGATGACCGTCCTAGTGCAATAAGTTTCGTGAGTCGTCTGGACAAAGTCATCCACATGGTTTACTGATGGTCCAAAATCAGAAAGGGGCACCAGCATTGGGGTATATGGACCTAAACTGAGTGTCTGTAAAGCCCTGGGAAGTGAACCCTCGATTTTACAGACCCAGACACTGGCTGTTTACATATGCGCTCAAGAGTGTCTTAAAATGAACTTTGAAGGGGCGCATATTATATCACCACGAACAGCCAAGCAACGCTGAGGTCCCTGGAATCACACTACTGACATGGCAGTGCCGTAATACCATAAAGCAACTGGCCAGAGGCAATAAAATGACTCTACTATGGGTACCAGGGCATTGTGGTGTTGAAGGAATTGAAAAATACGATGGACATGCAGAAAGAACATCAAGGTTAACACCTGCTGGATCTGAGGCTTGAAAAAGACCAATATAAGGCAGCGGTCCAGCAATGGGAGTTGAACAACAGAATAACCCTCTGGCGAAACACTCCTGGACTTACTCAGTCAAAGAAATTCGTGATGTTTTTACCGACCTACATCAAAAGCTGCTGAAACTGTCACGATCTGAGCTTCGGATGGTGGTGGGACTGCTGACGGGTCAGCAGATGAGATTTGTAGGCTCTGCGTATCAGAAGCAGAAACAGCTGAATACATGGTATGCAAGTGTCCAGAGCTGGCCGGCCTGAAAACCATTCATATGGGGAACCGGCTGTTCTGGATATTCACGAGTTAACGGCCAAGGCCCCTAAGGATGTTGTCGGTTTTATCAACACCATTGACGACCTCCTTGGGTTCCTACGAATGAGTAGGGTAGAGACCAAAAGATCTACATGATCGCAGTTCCCGAAAGGCTAACCGAGCCACAACTACTCATGTTCAGATAATAATAATAATAGTGTGCCAGCCTTGTAATTTAAGTCTGACATGTCCTCTTTATTCAACAGGACTAAATCATGGGCCAGTGATAGCAGGCGTGGTAGGAGCCCAGAAGCCACAGTACGACATTTGGGGGAACACCGTCAACGTAGCATCAAGGATGGATTCTTGTGGTATCATGGGAAGAATACAGGTAAATATCCAGTGTAGTTCGTTTATTGATATGGCACTTGCAGGTAATGATCTTCTAATAAAGTGTCATGGATGAACCCTTTTAGATTTTCCAATATCGTCTAATTGCGCAACCATACAAAGACTTGGCTCAAGCACATAGCGAACACTGTAGGTTTTCATTTGTACAGTGACTGTAGTGTCATTTGTACTTAGTTCTGGGTGAATTTACATTTACATTAAAAATTTTTCAAAGCGCAGACAAATTACCAGTGACATTGTGAGAACTGTTGGGGTACCTAATTATCCTGATTAAGCTGATATAAGAAGAAGAACATATATTATACACCGTTTAGATCCTTTATCCGATTGATTATCCGATCAATGATTTTTTTTACTTTCAGGTTACTGAAGATACAGCTAAGATATTGATGAATGCAGGATATACCTGTGAATGCCGGGGACCGACATACGTCAAAGGGAAAGGAACTTTGACCACATACTTTGTCAAGACTCCTTTCGACGACAAATGAATCTTTTTGTGATAAAACGGTTGTGTTATTTTAACATGAGAGCTTTGTTATAGAAGACTTGAAAACGCTTGTGAAATGTACAGTCGGTTAGAACCATTACACGTTTTAGTCAATATCATATCGCCTGGAAAAAGATCACGATCATAATGCGTCGGTTAAGAGGGACATAGATCGATGAATATCTTCGAATAACATTAATATTTGAATTGACAAAAAATTATGCTGTAGATGATAGAAAAATTTATATTCATCTTATGTATACCGAGAATTCGAAAAAGTTCGTCAAGTTGGCTATGTCTGGAAGTAGTGCTAACCTTAAGCCATCATCTGTGATTATCATGCAGCTGACTTTTGACAAGGCTAAGGCTACTGAGGGGCACAGCAGGTTCAGTTTATATTTTCTGAGATTTTCAATGGTTTTTATAGAAATAATGGACTGAGCAATGTCAGCATGAAATTGGCTTATTTATAGAAAGAGGGAAATGATCGTCGGGCATTTACCCGTCTCTTTTTTGTTCGCATAGAGGTGAGTACAAAATTGTAGAAAAAGAGAACTGCATGCCCAATGTCCAGTTTCTCTCTGTCACTTTTTTTGACCGTATTTCATGCATAGATAGAAAGGGAAGGCACAGTCCATGTTTATATGTCTATGGTTTGCCCCTCAGCGTGACCGTCAATCCGAAATGTCCTACTGCTTCCTGTTTTTGTTATTTGAGACCATGGAGGTAAAGGTAGGTTCTCATAGTTCGTACCTCTATGTTATATGTTTAATAAGACCTAAGATTGACAAAAATGGGAGGAGATAATTGCGCAAGCTGAAAACTCAACAGGTTGTAGGTTGAAGAATAATTATGAAAGTTAAGCACCACGTTCATTCACTTACGCAGACAATTTTTTCTCGATGCTCGTTATTATATTGCTCATTTCTAGGTTCTATTAATAATTGTCTGGATATCTTGAGTTTATAATAGGTACCTGTCTGATTCGAAGGAAAATTGGAACCTTCCACTCACATATCAGCAATAAAAAATGTTAAAACTTTTTCCCATAAAAATATTTTGAATCTATTCCAACGTGAAATATATAGAGATTATTAGATGGGAATGAGCAGTAAATGAATAAACTCAGTTTGGAAATCGGTACTGTTTCTGAACAAAGATTATAGAGTTAACTCTTTTTGTTTTCTGAAGAGATCATCTGTAAATAAAAGTTAGTGGTTGTTAATCTATGGGCGATAAATGTATCAGTAAGTTGTTCTGCTATTTTTTCTCGAAGAGGCTGTGTTGAATTATTAAGTTATGATTTAGGATTATAATATATGTAAATTATATCTATGTACGTACTCATCAAATCGAAATGTCCATGTTATTCATTCTCAGACTTTAAAATTATACCGACAGCACAGCGGTCTATACTTTAGAATGCTGTGCCTCCATAAAGGCCTAATGTTAAAATCAAAATCCTCTAATATAAATTATTTTACTGTCAATGAATCTTATATCATGTATTATCTCTCAGCTTTCACCATTAAACACATCCAATCGTTTGTATATGACTTTTGTTTTTCTAATAATCAATTAAAATTAGACCAAGATTATCTTACAATTATTTACCCGATTCTACTGGTTTTTCCCGAAGGAACACCTATTCAACTACTACAGAGTCTTGATTATAACAAGGCTGTGGCCGTCCAAACATTTCAATTTGGCTGATTATAATTATGTTAATGATTTAAGAAGTAGATTTATTTAGGTAGGTACCAAGCACATATTCAAGAAGTAGAAGAATAGTTATGCTCTATGCTGGGCTCTGTGGTTAAAGCTCAACCATAGACATAGTCTTTATTTCTATGAGCTCAACAACCACTTAACCTAAAATACCGAATATTTGAAAAAATCAGTAATCAATAGAAATAAAAGAACAACCTTTTTATGAGAAATTAATCTTTGCCTTGTGAACTAGCAAATTTTTCGTATTAATTCTAATATTTCCTCATCATTATGGTATGTTGAGCAGTTGCAACAGCGAGAAAAGCTCCTCATTCTTTTTTTCCTCATTTCAGCTTTTCTACTCTTTCTTCAAATCCTTAGTAGGGAAAGATGTTGTCGTAGAACTTAAAAACGATCTAAGGTGAAAACTCAGCTATTAAACCTCTCACCATTGCACTTATTTTTTGTATTTCAATTACAGTATTTGTGGTACCCTGCACTCGGTAGACCAGTATTTAAATATAAAACTCACTGATATAAGTGTGACAGATACCGATAAATACCCACACATGGTAAGATTTAGGTTTATCATGAATATCTTCTAAGACTCAATTTTTTTTAGCTTTCTGTTAAAAACTGTTTCATTCGAGGATCTGTTGTTCGTTATGTTCAATTACCAGCTGATGAAGTTGATACACAACTCTTACAAGATGCCGCACGCAAAGAATCAGCTGTACCAACTAGATAATATGATTGAAGCACTTGGATTGTTATTTATAAGAATAGAAAAGTCTGACAACTGACCTGGAGATGTGTGAATAATTTTTACCTTCTGTTCAGTCCTCTTTTTATAGGATTTTTTATTTGAATATATTTATTTTCTGTTTGCTTGGGTATCATTCAGTGTAATCAATTCTTTTCAATATAAAAATTAGCGACTTTCCTTTCTTTATTCCAATTTATCCAGAAGTAGAAATAGGTAGGCTTGCATATAAATATTGATGAGATCAGTTTAGTAAATGAAGGACTCGAAGTGAGAAAAAAATATTTATTTTACTAAAAAGTGGTACTTGCCCGCACGAAACTGCTGTGCCCCAAAGATGCGGCAATTTTACTACATGGGTTTTTCGCACACCATTTGAGAAAGTGACTCTTCGTGACTTTAAATGCGTGCACAAAAAAGGTTGAACTCAAGCTTGTAGAAAAAAACAATTATTTTGTAATTGTTTATTTTCTTAATGTAATTGCATTGGCAAAAGTGGTAATATGCATTCTTATTAATGTCAAACACTTGAATGAAATTTATCTTTCATTTCCTGGTATTGTTTCTTTACTACTGAAAGCTGATGAGAAGCTTCCTGCAAATCAGGTTGTAAACCCTGATATATATTTAATTCCTTTTCTAAAGCTTCTCTTTCCTCCTGCATACTTGCCAAAGTTTGGGCTTCTTTAGCTATATGTGTTAAATCAAGCTGAGGGTTCTTTAACCAAGAATGTTTTTTCTGTAATTGAGAATGAATATATAGTAAATGACTGGTGCAAGGAAACTCAAACTTACTTCAAATTTGGCAAGTTCATTTTCATAGGCAGAAATTTTTTTCTCTAGTACAAAGATATCATCATTAGACAGCTCAAAGGCACTGTGAATTTTTTCTTTAGCTTCTTTCAAATCCCTAAAAATATTTATAAATAAATGAAAAGTTGCATTGGGATGACCAAGAAGAAAATTTGAAAATTTTTTCAGGGATCTGATTAATTTCATAATGGCACTGATTCAAGTGGAAAATCAATTCATCACCTTGATAATCTCTCGATATCTTTCAAGATTTCATCATTTAGACCAATGTAGAGTTTTGTGTCATTTTTCAATTTTTCTATAATATAATTGTTATCATTTGATTTTTGCTCAATATATGCCATAGCCAGTGCTGTAGCATCAAATTCAGTGATGTCAAAATGTTCTAGAACTGTACCAAGCCGATCGATTTCTTTGTGCATATCCCAATCCAAGTCCCAATTCGAACTGGAAGAAGATTCATGTAGTAATTTACAATGACTGAATGTTGTTTCGAATTTTGCATCTGAAAAAAGTTAGGTTTAAAATATTATGTTCAAGTGGAAGTTTGAATTTATTACTTTCTTCTTTATAAAACTGAATCCTCTTCCTTATTGCATCGTTGAGTTTATCTTCGTTCCAATTATTGGTAGATTTGAGGTATTTATCCATTTCAACAAGGAATTCTTGATCTCAACGTTTTTGTTTTTGAATTGAAAATTTGTTGTTTTGTGTTGATTTGATCTATCGTAACACAGAACTACAAAACATAGTAAATTATGTGTTGCCTTATCACACAGTTTTAGGAGGAATCACATTCGTTTTTTTGCATAATTCCCAAGGAAATATTTATAATATTAAAATTCTTAAATTTCAAATACATATGCAGTAGTTCAGTAGTTGCATGTAGCAGATCGTAGCAGTAGAGCGTACACTTCATGCCACAGAACATCAAATATCATGCTGTCAGCTGCATCTCTGTTATCTGTGGTCAGCTGTCATCATCCTAACCTCACAATAACATCAATTATCAGAATATTTGTAAATTAAGGAATTATATCCAGTTAATCAATAATAATCGATAGAAATGGAAGGGAGTGCTCTTCAACTATTAGCCTACTATGGAAATGATGGGGAAAGTTCGGATGAAGATGTTCCTGGACCTAACGTTTCAACAAAAAGGAGGTTCAAAGAAGAAGTCAGGCAAAGGTGGAGTACATTCTGCTTGCGCGAATTGCCACATTATAAAAATTAATATTTCAGACTCCCCGTTCCAGAGTGTATGAAAAAAATTGATAGTCCCACATGGATAGACGACCCATCAGAACACCAAGGACGAATTCGATCATTCAAGCATGAGAGAGGCAATTGGGCCACTTTTGTTTATGTGCCTTGTAGGTGAATTCGATTTGTTGCATGGAAATACCACTTACCAGATACCATATTTTTCAGGTGAATCTCATAATGGTATTACATCTCTACAGGAATCTATAATTAAATGCATACCTGAAGTGCCTATTCAAAAAGTTGAAGATTTACATTTGAGCTTATCGAAAACTGTTATTTTGAAATACCACTGGATTCATCCTTTTATGAATTCGATAAAAGAGAGAATATCACACTATAGAAGGTAAACATTTTTGTGGTGAGTGTCTTCATCCATTGAAATCCATTGATTTCAACAAACTAGTGTTCTTCTATGCATATAAAAAATTGAGATTCTGCTGTTAATGTATAACCTATTGTTGCCTGCTTTAAGGTTTGTTCTTACAATTGGAAATTTAAAAGTATATTGCAATGAAGAGAAAACAAGAACTTTCATTGGTTTAGAAGTCACTAGTGCTCATGATACCTTACATGCTCTGATAAAAGAATTGGATATTTGCCTATCAGAATTCAAGCTTCCACCTTTCTATCAAGTGAGTATACTTTAATTTTCATTTACACAAACTTGATTAAATGGTTTTTATAGGATCCATCATTTCATATAAGCATATTATGGTGTGTGGGAGATCTACAGAGTAAATTGGACTCCTATTTACCACATTTCAACTTAATGTTGAACAAAGTGATGACTGAATATTCAGAACAAATATGGTATATCCCAGTGAATTATTTATTTTGTAAAACAGGAAATAAGAAGTTTCAGTTTCCCTTAGATTGACGAACTTTTTGAATTGAAAAACCTATGTGATTTATCCCTGGTGATATAAATAATAATGTGTAAATGATACATTGTTTGAAATTCCTCACTCAAATGCAAGTGTAATTATTGTATTATTAATAAAAGTTTTTCTTTTCATATCAATTTTTTATTTTTTTTTATAAAGTTTCATAAGTATTTGTTCTCTGAATGAAATACGTAAATTTGATGAGGATTTCTTAGAGAAAGAGTAGAATTCCATTTCTAATAATGTTTGATAAGTAAAAACCTAATATAAACACTTCCCCATCAGTGGAGAATTATGGGAAACAGTGACTAGATTTATGATTTTCATTGAGTATTCAGCAGATATTCATTTAAGAACTCAGTTTTGAATCATGTCATTATTATGACTTTTTCAAACTTCACAGGATTGTGATTGGACTTTCGAAAGTGTAATTCAATTTGATCAAATATTTCCTGGGAAAGTATTGCTCATAATGAATACAGATGCAGGTAATTTATCAGATATTCCATGTATTTTATCCTCCGGAATTATTCTGTATTATATCTAACCACTTATTCTGTATTATGATATAAAAAATCACACACTAGTTATTATACTAACCATCCAGTTTCTAATGGTTGGAAGTCTACATACCGACAACTGAAAGACATGAAAAACATTCGTTATATGTAATGTATGTACTATTATTTTCAGTTACGACTTTGATGTTGTCTGGGAGGAACGACTCGGAAAGAGTACAACGAAGGCATTATCCCCAACTGGCAAACGCCAGTGTGATTTCGTTTTCACCAACGATGTCAGCACATCGAAAATTCTTACTGAAAAAAGATCGTCTCAAAGAGAAGCGGCATATTTGGGGAAGAGCTCATATGTCACACTTCGATGCACAGTGTAACTAAATTGAATCAGAGGAGTATTATTCCATCCTTCCCCTAATTTTGCTCGTATAAAAAAAGTTACCTTATAAAATTTTCAAATTAATGAGATATAAATTATGATGATTTTAAATTTTTATAATGAGCTCTATGCCACCCCTGGAGGAACAAAATTCCCTTCAGAAAAACAAGATGACACTATACATATCTGTGGATTTTTTAAACAGAGCTGCATGCAGCCAAATTAACCAATTTTCCGAATATCACGATATTTTTTATTTTTGAACATCAAATTACTCGAAAACGGCGCATCATACTAAATATGATCAAAAACAGTTAATGATGAAGGAGTGTTATGATACAAAAACAATTGTTTAAATATAGAAATATATTTACGGCCGGAAAAAAATACCAAATTTAAATGAATAATATTTCTTTATTCACACCAGGAATAAATTCGTTTGAATGGAAATAAAGAAAGGCCATTTAACATTGTATGTCTCATTTTGTTCTTGTTTCTTCCCTCTTTTTTCTTTGGGAACAATGTCGCAACCAGTCTTGTGAAAACACTTCAAATTCCTTATCCGTAGTTTTCCATGTCTCCTTCAGAACACCTACAAAAATACCAAATACTGGTAAGCAAATACCCTATAAGGATTAGTGAATGCATCCATCCAAACGAAAAATTGAATATTTTTAAATGATTTTCTCTGAAATTTGTAAAGAGCGAAATTGAAAAGAAATGAGATAATATTCCAAAGCAGGCTGAAGGACTTTCGGCCATTAAAGAACAGTTATTATATTATTATTCCAAAGTCACGTATTGAATTTCAAAACCAATACAATTCTTATGAAAATATTCAATATCAGAATAATTGAAAATTCATTCATTCATTGCCAATGAGCAAATTAATAACAAGTCTAAAACTATACTCACACATACAGGTACCAATAAAATTCAAATTCTCCAGGCGAATGTTACCTCTTTGCCCCTTCCATGAGCATCTCATCCCCAAGTCGTTCGTAAAAATGGACTTGAAAATGCGTCCATGGTGGTCTTTGGCGCTAGAACCCCCAATTCCATTGAAATACGACTTCTATAAAAATATTGAATATAAGCAAACAAATAAGTTCCATTGGGGACGGGGTAGCACAACCCCCATTTCGGATGAGGAGAAACCAACTTACCAAGTCCTCAAGTAGTTGGGGCTCGCTATCTAGAGTCAAGATGAGTTTCTTTAGATTGTCTTCATCTCTCAGAGGAAAGATGTCCCTGAAGCGTTGATTTATTTCTGACTTTCCTCTGTATTTATTCTCCACAATCTCGCCAATATTCATCACACGCAACATGACATCTTGTAGTTGCTTCCTCATTGCTGCGACTTCTATGAATGATAAAAAACATGCATGGGTGACATATTAGTAATGATATTCATGGGAGGTGCAAGCAAACGTGCTATTTTATGGAGCATATATTTAATTAAATTGAACAAATTATCAATCTGAAGAAACTACCTGATATCCCGAGACAACAAGCAATTGGTAAGAACACTTCGAATACAATATGTAGACTATTCTTGGCATCTCTGTAGAAGAAAGTCAAGAAAAATATTATTCAAGAGTCACTACCGAAAATAATTTTTCTGAAGGATATCTAGAGCCAGTAAAATGAAAACTTGCTCATTTCCTTCTCCTGTACAGATCTACTAAATCTACATAATTTTGTTGACGAAATAAACTGCTCCACAAGAGTTATCGTATTCAATCGTTTTTAAAAGTATGTAATCTTCGGGAAAATCGCTGTAACATCATTAAAAACTCAATAACAACTTGAATCGATCCAATGAAAATCAGTATGAGACATTTCGTCAATCTGGTCGCCTTTTTTCTGAAGTTTGGTTCTTTGCATAGGCTTCATGAATGTTCTTATTTTGAAATGAAGTCAGTTTATCAACGGTTTCGATTTGAAACGAGTTTTCTGAAAATGCCAAGACGTAAATTAACAAACGCTGAGGCTAATAGAGCTATCGAAATGCTACAGGGTGGCCTAACTCAGGTTGTTGTAGCGGAAAGGCTCCAAGTCAGCCAAAGTGTGATAACTCGACTTTGGAATAGGTTCAGGGAGACAGGTTCCGTGTTGGAAAGACCAAGGCTTGGTGGGCGACGAAAAACAACACCTGCTCAGGATCGTTTCATCAACGTTTCGGCGAGAAGAAACCCTACATCTACGTGTAGAATGCTACGGAATACTCTTCAAAATGCAGATGGGGTCCAAGTTTCCATCGAAACCATCAGACGACGTTTGAGAGAGGTGAATCTAGGTTCTAGACGTCCAGAGGAGTTCCATTAACAAGTGACCATAAGCGTCAAAGACTGGAATGGGCAAGGCAACATATCAATTGGAACGATCAATGGCGTATTGTCCTTTTCACTGATGAATCCAGATATGGATTTTCAGATTCTCGAAGAATAAGGGTATGGACAATCCCACGCATACCCGGTAATCGTCGCTATGTCCAACAAGTCCATCCATTCCGAGGGGGTAGTGTTATGGTATGGGTCGGGATATGTTCTAACGGGCGCACAGATCTACACATTTGCCTGGGAATATGACCGCCTTACACTATGGGGAGTATGTCATTGACAATGTTGTGCCAAATTTTCACGATGCTATTGGTGAAAACTTTCAATTTCTAGACGATAACGCTAGACCGCACCGTGCAGCAATATTTGAGAATGCGCGCGAGAAGCTTGGTATTCCACAATTACCAATACGTCCGCACTCACCAGATCTGAATTGCATAGAACATGCATGGAATATGCTCCAAAGAAGATTAGATAATCAGCAACCTACCCCAGAATCCTTAAATGATCTGAGAGAGCTTCTGCCCCGTTTATGGAACCAAATTCCTCAAGAAATGTTCAACAACCTCGTGTGTAGTATGCAAAGAAGAGGTCATTGATAGTCTTAAAATGCTTGAATTATCTGGGAATAAAATTTCGTTATTTTACGAATTTTAATCAACCATCCTACATATACGCTGCAGACCAACAGGCTAAAATTAATTTGCAACTTGAAATCATATTAATATGAATTTCCATCACAAAAATCTTATTTCAACTATATTTTTTCCAATTTAAGTCAATATCCCTAACTCATGTGGAGCAGTTTATGTTACTGGGACATTTCTCTAAGTGGGAACGCCCACCAAAGTAGCGTAGCACTGACATGGCACATACATGACAAAGGCTATGCATATTGAATAATTTTCAGATTTGAACTGAGAACGGCATATTTCACGCAACTGACACTTCACTCAGATGTGCGATATCTGAATATACATCGCCTTTGTCATATGATATACATATGTATGTGGCATGTCCAGTGCTACACTACTTTGGTGGGCACTCCCCCTAATGTTTTCCTCACTAAATGACAAGTTATATTTAATCGGGAGTTAAAAATGATTGCACAAACTAATACTTCGTTCAGTATTAAACTCACTACTATCGCACAGATTACACATCTGTAATCTGTGTGACTATACTATTGTCACACATCATAGATAGATGCTAATCTGATACAACAGGTTATTGTGTCTAATTTCATAAAACATAAACCCTGTGATATTAGAAGAAATTATCATTCATTCATTACCATATGTCAGTGCCCTAATGCCAAGATTCATTTCTTCAATGGATGCAGTAGTGGCTGAAACAAAAAATGAAATTATTATGAATTAGAATAACTTCGATAGGCAGTTCAATATTGAGACGAAATTCAGTGAACTACACAATGTTCATGCTATTTCAAATTGTACCTTAAAAACAAATTCACCTACATACTTCCTACATACTAGGTCCTTTTGTTTGCATAAAAAGTGTAGCACTTTACTACACTCGATTTGATTTACATCAGTGTAGAGGAAGTGTAGTTTATCCACACATAGTCAAAAGGAGATGTAGATAAACTAAACCTCCTTTACACTGGTGTAAATTCAATCAGCAAACGAATACTAAAATCGAGTGTAGAAAAATGCTACACTTTTTATGCATACGAAAGGACCTACTGATTAAAAAAAAAAAACAAATACTCTCTTTCATATTTTGTAATCTTTGGATAAAAATAATATACACTTTAACAATGAAATTTAGGAAAAATTTTAATAGAAATCGAGGCTCTCTGATGATTCTTCCTTCTTCGTTACATGCGTAGCATTAAGTTTCTCGAGAGTCTTGATCAGCTCATCAATCTTGGACGCTAACTCAAACATCGTGGATTCCATGTCTTTCAGCTGCTGTTTCTGTCTGTAATGATAAAAGAAATCGAAAGCAATAAAATCTAATAAAATACGGAAATTTCGAAAACTCACTGCAATAATTCTTCGGTGTTTTTCACGGCTTCTGGAGTTTTCTGTTTTTCTGTTACAGTTTCTGAAACGAAAAGATAAGACTGGATTGATGTGGACGATACTTGACGAAAATCTATAATTGAAGTAAAAACAGAATGAAATGATTTTCTCTAACACGAATTGTTAATTGTTAAACCACGACACGTGTTTCGATATAACAATACAGTTAGTTTACCTTCACCCAACAGGAAATGCTCTATATTATGCTATAGCGAAACAGGTGAAGTGGATTAACAACTTAGTTGTGTGAAAATCATATATAATTCTGTTTGTGGTCCGAAAATGGTGGATGAATAAATTTTTTTCCCAATAGATGTAAAAAAAAACCGAAATATGAAATAAGATTAAGGGACTAAGTTGTCAGAAATAAAATATCTGATTCAACCTTACCTGGCGTAATATTCTCCAATTCAGACACAAGTTTACTGATATCGTATTCTGTCACCATAGCCACTGGATTTATATTGTAGCGGGCGAAGAACATCTCTATTTCTAAGTAACTGAAGCCACACCTGTAAAAGATTGAGCAGTAACTTTATTCATTAGCACTTTATTCGAATTGTGAAATATTAATTTGGAGAAATCGAAAAGATTGAAACGTATTGCTTACTTATCGAGTGCCGTCCTTATTTCTTCGGCAGTTAAACTGTAATCGGTTTTCTTGATCTCTTTCACCTTGAATTTGCAGCATTTGCTCCTACTTAAGAATTTGAAGAGATGCATCTTTAAATAGTCGGTCATTTGTAATTCGGTTGGAGCTATTGCCAGTTCTGTTTTAACGTCTGCGTAGGTGTCGTTGATGATAGCCAAAAACATGTTCTGAAAAGATAAAAAATGAAATGAAATATAAAAGTTATATAAGATAAGACAAATATAATATGAAATGGTATGGTAATGGAGCACTTCGATACTATTGAATAAGATATTATATTAATTAGTATATAATTTGAGGAAAAGGACATAATCAATTGGTGAAAAAAAATTATAACTCACCAACAGGACGAAAAATACCAAAAATATGTAGCTGAGGAAATATATAGGTGCTAAAATTCTATGAGCTTCTTCTATCACTCCATAGTCGAAATCACCCAGTATTGTTCTTAGAAGGGTGAACATTGAGTGTCCAAAGGTTCTGAAATCTCTCACCTGAAATTCAAAATATGAAGTTATACAAGAAAAAATTTCCTCGATAAATAATTCTATGATTTCCAGAATAAAAATCAAATATAAATTTCTTTTTGTTCAAACTGATAAATTCATCACTTGATATACTATGTTATGAGCTATAAGAGCTGGTACTATATGATACCTAATATGTAGTGAATATACAATACTGCCCCTACACAACTTACTTGTGAACCGAAGAGTAGGAATCCAAGTTCAGAGTAAGCGAAGAAAATGATGAAGAACATGATGGAAAAACCCATTATATCCCAGGTGCACTGTCGAAGAAAAATATGTTAGAATATCAGGGTGAGTTGAAAATCAACATCGAGATCTGTTTTTCAAAGTATATTCGATGTGAGGCCATTTCTTGGGAAGGTAGGTGTAGGGTGTAGGTAACTATCTCAAATATTCCAAAAATTATAAAGAATGATATACATATTTCAAATATTTCATGCATGAAGGTTGGATTTCAAATACTTGGATTTTCGATCTAATTTGACATTAATTTGTATCAGTACGTGAAGAAACAAAAATCAAAAATATTTATAAAACAAGATAGGTACGCCACAATGATCTCAAAGAAGTACATACCTTTTTCAGTGTGTCATTCAATTGACCCATTGTTTTATTGAAATTCAAATATTTGAAGAATCTGATGAATACGAAGAAAAGTGTGATGGCAGCTATATCATCATGTAGGCCTTGCATGTAAGCGATGTACTCCAAATTTCCATATTTGTCAGGATTTTCTTTTATTTTCGTTATGTAGTAGTCCACATAATTCCTCTTATAATTCATGAGGATGAAAGTAACCAGAGCTAGCTGTGAATTGGAACAGGCTCATAATTATAGAACAGAAAGAATAGAATTTTTCAGAAATTGAGTTCTGAAATAAAAATTTTTGGATTTTTTGGTGATATCGTATTCAGTTGAGGTAATTTTTCAACTGACGAGAACTGATATCGAGTTTACCTATCTCTCCTCGAAAAAAACACCGAGAAATAACATTAAAAAAAATTAGTTGTTATTTTAGATTTTCAATTAATTTTCTTCTTGTTGCACGAACTTACTGCTGTGATAACGCAGTCAATGTATGACCAAAAACGAACGAAATATCTCCATTTGAAGTAAACTAATTCTCTCAGCGACTGCAGCAAGTAAATGAAGATGAATATGTAAAAAACGGACTCGCATATGAAAATGAAGTATCCCCATTGGTCGTACGTCACTATCAGTTTCACACAGTCGAATTTGTGACTAGGTAAAACACCCCCGGTTGGAGGAAGTTCGAATATTATTCTGAAAAGAACAAAAACACCATGAGATTCATCATTAGGAGAGCGCGTGCGACTTATCTGTATAACGGATCCATGTGATTTACATCGCAGAAATTTATCAGCATGTTTCCTTCATTATGTAGCAGGTATGTCACAGGAAGAGCGCGAAAACATAGCTGTGATGTTTATGAACCTTTTAAGTAGGCACACTTCTGGATTTTGAAAAGGTAAGAATTAATACAGAAATGCTTAAAATACGCATCCACAGGCTCGGTTATTACCTCCTCAACAGATACATATGTACATATATTTGTGATGTGAGGATACAGAATCCCTTGAATAATGGAAAGTTCAACTATTTCATATTTCTTCGACATGCTTCGAATTCTTCATCAGACACAAACTTGAAATAATCCCAGCGAGCACAAAAACATCTCAGAGATGTTAAAAGTAAGAGATTTCGAGACATTGAACATCCACTGCGATGTTCTGTTTATACATGAATAGAACTTTTATAGAACAGCCAATGTCCGCCGCAGGCGGCTATTATATGGATGTCCCTGGGATGTCACAAAATGAACTACTCAGAAGTTTTTTTGATAGCCTTTTTATGTACACAATAGAACATTTCTAAAGCGCTTTGCGCACACGAAATCGCTGTTTCTAAGACTTTATATGAAATTCTTTTGTGAGGCTTTTTTTCTTTCATTCGAATGTTTGAGGATACCACATTCTATTTTAAATGAACTACAAAGTTTTTAAATGAAATACAGAATACTATATAAGAATAAAAATATTTTAATGATACTTCAACAGGTACAAAAAGAAAAGAAATCACATTTCACATAAAAAATTGAACAACAAAAAACAATTGATAAAAATTATACTACAGAAAGGGAGAATAAACAAAAAAATATATCACATTCAATAAAACAAACATAAATAACCAAAAAGAAATATCACATTCAACATAAAAAAAAACAGAAATAATAGAAAACAAACTGATTATAATATTAGATGTACCGAAAGGGAAAATGAAAAAAAATTTATGAAAAATTTATTTTCCCTTCATTTTATCGTCCCTCCTCCTCTGCCTAAT
The DNA here is from genome assembly GCF_907165205.1 of Coccinella septempunctata. Taxonomy (NCBI): domain Eukaryota; kingdom Metazoa; phylum Arthropoda; class Insecta; order Coleoptera; family Coccinellidae; genus Coccinella; species Coccinella septempunctata. The sequence continues at coordinate 61,820,262 of NC_058189.1, read as the reverse complement.
ATGCCTAAACCAATCTTTGGCATAGAGTTCGAATACTTTCCTAGTGATTTGGAATTTTTTATGGATCACATCTAGAAAATAAAAACAATTAATTCACAAAATATATGAAGGTTAAGATGATTTTTTCCAATTAAAATAACAGAGAAAATAGCTGCATGAAAGGATCTGGAAGATTTGAGTTGTATATAGCTCCTGACCAGGTTGATTTGCGAAACGATTTTATTTATTTAATTATTTGTACTGGTATTTAAAGATGGAACAATTTAAAGGAGTTTTCAAAAACAAGAACTTTTCTGGAACAATTTGAATTATTTTGTGATTCACAAGTGATGAATGATTATTATCATCGTCGGAAGAGTAATCTTACAAAATATTCTGGGAATTATCAACGGCAGAGATAGATTATCGAAATATGTTGAAATCCTCGATGATATGGCTTTAAACTTTATAAAGTTATTTCTTGAATAATTATAATAACCTTCCATATACCATTCGATTATTCCAACCAAAATACAATGATCTCTTATACCTAGTCCCAAATACACAAATAATATTAACCACGCAGCGTGGATTCTTTTGAGGTTATATGTATGTTTCTGGACATTATACTATACATTTAATTCATGTAATACTTACTTATTAATTGTATTTGGTTACTATGAAGAGATCGATCCTAAATTCACAATCAAAACCAACACAGAAGTAGTTAATATTATACAAATCACCAATCAACTTTCAACTCCGAACAGTCCACAGTCCAAACTACGAAGAAAGTGGAAATGGCGGCAAAATGAAATAGGTGAATTGTATTTTGTTTATTTGGAATAAACCCCCCAAGGCAAACTATGCGACGCCAAGAGAAGATATCCACACGTTTACATTATTTTCAACACGACAGTACCTCTCAGTAGGTAGACGAAGAAATGCCACAGATGGCACAGATCAGAACAAATAAAGATTTCCAATAGCCTTTGGAGACCTCTTTGGGAAGTGCATATTACGTTTCAAAGAAACATCCTCATGCCAACATTTTCGAAACATCCCAAAACATCCCAGGGATGTTTGTGCTCGCTGGGATGCATTATAGAGGTTTCTATCACGTAAATTGGGAGCATATCAGGTAAGGAAAGCTTATTGAAACGAAGAATACCCACAAAGTGCTTCATTTATCATCATAAACATACATGATATTTTTATGAATATAAATTTCCGTAGTTTTTCTAAATAACATAAAGAAAGTGTAATGAGCCGAGTAATGAGCACGATTTTGATACAAAATGAAAAGTCAAACAAATAGTAAAGAACATGAAAATAAAATAAGAACAAACGGAATAAGAAAAATCAAAGGGAAGAAGAATAAATTTATTTGTTTATTTTTTTTGTTCTCTCATGACCCTCTGTGTGCCCTGCCTGGTCCAGTTGCTCGCTATGGCCTCGAAAATCTTTTCATTGTATTGGGGGTCATCAGCGACAGCCTCTGTAATGTACAACATAAAAATTTTCGAAATATATTTGAGCTATACAGGGTATCTCAAATTGCTTGATTTTTGCTGTTTTTGGTACTTTCAGACTAGATAGGTGACAACGTTGACAGGTGTCCTGGGCTCGATTTTCGTGAAAAGTCCATTAGTGGAAACTGTTTCACTATACAAGGATATATTGAAAAATTCTAAGCCTACTATAGAACCAAATAAAATTTCAATGTCAAAATATTTTATTACTCAACCTCTCAATTGAATACATTTATTACAGAGAACCTGCATAACGTCTCTAGACCTTTCAAACAAAATGTTTCTTCTTGCTCTGCAAACCAGACCTCCACAGCTTTTATTACATCCTCGTTGGAAGAAAATTTACGACTTTTTGAACTATTTTTCAGTTGAGGAAAGAGATGATGGTCGGATGGAGCCAAATCTGGTGTATAAGGGGAGTGTTCTAGTAATTCAAACCCTAAATCACGAATTTTTTGCATGGCAACATGAGATTTGTGTGCAGAGGCGTTGTCCTGCAAAAACGAAACACCCTTGGATAGCTTTCCGCGTCTTTTCTATTCAATTTTTTCCCGTAGAGTGATCAGTAATGTCGATTAGTAATCTCCGGTTATTGTCCTACCCTTATCTAAAAAATCAATCATGATTACTCCATGGCAATCTCAAAAAACTGAAGCAAGAACTTTTCCAGCAAATCTTTGAACACGAAAATTCTTAGGTCTTGGAGAACCAGAATGTCGCCATTTCATCGATTGTTGCTTTGTTTCTGGATCGTAGAAATGTACCCAAGTCTCATCCATAGTAACTATTCGGTTCAAGAAGTCTACATCGTTTTCAAATCGAGCACAGATCGAACGCGATGCTTCTACCCTTGCACGCTTTTGGTCAACATTCAAACATTTTGCAGCAATTTTTCTCATGTCCAAATTGACGTGAACCATTTTAGCCCAATTTGACGACTGTCTGATGAAATCATGTCATGAACTGCATCGATATTTTCGGGGACTGACACAGAAACTGCCCTTCCAGATCGGTCATCATCTTCAATGAAAAATTTACCTCTTTTGAAGCTTGCAGCTTGCAGTCCAATTTTTCACGGTCGCATACGAAGGACATTGATCACCAAGGGTGTTAAGCATATCTTCGTGAATCTGCTTACTTCTTAACCCTTTTAAATACAGGTACTTGATGATGGCTCGATACTCCAATTTTTCGATTTTCACAAGTTCGGTGGACATCTTCTTTCTTTTAATTTATTGCGTAACTCTGGTTCACTTTTTTGACCTCAAACTTCACACTGACACTTCTAATGAGTTATTGTTCGTTGCTATGGTAACGCAATATTTTTTTTATGCATGGAACTGATCTAGGCTAACTAGATATCAATACATCATCGTATCTTCGTTTTTCTTGAAGATATAACAAAATTTTTATATTTTGTCGATTCAGAAAATGTTACCTATCCATAACTTCCGCAATATCTAAAAACGATAAAAACTTTCTTCAGGCACGTTTTTACTGGAACTCCTTTCAACGTTTTCACCTATTCAGTCTGAAAGTACCAGAAACATCCCAAAATCAAGCAATACAACAAGTATTACAACATACTAACATAGAGACATGGAGTAAGCATATACATAGAGACATGGACTGTGCCTTCAATTTTTATCTATCCATGAAATACGGTCAAAAAGTGACAGAGAGAACTGAACGTCAGGCATGCTAGTTGTCTTTTTCTAGAATTTTGATTGGTCCGCACTCACATCTATGTGAAAAGAAAAGAGACAGGTAATGGCTCGACGATCATTTCTCTCTTTCTATAAAATAGCCAATTTCATGCTGGCATTTAGCTCAGTCCATGTCTCTATGTCTATGCTTCGAACACAGATACAGATGGTTACAGATATTAACGAAAATGAAATATTTTAAGAGTCGTGCATATAACGTAAAGTATTCCCTCGCGTATTATGGATTTATTACAAGTCGAGTTTGCTAAACGTCAACAAAAAACTTTGCGTACCTTTCACAGCCTCAATCAATTTGAGGCCACTCAGACGGAAATTTTTCTTTTCTCCACGACTATGGCCCAGCCAGCTGGACTGCGCTATTAATCTATTGGAAAACATTCTTTTCATAATCCTGTGAATTTTCTCCTTCAATGACGTTCCCCCGATGGATTTCAAATAAACGACCTGGAATACGAAACGGTAAAATGGAGGAAAAAAAACTGATTTTAAAGCCGACTGACCAACTTATCATAAGATTCTTCTTCTTGCATCGACTGTTCCATAGTTTTCAGGTTCTCGATTTCCGTAATGGGGAATTTTGTGAGAAAGGCCCTAAACTTCTCACCGATCATTTGGTTTTCTGTTGCGTTAGTTCCAGTGTTCGTATTTTTGAGCTGGTAGAGCAGCTCAGCCAGTATGTTATTCGTTTTTTCGAATTCTCCTGAAACCAAATAATAAAAAATATACGAGTGAGGTTATATTCCGAAATATTTTCACTCAGGAACCCCGAAAGAAGTAATTCGATGCACAGGGTTTGGCAGATTCGATTGACGAGCTCCGAAGTGTCATTGATCGGTTTGTAGTGGGGCCAGGTAGGTGTGGAAGGGCTCTTGGTGTTCCTTAGGGTCGGTAGTTTTTGGTCAGGGCCATGATTTCAACTGAAATGCATCGCCGTTCGTACGTTTTACGAAAATAACCGATCTGTGACCGTTTCGCGTGTGGTTTTTGAAAAAACTTGATGAAGAAAACGATCAGGGTGACATCTGGTTCCAGCAGGATGGGTCTAAAGCCCACACTCCCCGAATTTCTACAGCTGTTTCGAGATATATGTTCCCGGGGCTACTGGTCCAACTGAGAGGATATGTGGGCCGAATATAAGGTCTTTAAACATCGTCCACACACCCTGCCACAACTCGAGCAGCTAATATAATAACAGATGAAATCTTGGCAAAACCGCTCGATATATGCCAAAGATCGACTACAGTATATACTACACAGATATACTACAGTATATCGCTGCTGACCGCTGCCATCTTAGCGATATCGTTTCCAAAACCTGAGTACAAAAACTATTTTTCTTACGATTTGAATAAATTAAACCGTTTTTCTGCAATTTTCACCATTTTTATAGCCCTTTGAAAGTCGTCAATCAGCTCTGCCACACCCTGTATAACAGAAAAACAGACTCACCTTTAACATACTTTTCCAACTCGAATACAAGGTGATCTGCAAAATAAAGAACATATTAGTATGTTTGTATTCCACTACAGGATGTAAGCTTAAAATATTCAGATTCTATTGCTACTGATTGATTATGAAAATTGGTCGAGATGATTTCAAAGCACAATAATGTAGATGGAAATGAAAATGATGAGGAAGCAACGATGTTATTAATAGGAAAGAGAAGTTGGAAAAGAAAATAAAGATTTGAATACATTTTAATGAAATAGGTATTTTTTATCATTTGGAAACTAGAAGTAGATATCTATTTTGTTACATAAAATTTTTTCTTTACAAAATTGATTGTACAATAGTAAGTTTGAGTTAATACAAAAAGGCTGAAGGAATGAAATTGAGAAAATGACAGTCTTTCTTCCACAGATTGTTGATGGAAAATTTTGTTTTGTTCATGGAAACATTAGAGGAAAATTGCACAAGGGTCTTTCAAATGAACCGTATTTATTCAAAAATAAACAAAAAATAGATATTACTCTTAAAGTTAAATGAAATATCCAAATCTTGATGGACATAAAATTGCGAACATTGAATCAGAGATCGACTGATATACTATGGTAAATTTCTCAGTTAGATTATATACCTCTTTATAGTATATCATATCTATATTAGTGTCGGATCTTTTTCTTTCTGGCTAGATTCATTTCTATTTTATTTCACCTTATTCTTCTCCTTTTCTCACATTTTTACATTTTCCATATAATTTATGGCTATTTTGAAATTATCTGGAAAGAAAATAAAATATGGAATACGTTAAAAAACTACATCGTGTCAAATAAGAGATTCATATCATCTGAATGAAGATATGGATATCTTATTTGGAATAGGGTTAATTGATGATTTTTACTTGCTTACCTGTCATCATCTTAACAAGCAATACCAGGAAATTTTTTGTTCTTACACATTTTCTGCTCTCTTCACTCGAGTTGATAAGAGACAACATTAAGAATAATCACACGACACTATGTTTTTTCATTTATTGTACACAGATTTCAACTCTCAAAATGAACTATAAGAACTTATAACTTGGGGCTTAACTCTAGGGGAGTCTTGTTCCATATTTCATCGATTTATCTCAAGTATATTTGGAAAAATCTTGACGGAGAATACGGCGGTTACAATCCCAAAGTTTTCATCAAAAATTAAAAGCAAATAATTGACTCATAAGGATGAGTGGGTTTTTTATTAATCTTTTTATTAAATAGCATGGGCATATTATATGTAAAATTGCAGAAGCATATTCTTTTATTTGTGTGTCTGATGAAGATTACTAAGACTATTTTTATTACGAAAGTATTTTTTGGGTATATCATTCAATTTTACAAATTTGTTTGTTATATTTAATTCGAATTGAATATGAAACAGTTTCACTCTCACAAATACAATAAAAATCCGTACAATAATAATTCATGAGAAAAAAATGAAGTGTGCAAAAAATAATGTTTTAAACACAGAAGATATAAACTGGTCTCACAGATAAAATTTTAATGAAGACATTGAATTTTGCTCTGTGAACCCATCTTCTATGTTCATTTAAATCTTAACCATGAGGCAACCACTCTTACTCCTTACTGGAAAATGGGAGTCAAGGAAATATCAGAAAATCTTCAAACATAATATTCAATTATTAGTTAAACAGGATTGCACTTACTTGCATATCCCGAAGATGTTAAGATTGGCGTTATAAACCGCGAAGTCCAGAAACACCGCCCTCGTGTTCCTCGTGATCCAGAGGTTTTCCTCCAGATATTTGACCTGCTTCAAGGCCTCGGTCCCATTCAGACTAAGGTCAAGGTAGAATCCACCGCCGTTGTATGTGGCTACAGCGCCAGCCACCTGTATATTCTCGGTGACGGTTTCATCGGAATATACCCAACTTGAAAAATGAAGAGAATGTAAAACTAATCATTCTTCTTCCAACAAGATGAGACCCTTGGGTTAATAAGAAAAAGCGAATTCGATACAGGGTGGTCCAACGAAAACTTAAATTTCACAAAAGTAAGTATACTCCATTCACTTTTATTTTAGCACTCGGTTGGCCATGGAAATTCGACACATTTCATTCTGTATAGTACGAAAGTGTGTGGTTATGACGCTTGCCAAAACATTTTTGGGTTTTAAATCAACGCTATGTTGCCCGTTCTACGTAAAAGTTTTTGTTATTACGTATTTTATCACAATGTCGAATCTCTTCGGAAAATATGTGACGAACATAATTGAAGTTTATACAAATAACTGATTGAAGGCATACCAAATCCAGTTATTTGCATGGAAAATACTACAGGTCAGTATAATATCATAATATGCAGTAGCTTGAGGGGAACTTTCTACGATGACATTAATCGAAAATCCTTTAGTAAACTTTTCGCATTAATTCACTCAAACATAAAATTCTCAAATTAAGCCGAAAATATAAATTGTGATGATAGTTTAGTGTCTGAAAATATATCTTTTTTGGGTCTCCCAATAGAAGGAAATTCTTTGTCATACTCTTCATTCACAATCTTTCTGATTGTGGAAATATCCAGCTGAAATATATGTCGTTTAGATTCAGATGAAACATTATATGAATTCTCTTACATTGAATATGCTCGCTACCGTCTGACATATTGTGGATTTTAGAATATCAGGGTATAACTATACTTCATTCAAATTTATTTCAGCAGTCGGTTGGCCATGAAATAATTTTCTAAAGTTTTTGTAACTAGAACGTAGTTAGGTTGGCACTCATATAATGTCGTTAATGTCATAACGCCGTTGCCACAACTAATATCAATTTTTATTACGAAAATTCGAAAATGTCGAAAGTGATTGAAAAAAGAGACAGGGTTTCAGGAAGTGCTATTTAGAATTCAGGTCCGCTCATTCAAATAGTTATACCCTGATATTCTAAAATCCACAATACGTCAGACGGTAGCGAACATATTCAATGTAAGAGAATTTATATAATGTTTCATCTGAATCTAAACGACTTATTTTTCAACTGAATATTTCCACAATCAGAAAGATTGTGAATGAAGAGGACGACAAAGAATTTCCTTATATTGGTAGACCCAAAAAAGTGGTGGCATTTGAGAATTTTTTATTTGAGTGAAGTAATGCGAAAAATTTACTATAGGATTTTCGATAAATATCATCGGAGAATAAGTTCCCTAAAATGGATTTTTCTATTTTTCATTTGACTTGTCCTATACAATGTAAATGTCTTAAGGTACTAATAAATACCTAATTATTATTATTACATCAATGTATTAAGATGAATAGCCACAAATACGCGCAAGTTGCCCTGTTACTTGTTTATTCATGTGAAATTTTTGTTCAACGGTGAAGTTTTGCATCTTAACTTGAAACTGCCTTTAATTCCTTTTACTTATATATATTGATGCAAGATGATTTTTGTTGAAGAATTTAACATTTTGTAACTATATGTTAATTCCTTCGAGAGATACCCATTCCCAACAACTGCGTCATATGCATTTCATCTTCGGGTTAATATTTTTGAAATCTACAAATGATGTAAGCCAAAGAAGATAACGAACATTAACTCTTCTCAAGCTAGTGCATATTATGATATTATACTAATCTCTTGTATTTTGAAAATAACTGGATTTGGTATGCCTTCAAACATTTTGTATAAACTTCAATTATGTTCGTCACATATTTTCCGAAGAGATTCGACATTGTGATAAAATACGTAATAACAGAAACTTTTACGTAGAGTAGAACGGGCAACATAGCGTTGATTCAAAACCCAAAAATGTTTTGACAAGCTTCATAACCCCACATTTTCGTACTATACAGAGTGAAATGTGTCAAATTTCCATGGCCAACCGACTGCTAAAATAAAATTGAATGAAGTATATTTGGATGAGCGGACCTGAATTCTAAATAGCACTTCCTGAAACACTGTCTCTTTTTTCAATCACTTTCGGCATTTTCGTAATAAAAATTGATATTAGTTGTGGCAACGGCGTTATGACCACAGATTACAGAGAAATTCTCTGTAATCTGTGGTTATGACATTAACGACATTTCATGAGTGCCAACCTTACACCGTTCTGGTTACAAAAACTTGAGAAAATTAATTCATGGTCAACCGAGTGCTGAAATAAATGTGAATGGAGTATACTATTCCATTGTTCTACCTGTCATTTCGTTATCGATGGAAATTTTGAAGCGAAATTGCGGCATCAGATAAAACTGGATAAGATCTTCAACATGAGGTATCAACACAAGGGTTGTGCTCACTCCCGTTAGGGGGTCGGCGGTCGCAGTAACAGGGATGTAAAGAGCGGAAAAGTTGTTCTCCCTCGAATCAGAAATTGACGGGTCCGAGCGATTTTCCATATTTCATTTTAAAGCCGGACCATCGAGGTGTTAAATTTTCGTTGGACCACAGTGGTTCGTGGTTCATTAAGTGGAACTCCGACTGTCCGAAGAAAAAAATCGAAAGAGGTAGGGTGTAAAACAAATGACCTTGACCATGTCTGGAAATCAGAAGTGCCAGAAATGTGGTATGAACTATTTTCGCAGTTTGAAATCTTTCTCTGCATTTTATATTCCAAAATTGATGTTTTTCAATAATTTTCACTAATTCAATACGCTAAATTTTTCTTACAAATTTCGAAATAAATATGACCTATATTCGAGCGCGTTTTTTACCGTTGCAAATAATTTTTTTCGCTGATTCATATCAGCAGAGTAGAGTAGAGTCATATAGAAAGAATATAGAAATTAGAAGCACGATGATCGAAGACAATTTATTTGGGATTCTTATTCGAGGACAACTTACGCAGTTTCTTTGCCTACTCCAAATGTACTTTTATCTTCAGTATAGTCGTCATACGATGAGAAACACAATCTGAATAATCTTCGAAAATAAGGGTGGATCTCACAAGAGTCCTCTGCAACGCGAACCTGTTAAAAGAACGAATGAAAATGAAGAAGTATTCAAAACGTAACCATAGCTTTGTCACAGATATTTTATGTAATCAATCCATTCAACGAATCATTGAGTGAATTTGAAGGAGAAGCAAGGTTTTACGGTGATAACCTCAAAATAGCAACTCGTCAACGATGAAACTCACCTGCCTTATCCGGGGAACCCCCAGAAGAACGTTTTCAAATAACACACTTAGCCCTCTTTCATCTTCCACGTTGGAAAATTTACTGAAGTATTTATCGTAATAAATGGTGTCGATGAACATCTTAGATATAAACTGAAAAAAAGTATGTCACGATCTAACCTAAACAATGTTTAGGGTAATCCCTCATTTTTACACACTCATGGTGTCAGTTAAACAACTAACAACAAAACAGTCAAAACACTGTCTTACATTCCACATGTCGGAAACTGTAGCAATGTCAGCGAAGCTTATCGGTTCCACTCCTTCTGCATCATCACCTCCAAACTGTTTCTTGAAGAAGCCCTGCTTGATAGCTTCGGTCATATAGTACATTTCAGAATTTTTCAGGTTTGCCACGTCTACAAAGAAGGGGTATGCACTCAATCAAAAGATCGAATGGAATACAGGACCAATAAGATAAGATTTAGAGCTCTACGACCTGCCAAGGGTAAACTAGAGAACATGCTTTCATCCATCGAAGAGATACAATAAGCTCATGACTCTCAGTGTTGATACTGTGAGATTAGAAGACCAGAAAGTAGAACTATATTCTAAAATTTGTCGCATTGAAAAGTATGGATTTAGTCCTCTTAGGTATACTTTTAAACTCTGATATAAGTATATACACCTACTTACGGATCCAACAGGTTATAGCGAAGAATATGTAGAAAATGGTCTCAATGAGCGAACTGAACAAAACTTGTTCTCTACTGAAGTCTTCAGCCATTGCACGAGTGATGCATCGCACTGAAACAATTCAAACGAATCTTTATTCAATTACGAGGATGTATTGATATTTAGTTAGCCTAGACCAGTTCCATGCATGAAAAAAATATTGCGTTGCCATAGCAACGAACAATAACTCATTACAAGTGTCAGTGTGAAGTTTGAAGTCAAAAAAGTAAAACAGAGTTACGCAATAAATTGGAAGAAAGATGTCCACCGAAATTGTGAAAATCGGAAAATTGGAGTATCGAGCCATCATCAAGTACCTGTATTTGAAAGGGTTAAGAGGTAAGCAGAATTACGAAGATATGCTCAATACCCTTGGTGATCAATGTCCTTCGTATGCGACTGTGAAAAATTGGACTGCAAGCTTCAAAAGAGGTAAAGTTTCCGTTGAAGATGGTGACCGATCGGGAAGGCCAGTTTCTGTGTCAGTCCCCGAAAATATCGATGCAGTTCATGACATGATTTTATCAGACCGTCGAATTGGGCTGAAACGGATATCTGAAGCACTGAATATTTCATACAAACGCGTTCATCATATAGTTCACGTCAATTTGGACATGAGAAAAATTGCTGCAAAATGGATCTCCAAATGTTTGAATGCTGACCAAAAGCTTGCAAGGGTAGAAGCATTGCGTTCGATCTGTGCTCGATTTGAAAACGATGTAGACTTCTTACACCGAATTGTAACTATGGATGAGACTTGGGAACATTTCTACGACCCAGAAACAAAGCAACAAATGGAATGGTGACACTCTGACACTCTGGTTCTTCGAAACCTAAGAAGTTTCGTGTCCAAAAATCTTCTGGAAAAATTCTTGCTTCAGTTTTTTGGGAATGTCATGGAGTAATCATGATTGAGTTTCTGCATGAGTGTAGAACAATACCCGGAGATTACTATTCGACATTACTGACCACTCCACGAGAAAAAATTAAAGAGAAAAGACGCGAAAAGCAATCCAGAGATGTTTTGTTTTTGCAGGACAAAGGCCCCTGCACACGAATCTCATGTTGCCATGCAAAAAATTCGTTATTTAGGGTTTGAATTACTAGAACACCCCCCCTATTCACCAGATTTGGCTCAATCCGACTATCATCTCTTTCCTCAACTGAAAAAAAGTTTAAAAGGTCGTAAATTTTCTTTCAACGAGGATGTAATAAAAGCTGTGGAGGTCTGGATTTCAGAGCAAGAAGAAACTTTTTTTTTTAAGGTCTAGAGACGTTGCAGGTTCGCTGTAATAAATGGTCGCATTCAGCGGACGGAGCGCAAAACGCTTCTGCTACCCATCGGTAGCGGTAGCGGTCGGGAACATGTTGAACGTTCGCTGGCAAGCCGAGATAGGATAAGGCAGTCCAACGAGCTGTCACTATCAGCTGATTAGTTGAGAAGTCTGTAGGAAAGACGTAAACAAACGGATGTTTTAAGTTTCGTTAACCTTGTGCTGGTTAAGTCATTTTTTTTTTGTGAAAAACAACCTAGAATTCTGACGAATTACTTTGTTGCTCTAGTATATTTCCTATAACTTATTTAACATCCTTCTTTATTACCTTCCATCAATTTTCATTTCATTTTCCTCAACAAACTCAAGCTCGTGCATCTTCCACACTAAATAACAACTACCTACTCAGTTCAAGTCCAACTTTCGCTCCTTTCCGCTACCGCTACCTAGCACAAATCAAATCCGCTCCCAAAAGTGGCGTCCGCTCCAGAACGTGTTGAGAATGTAGCGCATATGTCACCGAACGTTTACGCTAGCGTTTGGTAACAGTTGCGCAACTGTTTCGTCCGCTGAATGCGACCAATGTATCCAACTAAGAGGGTAATATGTTGAGTAATAAAATATATTGACAGTGAAATTTTGTTTGGTTCTACAGTAGACTAAGAATTTTTCAATATATCCTCGTATATACTTTTTTCCAATGGAAACTTAGGATTAGCTCCTTATAAAATAGTTAGGGGTGCAGAATAAAGTTTAAAAAAAAGGGGAATTCAAGACTACTAGCGCCAGTGTAGTATTCAGGAAGAAAGTAACACTTGATTACGTCTTGTAATGCCCTTCGAGGAGCTAAAGTTCAGCCTGCTACTATACCGAAAAAATTTGAAGACACCAATATTTAGGAGGAATTTTCGAATCAATCAACACCTACCTTTCTTCGGTTTGTTCTGTTTGACCTCCGTTTGGGACCCCAAACTTATCTCATCGGAATATGCATCGCGTAGTCTTGCTTTCAGTCTGACTACATCTTCTGGACTTTTCTGACCTCCGATATTCTGAAATTGACTGGCTAATTCTTCCTGCGATTTCGAACCCTTCATTTTATCTTTATCCGATTTGCTCAATTCACATGAATGAGTATTGAATGACTGGTGAAAATTTGACGTTGGTGGTACAAATTGTCACTTTGATATTTCCGATTATATATTAGTCATCGAACTGCTTCTATAAGACAACTCTCCGAATTTTTTCATGTGTTCACGAAATTTTATTTATACATTTTTCACATCCATGGTCTGAATCGAACTAGATATACCATTATCATCATCAAACGAAATACACATTCGTCGAAAAAAAAATTAGGAATATTTTATAGAATCCCTATGTATCCTAGTTTCCTTGAACTTATACACAGCCTTCTTAAACTAGATAAAGACGGCTGTGACTTAACTGATAGGGAGTTGTAGGTACTCTCTCCAAACTTCAAGTTTAGTCAAATGTATCCGAAACTGTTTGTGGTTGTTTGAAAGAAAAATTGAAATAATACAAATAAATACTTTAAATTGAATATAATATTTATAACGAAAAAAAAGTTGTATAAAATCGAGCAGAGAGGTTTAGAATTTCAAAGCAAAATGAGTTTTTCTGCCAGCTGATCGCATCCTAACTTTCGCGAATTTCAACCAGTCTTTCACGGTGTTACAAATCTTCAGTTCATTCATTTCTGTTGCATAATTAACCCTCACTGCAGCTGCAAAAAAGAAATTTAATAAACATGTGTACTCAGTGACGTGAAAGGAGTACTACTACCGGTAGATTCGGGTGACTTGGGTCAGTCCTGTAACTTGGGACAATCACCCCCTTGCAGATTTCTTTGTTTCTTACCATTTATAAGTCAAGGGACAAACTAAGATTGTGTAGCGTCTTTTCGGTTAGTTTAACAATTAATTCCTGTTGAGTTTGCCGTGACCAGAGCGTTTGAATTGACAGGAAAAATTAACGAATTCAGGAGAGTAAAAGCGCGTTTTTTTATGGCCCTTATACTTTCTAGTGTCCTGTACATGTGTTTCACTTTGTGCATGTGTAATTTTTTTCTGGATACGTGGGATATTGGGATATTAGATATGTCATGAAACAATGTTGTTTACAAATCAAACGGCAACACGGATCTCATTAATTTATTTTGTTGTTTCATAGGGTGACTTGGGACAATGCCGAATAGATACAAGCGGCGCATTGGCAGCAGGAAATATGCCGATTTTTCGCAGGATATTATTATTTACGTTATTTCCACAAAGAAATCACCAAAGAATGAAAGAAATCAAAGTTGCCTTTTGTTTAGTTTTTTTATATTTGAGTTCCAATATATTTACTTTCACTGTAAAAGGTGTTTAACCTTTGATTTCCTTACCGAATTTCAACTAAATAATCATAAATTCTAATTTTTCAAAACTATACACCGTCTCAAGTCACCTATTTCATTTGAGAGTTGAGAAATCAATAGATTTTAACTTGTGCCCCAAGCCTCTCAATTCAGTGGGTGACTTGCGACAAGTATATTTTATTTTTTTCAAAATTTATATCCGAATTCGGAAGCATGGTATATATCCTAATCAATAGTCTGAGTCATTTGGCATATTCGAACCTCTTTTTCAGATAAAATAGGTAACAGTTTTGAAAATATGACAAGTTGAATTCAACAATCGTTCCAAGTCACCCGAATCTAAGGTGCATAAACCAAGAAAACTTTTGTCTGTCACATATATCTGCTGCTCCACAAAAGTTAAGTTCAGAAATTTTGTTACCGTTTCAAAAGTTGCCGATTCTTGTCTACCACAAGTTCATTCATGAGACACCCAATGTTTACATTCTTTAATTCTCCCCAATTCATAACTTTTTCAGTTTCAGGCAACTAATTTCATTTTGCGTTTTTAAGAATTTTGGATCAGTTATTGTTTTACCTTCTAACTTCTAACAATCAACTTATTTGTTTCAAAATCTGAAAATTTTATCTGCAATAAAGCCTAGACAAAAACGTTTTACCTTTACCATTTTTTACGAATCCGCTCGGTTTGAAAGATACAGGCTGTTGAAAAACCATAAAAAAATTTATTTCTAGTTCTATCTCACAAACGGTTTTACCGAATGAAATGAATTTAGTTTTTCATTTATTTGATGAATCTTTTTCGAACACAAGATGTCAACCACGTCTTCTAGTTTTCTCATTATGTACCATAAAAATATCAAATATTCAACGAACCCAACTCTTGAAACTAATTTAGAAGCTATCTAATGAATATTTGAACGTTTTGTAAAATAAAAGTATCCTTCATATTTTCACGTATAATGCGCCATTTTCGAGAAATTTTGAAAAATTAAAAACTATCTGTGAAATTTGAAACATTGGGCTGAATACAACTCTGTTCAAAAGGTCCACAGATGTGAAGTATAACAGATTTAGCCAGTTATTCTGAAGGTAGTTTGTTTTTCCAGGAGTGGCACAGCTCATTATGAAAACTTAAAATGGCTATATCATTTTATCAGGGCCGCATCGGAAAAAATGATACAGGAGGTACAGAAAAAAAGTGTTTCTTTCGATCTCAAAAATCTACTGTTTAAATATTCGTACGAGACTCTCCCTGTATAATGATAATACTCACCAACAACCAATTCCGTAACTTTCAACTTCTCGAAAGGCATTTTATCCCTTCCCTTCCAGTTGAAGAGTGAAGCTACCTCATCAGTAATCAAGAATTTCAGAATTCTCCTAGTGAGGCTTTCACCCCCAGAGCCACCTAGGGCTGCTAATCTTTTAACCTGGAAGATTTCAATGGTAGTTTAAATTTTTTTCGAACGAATAATCAAATCACCATGTAGTGCCACACGTCTGCATCTTCCCAGAGCAACCTCTCGAAACTCTGAAAGAGCTCTAGGGTATTCATTGGGAAATTTTGGGGTAAATTTTCAGGTGGTACTAACTCGTTACTTGATGATAAGATTCTGTGGTTGATTTCGTCCAATTTGGTCGAATTTCGTTTCAAGGTTGCAGCTATCTTCGACAGAGATTGCAGAACTATTTTTTGAAAATCTGAAATGGATTTGTGATAGATTAGTTATGAAGTCAATCAATGGTTCAAATTTGAAGTCGTATCTACAAATTAATACCCCAATAAATAATTTTTTAGGAATATAATTATGACACACGGTAATAGTAAGAATAATTCAATAATCGCTGGTGTGAGAATTATAATACTCAATCCTTTTTATGAAGTCTTCGTCAAATCAGAGAGATTTCATTGGAACCTAAAATGTGGGAAGTTTGGGAATTCAGTTGACTTTGGTCTTCTCCTTGATTATTTATTTATCAATAGAAATGGCACACAAATAGGCTACACGCAAAAAAGTATCCACACAAAAAAAAACAATAATTAAAAATGAACAGTTATTCGAGAAATCAACAACAATCAACAACTTTAAAAGAAAGGAATTTCTTGAAACAAGAATTTTCCTACAATTTTTCTTGCAGGAAGATAACGACATAACAAAAATATTCTTTCATATTCATCGAAATCATTACAAATTCTGGCCATAGGGAAATTCCTACCAATGTTTGCATTAAAACCTCTATTATAAAGGACGTTACTGTTTCTCGTTCGTCTCTTTGGCATATGACACGCCATATCACCGGCTAATCAAAGTAGCCTGTATATTAGAGTAGGTATACTCCATTCACATTTATTTTAGCAGTCGGTTGGCCATGAAATAATTTTCTCAAGTTTTTTTAACAATAACGGAGTAAGGTTGGCACTCATGAAATGTCGTTAATGTCATAACGCCGTTGCCACAACTATAATAATATCAATTTTTATTACGAAAATGCCGAAAGTGATTGAAAAAAGAGACAGGGTTTCAGGAAGTGCTATTTAAAATTCAGGTCCGCTCATTCAAATAGTTATAACCTGATATTCTAAAATCCACAATACATCAGACGGTAGCGAACATTTTCAATGTAAGAGAATTTATATAATGTTTCATCTAAATCTAAACTATTTCAGCTGAATATTTCCACAATCAGAAAGATTGTGAATGAAGAGGATGACAAAGAATATCCTTCTATTGGGAGACCCAAAAAAGTGGTGGCAATTAAAAAATTTTATCTTTGAGTGAATTAATGCGAAAAGTTTACTACAGGATTTTCGATGAATGTCATCGTAAATCGTATAATTACTTATACTGATGCAAGATGTTTTTTGTTGAAGAATTTAACTTTCTTGTAATTATCTGTTAATTCCTTCGGGAGATACCCATTCCCAACCACTACATCATATGCATTTCATCTTCGGGTTAATATTTTTGAAATCTACCACTGATGTAACGTATTCAAACTTTAGCCAAAGAAGATAACGAACATTAACTCTCCTGAAGCTAGTGCATATTATGATATTATACTAATCTCTTGTATTTTCCATGCAAATAACTGTATTTGGTATGCCTTCAATCAGTTTGTATAAACTTCAATTATGTTCACTCATTTTCCGAAGAGATTCGACATTGTGATAAAATACGTAATGCCAGAAACTTTTACGTAGAACGGGCAACATAGCGTTGATTTAAAACCCAAAAATGTTTTGACAAGCTTCATAACCCCACATTTTCGTACAATACAGAGTGAAATGTGTCAAATTGCCATGGCCAACCGAGTGCTGAAATAAAAGTAAATGGAGTATAATTTGTTTTCATTCGTATTGATTTCTATGATCAGAAAACACATTTTTTTTCTCTTGAACTTTGCACAACATTCCGAGTTCAAATAGCACACTCTGAACAGAAAACTGAAAAATCAGGAGTATCTCAATAAATTCTGTAGTTTCATCATTATGATCAGGAGAAGAACAAAACTTTAGTATTTTTATTTTCCGCTCTTGTATGCCTGGCAACATAATGACTTTTAATGCTGCTTTTTCTCTTAGCCATGTAATTGCAGCTGTCGAAAGGGCATTTGAATCCAGGTGGCTTATTGCACTCGAAATGTATGTGACGGTAAAGAGAAGAGCTATGTTTGTAATTTTTTCCACAAATGCTGCACTGCAGTGCCGTTTTTCCTGAAAGGAGGAGCATAAATCAAAATAATATATACGAAAAATGCGCATTTAAGTAACAAGTTACACAAAAATATCGAGTTTAATGATGAATGGGGCAAAATTGCGAAAAGCAAAAACAAAAACGTTACTTACCTGTGTTGAAAACTGCCTATACAGGGTTTTCCAAGGTGGGTGACCTATAAGACGTTTGCGGATAAATTGTTTATAAAAGTTGGGGGTTTGCGCTTCTAATCTATCTATATCTAATATTTTCACGAAAAAATTAAAAACTGTCAACTCGTCATCGCCTTCCAAAGGCTGTAGCTTGGAAGGGAGGTCGATTTCGACAAAAATTTATAGGAACTACCCCTGCTTATTTTCGTCGAGGAATCATCTCCCTGAGTCCTTCGCATTTGTTGACGGACACCCTGTATATCTCAAAACTACAAATTCAGGCGTAGTTTTCACCTTCCTCTGATAATTATTGTGAATACAAATATGTACTTATTCAATTTTTGATGGATAAATCAACTCATGGAATAATGAAAATAAACATATGTTGCTACTCCAGAAGAATATATTCAGAATAATACCTCAACATAATTGAATCACTTTCAAAATGAAATGTAACTCTTCAAGTAAAATTATGAAAAAAAAAATACAAACATGAATTCTATAACTTGTTGCTTTGGTCACTCGTGCTTCGACAAGTAATGTCTCTTCAAATGGTATTTTCGTGTACTTTTGTAGCCGCATCCATATATGCACTCCAGGCTGATGTTCTTCACTTTGCAGTCCAGATATTTATGTGTGTTCAGGGTCCTCAAATGGCAAAATGTTTTCTGACAACAATCGCACACGTACATTTCTGAAAACGAGATGCGTGAATATTCGGAAGTGAGAGGTTGAGTAGGAATTGTTGGTTGTAATGCAATTTCTATGTTTTCTTTTTCTCGATTCTGTGCATTTTCGATTTGTAATGTCTCAACAGATCTCTTTTACGTCTCGTTTTGTATCCACAACCATATGCACACGGATGTGGTTCTCTAGTGACTAAACAGTCCTGCCCTTTGTGGGACCTCAAGCTGCTCAAGCAGAAAAAAACTTTCAAACAGTTACTACAGGTGAAGACAGTACCTAAAAAAGTTTCGTGTTAATGAAATTTTTGAAGCCCGTGGAAAAAATTATTATAAAGAAATCCTATCAACTGAATTATTTTCGAAACTCCTACATCAATTTTATGAGAGTGACATATGCGATTTGAAAATAAAAATTTGACTCAAAATGACATTATCATTGTTACGATCACCCTGAGATATACAGAGAGTGTAAAAAATAACGCACAAAATTCATATCTTCGGTATTTACTATTTTTGAGAAAAATCCTTCTTCTTTTCATGTGTAATTGAGGAATATTTCAGGCATGAAATGTTCGAACATTTTTCTACAAAATACTAAATACCGAAGATATGAATTTTGTACGTTACTTCTTACTCGCTCTGTATTTGATATTATACACAATTCTCTTCATGAAAATTGAAAATATCTACTGAGATATGAATAATAGATAGTTATTCATGGTACTTATGTGTTATGTTGAAAATAAGTCACGCGAGAAGATTTATATACCACGAGGACGTCAAAAGAATGACATTCATAATGACAGTCATAACTGTTCGATGAAATAAATTGAATATGACTTGTCAAAGAATATAATAGATTTGTAGAACTTATATTGTAAACCAGACAGAATTTGAAAGCTTACTTCGATTGAAAAAAAAAACAAGAAAGAACAATTGTCTGAGGGGAATTCAGAGCAGAGGAGATTTAGTGAATCGAAAAAGAAAACGTAAAATACTTCAAATATATTTGATACTTTTATAAGTCGATAAGTGTTACAGACAATCCAGAAGTACCTCATTGAATCAACAGAAATCATAAATTATATTAAAAAAATTAGTAAAACATATTTAATTTAACGAATAACCCATATTTTCTTGAAATATACAATATAAGAAAGTGAAAGTGAATCAACAGTGCTCAATAGATGAGTCTTAGGAATTTTCGGCTAGAAAAAAAATTCGAACTTCGGCAAAGTCGACTCATCTTAGCGCATTAGCAGAAAATATTTTTGATACAACCCTGCTCTTTCAAATGAGAATTGATCTCTAAAAAATGTCCTAGTCCAAAAATTTCTGAGAATTATCGACCGATGGATCATGCACTGTTGACTCACTCTGTATACATGGAGCACCGCGCAACTGTTGCGGGACTCTCTTTATTATTAAGATTATTTTCATCACGCAAATTTCATTTCAAGAATCCAAAAAAATTATATAAAAATAAATTAATGAAATGATTAAAAGTCCTGGTGTTGACCGATGTAGTTTTCACTTTTAACCAAAGATTATAGAGTAGAAAGAAGCGACTAAAGTGATGTGACCGCCATCTCTTGTTTCAAATGTGTCACTAAGAACCTAAGACTGTTTTGAATATAAATTTGAAGGTATTTTGACATCCTAGTTAAAGCTCTATTTGTTGTCTTCTTCTGTTTTGAATCTCCGGATGTCTGTTTTTTGGTCTCAACAAAGTCGATATTGAAATTCAAGCGATACAATACAAGGAATAGAATTCGAATTTCACGCTCCTCAATTATAAAACAGAAAACTGTTATTTAACAGTACGTTTTCAGCGCCATCTCATTGTCAAACGTGTTCTCACAGACCAAAATGTAGTCGGTTTTTAGCACTAGAGATATGAGGGCGTTTCCTATCTTTTTACTCTATAATCTTTGCTGAAATTAACGTTTAAACCATCAACAACGTATGCTAAGGCCACAGTAGGAAAAAAATATTTAGTTATACCTCGTCTAGGGCCTGAGATCTCTTCATCAAGAAGTTAAAAAACACCGAAGGGTGTGAGTAAAAACTCCAGGGCCTTTAATCATTCCGTACATTAAATACTATTCAAGAATCCAACAGCGAATCTTTCTGGTCTTTAAAATTCAGGTGCCAGTTCTCCCTATTTCCATTTTGGACCTTAGGTGTACCTCTCCTACCAACTTCTCCCATAACATACGTTAAACTATAATCCTCACGATCTCACAGGACATTCCACTGTGCTTGACATTTATATGACGTTTCAGATTATCCATTCTATGACCTTTCAGTCCGCAATAGGGACAAACGTACTTTTTTTCCCTGCCACATTGCCTTCTATGCCTCGATAAACTTTCTGGATTCTTATAACTTTTTCCACACATACAACGGTACCTCCTGGACAAATCTGAAATTGACTTCGTGTTAAGATTGGAAGATAATAATAAGGCAATATAAGTGTGAGTTATATACATTCAAAAAATAATTTTATACAGGATTCTTGATATTCAATCTGCGATAAAAGTACCTCCCATTCCATATCTTAAAATAAAACATAAAAGTCGATAGTTTCGTTGGATTTCAAAATTATTATAAAACGTCAATTATTGGAATAATTGAAACTCAATCTAACTCCTCTCAATTTTCAGGTTTTTTTTCACAAATCCAAAAAGTAAAGAAATAACCCTTCAAATAAGCACATACTCATACTCCCCAGTTGTGGCTGTCGACATTTTATGATTATTGTCACATCAAATATTATACCAAACAACCATTCATGAAATGAAAAAATTATCTGTATTAAACACTTTATTTTGACAAATAGTTACATTTCATACCAACATTAAACTTGATTTCAACGTGCATATTTATAACTAACGAAATATAGGTACTCATAGTGAAAAATAGTATTCTTTGAGACCAAGAACCATATAATTTATAAATAAATAAGGGACAAATGATTCAGGTTGACTAGAAGAAAGAAAAACAGTAAAAGTGACTGCAGGAATTGCGTCAACATTTCATAGTTTATTGTTCCCTCAATTTCATCATAACAAATCTGTTTCTTTTCCGCCTAGTCACCCCTTGAAATATGTCCAATGATCTACTGAATTTCAGATTTCAGTGCACAATTTCTTAGGAAATATTGGAACACTACTCATCCATTTCAGGCAATAATTTTCCAGCATATCCATGTATTCGACCTAGATGCGTTTCCAAGTGGTATTTCCTTTTGAAGGACTTTGGACAACCTGGACAAGGGAACCTTCCTGTTTTTCCACAGTCCTTCCGCTTATGCAACTTCAGGGACGAAAGAAAGCGGTAAGATCTGTTGCAAGCATCGCACACGAACTCTGCAAAGAAAATATTCAGTAGTGTAATATTACAGGGGTTGAATAAACCGAGAGTTTTACCATCAAATCTGTTCATATTATACGTACATATACGAGTACTAATCGTTTTCTCTTCACATACTCAGACTGAACATTAGTTATAGGAAAAAACGGGTGAGAAAAAAAATTGTATGTGACCACAAAAAGTTTTATTGAAAATCGTACAGCTTCCATGAATTTAATATTTTGAGTTTTTCAATCTTACCCAAGCAAGGCACCTAGTGGTTTTTTATATAGAATTATTGATTTAATCTTTCACAAACATTTCTTATCTAGATTTCTTCTACTCAGTAAATATTTGTAAGAGTCATCATTTCCAAAAAAAAAATATAATAAAATGATGAGAGGAGAAGTGAGTAGTGACAAATGTTAGTCTCATATTGATCTTGTATAACTTTTTTGAACAACTTTCATGAAAACTGAGTTGTACAGGGTGGGCAAAATTCGTTGTCTACTGAGGGGATCTCGACAACTATACGAGCTAGAGAAAACGGATGACATATTTCCAAGCTCTTTTTCAGAGGCACAAAGAATGGTGAAAACCGTAGCCTCTTATGATTTTTCGTTTCTGAGTTATTAGCAAAAATGAGATTTTGACGGTTTCGAGAAGTTCTCATAATTTTTCTGCTTTGAAGTTACAGATCTGAAACTTGAACCCTCTTAGGCACTTTTATATGTAGAATCTACTGACAAAAGATTGTTTTCCAATTCAAAAAAAATTTGCATTTAAAAAAATTAAAAATCGCCTAATGATTCGAAATGTAGAAATATTTTGAGCTCGTCAGTAGATTCTACGTAAAAAAGTGCCTGTAGAAGGTTCAAGTTTCAGATCTGTAACTTCTAAGACAAAAAGTTATGAGAACTTTTCGAAATCGTCAAAATCTCATTTTTTGCTAATAACTCAAAAACGATGAATCGTAGGAGGTTACGGTTTTCACCATTCTTTGTTTCTCTGAAAAAGAACTAGAAAATGTGGTATCCGTTTCTGCTATCTCTCATAGTTCTCGAGATCCTCTCAGTAGACAACGAATTTTGCCCACCCTGTACATACTAGTTTTGATAAATATAAAGTTTTCGAATATAAAACTTAAATCAACCTTCCCTAACAAACAACTTCAAGAATCCAAAAAAACATAAAATAAATTTGAAGAAATAAATAATATTCAGTTTTCTTCAGTACTTTTAAAAGTAACAGTCCCCAAAACACCATAGAACTTTCGTGGTCAAATCGTGGATCCTGACTTTCTCTGCCAGGCCACGCCATGTATCCTTAACTTATGGCCATCTAAATGTGTCCTTCTCTTGAACGACTTTGGACAATTTGGGCAAGGAAATCTACCTGATTTTCCACAGTCTTTCTGTTTATGTAACGTCAATGATCTAGCCTTTTGATAAGATCTGCCACAGGCATCACATCTAAACGCTGAAATGAGAACATTTAGGAAACTTTGAATTTAAAATCGAGGAAAATACTTGTTTATTCATACACCTAATGAATATTATTTCATATTTACATAGGTAGGTGTTACTAGGACATTTGATCAGGAATACAATCCCGATAATCATTCATAAACAATAATAATTGAACAAAAAAACACCACGAGATAAATTAGAAGGATGATCTTCATAGAAGGATAACATATTTTTTATTCTGTAATCTAGCTGAAAACAAAGCTAAAGATGTTGACACAGAACAATTTGCCTTTTTTTCTAGACTCATTTAAGGAATTGAAGAAAACAAATATTTCATTCATATTTTACTGATAACCTGTTGTAGTAACGCATGAAGTTTTGTTGAATAATTCGAAAATATTAATGTAATTTCTTTTTATTTAATTGCACTGAAATGACTCAAATTGTACAAAAAATCGAATGAAATTAAAATAAAAAATCAATTATTCAGAACCTGCTTTTATTCATGCATTGTTAATCTAAATCAATCGAATAATACAATACAATTACAACAAATATAACAAAAATCAAGTAATTCCAAAAATTCGTAATTTGTACATGTCATTGACGTTGACAGACAATGCAACATGAGATTGTGAGATTTGAGTGAATATAGAATATACAATTTAGAATATTCATTCGGTTGTGTCTAGTGGTAAGTTTCCCAAACATTTGAGACCGGTGTCCCAAAAGTATTTTTTCATATTAGTGATCAATTTAATCCTCAACAAATATTTCTTGTCTAATGTGTTCAGATGATTCTGACATGATAATTATTGATATACGTAGTTTTCAAATATGAAAAGTTATCCCTTCATCATCAACTTTTCAGAAACAACATTAACCAGTCAATAAAATTAAAAAGCGTAACATACTAGACAAGTTTCAAGAGATAGGTCCATCTAAGAACAATCCGCTTATTGAATTCTGAGGAAATAACAGTCCTCAAAATATTACAGATCTGTCGTTGTGATTCTTGACTTTCTCTGCCAAGCAACACCATGAATCCTGTGCATGTGTCCATCTAAATGTGTCTTTCTCTTGAATGATTTCGGACAAATTGGACATGGAAATGAACCTGATTTTCCACAGTCTTTCTTTTTATGTAAAATCAAGGATACAACCTTTTCATAAGATTTATTGCAAGCATCACACCTAAACGCTGAAATGAAAAAGTTATTATAGGCTTCGAATTCCAAATCGAGGAAAACTTGATTATTCAAACAAATTTACATTGCGATTTTCCACATATTCATTTCAAAGCCTGAAAATTGAGGTGTTGAGTGTATTTTGAGACAACATATACAAATGAGAATGTGGAATCTGTTGTTTCTATTTGTTAGCTTCCCCAAAATTTGATCCTAGTTGTACAGTTCAAGTGCAAGTTGAGTTGAGTGTTAAATCCAACTCAAAATCAAAATTCAACTATAGCAGACCATACGACATCGTTCATCAAAATCATCAGAGAAATGAAAAGAAGTTAACAACATATAAAACCGACATTGTTTGAAAATTTTATTTAATTTTGTATCGTATTGATTTTACAACATGAAATTTCATGAATACATATCCATCATAAAAACTTCAAAATAAATATCTTCTACGGCTTCAACAAATAATAAATCGTATATGTACGTACAACATCCGGTATGTATAACTTAAACTATTTTCCACAAAATTAAAACAATCTACGAAATCCTCATTTTCATGTATTCGTCATAATGCATGTTACACATATGCTTCAACATGCTGGATTTGTGTTTTGCCCTATATGAGCAAACAGAACAGCTGAAACATGGTTCTTTCTGACATTCATATTTCTGATGTCTCCATAGTGATCTCGCTACTTTATATGATCTACCACACACTGCACAGTCATAGGAATTATCTAAAACAAAATAGTGTCAGTAATAGAACTGCAAAGTGTATCCACATCATTGGATAAATCGAAGAGAGATTGGTAACTTTTACATTTTTCCAATAAAAAATATAATATATTTATTGGACTAAACGCTTTCATAATCATAAAGCAAACAGAGCCTAATTTGCTCAATATTTGTTAGAACATAAAATTATTACGACAAGAATATCAGTGAAACAGGTATTCCTCATCATTTGGATTTCCATTATTCTCAACGAATACATTTGTGTGTTTGAAATCTTGGAGACTTTATACTTTCCTCAAAAGATTTCTTCATTGGAATACCTTTCGTTTTATGAAGGATATTTGGCACAAAGAGTAACAAATCGATTTATATCTTTCAACTCTTTATTATGATCAAACAAAAACTTTATTCAATGAAACGATACATTGAAATTTAATTTAACTAAAGGCTTCTGTTGAAAGACCTATTCCATCATATTATCTTTAATCGCATATCACAGTTCATGTTTATTCACAAACTCCATTATTGTGAGGACTTCTGGAACACTATAAGACTATTGCAGGGGTAACTATGTACCTATACCAAAGAATATAAATAGAGCATAATTCATATAACTTATATACAGTTGGGTTTTGGGTACCATGCTTCATAAGCAAATATGACATCAACTGAAGATTTTGACTGATAGCGTAGGCAACAAACTGACAGTAATAATAACCTAAGATGAAACAACATTCAGAGTGTTTCATTCAGAGGCTTTCAGTGCAGATGCAGGACAATTTGGACAGTCTGAATCAGCGTTCGAAACACGCGAATATTTTGAATGCTGTCTTCCCTTATTAAAAATTTGATGTACAGGGTGTGTAACAAGATTTGGAATAAGAAATGCTATTTTCTCAGTCCCCATCTGTGCTATCAACAAGACATTATGAGTCAATATTTTGTTTTAGCTTCTTGAAATTTTCATGAAAATGCATGAAGACGTTGAACGGATCTGGACCTGCACAGAAAGTCTGAATATCTGTATCATTCGTGTGAAACAAACCTGTATGTTATAGAGTGGTGAACATTAAACATTTTATATATAATAAAGGTAATTTTCAAGATTGAAACCTACTAAATACAAATTTGTACAATAATAAATAAGAAACAGAAATATATAAACTTTTCATTATAAACCGTGTTTGGTATAAATGTGGTTCTTCACAGTGCTTTTTCTTTTTGTCATGAAGTTACACCCTTCTATGGGACACATGAAGGATGGTGGCTTATCACATTCAAATTCTATATGGCGATGAAATGATGACTGATATTTGTATTCTCTTCCGCATTTTCGACACAGGTAAGGTTTACGACCTGAAACAATCACATATTAATGATTTGTTTGTCTATAAGTATTCTGCAAGAATTAATTCAATTCGAGCCATCTAATGTGAATATTTTATACCAACAGCGTCTAGCGAAGTACAGTTAATTCTTCAGATGTCTCAGACGAAAAATGTTTGTCACATCTTCTATCTCAGCCTATCATTTTTTTTAAGTTAGGTACAAGAAGCCATGATTTATTATTCCGATTGTCTGTTTTTTAATTATAATTAATAATAATGAATAACTGGAAATATTTTAAGAGGAACATGCATTTCCCACTTTGCATTGAAATAGATCGATTGGACCTAAAAGAGAAATAATTTCCCAAAAAGATTGAACATTTAATGAAACAACAAAAATATAATAATCTATGAAGGGATGCTAATGAACCCATAGCAACTTAGGCTAAACTTCGAATAAAGTGTGAATTGTAAAGGAGAAGCTCTTGAACATAATATTATTTTTTTATAAATTCAAATGGAAGTTTTTGAAACAGTTTCGTGATCCAGTGAAACAGAGCCTGCGATCACATTTTTCGCATTTCATTCGAGACATTCCATTCACGCATAATCTGCATCTTCCCTTGCTGGTATGAACTGGCCAGTGACCATGAAACTCCACGAATGGTACTTCATCTGAATGTTGCATACCTGACTGGGGAAAAGTCATATCTGAAACGATAATGATCATGTAGAAAGTGCGAGTTTGAAGCTTGATAATTGTGTAAGATTCTGGAGTAGAATTGAACTACGAATATCTATACTTATTGTTTCACTCAAATATGCTGAGGGAACGTGATGTAGCAACAACAATAATTGCAACTTGAACAAGTAGTGTGTTGGCTAAACGAAGGTTCAGCTCAACAAGAAGTTGCTTTCCCTCACCGGGTTTCACAGAGTGTAGTTAATGGAGTGTGGAATCGCCCTCGTACTAGTGGAAGTACTGCGTATACCTACTCATGAGGGTGGAAGAGCAAGAGCTACAAGATCGGCTAATAGGGTTCACTGCACGACGTAACACCTTCATCACAGCATCAGGAATCCGAAATATGTTGCAAAGCTTCAATTTGAGGGCAGGTACGCGTTTGAGTAGGTATCAGCAGCATTGTATAAAGACTGCAATCTTTATACAATGTCAGTAGCGTGTAAGATATCGTTAGGTTCTCGAACATCTCCTTTGTTTTGCTTTATAAGGACAGCGTTAACACTCATATGAGCGAGGAACTCCGCATTCGTGGTGATTGTAAACTTTTTGTGTGTGTCTTTTTCCACAATCAAAAGATAACAGTAAACATTCAGAATTGAAATACATATGGAATACACATTTGAAATACAAGAATATCCTGATTTGAGTAAAAATAGTTCTGCAACAACGGAAATAAATAAAAGAGAGTACGATTTTTTTCAATAAGGAAAAAGTTTGAAGGGAAAACTTTATCGAAATTATGTACATCATGCTGTCGTTCATTAATTTTTGGTGAAGGATCAATTGCAGATTGTATTTCACCGATTTCACATTTAATTTCTAAAAAAAAAACAACTTAAAACATCAAAAATAATTATATTTTAACATTTGTACAAATAAATAAAATATTGGTGAATAATTTACAATTGATACAGTGTTGGATTAAATATATTCGATTGAATGTTTCCTCCACATATGCTTCTTCAAATTTCCTCTGAGTTTAGAAGAAAAAGAACAAAGTTCGCAAATGAACTCTGGTTGTTTTCCACATTCATGTTTGAGGTGACTATAAAGACTACGTCGATGTTTGTATTTCTTGTCACATCTATTGCAAGCGAAACCATCTGAAAAATTATTCGAATAGTATCGGGTTTTATAATAACGACCGTGTTTATCTAGAAATGAAAATAACAGAGAAAAATTTAAATATTTCAATGGAGTACGATGAGAGAGATTTGGGATGCATATGGCAGAACAGCATATTTTTCCTGGAATTTTTTTCATTTCATTAACCTCTTCAAAGTCTTATTCTAGCGAAAAAAATCTTATCATGTTTTCTATCTGCATCCATTCAACGAAATGGATTGGTTTGTATATTACGCTTACCTTACTTATAATAATGTGATCTTGATGTGTGTCTTGAAGAACAGTAACAAATCGAAACTTTCCTCTACTGATGTTATAAAAACTTCATCAATTCACATGATGACTTACACCTAATAGCAGGAATGTCAATAATAATGTAATGGTCGATCAAAATTTTAATCCGCCATCAAAACTGTTTAATGGGGGATTAAAATAATGATGGACCATTAAATTATTATTGACATTCCCTTAACTGTACGTTAATGTGTTAGGATTATCAAACTAGAGAAATGAATACATTCGGAGTAACTTTTTATTTTAATCAATCAACAAATCTGTTTCACAAACATCACAAACATTATATCCAGAAAGGACCTATAAATTAACAAGATATGACTAAATACAAAAAAGTGTATCGTTCCAAATTTAACAGTCGTTTAGTGCCATCCTAGTAGGATTCTATGTACCCCGAATCTAAGTGACAAACATGAATGATAAAGGTATCTAATGACGAAGACCAAAGACACTAGAGAAAGAATTAGTGTTCAATTTCTCCATGCCCATGGTCAACGACTTGCAAGTGCTCTTAAAACAGTATCCTGTGTACATTTTTGGATTGGGAAGGTTCAGAAATTTGGCTACAGCCGAAGGTATTTTACCGAATGTGTTCTGGCCGACTACATTAGCCGAACATTTGCCATCCCTGTAGTTGACAAAGAAACGTCGATGTGCTGTGTGAATTGGTCGGAGAGCAGCATACTTCCTGTAGTAGTATGCGTAGTTCAAGGTGTCTTCACCTTCGTCTATTATTCTGGCTACTCGGGGGAACAGGGAATCTGGATCATTTATTGTGAAGGATATAGTCGAACCTGAGTCCTCAATGTCGTCTATGGTGATATAGCTCAGCTCGATACGGCTCATGGAGCCTGCTACTCCGAAAATGAGTGCTACCTGAAAGAAAGAAGATTCACGATTGTTCACTATTCACTTTTCAAGTTTCAAAATAATGCATTGTAGATTGGTAGATGACCTGTCGGGCATAGGAAATGGAAGACCAAAATATGGGAGGGCTGAAATTTTGAGACACTCGATAAAATAAGGCGAAAATGAAAAAAGAGCACACTGGAACAAAAAAAATTATACCCAGTAGCTCAGAACTAGTAGGCATTTGTCAGAAACCACCCTGTATAGGCGAAACTCGGATAGTTGCTTCAGTTTAAAACATGCTCGAGTTAAGAATACACCATGTTAGGAATGGTGGTTCTATTGTAGGCAAGAAGTCTTGCAAAACATCCAAATCCGGCTTTTACTAAGTTTGTCTAAGCCTCATCCTATATACAGGTAAGTATCTCAAATGGCTTGATTTTGGCTGTTTCTGGTACTTCTAAATAGGTGAAAACGTTGAGAGGAGTCCTGGGCTCGATTTTCGTGAAAAGTCCGTTGGTGGACACCATTTCACGATATCTACATTTGTCTTGAAGTTATAACCAAATTTTGATATATTTTATCGATTTCGAAAATGCGGCATAATTTCTTTATTTACGAAAATATCTCAAAACGATAGAAACTTTCTACAGCCCCTTTTTTACTGGGAATACGATACTATATTCAATTTTTCTTCATCTCCTGTACTAAGGGTGAAAAAAGCAACTTCGTTATTTTAAATTATTTTGAATGCATTTTTTTTTATCTTATGTAATACAAAGAAAAAATAGTTTTTCAGAAAAATATATATGTCGATATATTACTTACATCACTAAATTTGGTTATATACAGGGTGTATTTAAAGGTGAAGCTTTAACAGAAGGTAGAACTGGTCAAAATGAAGCGTTTCACCAAAAATAACCTACACAAAACTTTCAAAATGATAATTTTGAAAAAAAAATGAAAATTGCTACTGAAATAGATCCTAATACGACCCTTGACCGTTTGTTAGCTGAATTATCGCAAAGCAATGGGAAAAAACTTATCTCCTGATTCGACCATGTGGTTTCGTTTAGGATATTGGCTCGTTCGATATTTACGTGGTAATGAAAATGGAAACTTAGGATTGCCGAATTTTTCTCATTATTTTTTAGTAACTTACACGATTTTATGAAATGCTCATTTCGATACCAACTGACAGAAGAGACTTACGACACAAGGGTGAAAAATAAAATAATACTTCAAAATCTCACCACTAAAATTCCTCTAAATTATTCACGAATTTTTTCACAATGTGCATCACAATCTTCTTGTTCTAACATTTCAACAATCGCACTTTCTAGAAACTATCTGGATTTTCTATATTTTTTTTCACCTTAAATTGCACGATACAACTATTATTATTCTCTCAAGTGACCTGATGCCTTTAATCCGATGAACTTGGTACTGAACCATTCATTGTCCAGCCATATGTTTATGTTTTGTTTCGTTTTTCCGAAGCCGGAGTCACTTTTCACAGTCCCGTACTTGAAATTGAATGAAATTTTGTCGAACTTCTAGGGGTTGTATCTCAGCCATATTGGATATTTGATATGGACAATTTTTGGTGAAACGACTTATTTTGATGAGTTCTACCTTCTGTCAAGAAAAAAAGTCTCACCGTTGAAAACACTCTGTGTATCTTCAAGACAAATGAAGATATCGTGAAGCGGTTTCCACTTATGGACTTTTCACAAATCTAGTCCGGAAGTAGCAATTTGGGATACCCTATACACATTACAAAAACTGATATGCTCACCTTCATCATCAAATAGACGTCATCTGGAGCATCTCTTATGAACAAATTCATCTGGTCCCTCGATAAAGTTTCTGACTTCTTAACAGCAATATAGCCCTGCTTGGTGTCCCTCAAGAACTTCAATAAACTTGTGTACTTGCTGATGTCGATGCCGTTCGTCATAGCCAGTACCGACTTCAGCATGCAGTATCTGGTGAACAGTGTGGTGGATTTGAGGGTTTTCGCTTTTTCTTGGAAGTAGTTCAGCAGCACTACCTCCGTTATCTTTTCGTAGTGGTTTGTTATGCACCAGCCAGAGAACATCCGGTATTCTTTTTCGTATTGATCGCGCGATTTCTCGGGTAGGGTTGCCAAAATGTCGGTTACTTCTGATGAGCCTGCAAGTTATCGAACAATGAATTTAGAACCGTTGTTTCTCACTGTGGGATCTCTTTCTTTCTCTATTAAATTTTCCTCAAGACTAAAAAGTGCTTCTATACAACATGTGCCAGTATTATTTAAGGAAGGAGTAATCTATTCTCAAACGACAGAAAACGACAGTTTGAATCATTTTTGCAGCGATATCCAAACAATAATTATCGTATTGAAAAAAATTTTATTACATGATTATATTCATCTATATTTATAATTTTTGTGATTTGCATGAAAACAGTTTGACGATCTAGCTGTAGTGGAACATAAACAGTTTGTTGGCCTTTTGACTAGATTCACATTTCAGCATAATAATAATAAAATGTAAAATATATAAGTAGGTGTAATATATACAATTGTGTCAAATTATAGAAATGATAATCGAATACATTTCAATAGGAACTGAACGTATTTATCCAGAGTTAGTTTAAAATAGGAACACCCAGTAATAATTCGAATATTTTGATCATTTTCGGTATATAATCTGCATGCAGATACAAGAAAACGATTAGTTTTTGTGCAATTTCGATCCTTTTTTTTTCGTTAAACCATTTATCACCCTTGAACATCGACAAGAATCCTGAACGATATTGATAAAATATACTATCTGATATAGAAAACTGAAAAACCAGCTGTGAATCCACTACATCAATTTTTTTTGTACATACATTATAAAGGTAATCGATCAAGAGTGGGACAGAAGAGAAAAATTAATAATGTGTTGAACACTGTTGGACCTCCATCATGTCTTATGCACTCAGAAATACCCCAGGGCATACTTCTAATAAGAAGATTTTCACTTGAAGTATCTCATTCCAACCTCGTGTCCAAATGTCTGTGGAGTATGTGGGTTGAAGGGATTAATCTTTTTCCCATAATGTCCCAGAGGTGTTCATTACTAGCAGAGTTGCTCATTCAGAATATGTATAGCATTTAGATCTACGATTATTTTTCCGGGAGATACGCATGTCAAAATTTGACCTTGGAAATATTCCCAAAAATATAGGTACACTTAAAAATATCTTCAAGACCAAACGGTTTCACCGAGCTCGATGGAATTTCGAGATTTATTACTAGAAGAGTTTCTCTTTCAGAATATGTATCACAGTTAGATCTACGAGAATTTGTCTGAGAGATACGAGTATCGAAAGTTGACCTTCGAAAAATTCCCAAAAAGATGCGGTCTGTTGAAACTTCCTCAAGACCGAACGGTTGTGCCGAAATCGATGAAGTTCTCAGATTTTTTAGTAGAAGAGTTGCTCTTTCAGAATATGTCTCACAATTAGATCTGCGATGATTTTCCTGGAAGAAAATTATCCGCAAGTTGACCATTGAAAAATGCCCCAAAATATGGTCTTGAGGAAACTGCCTCAAGACCGAACGGTTGTGCCGAAATGGATTAAATTCTCAGATTTTTTACTAGAAGAGTTGCTCTTTCAGAATATGTATCACAATTAGATCTGCGATGATTTTCCTGGAAGAAAAATTACTCGCAAGTTGACCATCGAAGAATGCTCAAAAAGATGGGATCAGTTGAAACTTCCTCAAGACCGAACGGTTCTGCCGAAATGGATGATATTCTCAAATTTTTTACTAGAGGAGTTACTCTTTCAGAATATGTATCACAATTAGATCTGACCATCGAAAAATGCCCAAAAAGATGGGGTCAGTTGAAACTTCCTCAAGACCGAACGGTTGTGCCAAAATGGATGAAAATTCTCAGATTTTTTACTAGAAAGGTTTTCTTTCAGAATATGTATCACATTCAGATCTACAAAAATTTTTCTTTGAGTTACATATGTCGAAAATTGACTTTCCAAAAATTCCCAAAAAGATAGGATCAGTTAAAAATTCGTCAAGACCTAGATGGATGAAATATTCAGATTTATCACTAGAAGAGTTGCTGTTTCAGAATATGTATCACATTTCCAACTATGGTTAATTTCATTGAGAGCTAAACGACTCGAAAGCTGACCTTCGAAAAATCCTGAAAAAGATGGGTTCAGTTAAAAATTCGGCACTACCAAACGGTTGCGCCGAGATGGATGAAATTCTCAGATTTATCACTTGAAGAGTTGCTTTTTCAGAATATGTATAACATTCAGATCTGGGGTGATACTTCTGGAAGATATGCGTGTCGAAAGTTGACCTTCGAAAAATTCCGAAAAAGATGGGGTCACCTAAAAATTCGAGCTCGATGAACTTTCAAGATTTATCACAAAAAGAGTTGCTTCGAGAACTTGTGGGAAATATTTTTTGGAATATTAAAGTATCGACCGACGATCGGATGCGTAGAATCGACGATACGACAAAAGCCACTCTGTAGATATACAAAACTAATCGTTTCTTGATCTGACTTAAAACCCAAATATCAAATTCTTCTTCCCCTTTGGTTAAATCAATATATTCCTATAGAAATTATACTTTCAAATAAATTTATTAATACTGGGTGTTATGTTTTCTATGTCAATAAGAAAATCCATTTATGTCACACATTACAAGCACACTTGCTCAGTTAATACAATAAGATAAAGCGTCTGTTAGCATTTAACATGTTCGGGCTCTATTGAGGTCAAATAGGTGCTGGGATTTCCAATTGAACTTTCTTACATAAAAAAATTATTTCTTTTGATTCAGAGAATTTTTTATTAAATGAGATCGATTTTATGGATTCTATATAGATGACTTTTCAAATGCCCCTTCCTCTTTGCCTTATACGAACAGTCTTTCTCGTTACATTTGAACGTTGGTGATTTTCCACATTCGTACTTCAAATGCCTGTTTAAGGAAGGGTAGTGACTGTAGTTTCGACCACAAACAAAACAAGGGTAGTTCCCTAAAACAAAAACACAAAGCTAAAATTAAGAATTTATACATATATAAATACTAAAAATAAGAGTCTTCTTCTCAGTGACAGTGACATGCCGATGCAGTGCAAAACAAACACACAAAAACTTACAAACTGTAACTATTGGAATTCTGATGATTGATTTTTCGAAAAAAAATTCTGTAGTTTTCAACTCTTCCTATTCGATACATTAGCTATTTTAATATTTTGGAGGAGAGGGATGAAGAAAGACAATTCGAAATCTACATTTATTTCACTTAAATAAATTAATCTTCATATATACCTACACTTCATCTTTGGAAACAGTTGATATGTCGAAATTAGTAGATCTACCGGTGTCATGATCATTAGAAATACGTCGAGTTCTCTTTAGAAGGAATATAGTTTATGTGCCTTTGAAGATGACTGGTCAATGATGATTTTTGTTTCGCCTTATATGGGCAAAAAGGACAATTGAATTTCGGAATTTTTTGACATTCGAATTTAATATGTCTCCACAAGGATCTCCTTAATTTGTAGGCTCTGCTGCACACATTGCAGACATAGGCTGAAAATCGATGAATATTTTAGAGCTAATTTTGACCAGTCGAAAATCTACGAGAATACAATTGACTGAGGAAGAATTATCAATACACCTCTAGGTTTGCGTATTGGGTTAACTGGTTATGCAAGTAACCATTTTGAATTCTGGATTATTGAATAAAGTTTGAATCTATTTTCTAGAAAATTTGTCACGCCTTCCCATGACAAACACATTTTTACAAACCTAAATTTCCCATTAACCCATAATTTCCATC
This sequence comes from Coccinella septempunctata, assembly GCF_907165205.1. NCBI lineage: Eukaryota > Metazoa > Arthropoda > Insecta > Coleoptera > Coccinellidae > Coccinella > Coccinella septempunctata. The sequence goes on along the minus strand of NC_058189.1, from coordinate 61,784,575 downwards.
GAAACAATATTTGTTTTCCTTTCTATGAAAGCAATAGGATTTTTCGTGAAAGCAGGAGTAAAGAGAATCATCAAAATGGTAGAAGTGTAAATTTGTAGAATTTTTTGGGCACCATATGAAAAGTTTTTGGTATTTTCCGTTTTTTCAAAATGAGAAATATTTTTTATTCTATATTTTTTCCAATTGTTAACCTTCCTAAAGTTTCTGAAAAAATATTAAGCCAGACAGTTGTGGTATAGCAAGGTAATTCAGATACAAAACCATTTATATAAAAACCAACAAACGTTACGATCTAAATCGAACTAGCTAACTAACACCGCTCGAAGCATCAATAGAGAGTCCACTTCATCGAGGAAGAGTGAGTAGATGCTGAGCACGTTATCGGTCTTATTTGGCCTGGTCAGAGTAACACAGCTCACACCTGGATAAAAATGTAACTCTTTATTCTACGTCAACAGGCGCAATAATGTTTGAATAAACTCTAGCGTCACCTGACGGGGACCAAATCAATTCTCTTTCTCCATGGCGTTCATCCATGTGCTCTAACTTTCAGTTCAAAGCTCTCTAGATGGCAGTGGGCCTTGTCAGAAAGCTTGGAGGGTATCTAATGAATGATGAGTCTGTCAGTGATGGAAGTTATATTTATTGTAATTGAACTATATTTTCAAGAAGCAGTCACTAATATTCATCATATGAAACCAACGAAACGGAATTTACAAACAGCCTTCTAGAATACAGCTTGTCTTTGGAATATGGAGCAAAAAATCATTTGAAACTGAAGATTCAATCGTTTATTCTTCTTTGTGTGAAAGCTTCAATAAGGTAACACCGAATGAGGTATAATTTTCAACTAGAATTGTTATGTAGTAAAATGTTGGCTAAATTTATCGTCTTCTCTTTTTGTCTGCGATTGTGAAACCATTTTCTGACAGTGCCAAGTTCCTGTTTGATGGTACGGGCAATCTGTACAAGGTCAGACGTGGTTGGTCTGCAATTTAACTGGAAGGAATTTTCTAGAAACGCTCTGGCTTCTGGTGTGAAATGCGTCCTAACTTTCCTTTGTCTCATAGCTGAAAGTGATTGGAGATTTTAATATGGTTCGAATTTCGGACAATATCGAAGTTAAAGTGCCTCCTAACACCAAATCAACGACAAACTAACAAAAGATGATAAACGATGAACAATCACAATAAATAAGACTCGAAATGAGCAATTCGACTATCGACCAATGCTGATTCTGATAAGAAAATGTGTGCAGAATACGATGGACAGACATTAATTGCTGGAAAGGATTCAGAATACGAATAAAATTGCTCAATTCACATTTTATTTTTTATATACAAGGAAAACTTTTCACAAAGCATGCACTGATTCCAGGTTTCGAATATTATTCGTGGGATCTTACAGTCAAAATATCTTCTTCGTTATAGTGACTATTTGATTCATTAATCCCGAAAAAAACCATTCTTTGTTATGCATGACTTCTTGATAAAGCCTAATCTCGATGTATCAAGAGATGCCGAACCAAGGTATGCTTGTACTTGAATTTGCAACCGCATCTTTGGCAGATATGTGTTGGAGTTTTTCCGCACTCAATTTTCTGATGACGTAGCAGATTGTAACGCAAAGTGTACCTCCTGTGGCATTTGTCGCAACTGTGATAGTCGGATCCTGAAAAACGAAGATTACAGTATGTGAGTATGTGAAAAAAATGAGGATTGAGCGAAAACCTGATATACGCCACATCACACTACAATTTTTCGATTTATATGCATTCATTCTTCAGTTCACGAGCAGTAATTAGGTGATATAAGCCTTTTTGAACAATCCAAAGATCACCTATTTCTATTAATGGGTTGAAACTAGTCACTTAGTTTAGTATCGCCCTACTACAGTCGGTGATATGCAGGAGTAAGGAAGAATGGGATGAACAAAGTGAAAAAACTATTCTGCATTTACCGAATGCATAAAATTTTGAAGATTATTGTTATTTACTATTATGAATGTAACTGTCGGAATGAAGTGAGACTTTGACTCGTACAAATATTTCAATAGTAGATTCTTGAGGTCAGAAGAAACACTTTTTTCCTATATCATTTTTTTCCGATTCGGCCCTGATAAAAAAATGTACACATTTTAAGTTTCCATGGTTAGCCAACCCTGGAAAAAGAAAATTACCTTCAGAATAAGTAGTCAAATCTGAGACACTACAAATCTGTGGATCTTTTAAACAGAGTTATAGAGAGTTTGGCCAAAGTACCAATTTTTCAAATTTCACAGATATTTTGTAAGTTTTGAACAAATTACTCGAAAACATTATACGAAAAAATATGAAGAATACTTTTATTTCACAAAACGTTTAAATATTCATCAGATGGCGTCCAACTTAATTTCAAGATTTGGGTTTTTTGAATTTTTGGTATTTTTATGATACGTAAAGGTTATAATGAGAAAACTGGAAGTCGTGGGTGATATTTTGTGTTCGAAAAAGATTCATCAAATAAATGAAAAACTATATTCCGAAATTCATTTCATTCGATGAAACCGTTCGCGAGATAAAACTGAAAATAACATTTTTTTATGGTTTTTCAACAGCCTGTATCTTCTTAACCGAGCCAATTAGGAAAAAACGGTAAGAGGCAAAAAGTGTTTCTTTGGACCTCAAGAATCTACTGTACTGTACAAGTCAAAGACATTTCTCCGCCAGGTGTCACATCTGCTCTGTTGTTTTTTCTGCATTTCATTTCAGTTTTCATCATCGATTTTCGATTTTTTTCGCCCATACCAAAAGTCCTGTCAAAGACAATTTCTACGACCATGCTGAAGGAATCAATTCCAAAGTTCGACTCACGATGGTTTCCGTGAAGAATTTGTTTTAAAGGTTCGTATACCTTGCATTTCTCCGAAAAATTTTGCGAAACCTTTGATCCTCTGTAAAAATTCTCTATGTAAGTGGTGGCAACTTATCATTTCTTGAATGGCTTTTGTTTGAGTCATCATTGTACAAATTGTATGGGCAATACTGTAATTTTTCATGATATTTTTTTATTATTTTATCGTCATTTAGCTAATTTATCGTTTTTATACCAATCAGAAAACAATGAATTTGAAATTTTTTTGGCGATTTATCAATACCAACCTCAACCTATGGTGTAGATTGGTATGCTTTCAGTGCTTATAGAAATATGGTAAATATTCTGGATTTAAATCAGAAAGTATACAAAAAGTCGTACAGCATGAAAATATTCAAAGCAAATAAATCTCCTCGGTACAAATATTGATTATAGTTCCCCTATATAAAAAGAAGTTACAAAAAGCCAGACCAGAAAAGAACAGGACATGACTGTTTCCTGGACACGGGATTGTGTTTTACAGTTGGGTAGGAAAAACTAATATTGAAAACTGACTTTATTTCACTTTATTTGAAACGTTAAGAACAATAATAAAATAAGAAATGATCAAATACTTCTAACTTATCAAAGTTATGTGTTGGGATCTGATATGATTAGCCATCTCATATTTACGTTTGCTTTTGTGGCCACAAATTGAACAAGTGAACTGCGGTGGTATACCACATTCCAGGGTAAAGTGCCTCATCATGATGTGTCTGTGTTTGTAACGTTTATGGCATTTCGGACAAACGTATTTTCTTTCGTGCCCTGAAAAAAGAATCAGTTAATGGTGAAAAACATAATTGGAGGGGAGAATGTAACGAAAATTATAAATTAAGTAGAGGTTGGCTTTTCAAATGGGAATTTTTCGGAAACCAACCTTGTACATTGTACAAAGGTATACTGTCATATATTGGAACTTAGGAGCACTAGGGCATCACGAAATATGCAAGTGTGGATACATCATCAAGATGCTTTGCCCTAATAAAAATTCTTAGATTTGGGATATTTCGCTAAATCTATAAAATTATCTAATTCACTGGTATTAGAATAATTGGTGAGGATTTTAGGTACATACATCTTAGGATGGACTGAAATAAAAAACAATAAATGTTCTTCGAAGTTTTTGATTGCTATTAAACATTTACATTTTCTATTATAAATTGTGAGATTTTCGGTAAATAAAAGACTTTTTCACTTTTCGACAATGAATCACACATACTCTTGGATATTATTTACATTTTATTAAAATCTACTATACTATCGATATATTTTTTTTTCTCAAGAGAGTAAACTTAAAACAGTGTAACGAGAAATAAGAATGTAGGAGAAATATTTACACAGAATATTGTTGAAAGAATTACCGGTTCTGTCCAACGACTGCTGAAACTTCGTGAAGCCAACGCTGGTGAAAAAGATAGTATACAGGGTGATGAAATGGAAAAAAGTGCCTTTCTGTATTCTTCAGCTCAAATCATGACCAGAAACACGAGGGTATTTTTTTTTTCAAAAATTGGAAACAAAAATGAGAATTCAACATGAAGGAAACGATGTTCCAGGAATACAAAAATAGATAAAGCTCATATACTGCTCAAACATTTACTTATCTAATTCTGATCGTGATGTGAGTTGAAATAGTATAATAATGATGGTTGTGGTGGTTTCTGCATGGAAAGCATTATATTCTTCTGCACTTTTATCTATTTTCTATGGTATAAAAAAATAGAACGTTCAAATCTTCGATTTGTGGATTTATAGCAAGTCCATGCGGCTTCCCTCAGAATTAACCCAAAAATGATGTGATGTTCCTTCAGTTTTTAGTTTCTAGATAGAAGAAATGTTTAAATAATGGTGTAGTGAAAATGAAGTATTTTTTTGTTTAATTTAAATATGATTTTTCATCAAGTATCGGCCAATTCCGGCCATATTTGATTGACTTGGATTTTAGAAAGTTTCTAGTCAAAATTTTTATGTTTTAATTCTTAGGAAAGCTGTACGAACGCTCCATAACTGCTACACGAAATCTCAGTGGATGTGATGAAAAGTTTCGATTCAATACTCCTCCTTCAGTGAAAAGCTCTTGTCCACAGATATTTCAAGAACCATAGAATCGTCGTTGGTGGCAAGACCGTGCTTGTTGAAGCCGTGTCTTAACAATGTGGCTTTCTGGTGTGCTTTATATGAACATCCGTCGAAGCAACATTTGAACATTGGAGCTTTTTGACATTCATATTGCATATGCCGCCTAAGTGACCTTTTGTGTGTGTAAAATCTGTAGCATTGTGGACACATGAATCGAACTGAAACAAAAACAGACAATTACATTCGAATACGATTCATAAGGGTGAATGGAGAGATAAAATTGATCTATGGATTATGTAATATCTAAAGTAATAAGAGCATACAGGGATATTATGATAACTTGGAGAAAAACCTCCCTGTCACTATAAACTAACGATCCTTTTCTGGAACTGACTTGGTTGATCTACTAAATTCTTACTTTCGAAGTGGAAAAGATAAAAGCACAAAAATAGGAACAAACGGATTCATTTATTCATTGAAGGGGTTGTACATCATGGAAAAAGGAAAAACATGAAAAGTTTCTCATTTGTCACAGACGATCATTTCATTATATTCTATTGCATTTTCGATAATTGTAATTAAACATATTGAAAACATATTATTTTACAGGCACTAACAGAAACTATCAATAATTTATACAGACAAAAACAAATCATATCAAATATGGTATAGTAGTCAAGGGCATTTATTTTGAAAAATTCAATACTCTTCGGTGTAACCATGCTCGAAAATCATGTGATTCTTCAGGATGTTTTTACAAGAAAACGATGCGAAACACTGTATGCAGAAAAATCCTTCCTGTATTTTGCAATCTCTGGAACGGTGCACTGCCAAGGAATTTTTGTTTTTGTAAGACTTATTACACCTTGGGCAGATGAGGTATCCAGCTGAAAATAAATTTGAGGAGTATTGTCGTGGATGATAACAGAATAATGTAGAGTATTCTTTGATTTTGGAAGTGTGTGTTAACCAAACCCAAATCGATCATCTCTATAGCGAAGAAAGAGAAGAAAAAAGGATACAAATTTCATTTCATCGTCAATTGTTGTATTTAAGTCGTCCTATCAGATTTTTCATTTAATTCCAGATGAGAAAATGCTCAGAAATGTTCACAGTTCACATTTGAAGGCATGTTGATTCCGCAAAACGATAAATAACATCCGTCAGTTTGCTTTAACCCAGAAATTCGAGTTCTAAATTGATGATATACAGAGTGTCCCGAAATAAGGTTGAAAAAATTTGGTTGAAAAAAGTAGGTGAAAATACGTAAATACTTCGGAGATTATTCAGCCTCAATGAAATGAAATACAGTATACGACGACACAGGTCAAGTCAGTGACGGAGGAAGGCGTTGGCAAAACACGACATTTTGTATAATCTTGTAGAAGGTTATTTTTGCCCAAAAAATATAGCCGAATGTCCTAGAATCAACATTTTTGACCATAAAAAATGATGCAATATGATTCACTTGAATGAACAATTCACAATAAAATCTTTGAAATAAATCAAATTAGAAGAATTGAAAAAGTGAATGGAACGAAAAAAATTTCGAGCTGGCTGGCATGTATGCATTACGCATTAATAAAGTACAGGGTGTCCCAAATTCTATGTCCAGTAAAGGGATCTTGAAAAATAAATGAGCTAGGGCAAAACATATTGCACCTTTTTTTAGCCCTTTTACCTCTGTAAACAAGGGTGAAAACGGTAGTCTCTTTGGATCCTTCGTTTTTGAGTTATTAGCAAAATAAAGATTTTGACGGTTTGGTAAAGTTTCCATGAATTTTTTTTGTTTGAAGTGACAGATCCTTGCACACGTACTTTTTACGAAAAATCCACTGACAATCTAGGAAGAATTTTGTCTCATCTCATATTTATATTATATTTCTTTAAATTCTGTGTTGGAATGATTTCAGAACTGAAAAAATTTCAGTATTGATTTTGCAGCGTCAATTTGAGAGATAAAACGATTTGGATGGTCAGAAAAAAACATTAAAACAGTCATCAAACATAACATATATTTCTCCATTTACATTTCATATCCAAATTGAAAAAAAACAAAGACAGGATGATAAAAACTTAAGCTTCTTTGGTAGCGCATTCTCTGAATACTTCAGCGGCTGTTACAATAACATAAACTACTTTCTGAATACATGTTGACTGGCCATGTGAACTTTCAAGCTCTCTTTTCTCTTGAATGACAGATCGCAGTAATAACATTTGTACGATTTGGTCTTTCCGCAATCCCTTGATCGATGCACGTTCAAGGAATTTTTTGTCTTGTAATATCTTCCACAACCAGGGCAAAGAAAGCTTTCTGCAAAATAAAGCCAGAGTGAATAAGAATTCTACACTATAACACTTGATCTTAAGTAAATCTGACCTGCATGGATCAGATCAGAAGATCTAGTCCATATTATGGTTTGCCCACCAAAGAATGTTACATCCACTTAACTTCTGTAACGAAGTCATTAGCTCACGAGCTAATAATTAACCAAATTAATGAAAAATTTGCAAAATATTGGTGTGAGAAAAATTAAAGTTTTCGAATTTAAAAAGAGGATCAGAAATTATAATACACTAGCCTACAGGTGGTTTCAGATGAAGTCCCTCATTCCCTCAAGATGTTCGGAGAGACGTCTATCCTGAATAGTGACCAAAAGCTTCTTTATGTATATTGGCTTTTCGTATGAATTCCTAGAATTCCGCTAGATTTTACTAGTGAATTAAAAACGTGGTTTGAGTATCAGCGTTCACAATAATCAAGAATGGATAGAAATAGCGCTATGGTTATCCGTAACACTACTCTAGAGCTGAGGGAATTGGCAACTACGGGGACGTAGCCGAGGGTAGCAAACAGGGGAGTAGGTACTTACTTTCATGAAACTATGTGAGGTCGACGAAAACATATATGCACCTCGAAAAAAAACTGCTCGACTAAAATGAACAGTTTTTCGACTTTGGCACAAAATAAGTATGTTTTAAATTTCAAAGAAAAATTCTAAAACAACTGCAACATTATATTTGAAACATCTTTCATATCGAGTACTATTATTCACTGTCTTAAGAATGAAAATAAACTCCATCGTGCAGCTTCAACATATGCTTCCTGAGGTCATCTTTTCTCCTGTACGACTGCTGGCATATGAAACAACAAAAACTTTCTTCACTTCCGCAATCATTTTCCCTGTGAAGTCTCAGTTCGTCAAAACTTCCGTAGACGTTGAGACATGCTAAACATTTGTAGGAGTAACCTGAAAAAATACATGAGTTAGAACATTTTCGAGTTGAAAGAATGATAGAAGTAGAAATTATTGCATTGGCGAATAAAAAGTTATTCTAAAGCCATGTTTCTTACATGAAAATTTCGGATAAATTGATTTGTTCACAATTTAGGCACTTGTTATGAATTCCACTTGGTGAGCAGGATAGTAGATAGTTCCTTCAGTTCAATTGATAATGAAAGAAAAAATTTCACATAATCAAAAAAGTTTCAGAATGAACGAATTTATTCAGGATGATACGACACAAACTATAAACATTTACAATTCACTAAAACATTAACATAAATAACTTTCACAGCCATGTTAAATTCAACAGTGATGGTCTTCTCGAAAATACTCTCTATGTCTGTTCCGTATATGTTGTTTCAAACTGTAAGTTCTATTACTGTTATATTCACATAACATGCAAGAGTGTATGCGTTCTTTGCCGCAGTCCAGACTTTTATGACATCTCAGCGAATTTTTGTTCTTGAAATATTTGTGACAAGTGTCACAAACAAATTCTGAAAACAAAAAATTATTACTGAAGAATTCTGATAGATGCGTAATAGACTCGTACTACAAGTGACATCCGAGGGTATTATTAAAAATGGGAAGGGAAAGAATTCTGCCATTGCGAAACTTGAATTAATACACGTTTTCTTGTTCTCTGAATATTAAATATCACCAAAGGTGATATGCGCCCGATGCAATTACCTAATGTCTGGAGAGTGAGCTGGCCAATCCATCCTTTTAATAGCATCAGCTTCCAGCACTTTAACAAGCGTAGGAAAATCCCAGAGAAGTTGAAAACATCTAAACGCAACTGTAGACCAGTATCGGGATAATTGTCCCTCATCAGTAAAGTGTAGTGATGGATATTTCAACCGGAGGATGAGGCCTTAAGCGACACCGATGGTACGCTTCGAGAAATGATTTCAAACCTCACTTACCCTGCAGACTCCCACACACCCATTAAAGGCTACCAGAATAAACTACTACCCGCAGTCAACGAATGTAACAATTCGTCAAGCGACTGCTGGCGAGCCAAAAGGGTTGAAGAATTGTAAATTGAAAAATAAAACAGACATAGGTTTCCACTCCTTTTGTCTAATAGAAAACATTCATTATTATAAAAACTTCATCTTGATCATAAATTTCTGTGTTTTGCGAAAATGTGTAATTTCAAATTTTCCTTCCTGGTGAAACTTGCCGGGCAATAATCACATTGGATGGATTTGAACCGTCCACAATCCCTCGAGCGGTGAACACTTAAAGATCTTTTCGTCTTGTAATATTTTCCGCAGCCATTACAACAAAAAGTTTCTGTAAAAGAAAAAGATGTAAGCCCGTTTGATCCGAATATAAAACATACAAGAATAATCTAATCATATACCACTCAAATATTATAAGCAATGTTGCCAAACCTATATCTGGTAAAGGTAGAAATTCTACATACCTGAGGAAACTAGTTTTTTCTGTTTTGAAATGCTTTTATTGATCGGGTTCGATGAATTGAAGATGAATACAGGGCGAATCACATGATTTAAACAAAACTCTGCGAACTTTCGTTTTTTAAAGATCATATTTCTAAACTACCCTTTCAACTTCTTGAAATGATCAATGATGAAAACGATCAATAATGAACATAAGGAAATTATTCACTAATGATATCCTCTGTAGGCCATAAAACATAATAAAATATATGAAATTTCATCTAATGAAGTCGTCCGAACCAAGACTGATAGGTCCAGGGAATTTTGGAAAATCATTTATGTAGCTAGGTTTCAAAATGCGAAAAGTTCCCTTAAATCTGAAATATCTCACCTCATTTTCAATATAGCTCTATATTGGAATAACTCCATGCTCAGAGCCTCCGTCTTGCGGCTGCACCACGAGATTTGATAGACCAGTGGATAATGGTTCATAAATCACTAGTGATTAATGAATATTCAATGAACACTCTGTGAATAATGGGGAAGTAATCTGAAGTGACTTATGAATGTGATAAAAGATTATTATCCCTTTATGTATCGATCTTCGATAAAACGTAAATAATCCTTGTCAGTTGAAGTTTTATGATCGTTAAGGGTGAACACTTAATTAAAGAGTTATCAAGAATGAGGATATTTCATTTTAGAATCTAATGAAAAACCACCTTGAAAACGACCATATATTCGAAAATATTGTTTCATTTGAGAACAATATCAGAGGTACATATTATACATATATAACACACTTGTTTGAAATACTGGCTAAATGATAGTTAGGCAGTATTTGAAAAGCTAGACATAATTGAAAATATTGACTCCAATAAATTATCTTGAATCAAATCGTCCTGAACAATCGAGGAAAAATAAATATACAAGATGCATCCTCGACTTGGATATATGTATACAGGGTGATTCAGAACACGAGCCGAAAAATTGATGAACGTATACAGGCTTTTATTCTTGATGAAAAAAGTAGAATAAAATTTTTGGATATTGTCTTGTTTCCGAGATATAAGTGTTCAAAATTTCTGCATATCATCAATTTTAAACTCTAATAGCTGATAAAAATACAAAAAAAATTAAATCAAATGTTCAAAAATGCCTCCATTAGCATCGATACATGCTTGGCAACGCAGAATAAGGGAATTGTACACCAATTGCATGTTTTGCCTATTCTAAATGGATTCGTCTGCATTAATAATTCGTTCCATTAATTGTTCTTTATCATTAATTGTCTCCAAACAAAATAATCCGAAGGATTCGAATCAGGTGATCTCGCTGGCCATAGCACCTGACCACGCCGACCAATCCATCCACCATTGAAATTTTGGTTTCACCAGGCGACTACAACACACGACTACATTTCGTTAAATATGCGGTGGTAATTTATGAAAATTAATTGATTGCATACAGAAAAATTATTGTCCAAAAACTCGGAAACGAAGCCTCATCGGCCAAACATTTTTTTTACGTTCAATCAAGAATATCAGTCTCTATATGTCCCTTAATTTTTCACCTGTTTTGAATCACCCTGTATGTTTTATTAGTTTATGATTTTCTATATCGAATCTCATGGAAAAAAGTAATTCGTGGATATCGTGACAGGTCCCTCATAGAAACATTGTTGTCACTATCTTGGTTGAGAAAGCATTCAAAAAAAAATTTGAAAGTGGTGAATTTTCACACAAATTGTCAAACTTTTTAACTGTCTTCCTGTTAATACTCTTTCCTACTAGCGTTTCGAAAGTATTACTTTCTACACGTATTGACGTTTGGAAAGTAAGAAAAATACGTGCGGAAAGTGAATAGCAGGGGTTTATTCCACAAGCAAATATTAGAGTCTCATCAATCATGAAATTGTCTCTATGCGCTAATCATAAAATTCAAACGTTTCTCTATCCGACTAGGCGCACAAAAAAATAATTTCTTATAACGTCAAGTCCTTCATTTATGTCAGTAGGAAAAATATTGTTCCTAACTCATGTGAAAAGTGCCTTTTCCACACTGCAGTCTACAACTTTCCACACTTGTTAGGTAAATAACTATTTTTATGGCAATGATTCATTCTTATAACTAAAATACACGTTTTGAATTTTTGGGGAAAGACATTATTGTGGCTGTGTCAACAGTTCTTTTCTGTACACATCAGGATGAAAGACAACAACATGTCTTATCAAGCTGTTTCTATATTTGGCTCGATACGGACATGCTGAACATTGATGAGACGGCTCTTTTTGACACTCGTACTTTCGATGTCTCGTCAAACTTCTCGAAGCTTTGTAAGATCTCCCGCAAGTGAAACAGCTGAAGGCAGGAGCAGCACCTAAAATTCGAAGAGGTCAAAAAAAAATTAGGAATAGAATTAATAAAATGAGTTAAAAATGAAGGATTATGACCAGTTACTTGATCCAGTGGAGGTTCCAGGAGACATAATTTTATATTTGAAATTATGTGAGGTTAAAATGGGTATCTTTATAATTGTTCTCAAAGAGCAACTCTTCTAGTAAACAATCACAAAAGTTCATCGAGCTCGGTGCAACCACTGCCTTGACGAATACTTAACTCCCTTGAGAAATCTTCAACAGTCCCCATATTTTTCGGAATTTTTCGAAGGTCAACTTTATCTTCCAGAAAAATCATCGTAGATCTAAATGTGATACATATTCTGAAATAGTAACTCTTCTAGTAATAAATCTCGAAATTTTATCTACCTCGGTACAACCGTTCGGCCTTGACCTTTCTGGAACCGCCCCTGGCTTGATCAGGTGGTATCTACCACTTATACACAAACAAAAACATAAAACACAATGAAAGTTTCACCTGTCACTAGAATAAAAATGAGAGTGTTGCATCGAAAAGGCTAACAGAACTCTTGCTATAGAGTACTCTACCTTGTATTTTTACTCATGATGAGGTAAAACTGCAGCAAAACAATTATTAAACTCAATTCGATCAATGGATGAAATGAAACTTGAGAATTAGTCTTACAAATAAACTTTAAAAACGAATGCAGTATTTATTTGGCGAAATAAATCATCAGCTTCTTTTCATAATTTTTCGATACATAACATATTCATAAACAGAAAGTTGTGCAGAAGAAATTCCATCAAAAATAATAAGAACGACAAATTCAGCTGGGAAGAGAAAGATAAATACAGATTTATGCTTTATTTTTTATAGAGACCATGCATTTTGACAAAGTGGCGTTTTAAACTATTGGAAAACTTAGTCTTGAACCCACAATCAGGTAGATTGCATTTGAACTTCTGCTCAACGTTGCAGAAATGCCTCATATGATAAATCAAACTCTTTTTGGACTGGTACGTGTTACTACAACGAAGGCACTTATTTTCTGCTGAAAAAAAATGATAATCTTTGAAATGAAGTTGAATGTACAGAAACATGCCAGACATTACTATCGAGCATTCAAAAGATTAGTGGATGTTCTACTGTGACTAAACTTAGATTGTACCCTTGCAATACTAGCAACAGAAGCAATATTTTTTATATGAAAACTTAATATGAAAAAACTCGTAGTTTATAATAATCTAATTAGAAAGATAACTACGAAACTTTGAAATAGAAGCTGAGCAAGGTATAGGCTCAGAATATTATTAAGCTAAATTTCATTGACCTTGAATATTTTGAACTCATGATATGTTATTGTATTATATTTATACTCCATTCACTTTTATTTCAGCACATGGTTGTCCATGGAATAATTTTCTCGAGTTTTTGTAACTAGAACAAATTACATACTGCACTCTGATTGTAATTAAGAACATTTCACTTCTATAATGAGTGCACAACCAAAGGTATAATGATTAGGTACTAAAAATCTATTCAGTATGAAACTTTTCATCAATCTGACACAAGCTTAAGGTGAAGGAAGAAAAAAAGAGACAAATTGTTGAAACATTCATTTAATTCGATAATAAAAACAATAATATGAGTAATAAGGTTTATTCAATTCCCAGCAAATCGACATTTTAGTACACATGTCAAGAAAGCCAATTATACAAATTTTCAAAAAGGTCCGCACTAGATACTGTTATCATCGATGGGATGACGTTTGTGTCTGTTGTTGAAATGGGATACAATGGCTGACTTTTGATAGGCCATGTGATTACAGACTGGACACCTGAACTGTGGAGGCTTCTGGCACTCGTATTTCGAATGTCTCCACAAGGATCGTTTAGCTTTGTATGTTTTGAAACAAACGGCGCAGACATACTCTGAAAGATGCACATGTTAAAAAATAATGGTTCAGAGAAAGTGGCAACATCTAAGAGAAGTGTCCTTGAATGCGTTGAAAATGAAATAGAAAAACAATTATTTCGAGTAGATGGTGAAAATCATGCTTTTCATGTTGATAATATCCATATCAATAATATTCGATATAAATTGTTTAATTATTGTTGTATGTTCAAGAATTATGGGTATGATTCCATAGGTTTACTATTTGAAGAAAGGGCCTTCGTTCACATTTTTTTTACCCAATCATGAAGAACATCATCAGTGATTTCATCCAATAATGCGAAATATGGATACAGAATGGATAGTATGTTTACACATACTAAAGGATGGGCAAAATGGGTGAACTACAACTTTTTCAACTGAACGAGATAGAAGAAAATGCATGGCACATTACGGTCGCCTATTTCGAGACACTAATAAGGCCATCATTTGCATTCCTCTATCTTCTTTTGTTTTCGAGGTATAGGCCAAAATTAAAATTTCAACTTTGTTCTTTATCTCCGTTTCTGTTTGTGCTAGGATGTTGAAATGATAACATTATACAGACACTTTTTTGATAGCAATCCAGTGGTGTTATTTTATTTTTTTCAACAGGTTTATTCACTGAGCTATAACATGAAGATGTGTTTTTCCTTATGAAAACAGTACTTGAAAATGACTGAGGGCGATGTATGATATATTTCTGAAACAGAAAAAAAATGGCGATTCTTTCTAAGTCATTTTAAACTACTGTTTTCATACGAACAAACAACTTTATGTTATAGCTCAGCAAATAAACCTGTTGGAGAAAATCAAAGTACGCCACTGGATTGCTATTAAAAAAAGTTACTCGATATTGTTTTTATTTCAGCATCCTAGCACAAATAGAATCGGAATTAATGAACAAAGTTGAAATCACCCAAATTTCAATTTTTGCCTATAACTCGAAAACAAAAGAAGATAGTGGAATGCAGTTGATGGCATTATAAGTTTCTCGAAAAAAGACGAACGTAATGTTTACTCTAGCTCGTTGGGTTAAACAGTTGTAGTTCAGGTATCACCAATTTTGCCCACCCATTCGAAAATAAAGAAAACATTCAATTCAATTTGAAGTTGGATATTATTTACAATCTTTCTCAAGTATGGTATAATTTATTTCAAGAAACTTCACAACATTATCACGATTATTACAAAAATCCTGTGTTTCCACATAAGTCTCAAGAACCACTAAGTAGCAGCCAGTCCAACATGTTTCCTTCGCGGAGATTCGATTCAACAATGAGAACAAGACTAAGACAAATAGCCCATTAACAAGAATCTCGGTGGCAACTGAAGATGTGATTCTTCAGATGTGATTTCTGTTTTGCCCTATAGGCGCAGTTGGGACATTGAAATTTCCTTTCTTGGAAACACTCATATTTAATGTGCCTCAGAAGTGATCTTCTGGCTTTGTACGATCGACCACACAATTCGCAAACGTGTTCTGAAAAATAAACAATTACAGCATTTGATTCAAATAATGATTATGTTCCACCAACTAAAAATTTGAGTTATAAATGCCTTTCAGCAAGGGTGGGTAATTCAGATGCCATTTTAGGCGGGATATTGTAGGTCGCTTAAAAAAATTGAAAACAAATTGGGCCATAATTATAACGTTGGTAATACTTATTTTATTCTTTATTTTGCCAGAAATTAGGTTTCAATTTTTTTAACGTAAGTGAGTGTAAAAAAGGATGAACCGTAATCCAAACTTCAGCAGAATACTTTTCCTACGGTCACTTTTCGGCTTCATTTTCAGACCACTAATGATGTCACTCTGTGACATCATTTCTCACAAAGAGGGCCATTGAAAATGAAGAAGTGGCAGCACCCAATTAAATGAAAACACTCGGACATGTAGATTTTTTATTCCAGGAGGACACATTCTTAGGTAAAATTTAAAACCGTCTCGCTTCAACCCTTAGTGTTACAACCCCAACCCCTATACAGTCTTATTTAAACAGTAGATTCTTGGGGTAAAAAAAAAACTTTTTTCCCTTACCATTTTTTCAGTATCGGCTCGGTTTAAAGGATACAGGCTGTTGAAAAACCATAAAGGCTCACAAACAGTTTTATCGAATGAAATTAATTTCGGAATATAGTTCTTCATTTATTTGATTGATCTTTTTCGAACACAAGATATCACCCACGTCTTTCAGTTTTCTCATTATGATGTTTATATTGATGTTCAAAAATAAAAAAAAATCTGTAAAATTTGAAAAATTGGGTACTTTGGCTGAATACAACTCTGTAAAAGATCCACAGATGTGTAGTAGATTAGCTATTTATTCTGAGGGTAATTTTGTTTTTCCAAGGGTGGCACAACTCATTATGAAAACTTGAAATGGCTATATCTTTTTATCAGGGCCGAATCGGAAAAAAAGTAAAAAAAAGTATTTCTTTCGACCTCAAGAATCTACTGTTGAAATATTTGTACGAGTCAAAGACTCACCCTGTATATTTTCAATAAAGAAGATGGAGAAAGGCTTTTCTAATCTGAGTTCAGCAAATTTACTTTTTTTCATCCATTCGTTTTGGTGATATTCAAAGATAAATCTTGTACAGAATTAGTCATTTCGTTGAATATCAATTCTTCACTAATTTATTGTATGGTTTCGACAATTTTCGTTAAATCCAAAAGCAAGACATTAAAATATTACTGTTTGTTTCTTTTATCAACAAATGGGGTGAAAATAGTTCGTTACCAGGAAGAATAGAAATAATTTCTTTATTTTTCAAAAGTAATCAATAAGGAAACCTTACAGTTGATTTACCATAGAAATTGCAGAATAAATGAGTGAAAAATCGACTGATTTACTCAGCATGCTTGCAGCGTAAACTAACATTGTTCAATATTTAAATGCGAATATTTCGAAAACGAATGGATTGAATGAAAAAAATTAAACATGCTAAACACAGAATGGAAGGACTTTTCAAATGAGGTATCATTTACCCAACCTTTCCTGTTCAAAATATAGGGGTTGGGGTTATAACACTTATTGCTCAGTTCGGGATTAAAGTTGATCCTAGATTAAATTTGACATTTCCGTTCAATTCTGTCAGGTTGATCTAGGATCAACTTAAATCTCAGCTTAATTGTGAACTGAGCAACCAGGCCTTAGGGTTGAATTTTATCTTATGCATTGGTTGCCAAAAACAATCACCACAAAAGAAAGTCAAAAACTTTATTTTGCTATAAATGCCTAAGAGGCAAATAAAAAGAGAAATATATGAATGCATGGTAGCAGCGTGGTAGTATGAAAGATGACGAATTTATTATTTTGTGACCAAGGACAGTGATCAACCACATAATTCAAAAATGGTGTTATAGTCAGTCAGCTTCCAGAAGTATAAAAGCAAATATAAAAAAATGTGTTCATACAATTTTACACAAGTTTGTGATCATCACGAGCTATATTCATTTTCCAACAAGAGGGGCTGTTTGTCTGATAACACATACAAAAATGCCACTAAAAACAAATTATATGATTTTCACAAAAATGAGTTTTTGAACCAAGACACGTGTTTCACTATCACAATAGTATCTTCAGGTGGGTGAAGGTAGTTCACCTTCAACCCTGTGAAAAACATATAATCTGTTTTTAGTTTCAATTATGGATTTTCATCAATTCAATATTCAAAAGTCTTCTTTCTGTTCCTGAAAGGAAATTCTTATTTTATCGATCCATTGGCCAGGCTGGAGTAGTTGTATTCTATTTCTCATAATTTGTATTTTAAGTAAAATACTTTAGTATTTCATATACGTTAATTTCCCCTGCTCTGTTCCTTCACAACTTACTCAGGAACAAACCCAAAAAATTGTCTCTTTGTGGAGGAATCAATAAAGAACCAATGCTCAGAATGACTTTATTATATTTGGTGTAATTTTTTTCACATCGGTAATGGTAACGAAATATTGGACTATTTATCTTCACTCTCAACTGCAGCATGCCTCAAAACATGCTTAGTTAGGTTTCCTTTTACTTTGGCTTTGTAGGAGCAACCAGAAACGGGACATCTGAACTGGGGTTGAACTCCGCATTCATACCTCATATGCTGATTCAGGCCTTTTTTATACCGATACCAGCGATTACAAGAGTTACATTTGTGCTTAGCTTCGAAAAAACCTGCAAATACGTTCAAATAAAGAAATTCGATTAATGCAACACCCAGAAGAACCACTCAAGATCATTAAGAAAGCATGGTCATAATGATTACATGTTTCCCATTTTCGAACCACCCTGAACAAAAAAAATGCATGCAGACAAGACAGAATTCTGTTCAATGAACTCCCACTGGATGGTCAAAAATTAATCAAACTGAAATTTTCTTTCCCATTACTGTTACAGAACACAAAACGAAAATCGTAATGAATAGATCATTGTGACATTGTATACAGGGTGAGCAAAATTCGATGGGATTGAATGGCAGCTAGGAGAAAATGGACATCACTTTTCTAGTCAGATATTTTTTTCAGTCTACCACAACTTTGCCATCCTGTACATTGAGATTTCGTATTCCATAGAAGTATAGTAATTTCTCGAAAATAAAATTCTGAGCCCTGAGCCAAGAACTTAAATTGTCAATTTTGACGCCCTGTGTCACGGGAACTATACTTCATTCACATTTATTTTAGCAGTCGGTTGGCCATGAAATTTTCTCAAGCTTTTGTAACTCAAACAGAGTAAGGTTGGCACTCATGAAATGTCATTAATGTCATAACGCCGTTGCCACAACTAATATCAATTTTTAATACGAAAATGCCGAAAGTGATTGAAGAAAGAGACAGGGTTTCAGGAAGTGCTATTTAGAATTCAGGTCCGCTCATTCAAATATTTATACCCTGATATTCTAAAATCCACAATACGTCAGACGGTAGCGAACATATTCAATGTAAGAGAATTTATATAATGTTTCATCTGAATCTAAACGACTTATATTTAAACTGAATATTTCCACAATCAGAAAGATTGTGAATGAAGAGGAAGACAAAGAATTTCCTTATATTAGTGGACCCAAAAAAGTGGTGGCATTTGAGAATTTTATGTTTGAGTGAATTAATGCGAAAAGTTTACTACAGGATTTTCGATTAATGTCATCGTAGAATAAGTTCTCGAAAATTGATTTCTCTATTTTTCATTTGACTTGTCCTATACATTGTAACTGTCTTAAGGTACTAATAAATACCTAATTATTATTACTATATCAATGTATTAAGATGAACAGCCACTGATACGGCCAGTTGTCCTGTTTTGTTTATTCATGTGAAATTTTTGTTCAAAGGTGAAGTTCATCTTGACATGAAACTTCCTTTGATTCCTTTTACTTATATTGTTGCAAGATAATTTTTGTTGAAGAATTTAACATTCTTGTCAGGCCCGGACTGGGACCACTTGGGGCCCTCAGCTGAGACCTTTTAAGGGGCCCTATATCGGGGGGTCCGGGGCTCTACCCGGGAAATTTTTGAAAACGAATTAGGTGCTTGAAAACAATGAAAATGCATTTTTACGCTAGGTATTTATGCGAATATTATGATATTCGACTTTTATTGACTTTATTTTTTATTAAAATTAGAAATTCAAATTATTTTTAAGATACCACTAGAAAACACATTCTGTAGAACTGTCAATAATTACAAAGGTGTCAAAAATGAAAGTGGAGTATTGAATTGATGTGGCCGATACATCCAAAATTGAACTTGAAACAGATTATATGATTTTCACAAAAAAGGTTTGTCAAATCACGACACTCGTTCCGCTATCACAATAACATCTTTAGGTGGGTAAAGGTAAACTGAAATATATGGTATCGAACGAGAAGATATTTAAACAAGCATTTTTCTCTATTCTAAAAATCTACAAGGGGCAGTGACAGTTTCCAGAACATTCTGAGCAATTTCATTTCAGAGTTGGTGAAAATCGGACTAGAGGGGTAATGGTAATTTTCGGAACCTTCAGATCAATTACAAAATAGGTACCAATCGGATGATCGGTCATTAAATAATATAGCAAAGGAAACCTTCAATGAATGCATAATGATATCATCTTTCCCTAGATTTCAACGAGTTGTTTTTTTATTCATTTCGCATACAATTTTTCAAATTTTTTTTTTGACAGGATTTTTGGTTTGCTTGTTTGTTTCATATTAGCAACTCAGCAGATGAAGAAATCCTGAAATTACTCTGAATGTTCTGATCCTGGAAACTACCCCCGCCCCCTCTATATTTTCAACAGTAGAGAGTTAAATACAGGGTGTTCTCAAAGGTGAGGCTTTTTTTTTGACAGGTAATAGAACTCCTCAAAATAAGTCATAGTACCAAAAATCATTTATATAAAATATTTACCAGGGCTCAAGGTATGATTTCGGTAGTGCTTCGGATGCAATGCTACAGTGCTACAGAATGTGACTGCAGCTTGGTAATTGCATATGGGTAGTCACATTCTGCAGCCACTGCATGCATCCGACGCTCTACCGAAACCATACCTTTATGAGGCTTGTGCCGGTGGAAGGTCAGTATACTGGAAACCGTTAGAGTCAGCGTAAGATTTTTGTGAATTTTCGGAGTGTCGCAAAGTAGTTGCCTCACGTTTACTCAAACAATGAACTTGTTGACATGATTTTAATTTATGGTGAATCCAAACAGAGTGCCAGTGCGGCGTGCAGATTGTACAGTAAAGGATTTCCATTAAGAAATCACCCAACTCCTCGGATGTTTATAAACTTGGTGCAAATATGTAGGGATACTGGATGTTTGCACTGATCCCGGGGAGCAAATGTTGGCAGGCCTGTAACATCGCAAATGGCAGAAATCGAGGAGCAGATTCTGGACATAGTTGAGGAACAATCGACAACAAGTACTAGATCCATAGCCAGGGTCGTCGGAGTGAGCCACAGTAGAGTTTGAAAGACACTACAAGAGCAACTGTACCCCTATATACCATTTCCAGAAAGTTCAAGCACTCCAACCAGAAGATCATACTCCAAGAAAAGATTTCTGCCTGTGGCTTTTAAATCACCAATATCTAACAATATTCATTCTGTTTACTGACGAAGCCACTTTCACCAGAAATGGAGAAAACAATTTCTACAATACCCATGTATGGTCTACAGAAAACCCTCACGCTATTAGAAGAACAGATTTTCAGCAAAGGTTTTCCTTGAATGTCTGAATCGGACTCCTGCGTGGAATGCTTATTGGGCTATTTTTTCCACCACCACGAATGTCAGGTGAAGACTTTCTCCATTTTCTCCAGAACAATTTGCCAGGATTACTAGAAAATGTTCCTCTCAATATTCGACAGAGAATGTGGTTGTTACTGGATGGAGCACCACCCCACTTTCGAAGCAACGTTCGAAATTATTTAAATAATGGGTTCCCGAATAGGTGGATAGAACGTGGCGGATCCATTTCTTCCCCCAGATCTCAACCCCTGTGATTTTTTTCTTTGGGGTCATTTGCAAACATTAGTGTACAGTGACGGTGAAGTAGATAGTGCTGACGAACTAAAAAGAAAACGCATTGAAAATGCTTGTGAAAGCCTCACCGTAAAAACAACCTGTGTTTGTCTATAAATCTCCTCGTTCGGTACCAAATTTTTCAGTTTACCCTCAACAACCTGAAGATCTTATTGTAATCACAAAACACGTGTCGTGGTTTACCACTCATTTTATGTGAAAATCATATATGTAATCTGTTTCTAGTTCCAAAATGCAGTATTGTAGCCACACCAAATGTATGAATGAATTAGGTGAAAATAATTTTTGTAATAAAAATGATGAAAAACAGATTTTAGTGATTAGAAAAATAACACTTAAATTAAAAACGAATCTGTGTGTTTAACAGTTTACAATGCTGTGATACTAGAATAGAAGGGGCTTAACTAAGATGCCTCAACATTTTACTCCCCTTGGCCTGAAGTAACAGCTTCTTTGTGGGCAACTCACTTGTTGAAGCTACTTCATCTATTATCTTTATCTACGTTAGTAGGGGCCCCTCAGGCCGGGGGCCCTCCGCGATCGCGGACCTGCGGACCTGGCCAGTCCGGGCCTGATTCTTGTAATTATCTGTTAATTCCTCAGGAGATACCCATTCCCAATCACTGCATCATATGCATTTCATCTTCAGGTTAATATTTTTGAAATCTACATCATTAGCCAAAGAAGATAACGAAAATTAACTCTCCTCAAGCTGGTGCATATTATGAAATTATACTGATCTCTTGTATTTTCCATGCAAATAACTGGATTTGTTATGCCTTCAATTAGTTTGTATAAACCTCAATTATGTTCGTCACATATTTTCCGAAGAGATTCGACATTGTGTTAAATACGTAATAACAGAAACTTTTACGTAGAACGGGCAACATAGCGCTGATTTAAAACCCAAAAATGTTTTGACAATCGTCATGTCCTCACATTTTCGTACTATACAGAGTGAAATGTGTCAAATTTCCATGGCCAACCGAGTGCTAAAATAAAAGTGAATGGAGTATACTCATACCCCATTTTTGTGCTCGAGAACACAGCCCGAGGGGCTAAAATCTACAACATATCAAAAATTTATTAATTCAACTCTTTAGCGACATAGTAACAAATCAATTTGGTTTTATGCATGTTGAAGGGAAGTTGATGTAGCATGCTATTTGGAGTACAGAAATAGCACTGCTCAACCAACACTTGAATGTTCATTTCGTGCTTGGTGAACACTATTCTACAAGTAGTGATTAGTTGGAAATTTTTTTTATTTTGTAGCTCTATACATGACATGAAATATTAAAAATCATTACATCAATACATCGAGAAAAAGTTACGAGTTTGTGAAATCTTTTGATCGCGTTACAGCTTCCCGGATTGAGTTGAATCTCTCGTCAACATTTGACGAAATTTCAGTTGTTTAGTAACTGGAGGTGTCCATTGTTGAATCAATATTCCCACAATGTATTCTGGATGCTACCATATCCACTCCATGAATCTGTTTGCAATGACTTTGTAAATGGTGTTTTCTCTTCGCCTTATAAGGGCAAATCGGACATTGGAGCATCGGGACTTTTCCACAATCATATCTCTGATGGCTGACCAGAGCCTGTTTACTCTTGTAATGTCGAAAGCACTGATTGCATCTGTATTTATCTGCGGAAAAAAAAACGAATCAGAACAAATTAAAGGACAGCAGATCGAACTTACTTCTCGGTTAAACTAAAAATCTGAAATAAACAAAAAAGTCGAGTATATACAGGGTGTCACAACCAAAACACTTATTATTATATTCCTGAAGACGTGCAAAACTCCCCATCTTATTTTGAAAAAGCTGTGTTTTGATTGAGATTTTACTTCTCCAAATGCACATACCTAATACATTTCATTCAAAGCTACCCTACCCAACATTCAAATTGTTGGATAGGGAATATGAGTCGGGTGACATATCACGTCTATAAAAATAACGATTTCAACAAAATATGGTTTATTTCAGCGTTATATATAATATGGCAAAAAAATTATCATGCAATATCAGATGTCTTATTTAAAAAATGCAACTCTTAAAATTAGGCATTCAAAGTGAATATAGTATGGGTATAATATAAATGATCACTCAAAATGTATGTAATGTTCTCATTGTTTATGCCGAATAAACATGTGAGTCATTTTATCTTGCTTATAGTAAAATTTGAGATGGCAGTAGTCACAGCTCAAAGTTTTTTCTTTGCCGCATTCAACTCTTTGATGTCTGTTCAAGCTAGCTTTGCTGATGTAGGATTTAGAGCAGTTTGTACATGGAAAAGGTTTTTTGGCCGGACCTGAAAAATCAGTGCCTGAATCAATAGAGGGTGTTTAAAAATGACAACTAAATAAATAATATAGCCTTGAATAAACTTCAACTGATTTTCTGTGAACCTTTTTTTATCATTTGCGTTATCATTTATGTTCATCAGTTTGATATTTTGTTATGCTAATTTTAGGTTAGTTTTCGTGAAGAACTTATAGCTAACATTATAAAGAGCGTTCAAAAAATTCATCTTCCAGTTGACCAAGGCATTTTGGAGGGTGGATTTCCCCAAATTATATGGTCTTATCAATTTCCCTTCAAGCTATTGCCTATTGCAGATATAAAGGGGAAAATTATAGGCTTCAGTCAAACGGAGTCATATCAAACCAAATCAGCTGATGTAATTAAGTCAAAAGGACTATATTTTACAGCAGCTTGATGTCTTTCAACAAATTCTAATATCTGTGTGTGTGTGTTTAAGTGGAGCATGCCTGAGCAGGGGCATTTCTAGCTAATTGGCTTTGGAGGGGTAATTCAAAAACAAAAAATACAAAAAGTTTTTTATTTCACGAATACAAAAAAACACCCTCCAGGATCAGAAAAACCCTAAAAGAGTGATAGTAATTAGCTACAACTTTTGCCAAATTCAATTCTTATATATAAGGAGATATGGAACGAACAGAATTTTTTCCAACTTCAAAACTCAAGGTATTGAAAATTATACGAAAGGCCTCTTGATTTTTGTTGGGGAACCTCACCATAAAGCCTATAGCTTATTTCGGTAACTATAGAGCAGCTCAAAATTCTCTAAAGAGGAAAATTTAGTGAAAGGTTCAAAAAAAGCAGTGACTACATTTAACTTCTTTCATGCTTATGCCGAATAAACATATGAGTCATTTTATCTTGCTTATAGTAAAATTTCAAAGGGCAGTAGTCACAACTCAAACTTTTTTCTTTTCCACATTCAACTCTTTGATGTCTCCTCAAGTTATTTCTGTTGGTGTAGGATTTGGAGCAATTTGTGCATGCAAAAGGCCTTTGCGCCCCACCTGAAAAAATTTCGTCTGTGTCAAGGAAGGGTATTTAAAAGTGGCAACGTCATGATTTGATCATAAGTGGATATCGCCTTCTGGGAGGTGAATAATAAAAGAAATTAATTCAGATGAATAACACCCCTGATATAAAATCAACGAATGTTAAGATCTGAATCGAACTAGCAAACCTGATCACTCTGAGTATAAACAGAAATACCACCTCGTCCACAAAGAGTAGATGCTGACCATTGTTTCGGTCCCTCGTCAGAGCAACACAACTCAAACCTCGATGAAAATGGAATAAATTGATGGCTCCTTTATAAGATGTCAGTATAGCCGGTATAGTGTAGGAAGGTTAGCCTTAAAAAATCATTATGCTATGACTTTTAAAAATAAAGAGGTCCAAAACACTACTCCTTGCTCTATGAACAGAAGCAATAGGTCTCATCTCAGTCCGTGATCGTTCTAAAATCACTTTTGTCAAACCGACGTAGATTTGTTTGAATTTGGTGAACGTCAAAAATCTGGCTTCATGGTTTAGAGTTTTTCCTTGACTCGGTGTGATTATTCGATTTTCGTTCGGATTCTTCCGCGGCCGGCGAGACGCAGCAGTTTGGATAAATAAAACTATTTCCGAACCCCCTGCATCAGCTGATTATTCTCCCTCACTTCTTTCACTCGGTGCTCACGAAATAAGTAGCTATATACCGACAATAATAATTGATATACAAAATTATGTTTCCTGACAATAACATGACATTCTTCCCTGAAATTTCAGGTCAAAAATTTAATGATATAATAAATATTCACAATATCAAAGTAAATCCCAAAATGAGCTTCTGTTTTTTGTGCTTATTGGCTTCCTATGCCATGTGAGGTTGTGCTTAGAGTGTTTATATTTATTTATATTTTATACAAATGAATTATTTGCAAGAAGTTTCCGAGTTCGAAATTCATGCGAGATGAAATTTTTCTCTTTCATGTTTGTATTTGGAACTATTATTGATAATAGTTGATATGTGATTTAAACTTTTGTTATTTCGATTTTACTCATAAGGAATTCAAAAGGTCCGAAGGAATCAAATAAAAAGTTTTTGTTGCATAATTTTATTGAAAATCAGAATCACCACCATAAAAACGACACTTATTACTAAGGACTAAGCTAAAATTTTACCTAAAAATGATTTAGACGAATGTGCATTTGCAAATTGAGCTTCCTTTTACATTTGTAGTCACATATAACGCAATCAAAAGTTTTTTTTTTGATCACCACCTTCTTCTTCTTCTTCTTGCCACCACCATATATTTTTCTCCTAGGAGTTTTTTTCGGTTTCGGCTTAGAATTGTTGAGAGCTGATTCTGAAATAACAAAATGATTAAAAATACAGCGGAAGGTGAAGTACGAATATAACAAATAAGAATTGCAATACTAATACTTCACCAACGAGTTTCGAATCATGCAAACGCTGTTTTTGCTCGTTAACAATTCCACAAGCGTTAGTTTCAGAGCCATAGCATTCACAATTAAAATTTTCTATCAATATGGTATTGTCACCATCCCATGTTGCTGAGATAAAATTCAAAAAAATACCATGTGAAAACAATTTTTGACATTTCGTAATTGGTTTAGCCGTTATGACGTCATCGAGGGTTTTTCTGATAGGGCAGCATTTCATGTGACACTTCAATTTGAAGGTTTTTCAATTAAATATTCAACGGTAGAATTATTGTGGAATCTATTTATAAATGTTCATTTATTTTAGTCTATAAGGGAAGGCAGTTTTACTCTTTTACTCGATTGATAATTTATTTAATCTTTGTCAGGCGAACTACAATAAAACAATAGGTACACTTTTACAGATATAATATACAGGGTAAACCTTGTATGACCAGGTGATTTTGCCCTTTGTTCTACAAAAATATTTTTTTCCTCTCCGGGCAGCTGTAGTAGGTATGATAATTGAGGCCATTTTTTCCTCTAAACGAGGCTCCACATTGCTCACAAGGAAATCTTTTTTCACAGAGGAATTGGCAACCTTCTTGTCGGTGTTTTATCAAACTAGAACGATACTTGTAAACCTTACCGCAACGAAGACAGACAGGTTGTTCTGCAAAAAAAATATGTAAGAAAAATATATTCTCAATCAGTCGAATCACAAAAACAGGGGTATGTTAAACAAAATACCTGCATATAAAAAAACAACAAATTCTGCAATAACTATTTATTAATTATATATATTTCATCATATACATGAGATGCCTTTATCTAGAACCATAAGACCTGAACTATAAATATACCATCAATTTAAACATTCACCTATACTTATAAATAGCGTCATACATAATAATCTTTCCGTATAACAATCACGATATCATAAAAAAATAGTAAATAGAAAATTCTGTTTCGAAAAAATGAAAGTGGAGGAATGCGTTTATAGTTTCCATGAATATAAAGGGTAGAGCATAAATCTGCAATGAAATATTATTTCTTCAACCAGTAACTCAAAATGGAAACGATGAAACCTGTCAATAGATTTTTAGTTACTCTCATTTTTCAACCCCTTAACCGAAAGCCCACCTAATTTTTTAAATGGAAACATATACCATGTAAGAACTCGTTGGAAAGCTCACGGAAAATGGAATGCCCTAATAGTTGGGGAGCCGACCTAGTGGATTTTGAAGATTAGAGATGGTAGAAAAAAAAAAGGTTCTTTAGTGTATGCACTTTCAGCGGTGGGGAAAGCGTCTGCAGGGTCTCAAAGATGTAAAAAAAATCGTCCGGTGTACACACTCGAGCGTGTCAGTTAAAGATACTGTATATGCCCTACGTATCTCTGATAATGAATTCATGCTTATCTGACAGTTTGCGCGGTGGGACTGGCCGTACGGAAGAGTTGAAAATGGTAAAAAAAAGTTTCCAGAGTGTCAGATTTTTGCAGGATATATTAATTGGACCCAAAGGAACCTACTTTTCAAGGGACTGACAATTTGGACGTGGGGCAAGGTCACAGCGGTCCTTTGAAAATAAAAAAAAAATTGTTACTTGTACATACTCGAGCGTTTTCATACAGATGATTAATCTCGGTGTTGTAAACGTGTTGACCCATTAATCTGACACTAATCACGGGGGGTTTTCTTAATCTGACACTTTGAAGATGATAAAAATCCCTTTTTTTGGAATATTTCCCTGCCTGTACCTCTAATCGTTTTTGTATTTATTATGAAAGTTGTAGATAATAAAATTCTACACAATTTTTTTCTGAAGCAATTTTTCATACTCTTAACCGTTCTCGAGTTAGAGGGCGATAAGATCGAGAAGCTTAGCCACACATGCGAAAGGGCAAGGTCAATGTAGAATCCCAGTCTAATCTACATTCATCCAATTGTCAAAATGGCAAGGTATTTCTATGATGACAATTTCGAAATTAGTCACGAAAATTTTAGTGTTGTCTGTGACTTAACCTTAGAATGTACTATTTTCCAACGAGTGAATTTTCTCTTTAGCATGTATCGCTAAACACCTTGCATCAATCGCCATATATCTCAAAAACGTTTGAACGTAGAAAAAATTGCTTGGGACAAAATTTGTAGAAAATGTTATGATCTACAACTTTTATAATGAATGCGAAAAAGATTTGAAGCGCAGGAAGGAGATAATTCGAAAAAACTGATTTTTGTGACCTTAATTTCCAATTTTTATTGTTTCGGCTTGCTAAAACTGTCAGATTATATTTTTTCCGTTATTCTTGAATCATAAGCTTCAAAATAAGGAAAAACGCCAACGCGCTCGAGAATGTACACGTGACGTTTTTTTTTTGCAAATTTGGCGCCCTCCCACACATTTTCGACACGATTAAATTGTCAGATTAAGAGAATATATAATTTTCAACATGTAATTAACCACATATATCTTAATGTGGCACGCTCGAGTATGTACAAGGATCGTTTTTTTTTACTATTCTGACAGGTAGTCTAGATAATTCCCCTATATACTGGTCTAATTTTTGGTAGAGGTACTCTACAGGGTCCAAGGTATGCCCCCTTATATTAATCTGACACGGTCGAGTAAATCCCGAATTTCCCTCTTCGGCTCTCGCAACTATAATAACTTTTTTTCTGATTTTGTGGTCTTTTTTTTGTCTTTGTGTATATTTATTTCCGGTAACGGGGTGCAGCAATGATGAATGAATGAATTTCGTGGTTAACAGACGAAACACGAGAGTCTCTTGAAAAAATGAAATTAATAGTTCTTCATCCAATACTTGAGACGTACGTATTTGATTGAAGAACATCACTCAATTTCATTGCCTGAAAATGGAGGTGATTGAAAATCAATTGACGGATATCAGTGTTTTGGCTATTGTTTGTAGAAAAATTAATTTATTCCGGACTTACGCTTCACCCTTTATACAGGGCATATCCCTGATTTTGTAGTTTCGGAACAACCGACAAAACACATCCTTCACTATAATATATATCTATACCCTTCATCCATTATTCAATCTTTGAATACTGTTGCTGAAAATTCAACAGATCATCGAAGAAATTTGTGCTGTTGATTTTCTTGCATCTCCTATATTCTATGTGGTGTTTGAGAGTTTGCTTGTGCCAGAAGGCCCTAGAGCAGAACTTGCAAACGAAGGATTTGGCTTTTCCACATTCGTATTTTTGGTGATTGTAAAGGCTGGTGTTATATTTGTAACATTTTCCACAGGTTGTACATACAAACTGACTCGATGCAACTGAAAAGGAGAATTGTTAGTAACGGTGACTAGGTATTGAATAAATTACTTAAAGTTTTTACCTTTGTGCAATAAATTAGTTTGATTCTATTTTCAATCTTTGCCTTGCATCTTCCACCACATTAAATAATAGACAATTAATAACAGAGAAGTAGTTGTATTATAGAATTTTAGTAAAGTAGGAGACTCATGTGCACGACCAATGACCATAAAGATTTTACATTTTACAATATGGGGGATACTTTAATTTTTTTAATGGCAACCCAAATTTTTCGTTGAACTCAGATTCTTGTTCCAAAATAATAATTGAAATTCGTTATTCATTTGTTCTTAGAAACACGTAAGTGTAGAAATGAGCAAGAGTATAGGACAGCCACAAAACGTGTAAACTTCAACTTTCATTTTGCTCACACACTCACACTCCATTTTGGATTTTCAAACCGGTAGTTATCTTATAAGCTTTAGAATTTAAGGTTGACCATATTAGGAAAACAGACGAATAATTAAGTACTTGAAATACAGAGAAATATTTTATTGACGCAATAATAACTGGTATAACATTAACAAGTAATATTAAAAATATGATATACAGAAAAACTTAAGTAACCTTAGCAAAAAAAATTATCAACTATTCAATAGATCGACTCACTAGCACCTAATTATTGTTCTCAGTCTGTATAAAATTAGAAAACTAGACTCTCTGATAGAGAGAATCACTGTATAAATCTTATCATAATCATTATAATGCCAATAAATGTAGAAAAATATAGTTATTCTTACATAAGATAACAACAGCAGGAATTCAAGAAATATATATTTCAGGCCTGAATAAGTCATTAATAGTTTTGGAATGTAGGTCCCCATAGTAGTCGCTCCTTTAAAAAAATATAGTTTTTAAAAATATTCGATTGGATCTAAAATGAGCTGATATAAAGAAGAAGAAGAAGAAAATGAGTGTCAAAAAAAAATAATTATTGGACAAACAAAATCAAATTGAATATATAAATAGGAATTGATCAGAGAAGGATTCTACTATTGTCGGTCTCTCGGTATTTAAAAACTCATGTGAGCCTGAATTCTTTGAAAAATTGTCAACAATAAAATTTGACTCATAATAAAATCCCAACCTTCATAATCTTCTATGATGATAAACCTTGAAGTCTCGTTATCACAATTCCTTTTAGCTTCCAATGTAAATCAAACAAGCAAATAAAAGTCTCGATTTTGACATAGAGACAGAACCATTATGAGTTATATTTTTTGAAAACCCTAGTTTAAAAGCAAAACAGGAAATTGCAAATGAAAAATAACAGTTTAAATCTTAAAAACATCTATTCCATGCACTCGGAATAGATGCCGTTTCAAATCGCTACGGTAGTAGTAGGAGTTTTGGCAAAATTCGCATTTGAATCTTTTCTGCTTTCCGCATTCCACACTGACATGCCTCTGGAGGTTCTTGACAAGGGAGTAAGATTTTCCACATTTTTTACACATATATCTAGCTTGTTCATCTGGAAAGAATAATTGTTAGTACAAGAATCAATAAGAGAGTACAAGAATCATGAAATATGAGAAGAATATTAACTACTTAAGAGAAAAAAGCATTAAGATTATAATAAAATAAAAAAATAATTAACCTGACACCACTAAGCCACTAATCTGGTGGACTTGAACTACTAGTTGATTTTCCTCTTGGAAATAGTCAAATTTTTTTTTTCTTCTCTCGAGAAAGAAGAAGCATGCATCTAAAGCTAACTATGAAGCGAACGAAAAATTTCACTTAGTCACCACCAATTGCAAAAAAAATTCTTTTTATTACTTAGGGAATCTTTTCTTTGCTATTTTTTGGTAAGTTTATTTCAAAGGAATGGAAAAACTAATAGAAGAAATCATTCTCTTATCGAATCAGACTGCCATAAATTTGAGTTAAATGCACATACATCAAGAAATGATCTGATTATTTTCCGGAAAGCAGTATCTATTAATCTTAAAATAAATATTATAAGCTCAAAAATTTCTTAAATTATTTCTTATCGAGTTCTCAAATGCCTGATTTTCAGAACAGTTAATGGAATTTCATTATTTTTTCAATGCTATGACCACTTTTTTTGCAGAGAAGTTTTTCATAATCAAATTCTCTAAGCTTCCTTTAGTGTCATTTTCAGTAGGACTAGAGAAGGCTTTAAAATTAAAGAGATTCAAAGTTTGATTTTGTTAAATGGAGAACGTTATTGGATAAATGTAACAAAAAAAAAACCATTGGTTTTGTGCTTTTAATAATAACTCATTCGACACATTTGAAATATTTTCCTTCAAACTGGACCATTCGTACAAATAAAACGAAATATTTCACCATTAAACACCTCAAATTACATACATCTACCACGTAGTGAGTAGAAAGTAACGCACAAAATTATTATCTTGGGTTTTTACTCTTTTGTGCAGCAGTGCTAGAAAAGTTAATTTTTCGGATAAAAATCCCATTAATTCATCAATCATCATCAGCAAACGGTCTATACATTTCTGTCACAAAACTAAAGGGGTTGCCAGTGAAAAAAACCCTTCAACCTACTAAATAATAAATACCAAAAATTTTAATTTTGTGCGTTACTTTCTACTCACTCTGTATAGTATCGATGTTCGGATCAAATTTTCAGTGACAGTGACAAAGTTTTTCAACTAAGGAGTAGTTTTAGAGGGCTTAAATTACAATTTCTATATTTCTTTCCATACCGATTGAGAAAAACAGATGTTATAAATCCATACGCTTAGAAATAAAAGAGAATTTTAGAAGTATTTGTTAGAATTGTTATTGAAGATAAGGATTACAAAAATTTCCATCTACAGTACTAACATGGATATGGGTAGGATTATTGTTTAGGTCTGCTTGGAATCTTGAAATTAAACTCTTTTTAGAATCTTTTAACAGCTATATTTATAGACAGTTCACCCCAATATCAATTTTTTGATATTGTCACATAAGTACATTTTTTTTATTTTCATGTTTTTCATCATTTGGATTTATGTCGGGATTTCATGTGTTTCATCAAGTTTCCTTTCAATTTCGATACGTAAGAACACATAGTACACTTGAACTGAGGTTCTTTACCGCATTCAAATCTGAGATGTGACCTCAGAGAGTTCTCATACTTGTACACTTTCCAACATTGGGTGCAACGAAAGTGATCTGGAATGAACAGTTCATTAGATATGTGCTAAAAGTGGCAGAAAAGGGAAAGATAACTTATGCCATTCTCGGTTTTATGAGGTGTGCTGTTTCTCAAGTAAATGAAAAAAGGAACAAACGATAAATAAAAAAGAGATATATAAACGATGACCGTTTACCTTTTTTCCATATAAAATATTACACGTTCGGTTAAGAAATTCGAAAATAGGTTTTTTTTCGAAAATGATCATAATGCATATATATATACACAGACCAAATACTTACTTTTTTAATTCAGTGGAGTTAATAACTTACTCAATGTAGTTTGGAACAATTCATTCTCCATAATATCTCTTAATAAGTATCAGTATCACAGGGTTTTATGTGTAGAATAGGTAAAAAAGAGATATTGACTCGAGTTCCCTAGAGTCTACTTGAGTCACTGTTCTCAGTAGATGGAAAAACACGGTATAAGAAAGCCATTTTTCTCTTTTTCTTATACAGTGTACAGGGTGGGCAAATTTCGATGTTTTAGCACTACAGCTTTTAAACCAGTGGAGATAGACAAAATCTGATACCCCATTCTCGGTCTCTTTTTCTGAGAAACTAACAAGAGTAGTAGTCATTTTTGGCCACCTTCTTTTGTTTTCGAGTTATAAGCGAAAATTGGAAAAATGGCGATTTCGAAATAAATTTATATCTCCGCTAATACTGATGATAGAGCTCTGAAATTAAAACATTATACAGGCACTTTTTTAAGTAAAATCCAGTAGCGTGCTTGCCTTTTTAGCAGGATTTTTAATTACGAAGCTATGACCCAAAGTTTTGTTTTTTTAAATGAGAGCATTAGATTTCTGTGCAATTTTTTGAAAGCTTAATTTTTACCGATTTCAAAAATATATAACATCATATGGTTGGCATTAATATAAATAATAGAAAATGGTCGAAAACTTTTTTTCTCAATATTTCTATGGTTTCAACTTTTGACGAACACAAAAAAAAGAGCTTCCTATAATAAGAGCAGTCTCCTTCCGGCAATGTCATTCTTTCTAGGCTTTTTACAAATTTTCACAAAATTTGAATCTTGAAGAAATTGAGTAACGAGCATAGAAATTAAAGGACTAATAGAAGAAAACTGTGGTAATCATAAGATGCTACATTTTTCTATTCTCATCAAAAGTTGAAATCATAGAAATATTGAGAAAAAAGGTTTTTGACCATTTTTTATTATTTATATTGATACGAACCATATGATGTTATATATTTTTGGAATCGGTAAAAATTAAGCTTTCAAAAAATTGCACAGAAATCTGGTGTTCCTATTTAAAACATAACTTTGGGTCATAGCTTCGTAATTAAGAATCCTGCTAAAAAGGCAAGCACGCCACTGGATTCTACTTAAAAAAGTGCCTGTATAATGTTTTAATTTCAGAGCTCTATCATCAGTATTAGCGGAGATATAAATTTATTTCGAAATCGCCATTTTTCCAATTTTCGCTTATTACTCGAAAACAAGAGAAGGTGGCCAAAAATTACTAGTACTCTTGTTAGTTTCTCAGAAAAAGAGACCGAGAATGGGGTATCGGATTTTGTCTATCTCCACTGGTATAAAAGCTGTAGTGCTAAAACAACGAAATTTGCCCACCCTGTACAGGTTCTTAATCGGTGCATATCTCTTAGAGATTTTGAACCAGGAGAACGATTCGAACTTTGGCATAATGAACTATAATTAGCGCATAAGCTCAACAAATATTTTTGACTTTAAAGGCTGGTCCGAAAGTTTTGAAACACCATACCACCCTGGTTTTTCAAATGAGCATACCCAATATTTATATCATATTGTGAGTTTACATGAAACCCTGATTCCGTAATACCCCAATTGTCATAATTTATCTGTGTACCTTTTTGACAGACCACTTCTTCCGGCAAATTTATACAGGGTGAGTCTTTGATTCGTACAAATATTTTAACCGTAGATTCTTGAGGTCAAAATAAACACTTTTTTCTTACATCATTTTTTCCGATTCGGCCCTGATAAAAAGATAAAAGATATAGTCATCTTAAATTTTCATGAGCTGTGCCGGCCCTGGAAAAACAAAATGACCTTCAGAATAACAAGCTAAATCTGTGAGACTACACATCTGTGGATCTTTAAAACAGAGTTGTATTCAGACTAAGTACCCAATTCTTCAAATTCTTTCCTTTCTTTTCCTTTTTAATTTTTGAACATCAAATTACTCGAAAAGGCATTATCTATACGAGAAAATATGAGCAATACTTTCATTTTAAAAAACGTCCAAATATTCATTAGATAACGTCCAACTTAGTTTCAAGTGTTGGGTTCTTTGAATTTTTGGTATTTTTATGGTACGTAATTGTCATAATGTGAAAACTGGAAGACGTGGGTGTTATTTTGTGTTCGAGAAATATTCATCAAATAAATGAAAAACTGTTTGTGAGATAAATAAAATAAATAAAAAACTTTTATGGTTTTTCAACAGCCTGTATCTTTCAAACCGAGCCGATCTGAAAAAAATAGTAAAGGAAAAAAGTGTTTCTTTGGACCTCAAGAGCCTACTTCTTAAATTATTGTACGAGTCAAAGATTCACCCTGTATAATATAATTATAATAATTTAAGTTTATGCGCTAAGCAGATTTCGCCAAAGTTTGAATCAATTTCCTAGTCCAAAATTTCGACCGATCGAACACTGTTGACTCAGCCTGTATAAGAAGTAGCGCAGAAAATTGATATTTACTATTTTGAAGAAAAAACTCGAAGGGGTTAAATTTTATTTTATCCAACTTTTCCTACAAATGAGAGTGGTTGAATTTTGTCAAATGGCAACAAAAGGTATGGTTGTCACTCAAAAAAACTTAAGCACTCATCACTTATGGATTGAAATTTGCGTAATTCAAAACAACAATTGACATGTTCTATATAAGAGAAAATACCGAAGTTATAAATTTTGTGCTCTACTCAGTATAACAAACTATCATAATGTAATGAACTACTGAAAATAGACATTAAAAAACAATGTATTGAAAATATTTATTCTGAGAGGGAAATAAAATGAACAATTTTCAAGTTAAATTTATGTACTAAAAAAATTTATAATCTATCGAGATAACATTTCAAGGGAGGATTGAATTCTTGAGGATATAATAGTGAGATTTCTCAACAAGCAATATAAAGTTTGAAGAGAATATGTTTATTATTTCTTACGTACTGAAAACTCCCACCATCAAAGCCATTCAAGAAGATCCCTCAGAAATTCAAATCATAGATTGGATCGTATAACAATAACATAACTTCAAACTATAAAATTGCGTTAAACAGATAAAAACAGATTTCATATAAAAAGTCGCCTAGGCCTCAAATCATCCATTTTGATAATGAAATCAGTCAATTTTTCCGTATCCTTCAATAAGTGTTGGTGTGTTTTCATGTGCTTTTGTATGTTAAAATTATAAAAGGCTGTGCATCCACAGAAAGCGCACTTGAAGGGAGGCTCCTTTCCACATTCGTGTTTTATGTGCCTGCTAAGGGTTGATTTAGTGGCGTACGGTTTTCCACACACTCGACAACGGTAAGGATGTTTTCCTGAAAATTAAATGAACAGAAGTTTCTCTATTTTCCTATGGCGATAACCGATAAATTTTCTTCATGGTAATTGTTAAGATACCCAAAAAGAATGATACAATTCGATGAACCACATGACGACTCAGAAGAATTGTTGCAGTTCCCAATGACGTCTAAATTATTGTATCTATATACAGGGTTATTGTCTACAATGATATGGCCCTTGTGAAAATAGGTGATGAATACGTAAAATGGTATTTACAATAACTAATTTTATCCACATTGGATATCAGAAATAATTGGGTGTCCGAATCACAATCAAATGATGCAATTCACAGAAAGAATATATAGGGATATACTCGACAATCAGATCGAAGAATCGAACAAGCGAAAAAAATTATAACCATCCTCTCCTGAAGTTTCACAGTCGATTCCGAAGAAAATGCCACATTTTACATATTTACGATATATGAGCAGAAAGCTTAAATAATAATAAAATATATATAAGGCATAGATAGTTTTCATACCACTTCAATCTAGCAGCATGTCTTCTACTGATTCATTTTTGCTGGTGAATATTTTGCTTCATCAATACAATAATCAGGAAATTTAACTAATTAAAGAAAGGAATATCCAGAACACAATTTCACTGAACATTTATTTGAGCTATAATTCACATGAAACATGAATTCATTCAAATTTGTATACTTCAGCTAAAAAAAAATGGCAGAATACTTTATTTACATAGACAAACAAGCAAGTCACCTAAAAATTCAATCAGAATGGGATCAAGAATCGTAGATGTTCAAAATGATTTTTGATCCCGTATTTCTTCAAAAACTTCAACAGAAAGCATTTCCAACTGGTAGCCTAGGACTTATTTCGATTTACTGAAATGTTCTAGCATCATCATGAACTCAATGATGTACAGGGTGGGCAAAACTGCTAATACCTGAACTACAATTTTTTAACCCAACTAGATAGAGGAAAATGAATGGCGCATTGCAATCGTCTTTTTTCGGGAAACTTATAATGCCATCAACTGCATACCACTATCTTCTTTTGTTTTTGAGTTATAGGCCAAAATTGAAATTTGGGCGAATTCAACTTGGGTCATTATCTCCGTTTCTGTTTGTGCTAGGATGTTGAAATAAAAACATTATGGGGACACAATAGCAAACCAGTGGCGTACTATGATTTTTTCCAACAGGTCTATTTGCTGAGCTATAACATAAAGTTGTGTTTTTCGTATTAAAACAGTTGTTTAAAATGACTTCGGAAGAGTCGCCATTTTTTCCTGTTTCAGCAATATATCATACATCGCCATCAGTCTTTCTGAGTCATTTCAAACAGCTGTTTTCATAAGACAAAACACATCTTTATGTTATCGCTCCGCAGATACAACTGTTGGAAAAAATCATGGTACGCCACAGGATTGCTACAAAAAAAGTGTCTCCATAATGTTTTTATTTCAACATCCTAGGACAAACAGAAACGGAGATAATGACCAAAGTTGAAGTTTCAATTTTGTCCTATAACTCTAAAACAAAAGAAGATAGAGGAATGCAGTTGATGGCATGATGACCGTAATGTGCCATGCATTTTCCTCTATCTGGTTGGATTGAAAAATTTGTAGTTCAGGTATCACTAATTTTGCCCATCCTGTACATCATTTTTCAAAGACAAGGATTTTTTTTTTGCTAAAAGATATTTGATGATGATGGTCTTCAGCGGAACTATTGTCTAATTTAATGGCAAAAGCAAAAATGAGGAACAGTAATGTATTAAACTTTTCCTCTAGAAAACATAACCGCAAAAATAATGAAATTGCCTGCTTTATCGATTGCTACAGTCGAAAAATAAAAGCAGCATTTGCCGTGGTCTATCAGTCAGAATTTTGAATAACTTTAAGGAAATTGTAAGTTAATATCTGCTTGTATGAGAATTTATTAAAATTCACAGATTATCACACAATCATAAGTTGATTTCATGATGTCTCATTGTATGTGCACTAGATTCGTCATCTTGCTTTATACAAAAGTGTCAATTTTTCTGTATTCAATTTGTAAATATTCGTTTGCGGGTGGCAAGACTAAAATACACCATTATCAATGACTGTTAACCCAATTGATTTTTCCAGAATCTTTGGTACATTAGATATACCGTGATAGGGAATTTATTTTTATAGTCCATTCACTTCTTCAAAAGCAGCAAAAGCAGCCAATTGGCCATGGAATAATTTTTGTAACTAGAACGGAGTAAGCTTGGCAAAACGACGTTTCCAACCCCTATTTGCTAATGTTGCAACAATGCTGAAAGTGTTGTCCTATACGGTGTGGAACGAGTCAAATTTTCAAGGTCAACGATTGCTTTTGTGAAAGTGAATGGACTATTCATAAGACTACATCTTATTGGCATCAAATTTAACCACATGAGATTTTCACAGGGATGGTTCAAGTACTTAGTAGAAGTCTTATAATGCAATGTTTGGGGTTTCACGCCATCTTCATAGTTTTTATGAAGACAAAAAGATTTTCACCTATCGTTGAGGCTTTTGAAATAGTTGCAGGTCGTATTAAATTCAACAAACTAAAGATATATAACGAACCCTTCATAGTTCAGTTGAATAAACCGACCCTAATAATCATATAGCCACAGGCATTTCAAGAATGCTTCTCATAAATGATGATGATTTTTTCAGTGCTTTTCTCCATTGCACGTATTTCGTGGAAAAATAGACCACGATAGACCACGGTTCGAAAAATCCAATATTATAATACAAAAACACCTAATATAACTGTCGCTAATCAGTTGGAAATTGGCTCGAAGTACCCGTGTACGAACTTGAGATGGGTACGCAGGTTAACTTTCTGCTTGAATTTCTTTTGACATATCTGACACTGAAACTTCGGTTCAGTGTTGCATTCGAACTTCACATGACGTCCTAGATTGCATGCCCATTTGTAGGCTTTGCCACATTTCCAGCATCGATGTGGGCGGCTTTCTGAAATTACATTTTATTATTCAACGAAAAGAACAGGAGGAGAGCATGCAAAAACTCACACAGCTCAACGCAATTCTGGTTTGGGTTCGATCAAATCGAGACGAAAATGGAGATGTTATAAATCAACATCCCAGATACTCAGGATGCCTGATATCGAATAGAACGCACTGAATAAGTTCACTTGTTCAGAGACAAATATCACAATTATACATCTAATATTGAATAATAATAATAATAATATATCGAATATTGGTTCACCAAAAAACTATTAAAACCATCCTCGTGCCAGGTTTTCAAAAATCTTCAATATTATTGAAGAAAAATTGTTCAGAGTTCACTTATTGTTTTCAGATTATATCTTTGTTCGTTACACTTTACTCACTCTGTATATCTTTCAGGAGATTTAAGAATGATGATGAGTCTAGTTTCATAATCAAATTTAAAGTCCCTTCAGACTCAAAACTTCCTTTATTGTCATTTTTAGTACCGCCAAGGGAAGCTATGAAATTGAAGGGACTTTAAGTTTGATTATGATACTAACTAGTTAGAAGTTTTTGTATACTCACCTATTTCCACGAAAATTGAATAAATTCACCACTAAAAATAAGGCATATCTTGAAATCTAATCGAAAATCTTTCCTATAATGTACAGGGTGTCCCATATTCGATGTCCAGTGAGGGGATCTCGAAACTAGAATAGCTAGAGTAGAACCGATGACACATTTCCGAGCTTTATTTCAGAGAAACAAAGAATGGATTCTAAGCCTCCTACGATCCTTAGTTTTTGAGGTATTAGCAAAAATTAGATTTTGAAGATTTCGAAAAGTTCTCATAACTTTTTTTCTTTGAAGTTATAGATCTGAAACCCAGGCACATTTTCGTAGATTCCACTAACGAGCTCAATTTTTTTTTCCTGTTCTAGATTTCGAATTATTAAGGAAACTTTAGTTCTTTTAAATGCAAACTTTTATTGAGTTTGATATTTTTGAATTGGAAAACAAAAATCGTTCGTCAGTAGATTCTACGTATAAAAGTGCAAAAACAGATTTTTAACTTCAAAGACAAAAATATTATGAGAACTTTTAGAAATCGCCAAACTCTCAATTTTTGCTAATAACTCAAAAACGGGAGATCGTAGGAGGCTACGGTTTTCACCATTCTTTGTTTCTCTGAAAAAGAGGTTCGGTTTTGCTCTAGTTCATCTAGTTTCCGAAATGCCGACATCGAATTTGGGACAACCTGTACAGGGTGGGCAAATTTCGATGTTTTAGCACTACAGCTTTTAAACCAGAGGACATTGACAAAATCTGATACCCCGTTCTCGTTCTCTTTTTCTGAGAAACTGACAAGAGTAGTAGTCATTTTTGGCCACCCTCTTTTGTTTTCAAGTTATAAGCGAAAATTGGAGAAATGGCGATTTCGAAATAAATTTATATCTTTGCTTATACTGATGATAGAGCTCTGAAATTAAAACATTATACAGGTACTTTTTTTAAGTAGAATCTGGTGGCGTGCTTGCCTTTTTAGCAGAATATTTAATTACGGAGCTATGACCCAAAGTTATGTTTTTTTTTAAATGGGAATACTAGATTTCTGTGCTTGTTGAAAGCTTAAT
Organism: Coccinella septempunctata; assembly: GCF_907165205.1. Lineage (NCBI taxonomy): Eukaryota > Metazoa > Arthropoda > Insecta > Coleoptera > Coccinellidae > Coccinella > Coccinella septempunctata. The sequence goes on along the minus strand of NC_058189.1, from coordinate 61,743,669 downwards.
TTTACCGATTTCAAAAATATATAATATCATATGGTTTGTATTTTTGTATCAATAATATAAATAATAGAAAATGGTCAAAATCCTTTTTTCTGAATATTTCTATGGTTTTAACTTTTGACAAACAGAAAAACACACAGAAAAATGGAGCTTCCTATAACAAGAGCAGTCTCCTTCCGGTAATATCATCCTTCCTAAAGCATAGAAAGAATGACATTGCCGGAAGGAGACTGCTCTTGTTATGGGAAGCTCTATTATACTGTGCTCGTCAAAAGTTGAAACCATAGAAATACTGACTTCTATTATTTATATCGATAGAAACCATATGATGTTATATATTTTTGAAATCAGTAGAAATTAAGCTTTAAAAAAATTGCACAGAAATCTAGTGTTCCCATTTAAAAAAATATAACTTTGGGTCATAGCTTCGTAATTAAATATTCCGCTAAAAAGACAACCACGCCACTGGATTCTACTCAAAAAAGTGCCTGTATAATGTTTTAATTTCAGAGTATAAGTATAAGCGGAGATATAAATTTATTTCTAAATCGCCATTTTTCCAATTTTCGCTTATAACTCGAAAACAAAAGAGGGTGGCCAACAATGACTACTACTCTTGTTAGTTTCTCAGAAAAAAAAAACGAGAATGGGGTAACAGATTTTGTCTATCTCCACTGGCTTGAAAGCTGTAGAGTGAAACATCGAAATTTGCGCACCCTGTACAATGAATTCCGATTAGGATTATAGTTTTCAAGATATGCGTTGTTTTGAGTGAAAAAATTGGGCAACATTACTAAACATTCGAATCTTGAGTAACTTCACAACGAAAGAAAGTTGAACCATTTTCTTTAGGAACTTTTTTGTTGCAAATTGCCGATAGAATCACTGTGAAATTAGGCCTGAGGTAACTTGCCCACTCTGTAGAGAACGCAATAAAGTTTTTAACCCAATATAAGAAAGAAATATTGATATTTCACATGCACGTTTGTAGTAAACCAGGGAAAGGGTAGGTTTTAATAAAACATTTTTTTTATAGAATAAAGTTTATTTCAACGGCTCCAGAGCATGTCAATTAAATTTATATTTTAATCAAAAGCCTCTGATGCCATTTTGTTGGATATACAATCACTCTTGTCATTTTCTCTTTCGAGACGAAAGACCACTTAAGTTTTTAACCCAACCCCCAGAAACTTCCCTTCTCAGGTCACTGAGAGACATCAGAAAAATATCGACTATCATGTATTTTCATTTTAAAACGAATCGTGAAAAGAACGTGTTTTAATCAGAACAAAGTGTACATATGAAAAAATGAAAAAGTTTACATATAGATTTTTTTTCACGCCTTTTCATGCAGATGTCTGGCCATGTGCATTTTCAACTGACCCTTTCTCTTCGCTTTGTAGGGGCATAAGTCGCAAGAAAAAGTAGGTGCCTTGTTTCCACATTCATATCTTCTGTGATTGTAAAGAGAAGGAAGATGTCTGTAGCTTTTGCCGCAATCTAGGCAAACGTGAGAACGATCTGAAAGGAGAGACTTGAATTTTTTTGGAAAAAACATAAGTATGAGATATACAAAAACCGTTATTTCCCACTCCAATTTGTATGGAAAAAACTTGAACATTGAAAAACACTTTGGCTATGTTAAGTATCATTTCAGCAATACATAAGTATTCCGAATTTCAAAAGTCCGGCATCAAAGTTTCCTAGTTCCAAGAGCTACAAAATATCTACATAAAAACTTCAAAATAAGCTGAAGGCCCGCAGAGTAAACTATCCTATTGGTTACATTTTTTACTGTACTTACCTGGCATGTTACCCGAAAAGAGTCAAATTTCCTCTGACTAGAAGAATGTTATTTGATAATTTTCCATTATAAGGAATTAAAGTACTTGTCTGGCACACAGACATAGGGTGTTTCATCTCAGATGAGACACCCCGTAAATTTATTATCCCATAGTGATTGGAAAAATTTCCAATAAGAAATATACGGGATGGCTCGTCTGAGATGGAACAGCCTGTACGGCAATTGAGGTATTTCGAAATCAGAATCTCATATGTAGATTCAGAATATGATATAAACACGGACAGCAGAATCACCCTATGAAGTAAAAAATAATTATGCATATGCATTAATTAGAGAAGATTCCGCCAAAGTTTGAATCATTCTACGAGCCCAAAATTTCTAATAGCTATCGACGAATCGAGCCTCGGATCGAGCACGCTGACTCACCCTGTATATCTGCTATGTTGACAAATTCTTAGAAACATTTATTTTACATTACGTATAATTACAGAAATTATTATTATGTATTTAATATATTATTATTTGTAACTGGCATCAAAATACAATAATTCGAATTCAATGTTTAATCTTTTCATTAATAAAAGATGTTAAAAAACGACCATCAATGATCAAATCATTCCCAGCAACAAAAGGTCTATCTATTTTTGGCCTAAAAAGTTGGGGTTGACATTCAAAAAATTCAAAAATTTTTGCAAAATAGTAAACACCGAAGATATGAAATTTGACCGTAAATTTTTACTCATTCTGTCTAATAAACTATAGACGAAATCGAGATTAAAAAAATAATTACGTGCGTCGGAACGTTCTACATAATCACAAATCACAACAGATTATAGTGATAAGTGAAGTTATACTCACAAACCGAAATTTCACAATATAACTTTGAGGTTAGAATATCAATTACGACAGAACCGTTACTTATTTGTTCTTAGAAATGACTTACCAGCAGTCCTTTTGAACACAAGCACAATTTGTAACAATCCATTTCACTTCACTGATTAATGAACAAATACCACTCACAAATCACAATATTTTAAGTGATGTTTCACATTTCACAATCTATGTAAACAAACGATGTTAGTGAAAGTGCAGTGCAGTGGCGCCACACATATTACAGGGCACTCTTTCACAGAGCAACTATCAGTAGCTGTTCGAAGTGATAGATGGCGCAGAGGGTATTATCCGCGGGTGTTACTTCTAGAAATGCATTCTGAAGAAATCGAAACGTTGAATTAATTCGGAAATAAGATAATCAAAATCAACAGCGTATTAAATATAAAAATATTCCTGTAGATGTGGGTATCACCTACAAAATGAAGGAGTTTTGATAAGGTTCACCTCAGAATGTCAGAAATACTCAGGAATATAGGCAAACATTGCGGTATCTCAGTATAATCTGATAAAAAACATATAAAAATAATGAAAAAATTAAAGTAAATGGAATACTTAAAACCTTCAATCCCTTGAATAAAAAATATCAAACTAAATAAATATAATATCGACTATAAATAAACTAACATTATAAAAACGATAAAAATATGCAATTTGTTTTTCCAACACCTCACAATAATATGCTCTACCTTTAACTCCACTCTTCTAAACAATCTGAAAGAGATACCAAATTGAACAAGGTTGCATCACAATCCAGGATATACGCATAGACAGTGTGAAAAAATTGTAATACAAACAAAAAAGTAACTTATGGTTTCTCCTGGATTTCATTACAAACTTTAGAGGTAGTAAAATAGTATTCTCATGGAAAATATAAGCACAACATCATAACAATAACAAAAAAAAACTGAAATCAGTCTTGGACAGAGAAAAAATGCTGTAGGTGAGAATAAATAAGGTAAATTCAGTTCACCATTTCGAATTAAAAAAAAAACTATTGAATAATATATCGTTTGTTTCAAAAACTTAACTTAATTCCTTAATATACTTGTTGAACTGCATTGAAATGGGCCTTCAGAAAATATGCTTAATTAATATGATTTTTCGTAATGTAAAAAAGAAGGTGATTTGACTATAGATATTGAAAATATCTTTGATTCAAGACTCAATGTTCAATACTGCTATGGAAAAAACGATAAAATTTGAACTTCATTGTTGATTCATCAGTTCATTGAAATCAGCAGTTGTCCGAGCAGAAAACACATACATTTTTGTTTCAAGCTAGAGAGCATTAGAAAAGGACAAAAAATAAATTCATTTCTCTGAGATTTCTGAAGGCTCCATTAAATACAGCTCAACAAGGAAGGCGTGCATTGGATTGTTAAGAGGATTCTGCGAAAAGATTAAATATCTCCTTCGTTGGAAGTAATTATACTGTTTAAATACTGAACGAATAAATAATAGCAAAACTGACAAAATCATACTTCATCCTTCTTCTTGAATGAAGGAGACAGCACTTCATCCTTGTGTTCCTTATGTTTTGCCATGGTGTGCATAATGAAGTGGATTTTTTGTCGTCCTTTGTAAGGGCAGTAAGAACATTTGAACTGTGGCTCTTTGCCACATTCCCACCTGTTGTGGTTATAGAGGGAGCTCTTGCGTTTGTAAGCCCTTCCACATTTAAGACAAGCGAAAAGATATTGCTGATCCAAATACACTAGAACATGAAATTATTATAATTTATTCATTTATTTATTTTTGAGGGAAGAAAGGAAAGGAGTTAGTTGAAATATTTTTATTTACAACTGATTCTGTACAGTGTTCAAGTCACACCTCATCCAAGAAAATTAGTAGAGTCAATTTATCCTCTTCAATACAATAAACAGTATTTCAATCCTGCAATGGAGAAGAATGAATACAAGAACCGTATAATTAGTAACATTCCAAAACGTTATAAACTTTCGACAAGTATTTCAACCCATCGTACACTCAAATTGAAAGTATAAGTATCAATTTGAAAGTATAAGGTTGCAGCAAGTTTTTCGATTTCTAAATAATATAGAGTAAAAAAGTTTTTTCGGTTGGATCTTTTGATCCACCGTGAGGACATCGAAAGAAACACTTGAATAGAGGACATTATTATGCTCAATGAATAAGTCACAAGTATAGTGACCCCTCTTACGTGAAACACACTGTAGGTAAAGGAAGCGCGAAATCACATGAGTGCATGGGAAATGAACCTTGTACGGTAATCACAAAGCAAAATTCATCATTCACAATGCCCATCATGAAAATGAGGGTAATTGAAAATCAATTGAGAGTTTCAGCGTTTTCATTTGGAGGTATTGGTTGACGGAATATTAATTATAATCCAGATTTATCCCAACCCTGTATATCACAAAAAATATACGATTACGTTCTGGAATTAATTTTCAATACTGAAAACATTTTTTTCACTTTCCGAAAAAAATTCCATATTCAGTTCGATGCAATGTTACCTACTCACATGGAAGCATTTTAAGTCATACCAGGATGGAAACGGTTATTGAATAATATATATTAATATATTACATGTATTCTATCATCAGAACCGTACATCGATTAAACAAATACATATATTACGACAATGCAAAAATAGTATACTTCTATAATCTAAAAATATTCGATAATACCTATGTACAATTCACAGGCCTGATAATACTGATCGTAACTCATGAAGCGAAGCTGTTACCTAAATATTCACTGCCTAAAAAGCTTCTATAGTTCTACAAGTAGGCATGATTGTATTTATCCACTGATTTTTTTGTTTTGTTCTAGGATTGAACATGAAGAAGACCAATTGGGAAGGTCTACCTACTGGTCTGCATTTGACAACCCCTATCTCCAATTCGTCGTCTCGAATACATACATATACTAAGTGACATAGAAAACAGAACACCTAGAATCAACAAATTATCACAACTTTTTTATACCTTGCTTTCAAAGAGAGCCAAAGTAAATCCTCCTACAAGTGATACTGCATTATTTTGTTTGAAAGTTGTGAAAACCGATCGTTTGTCATCCTGACTATAATAAATATATTAATCGATATTCTTTCCTATAAATTCATCATTCATCATTCATCATAGTTTTTTTATGTTACTTAGTATTCATATTATTATTTTAATCTTTGCCTTTATAAGGTATATGTTTGAGATTATATTTACAATATATTACTATTAGTAACTTTCACAGTTCAGTCTATGATTGAGTACGTATATAGTATATTGTTTTCTATATTTCTGTTTTTTTCCAATGTGAACACCAAAAACTTCCTGAAATAACCATTGTACATGAAAAAATTCAAATCCATACAATGTTTCTTTTGTTTCATCCACAGTGTTAAATCTGGCTCTCAACTACAAATTTCTTTTTTTCATAATAATTCTCCAGCATTTTCCTCAGGAAATGCTATTCATTTCAAGTACTTAAGTCCACTCAATCTACTCAGCAGAGAGGTCATTTCCCTAGCGTAAATAGTTTCGTAAGACAGCACTTGCTGTCCTCCCCAGTTGTTGAATAGCAAGGGGTTCTTTCCAAAAAAACCACCTAGTGCCGGAAGATCACTGACGGCCGGAGCATTCTTAGCACAAACTTTGAGGGAATGCACTTGCAGGCCGTATTTAGACGTGAATTTTTTGTCGCATTTTTCGCAACGATACTGCGGTTCCATACCGCATTTTTTTCTGTGGAACTTCATGTTGGCTTTGTACTTGTAAGTGCGATGGCAATAGTCGCATTTGTAAGGGTAATCTGAAATGAAAAATGAAGTTAGTAGGGATTCAGGGGTCGGGAATGAGATACATTCTTACTTCATTCAGCGAATATGTGTTTTGTATGTGTCTTCTTTTATTGAACGTACAGTACAGGTTTCTTCGTTGAATATTTCTCAGACGGGCTCTAATAATTCAAGTCATTTTCAGATACCCAACACTTACAAAAAAATCACACCCAAAATAATATTTTCCGAGCATTATTCGAAATAATGACTAAATACCAGTTGTCAAAGTGAAAACTTTGGTTTAACTCTTCAGACAGACAGAAATAAACAGCCAACAACATTCTCACTTCAAATAATACACAAAGTATATTTTGCATCGTTAGATAGCTGATTCGATGACCCTTTGAAGAGGGTACCTACCCATACCTTGGGTAGGTAAAATGTAAATGGTTTATGAGTATTGAGATTCTTATAAAAAAAGGTGCAACCTTAATTGAACGTTTCTGCTGAAGAGAATACCTAAATAAACCTTATATGTATCTGAAATAAAATCTTTGAGAGTTATCAAGGAAAAACTTGAATTAAGAGAAGACAGAAATCTCGATTTGTCCAACCTGGATGATCTTCTCATAAACGCCCTGTACAGGGTTGGCAAAATTGGTGATACCTGAACTACAACTTTTTGACCTAACGATATAGGGGAAAATGAATGTACCATTCATGTCGTCTCTTTTCGAGAAACTAATAATGCCATCCACTGCATTCCTCTATCCTCTTCTGTTTTCGAGTTATAGGCCAAAATTTAAATTTGGACGATTTCAACTTTGGTCATTATCTCCGTTTCTGTTTGTGCTAAGATGTTGAAATGTAAATATTATGCACACTTTTTTGGTAACAATCCAGTGGCGTACTATAATTTTTTCCTATAGGTTTATTTGCTGAGCTATAACATAAAGTTGTGTTTTTTCTTATGAAAACAGTAGTTTGAAATGACTTAGAAAGAATCGCCATTATTTTACCGTTTCAGAAATATATCATACATCGCCCTCAGTTTGTCTGAGTCATTTCAAACTACTGTTTTTATATGAAAAAACACATCTTTATGTTATAGCTCAGTAGATATAACTGTTGGAAAAAATCATAGTACACCACTGGATTGCTACCAAAAAAGTATATGCATAATATTTTCATTTCAACATCCTAGCACAAATAGAAACGGAGATAATGACCAAAGTTGAAATCGTCCAAATTTGAATTTTGTCCTATAACTCGAAAACAAAAGAAGATAGAGGAATGCAGTTGATGGCATTATTAGTTTCTCGAAAAAAGACGACATGAATAGCACATTCATTTTCCTCTATCTCGTTGGATCAAAAAGTTGTAGTTCAGGTATCACCAATTTTTCAAACAATTAATGTCAAACAAAAGATACAATTAGAAGATTTTCGAAAATTGATTTTCGGCTGATGAAGGAGTCTGATATAGACTCCGAAACGTTACAATATAAATTTATAATTTCAAAGTTCTTTATTTTCAGTTCTTTTTCAGGCAACAATTTTTTCTAGTTGATTTGCTCCTGACAAATTGGTGCAAGAATTTACGCAGGACCAAATATATCATTTCATTTTTTCAATTGATTTTGTTTCAGAGATTGGAAGTGAAAACCCTAAAAATTTTAGGAAATGTGATCAGTTATCCATAAAGTGTAATGGTGCTTACACATTCCGAAAAAAAATTCAAATTTAATAAAGAACAGTGAAATCGATTGATCGTGTTTTTTTAATTAAAACTCCAGCATTTATTGCAGCTGAATATTTTTTGCCGCTCATTTATTGAGCCCAGCTGAATATTTTTTGCCGCTATCTCTGAAGTGAAGAGTGGATGAGGACTAATGAATTGAACAATATTTTTCGAGGTAACTTTATATTGACAGAGGTGCAATAACAGGTACAACCCCAACAAAAAACATATTTTAACAGTAAAAAAAACACGTATTCTAGATTCCACATATTACCGTCGACTTAAAAAAACAAAACAACAATAAAATTGGAAAAACTCATTTTTTTGTTGATGCTTCCATTCTTGCCAAATGTCTACGCATATGCGTCCTCATGGAGGAGTTGTGCTTCGCTTTATAATCACAATAATGGCACTCAAATTGGGGTGCTTTGAAGCATTCATATCTCACGTGTCTCTGTAAAGATATTTTGTACTTGTAGGATTTGCCACAAGATTCGCACATCCATGCTTTCATTCCTGAAATAGCCAAAATTAGCCAATGAAAACTGCAAGAGATTTGACCCAAGGAAAACTCTTGATTTGAATAAATTTTTTTTCTTATCGGATCAACGAACATTCATGGCATTTCCATTGCATGAAATATTGGATCTGAACGACAGTGAAACATACGTTCAAATATGCCTGGAGATCAAATACCGACTTTTCGCGAGAAATTCATGAACATCGATCTCCACATGAAAAAAATTAGACAGAAACGAATCATAACCACAAGTCGAGGCAGTCATTTTTTGCGGCAATGATGATTACCCACCTTCCAAAAATAAGCTTAATCAAATGAAATGCTTCAAACCTGTTCATAACGAACAATTAATGAGAGCAAGTTAGGCTGTTCCTGATAGAGAAATCATTTCATGAAAGAATAACGTTTACTTTTAATCGTATTGAAATATCTTTTCTATTTTTAATCAACAATTTGCTAACATAGGTACTGTTCAACAGTACAACAAGTAATGTAACAAAAATGCGGCATTCATAATGATTATTGATTTTATAAACAACAATAATAAAATGTAAATAGTTCTATAAAAGCTGTAAAAAATAGAAGTTTCGTATTGCTACAAAAAATGAAATAATAATTTCATAATAATAACATGATGATGAATAAAAAACCTCTAACTGAAGGTTCGAGAACTTTTATAAGTCCCCTGAAAAAAGCTGAACAAAGAAAAATATATTTATTCAGGTCTAGACAAGATGTGATTGATGAATTACAATGGGCTACCGATACTCAGTAGAATAAAACATCTCGTGATTTACAAGAACGCCATGAACTTGGCTTAAATGGCTCCTTATGTTTCCTTTACGCTTGGTCTTTAATTTACAGTTGGGAAGTTTGCAAACTAAATTTGGTTTTCCACAATCCAAACGCACGTGCGTATTGAAAGAGTTCCTCTTAAAGTAAACCTTTTTACAATTCGGACATTCCAGGCCACGTGATGCTGAAATAAGACCACAGTTAACATCTGAACTGGGGTTGTAACACGAAAAAAAATCAACAGTGTTGAGTTCTTGATTCTCTTGTAGATCGTCACATACCTCTTGCATCGGTTAAGTATTTCCGGTAGTACCTCCTATATTTGCAGGCTACTTAATATTAAGTACCCAGAACTGATCTACCTTCAACCATCCTCCAATAAAATTTCCACAACTTCAAAATTCCAATCTTCAAATGGCCAACACATATCACATAAAATTAATAAGTATTAAGCCATTTGAGAAAAATAATATTTGGGATATTTCTCTGATAATGAAATAGAAATTCGTGTTTATAGGGATACGATAATCTATTGTCCTTTATTTACTTCAAGCCACAACTATGACAAGATTACTTTACATGACTCAAAACAAATTACCAAAAGGAATGGAATAAAAACTCAGTTTTGTTTTCATTCATTCAGTTTGCTTCGATTATATCACCACCAATATTTCAGCAGTTCTGCTCATTATTATAATAAATTCATATCATCATCCATGCACTGATACCGTTATCAAATACGATAGACAAATCAAATTCCAGGTAAACATGAATTCAATGAGACTGATATGCACATTGTAAATGGGCACTACTGCGCAAATGCTGTTTAAGGTGGTGTTTCTGACGGAACTTTTTGTTGCATGGGTCGCAGCTAAATTTAGGTTCTACAAGACATTCCAGTCTGATATGTCTCGCTAAATTAGCTTTTCGCGTATATCCCCTGCTACAGTTGGTGCATGTATAATAACCTGCAATGAAGAAAACAGTCATAAACATTCAGAATATAATATCGAAAAAGATGTATGAAATTTTATTCAGTTTCACAATGACCTGCGAGTTTTTAACAAGAATCGACTAGATCCAAAACAAAACAATTATGAATTGAACTGAAAAACATTGAAAAACAAATAAAAAAACTTACCAATGAATTAAAACATAAAACAAAATTCTAATTCTCATACACAGACAAAAACACAGGACACAAACGAGAAAACATTTCCCTATAAAATTTTCAGAAAATTTGATGCAACAAATTAAAAAATAAAAAATTTCAAATCATTTAGACGACTTACTGGAAATATGAATGTATATTTAAATGGAAAATAATAATAAAAAAATTTATTCTTCCTTGACTCTCAGAAAGGGATCAAATCTAATACAGTGCGAGTCTCTAACTTGAAATAAATTCAGTAAATAAATATGCACGAAAATTAAGGATTGCTATTTGAAAAACTATCCATGACGTTATATCTCAAATTTGGGATACGCTGTAGGCTGTAGAACATTTTCTATCATCAAGAAAAGGCAATTTAAAATACAAATGGAGCATATTTTCAACAAATAAATTGTAAGTGATTTAATGAAATGAGTTAAAGACTCGCGCTGTTACATGGATGCTGGGATTAAGAAAAGGGATGTTAAAATTCTATACCTTTGGTATTAACATGCTGAATTAGGTATTCATCATATAACATTTGAAATATATCATTATTTGGGATGGTTCTTCACGATGTTTACTCGGTATATGGAAAATATTCGATGGCTCTATCACTTGAACAAATGTTTTTGAAAATTAAACGGTTTCATTGAAAAATCCTTTTCTTTGAAAATGGCGGATTTAAGTATAGGGAAATATTCTATATATCTATCTGGGCATCTTATTCCATTTTTCGCAAGAAATATCAATTCATGTAAACATTGGAGTTATCCAATCAAACTGCGCATGTATTTCATAATTATTTATTGACGGAATTCAGAAATAGCTACATGGTATGGACAATAATAACACTACATTTAAAACGATGACGGATATTAAACTACAATTAAAAAATGTTTTTCTTATGTTCACACACTTTTCAGAGCATGCAGAGATGAAAATTTTCATCCAGATAAATAAGAATGAAAAGGAAATGTTTACAACTTAAAGGTGTGCACTGCTTCAAGAAGAATTCCTTTCTATTTATTCATTCATGTGACTTTCCCTAGCCTGTCTTGTTCAGTATGGTAAATGACTTATTAAGTACCTATTCGTTTATCTAGTTTTTCATTACTGTCTAACTTTATATTATTCCGATAACTGAAGTTATCGGAAAGGAAGGAAAAGGTATCAGCAGACAGCATTGTTTTCATTCGCGTTTTTTCCACATTGTATAATAATATTTCAATGAAAAAAAAACACTGATATGTACAATACAAAATACCTTGCAACTTATAAACTTATTTTGGAGAAATAAGTTCATATATACGGTGACTCACTGTGATGGACTATTAGACGTTTAGAGAGAAGTTATCACAATTTTGTGTAGATACATTTGGACATACGAACATGACAATGAACTTTATTCATACAATCGAAATTACCATCCAAGTAGCTAACTAACGATGCAAATATACGGGGTTTGTCTTTGACTTGTACAAATATTTCAACAGCAGATTTTTGAGGTCAAAAGAAATACTTTACCATTTCTTATGATTCGGCCCTGATAAAGAGATAAAGGTTTTCATAATGAGCAGTGCCACGTGCCACCCCTGACAAAAGAAATAACCTTCAGAATAACTAGCTTAATCTGAGACACTACAAATCTGTGGATCTTTCAAACAGAGTTGTATTCAGCCACAATACCCAATCTTTCAAATTTCACAGATACTCGAAAACGGCGCATTATACGAGAAAATATGAGGAATGCTTTCATTTTGCAAAACGTTCAAATATTCATTAGGTAGCATCCAACTTAGTTTAAAACGTTGGGTTCTTTGAATTTGTGGTATTTTTATGCTACGTAATGGTTATAATGAGAAAACCGGAAGACGTGAGTGACATATTGTGTTCGAAAAAAAAATCATCAAATAAATGAAAAACTATATTCCGAAATTCATTTCATTCGATAAAACCGTTTGTGAGATATTACTGAAAATCACATTTTTTTATGGATTTTCAACATCCTGTATCTTTTAAACCGAGCTGATTCGAAAAAAATGGTAAAGGAAAAAAATGTTCCTTTTGACCTAAAGAATCTACTTTTAAAATACTTGTAGAAGTCAAAGACTGACCCTGTATACTGGGTGTGCCCTTCGAAGTAAGAATGTTGTAGGCTGTTTGCGGTATAACCGGGAGTTGCAGAGGAGGAAGTTCATTGTCGAAAACCCCAATAAGCAAATTTTCAGCACGAAGAAGTTTTCTATAAACGTCTAATATGCTATCGCGTGAATCGCCCTGTATAATAGTTGTGTAAGAACTCTCAATGCGAAGGGATGAGATGATCCCATTTTTACCTAATATATGTAATACTTACTCCATTGTAGATAGCGAAAGATAACATTCAAATACAATGTTTGGCGTATTTTTTTATTAACAGCCATTTATCTTCCCTTACATGTCCAAGTAAATTTAGGTCCATCACTGCTTCGCCAGCAGCCAGTAGAAAAATTATCAATATGTGCGCAGGAAAATTGAATAGGAAGAGAGAGAGACTAGAAAATGTTTTTCCCATCAAATAGGGAATACTGCATACTTGCTAAATTCCTAAAACTACCGATATAAAACGAAGTAGAAGAATTAACTCAATTACGTTTGGTACACCAAAATATTTTTCAGTGTTGTGAATATGACAGCCCGGAAATTAATCGGACATATCGAAGAAATTACTCGAAATCGATGAAATTTCAGCCAGTAAGTTTTCATGTCAGAATTTTGTGTATATTCCTCAGATGTTTCTGCAGAATGTCTTTCTGTTTACATTTCCTGGGACAGAGTGGGCATTGGAATGTGGCCTGTGCGCCACATTCGAATTTTATATGACAGATTGCATGCTGTTTCGTGCCATACTGTTTGCCACATCTCAGACAGTGGAACAACGAGTCATTAAACCACAATAGGCTGATATCTGAAAAAAAACCATATTAGGAACATTTTGGAGGAAACTTTACGAGGAGAGATAATCATCAACACTCACAACATTCAGAAGGGGGACTATATAAGGGGGAATAATAAAACAAATCAGATATAAAAATTTATAATTTTCAGTTGATATTCACAAAAAAAATTTTTTTTCTAATTGTTTCTTCGTCAGGACGGCATTATTTTTATACCAACTGCTCTTTGTAGAAATTCTTTCAATGAAATTTTCATTGTATTTGATTTTAAATTTTCATGTAATCTTCGAATGGAACGTTGTGTTGCATTACGTAGTGATTGACCAAGTGATGTTTTCTCCTTCCCTTGTACGGACATAATTTACACAGAAACTGGGGTGTCTGACCACACTCAAATCTTGTATGATTGTAGAGAGAGGCGGAATGTTTGTAGGCTTTTTGGCAAACTGCGCATCGAAATGGTTTCCCTGAAACATACACAGGTACTTTAATGAAATAAAAAAAACATTTTCTCTATATACGGATGAAAAACTACAGTTTTCGAGATATATTCAACAATTGAAATACAAATATATTAGAAAGAGCTAATTGTTAGTTCCAGACTAATGTATATATCACTGACACATGAAATATACGCACACACTGTAATAAACCCACGAAAATATTAGGATATAAGTGAAGAATTTCTGTTGCAAAAATAAACGGAATTTTTGTTATAATGACCAACCATTTTTCCAGCTAACATTTGGGTAACTTCATGATCATGACAAGTAATAAGGCTGAGTTATTGAATGGTTTATTGGAATTAATTATTTTCATATGTGGTATTTCATTGATTCGAAATATTAGTTGAATGTTTTTGGAGTGTTATCAAAACATGAGTTTTTCGTAGGATATTCTTGATGAATTATATAAAATTAAAGTCAAAATTACAATACCAATCAATTTTTGGCACAACACATTAGGGTTGCCATTTAATAAACTCAATCTACCCTTCATCCTCAAAGAGGTTGCATGACACACTCCTCAATTATACAGGGTAAGTCTTTGACTCGTTCACTTTTTTCTATACCATTTTTTTCGATTCGGCCTTGAAAAAAAATGGCCATTTTGAGTTTTCATAATGAGCTGGGGAATAACAAAGTTACCTTCAGAATAACTAGCTAAATCTGTGACACTACACATCTGTGAATCCTTCAAGATAGTTGCATTCGGTCAAAGTAAAAAATTTTTCGAATTCGATTTTTATTTTTGAATATCAAATTACACGAAAACGGCGCATTATACGAGAAAATATGAAAAATACTTTTATTTTACCAAACGTTATAATATTCATCACATAGTGTCCAACTTAACTAAGTTGGAACCCAACTCTTGAAACTTCAAGAGTTGGGTTCTTTGAATTTTTGGTATTTTTATGGTACGTAATGGTCATAATGAGAAAACTAGAAAACGTGGGTGATATCTTGTATTCGAAAAAAATTCATCAAATAATTGAAAAACTATCTTGCGAAATTCATTTCATTCGATAAAACTGCCTGTGAGATAGAACTAAAAATAACATGTTTTTATGGTTTTTTAACAGCCTGTATCTCTCAAACCGTACCGATTTGGAAAAAATGGAAAAAGAAAAAAGTGTATCTTTTTGACCACAAAAATTCACTGTTAAAATGTTTGTTGCAGTCAAATACTCACCCTGTATATGAAGGGTTGCGTTATTTAAAATAAAAATTAACTTGTTCGGTAATTTTTTTAGAAAACTGTAAATACCGAGGATATGAATTCTTGAAGTAGCTTTGACACACACAGTATTTTATCGACTTCAATAAACATTTATTTATCGATATCCAGGAGTTCCTATTCTATTGTAGAAAGACCAAAGTCTAAACAGCATAACAGAACGAAAAAACTTGGGGAAATCTCAGGGTATCTCCATCTCATCGACAAAAATGTAAGGTAGCTTCAAACTGAGCTTTGACGTGCATGAAACCCAACAAAGTGTTCAACAAATCTAACATAATCTACGACAGAATAAAATGGAAAGGTTTCAAGTTGGGATCGTTCGAAAACATCAAATGTTCGGATATCTGGGAAACTTTTCGTGTCAACAAATATTTATTACTACAACTACTCGTATATACGCATCACTTTTATTATTCAGTACGCGATTCTTTCATATTTGCAGATGGGGGTAGTTTTCATGCTTGAGCCTCATGTGCACTTTGAGGTGATGCTTCCGTTTTCCTTTATAAGGGCAGATGGGACATCCGTAAGCTGCAGTAATTCCACATTCATATTTCAGATGGCTCGACAAGTTTCTTCGATATTTGTACTCTCTATTGCAGTTTTTACAACGATATTGCAGGCCTGAAACACGAAACTTTCAGTGGAGGATAAATACATGAAAGAATGGGCAAAAGTAACGCCAATTTTTGCCATATTGTATCCGAACCGAATCGAAATTATTAAAAAGATCGTCAGTCCTCCAATCAACTGATTTTGGAGGTTTAAGATTGAATACAATATAGAAAATAAAATTATGAATAGAATACACCTTGTTGTGCCTCAGCAAATAATCACTCCAAATAAAGTGATAACATTTTTGAGGAAGGGAGGAAAACCAATAATCAATGAATACTTGTTTCATGGAATGTTGTATTGTTGGATACTCACCTGGGAAATTTCGATCAATCAACGTTTAGCTATATTACTAGCTGACCCGGCAAACGTTGTTTTGCCATATAAAGAATTTCCATGTTGTATCATAAAAAAATAGAAATTAAAAATTTTGTCTAAAAAATAAAAAAAAAATTTAGGGGTGGACTACCCCTAACATTTAGGGGGATGAAAAATAGATGTTGGCCGATTCTCATAGATAGCTGACCCGGCAAACGTTGTTTTGCCATATAAATAATTTCCTAATGATTAAATTACTAAAATGGCTATTAAAAATAAAGGTTGATCGTAGAAGGGTGAAAATTGAGGATTGTATGTATTTTTGTATGTTGTATCATAAAAAAATAGAAATTAAAATTTTGTCTAAAAAATACAAAAAAAAATTTTGGGGTGGACTACCCCTAACATTTAGGGGGATGAAAAATAGATGTTGGCCGATTCTCATAGATAGCTGACCCGGCAAACGTTGTTTTGCCATATAAATAATTTCCTAATGATTAAATTACTAAAATGGCTATTAAAAAATAAGGGTTGATCGTAGAAGGGTGAAAATTGAGGATTGTATGTATTTTTATATGTTGTATCATAAAAAAATAGAAATTAAAAATTTTGTCTAAAAAATACAAAAAAAAATTAGGGGTGGACTACCCCTAACATTTAGGGGGATGAAAAATAGATGTTGGCCGATTTTCATAGATACCGGATAAGCACAAAAAATTTCATCAAAATCGGTCAAGCCGTTTCGGAGGAGTATGGTAACGAAAACTATGACACGAGAATTTTATATATTAGATGAACAATTCTTCACCAAATTATTGCACCCTGTTCAATTTATTTCTACATGGTTCACCCTGAGTATTCTTGTATTATTGAAATTCCTATACTTTGAGAAGAAAGATCCAGGCACGATTCAAGGAAAAAAACAGTTTCTGAATTTATGTATTCGTATGGCCCTAAGGTTCTACATATTTAGCACTTGACATAGATGTGGAGTCATTTTGTAAAGTGTTTTCTATTAAACATAAGCCAACTTCATCGACGAATAGTAGTAGCTTGCGGTGAAAAAAAAGAACCAAATGTTCTTGATCGACTAAAACAATGTTCGAAATGTAGTTTATTCGTTATTTATTTATTGTTTTGGTTATTTCTAAGGCCCGGTTGTTCAATTCGTGATTAAAGTTAATCCTGGATTAATTTTGACATTTCCGTTCAAATTTGTCACGTTAATGCAGGATCAACTTTAATCTCGGTTTAAACCTGAATTGAACAACCAAGCCTTAATCATTCAAAATAATTTCACTTCACAATTTTTTCCACAAGACAACGCATGGAAAAGTGTGAGTGTTAACATTTTTGAGGAAGGGAGGAAAACCAATAATCAATGAATACTTGTTTCATGGAATGCTGTATTGTTGGATACTCACCTCTGAAATTTCGATCAATCAATGTTTAGCTATATTATGAACAATTCTTCACCAAATTATTGCACCCTGTTCAATTCATTTCTACATGGTTCACCCTAAGTATTCTTGTATTATTTAAATTCCTATACTTTGAGAAGAAAGATCCAGACACGATTCAAGGAAAAAAACAGTTTCTAAATTTATGTATTCGTATGGCCCTAAGGTTCTACAGATTTAGCACTTGACATAAATGTGAAGTCATTTTGTAAAGTGTTTTCTATTAAACATAAGCCAACTTCAACGACGAATAGTAGTAGCTTGCGGTGAAAAAAAAGAACCAAATGTTCTTGATCGACTGAAACAATGTTCGAAATGTAGTTTATTCGTTATTTATTTATTGTTTTGGTTATTTCTAAGACCCGGTTGTTCAATTCGTGATTAAAGTTAATCCTGGATTAATTTTGACATTTTCGTTCAAATTTCTCACGTTAATCCAGGATCAACTTTAATCTCGGTTTAAACCTGAATTGAACAACCAAGCCTTAATTATTCAAAATAATTTCACTTCACAATTTTTTCCACAAGACAACGCATGGAAAAGTGTGAGTGATAACATTTTTGAGGAAGGGAGGAAAACCAATAATCAATGAATACTTGTTTCATGGAATGTTGTATTGTTGGATACTCACCTCTGAAATTTCGATCAATCAATGTTTAGCTATATTATGAACAATTCTTCACCAAATTATTGCACCCTGTTCAATTTATTTCTACATGATTCACCCTAAGTATTCTTGTATTATTGAAATTCCTATACTTTGAGAAGAAAGATCCAGACACGATTCAAGGAAAAAAACAGTTTCTAAATTTATGTATTCGTATGGCCCTAAGGTTCTACATATTTAGCACTTGACATAGATGTGAAGTCATTTTGTAAAGTGTTTTCTATTAAACATAAGCCAACTTCATCGACGAATAGTAGTAGCTTGTGATGAAACAAAAGAACCAAATGTTCTTGATCGACTAGAACAATGTTCGAAATGTAGTTTATTCCTTATTTATTTATTGTTTTGGTTATTTCTAAGGCCCAGTTGTTCAATTCGTGATTAAAGTTAATCCTGGATTAATTTTGACATTTAAGTTCAAATTTGTCACGTTAATCCAGGATCAACTTAAATCTCGGTTTAAACCTGAATTGAACAACCGAGCCTTAATCATTCAAAATAATTTCAATTCACAATTTTTCTCCACAAGACAACTTATGGAAAAGTCTATGGATAAAATCTCTATAATAGCTGATGAAAGGAAACATTTCAAAAACACTAATATCCGCATATAGGTAAGTATTGACTTTCATAAAGGCTTGGTAAAAAACAGTACATTGTCTCGACTGCTGGCCTTAGCTAGCAATTTACAGGCTGAATATAATAGGGGTTCTGTCGTTTTTTGTACATATATACATTTCTATTTTTATAATAGAAAATTGTTTTATGAAATTCCATCTTAAGAAAATAGGGTAAGTATTTTTCATCTGGTATATTCGGGTTACAGGAATATCCACAGTGTGGTAGAGTGCTCTATTCAAGAATTTTCTTTCTTGGAGTGAATGTTCTGTATATGATCGTTCAAATGATGCTTCCTTTTGAAGCCTTTCGAACATATCCCACAAACAAAATGTCTTGAGTCTCCGCAATCGAACTTCTGATGACTTCTCAAACTTTTCTGAGTCCTATAGTACTTCGCACACCTCTCACAGCGAAAACAAGAAAGATCTGAAAAATTTCAAAAATTACAGTAAGTTAAAATTTTTCTTCAACCTGATATGGTTCAATTCCACAGATTTTTGAGACCGTTCATTCGTAGATGTTTGCCATGAAACGAATGAATACTCTGTCGATTTTGAGGTATCGGAAATTGCACCTCAGGATGAAACATGGTCCTTGATGGTTTGCAGAGCGATCCAAATGTGGTAGAAGGCATTCAGGTTACCAAAAATAAGAATCTAATATCTACATATTACCTACATCAGATGAAACATCAAACTGACCAATACAACTTCAAATTAAAAAAAATTGAATCGAGTGATGATATTGGGTGTAAAAAAACACTGTTGCAGTTAAAATTTTAATCTTTCAAAATGCACCATGCAAGTTCAACATGTGTCGAGTGAGACTGGCTTTTTGGCTATAAAATTTGCAGCAAATTGAACACTGAAACTGTGGATTTGACGCTGTTCCGCAGTTGTATCTCATGTGTCTTCTCAAGTTAGTCTTCGAGATGAATACTCTTTGGCAGTTAGGACAACCATAATCTCCTCCTGTTAAAGACCATTCATTAGTTTGAAAAAGAATCTGCGAAAGAATCGAGAATGCAAGATTCAAATGTTACCCTCAAAACACTATTTAGATTCCAGCAATCGCATAGGTTTCTGTGTGTAGAGTTCAGAGAAAAATTTTCCATTTGAATTCTGAAGAATTTTCTTCTCAAGAATCCTACCACTTGTAGTTGCTTTTGGTGACACGAGCAACATGACTTGATATCATCATAGGGAAAGAGTTGTAATACAAAAAAGATGATTATCGAAGGTTCTACAAAGACTGATAACTTCTTGAATATCCTTAACTTCAATATGAAAAAAGTCTTTAGGTCCCCAAAAGGGCGATACTAACGGGCTTATAAACAGGATTAAACTTCTTCAAACCATTATTGATATTGAGCTACAGTTACCCTTGTAAAAGTCATGATAATATTAATCCCTTCAAACTCATTTTGTTATGTCTTCAACAAATATAAGCAGGTGCACTAACTAAAAATATCTGTACTAGTTGGCTCTCAGCAACCTGTTATTCCACAAACAACCTATCTACACAAAAACTGATCAAAGAATTGTTACCAAAGCAATGGATCGTCAAAACAATCAAGTAAGTATTCCTTCTCTATGTGAAACTCTAACATCTAATGTGAATATATCATCATGAGGTTGATTCATTTTGTAAGAACTAAATGAACCAAACTTCATGACAGAGAAAGAGGGTAAGGATGAGAAAACAGTTTTGAATACATTGTATTTTTATACACAAACAAATAAACGACATTCTTTAAATCTACAATGGTCTACAACAGTGAATAGATACATTACAGAGGTATACTGAACTAGTATAAATAAGTTAAACTTGTCAGCAATACTCAATCGTTCAACCACCACACGAACTTTTGGACATAGAAGATTAATATTTGATTTTGTGAAGAAAGCTAATACAACACCAAATTTTTCTTCAGTTCAATCTTCAACTTTATACATTCAACTTATCTACTATGTATTATTGAAAGAATTAATTCGTTGCTGTGGATCCTCGAACTGACTAATTGAATCAAACCGCATTTATCCAACACTAACTCAATATATTTACAACACGATCAATGATTTTTATCAGCTAATTATATTGAGGATTTTTTTAAACTATTATTGTTATTATCGATAGAATACCTCCTAATATCAGTGCTACGTATGAAATTATGATGTGGATCTATTGCTAAATACCATAACAAAGTATTATAAACTCTACGCTAATTACGAATAAAGCAGTTACTTGGATTAAAGTGATGTGCTATTTGAATCTCAGTAAAAGTACTGAAGATGTTGAGCCCTATCTCGAAATAAAGGAGGCGATATTTCGACTATACAGAGTGAATCTCTGACTGGTACAAATATTTTAACAGCAGGTTCTTGAGGTCCACAGAAACCCTTTTTTCCTTTACTATTTTTGCCGAATCTGCTCGGTTTAAAAGATACAGGCTGTTGAAAAACGTTGTTGTTCTTGGTTCTTTGTCACAATGGTTTTATCGAATGAAATCGATTTCGGAATTGTTGAACAATATCTAATGAATATTTGATCGTTTTGTAAAATAAAAGTAGTCGTCATATTTTTTTGTATAATGAGCCGTTTCCAGTGATTTGATGTTCAATAATTGAAAAGTATGTGTGAAATTTGAAAAATTGGGTACTTTGGCTGAATACAAGTCTCTTTAAGAGAACCACAGATGTGTAGTGTCACAGATTTAGTAAGTTATTCTGAAGGTAATTATGTTTTTCCAGAGGTGGCATTGCTCATAATGAAAAATAAAAATGGCTGTATCTTTTTATCAGGGCCGAATCGGAAAAAATGGTAAAAGAAAAAAGTGTTTATTTGGACCTCAAGGATCTACTGTCGAAATATTTGTACGAATCAAAGACTACCCTGTATACTGCATAATCAGTCGTAAAAAATGATTTTTGATGAACCGAGAAAATATCAGTAATCCCATATGTGAAAACAGAAACCAACAATTTTACTACTTCTTCAACGAAACTGTGAAGTTGGGCTAAAAAATATTTTGTAGCTGCTGGAACCTTTAAAATTAGAGATTATTATCACAGAGATCAGTTTTCCCCCGAGATGACCTTTTTTTGCATTTCGTTTAGATCATCGGTTCCTACATTCAAGCCGATCTGTAAGACACAAAAAAATTAATAAAGAAATGAAGAAAAAACAGAGAGATTCCCGAAAGTTGCTCACAGTATGCTTCACGTATAAAATCACCCTAGAAAACACCTCAAATAAAGAAAAATTAGTAGATAAAAATAAATAAAAATAAAATTGAAGTCTTCAAAGTGATGTGCCCAGATTTAAAAAAAAAATTAAAGCTGACGTCAATGTGCAAAATATATAATTATTCCGGTTCTTGCGTTGGGGGTATATTTTTAATCTTTCTCTCTTTGGCCCTCCTGTTTTGGAACCAAGTTCTGACAGTGTCGAACTGCATGCAGAGAGCGTCTGAAAGCATCTCCAGCTCGGAGGTTGTGGGCCTTTGGTTCTTCTTGAAAGTAACCTCAAGCATAACCTTTGCATACTGTTCTATTGTTGTTCTTCTTCTTCTCGGTTTACCACTTGAACCTGAAATTCGAGCCAGTTAGAAAGTGGTGCCTCATCCATTACTGTCACACTCAGAAATTTCCAAAGAGATTGACCTATATTCATATGTGTACTTACATATTCGACATAAAACTGGAAGATTGGAATTAGGGTGTTTGGGAATTTTTATTGGACTAATTTTCGTAAGATTTATTCAATTCAGAAGAATAATTCGATTCAGGAACAAACATTTCAGATTTTTCCAGTTTTACCTTAACTGATAAAAATTAACCAATGGTCAGAATATTATAACTTCTTTATTTGTCTCCTCTTTTATTTATTCCGAGAAACTCTTGCCAAAATTCATAAAAAAATAGATAAACTGTTATTGGAGTCATTGAAATGTCACACACAAATTATACTTACAATATGGAATTATTGCTAAGACAGATAGTTTTTTTTCGATTTATGGAGGTAGTTTCCATTGGACACAAACTGTAGTACTAAAACCTTGAGCACTGAGGTTTGTAAGACTTCTCGTAGTGGTATATAAGCGGTAGGAATAAAAGAAAAAAAAAGAATATGATAATGTATTACAAAAAAATGACAACATAAAAATAGAGAGATATTTCATATGAACATAAACTAATGAATTAATAAATTCATCATTATCAACTAATACTGTAACTATCGATATCAATAAGAAAACAATCTCGATTTCGTAAAAATAAAAGCAAATAAAAAATGTATAAAACAAGAGTATCGTTCCTCAGGAGTTTCTTCATTATTCAATCTCAAATGATAAAGGTGCCCCAGCGTTGAGCAAATTCTTGTAGTGCTTCGATTTTATGTGCACGCGTAAATAGTCCAACCTTTTACACTTGAAAGCGCAAAATTCGCAGGCGAAAGTGGCCTCTTTTCCGCACTCGTAATCTTTATGTCTCTTCAGATTCCCCTTGTGCTTGTAAACTTTCTCGCACTTTTCGCAGGCGTAAATCCTTGTCCAGGTCACTCCTGCCAGGCTTCCCTTTCCTAGAAATCAATTTTATTTTATTTCAAGGTAATTTGCAAGGGTGCCACCACCATACTTCGTCGAGTTAGTGTCCATTCTAGCTATTAAGACTATGAGATAACTACTATCTAACCCGAAAAAAAAATTAAATATTAGGTATGAACTTTGAAAATCTTCCTCCCCCACCCCCATCGATTTATCACATTATCGGATTCAATTATTGCGAATCTGACAAATCGATAGGGGATAAGATCGAAATCTATTTCAAAATTCACATTCAAAAACTAATCATTCCTATATTTCGAAAAATCAAAAAAATTATAAAATTGGAATCAACAGGAGCTCCTCTCTCTAGAGGTTAATATTGCATATAAAATGCTTGAATCTTCACAGTAATTTTGGTTATGCAGCAAAAATTCGTCCAGGTCCTCGAATACTTTATGGCATTTTTCGCATGGATATCCATGGATATGATCTGAAATGTGTAAAACATCAGTTAAAAGAGTTAAAGTTATCATACTTGTTGTATGACCATTGTTAAGACGAGTTATGAAAGCCAATATCACATTATTCTGGAATAGTCATAAATATCTTTACATTCTCCTTGGAAAAAAAATATATACATCAAGGGAGTGAAATCACACTAATTTATTTTCATTTCGTACAATATTGCAACAAAACAAACCTAAAACCCAAACAAACAGAGTATAAACTATAAGTTAACATTTTCTTTGTAAATAAGCTCAGAGAGTATTTTTGATGTAAGAAAATGTTGCACAGAGTGTCCCAAATTGTAGAAATGACGTCATCGATAATTTTCCTATTGGCCAAACTTAATTTTTTATGATCAAATATCAAATCCTTGTTCCCCGTCGCTAGAAACATATTTAGCGTACATCAACTAATTCGAAAATGAGGAATCTGATTCAACTATATTGATATAAGAATATCAAGAGGTTTATTATTTTTCAACAAAAAAGGTTAAATTCTGCATTCTATCCGATTTTTCAACGAACATTGCTGACAAACTGAAAAATACCTATCCTCGCTAATCTTTGCTCTTCTCACTTTTTTGTTTGACAAAAAAATACCTTTTGATATTCAATTTTTATACTGCCTGAATTATTTTATTAAGTTGAAGCACATCCCTTCATTTTAAAAGTTATTGATGTTTGTTTAACGACAGGGAATAAAAATTTGACATTAGCTACGCAGGTGTAACCCAATATATCTTTTTAGAATAGCCATAAACAAATTAGGTTAGGATTGCTATAAAAAAAATTATCGATGACGTTATATATCGCTGTGTAACATTTTCTCAGATCAAAAATAACGCTAGTTAAAATACTAATACAAAAACACTGTCTGGGCAAATATACTCATCATTCGATAATTGATCAGGCACTTAGGTGAACAAAATTTCAGAGCTTTTTGCAAACATAAGAATTACAGAGAGGCTTCACAAACGAATGCTGTCAAATCTAGGGCAAGATTCGAAATTCCTCTATGATTAACTCAAAGTGCCCAAAAAAGTTCAGAAAATTTGTTTGAGGAATTCGAATTGTTCAAAGTGACACTGTGACCGGAAAACAATGTATCTACAAAACCCTCCAATCTCATCAAAACCACAATCTGATGATATTAAGAAGAGGAAAGAAAAACTATATTTCTTGCCATCAAACTATAATAGGTAAACAACTTCCTGAAAAATCAAAAATAATACCATATTAAGGGTACAAGGAATACACAAAACAATTACTGAAAGTTTGTTAATTATAAAAACCTCATCAACATAAACAAAAATGATATTTAAATGAAGGAAAACCATTTTATTGTAACACTCAAACATATAAACATAAAGTGAGGTTAATATCACGTTATTTCAGAATCGCTGTGTTTTGTTCGATAGTGGAGATCGAGGTACCATTTTCTACCGAATCCCTTGAAACAAGCAGGACATTTATGGATTTTTTTCATTCTACCACAATCTTTCTGCTTATGAGATCTCAGTGATTTCAAGGTGCTATATTTTTTAGAACACTGATCACACCAGAATCCTGAAAAAAAAAGGAATCAGTATTTTTAGGAAAAATTTTGGTTCATTTCTTTCAACAATGAACCGTCAATATCAAAGAAAGCGAATACCAAAATTCATGTTCTGCTGAATCCTAAAAAATTAAAATTTTCACATAGATCATATTCTTATGATAAATGTTTAAGGATAAAGTGCACAATTGTTAAATAGTCTTAGGATAACGAATATCTTGGAGTGAATTTCTCACGTTCCTCTGCAAAAAAAAAAACGACACATACCCGAATAATATAAGGTCACAAAAATTCATGAAAAATACCAGAAAACTCGCGAAAAAATATAAATGATGCAAAAATATTTTGGCGAGTTTTTAGAAACAAGATCATCATCACTTTGTGAGCCGAATTAAATAAAAAATAAGGTAAAAAAATGAAAAATTGTAAAAGGAAAAAACACAATAATAATATCTATTAACAAAAATCAACAAAATTCATAACTTGCCAAAGGCGAACGAATACCACTCAACCGAAATACTTTCTCAGGAATAACAAAATAATATAATTATTCTAAAAACGAAAAAAACCGATCCTTCAAAGTTATGCCAAAAAAATCACTGAACATTTCCATGTATTTTTCGGTAATGAAGGTCCAGATACCACTTTCTACAGAAACCTTTGTTGCATCCAATACAAAGGTGAATCTTTTTCTTCCCACAATCTTGCACTTTATGTGATTTGAGGGAAGCCAAGGTACTGTATTTTCTGGAACATCGATCACATTTGTAACCACCTGAAAAAACATGTATGGTTGAAAATGCGCGGATAAAAACTGATCTTGAAACCACGAAAACTGAGGACAAAACTGGAAAGAGGTTAATTATTGATGTGTGGAACGTTTTTCTCCCAAACTCGTCATTGGACG
This sequence comes from Coccinella septempunctata, assembly GCF_907165205.1. Lineage (NCBI taxonomy): Eukaryota > Metazoa > Arthropoda > Insecta > Coleoptera > Coccinellidae > Coccinella > Coccinella septempunctata. Next base: position 61,717,134 of record NC_058189.1, on the reverse strand, counting down.
ATGAACATTCACAAACGAAAGGCTTATTCTTGATAAGGAAAGGAATCATTCAATAGCAAACATGGAATATATCAAATAACATTTACGAAAATTGACAAAAAAGGGGAGCATGGAAAGAAGTACCTTGATTCAGAAATATTTAATGCACAGACTGAAAAACTGTACTTTGTAACACATTAACACTATTTACAATATAAATTTGGTACCTTTATATTGTACTAAACAATTTTTTATGAGCAAGAAAAAATTATTTCCTTACTAACATTTCGGTCCTGACTTCTTTAGATTATAATAAGATGAGATTAGTGGACAGTTAAACAGATATTAAAAAAATGCGAAAATCGAAAACGACAACTCAAATAAATAAATTTCTTATTTCAACGAGGAGGAAACACAAATCAAGTGGAAGAAATGCAAATTCTTCCTTCAGTGTTTGAGTTCTATATGTTTCTTCAAATGGGAATGCCTTCTGAATGCAAAGTTGCAATAACAACATTTGAAATTTTTCTCTTTACCACAGTCCAAGCGTTTATGACACCTCAGAGAATTCAAGGTTTTATAACTTTTATCACAAGCTGGGCATTTGAAAGCTGAAAAAAAAGAGTTAAATGATTCAATGTGAATATATGTTGTTGCCAAACAGAAATGAACAATGAAGAAACAATTGTTAACACTGGAATGAGACATCTGTGCATTTATGGAAAAAATTCTGGTTTAATGTTGATAACTGAAAGAAAAAATATTTTAAGCAACAAAATTAACTGCATTCTCAATTTGTCTGTAAAAACCATCGTAAGCCTTAGAATGCTTATTTTCTTCATAGTTTTGGACGAATGATTGCAGGATCTGAAACAAAACTTCATTAGGGAAATCTTGTAAAACTTTGCTGCTTTCACTCACCTCCATTTTATATTCAATCGTTTCAATTCATATATTAGGCATAACAGAAATATACAAAGATTTACTTTCGACTTGTGTGAGAACAAAAAACGCATAAATTATATAAAGCTTTATTCATTTCGAAGTATAAAGAAATACCACTACCTTATGAAGCTATTTATAAAATGACATAGCATAATTATTGTTTAAAAAAATTCTAAAAAATATCTCAAAAATATTTGAAAGGCGCTTGAGGAACTTTTGGATTGAATCACAAATGAGTATTTAAAAATGTGAAATCTCCTTTTCCACTCAAATAATTTCTTAACCTATGTGTATGAAATGCCTAGTCAAAAAATTCTGTGGACACGAAATATAGACTGAATATTTTAAAATGCTAAGAGAGATATGTCTAAAGTTTCCAAAAATGGTAAAATTCACGTAAGGCTTGTTCTTTTAGTGCTATTGAACTAGGCATTCGTTTGCTGAGTATCTCCAGGAATTCATATTCGATTCTGATAAAAATATATCTTATGAGAAAAAAGAGAGCGAAATTCTTAGAAAAACTAGAACTTACGTAACTACAGTATAACTAGGATGGATACATAAACACTTTATATGTCATAAAAAATTCGTAGCCTGCCTACGATACAATAACAAATATAATTAAAATTTCTCTAACAATTACAATTCCTAGTTATCATTTTCGTCTTCATCATTAACATATACATATTTTAACAAGTATTCAACGGGTAACGAGTTTACTGAACGAATATAAATACAGTGGTAAATAGAAGGCACTAGAACAATATATTCCCCTATAAAAATATGGAATTTTTCAGAGAAGGCACTTATATGCGTGAAGGAAATGCATTGTCAACGTATTGCTTCAATAATATTATGGCATTGTAGGAACGATCTGTTTTAATTTTTTTTTGGATGGTTATTCTTCGAGTTTGAGCTCATAATAATGTAGATATAAAAAAGTTGTCGAACAAACATTACATGGAAAATGTTCATACAATTAGCAGTATACATTTAGGAGAGCATGTCAGTAGAAACCTAGTCCAGTATCTGGGGTTAGTCAATTGGAGATATTTCAAGTAGGATTAGAAATTATGTATCTCTAAATTAAACACTGTCTACCTACATCTGTCTCTCTCTCGAATAACCTCCAAGTTAAGATTGACTTTTTCATTCCTTTCTGGAAATTTGAGATGGTGTAACCTTAACAGGAACATTTTTCACAATACTCTACATTTCTCCTATCAATAGTGTTCAAGAACTTTTCGTAATTATGATATCGTCAACTTTTCTTGGCCAAACCAAGACAAAATGGGTGGTAAAAAAAATGTTCCTGAATATAATTCGCTGTGAGAAACAAATAATGGAGATTGTTATGGCATTAGTTAGGAACGTTTGAGAAGGATGGACTGACAATAGTCTAGACACTTTGAGTATTTTTGAGGTAAGAGAGCGATGAAATCTTAAAGCATACATGAGGGATATGTATACAGGATGGTCCAGATCGTAACCAAGAAATTTTAACCACGTATTCTACATCCAAAATAAGCCCTAGTTTGTCATATAAACAAATGTCGAGAAATGTTTCCTCTCCGAGATACGGGGTGTTGAAATTATAAAAAAAAATGTTTTTGATTAATAACTCTCACACTGCTTTAAATATTTTCATGAAATTTGAGAAATAGATTTTGAGCGTCAAGGAGCACTTTTTGCATAATATAATTTCTTTTTAATTCTACCAGTGGCGTCCGTACTGCAGCGAGACTGAATATTTTCAGATAAAAATATGATACGCCACTGGTTTTTCTGACAATAAAAATTACTATTTGAATCCTTATTTAATTTGGAGCAAATTCGGTTTCTTGACTTTTTGCTGTACGAGGCACCGTTTCCGGCTAAAAAAATAAAACACATCCTCATGCATGAAGAAATCGCCAAAATTATATATATCAAAAATTGTCTTATTAGTATCATGTACGTGCCATATCAAATTTTGGCGATTTCTTCATGCATGAGAATGTGATTTATTTTTTTAACCGGAAACGGTGCCTCGTACAGCAAAAAGTCAGGAATCCGAATTTGCTCCAAATTAAATAATGATTTAAGTTGTAATTTTTATTGTCGGAAAAACCAGTGGCGTATCATTTTTTATCTGAAAATATTCAGTCTCACAGCAGTACGGACGCCACTGGTAGGATAAAAAAAAATAATGCAAAAAGTGCTCCTTGACGCTCATAACTTATTTCTCAAATTTCATAAAAATATTTGAAGTAGTGTGAGAGTTATTAACAAAAAACATTTTTTTTCTATAATTTCAACACCCCGTATCTCGGAGAGGAAACATTTCTCGACATATGTTTATATGACAAACTAGGGCTTATTTTGGATGTAGAATACGTGGTTAAAATTTCTTGGTTACGATCTGGACCAGCCTGTATATTCCCAGCATTCAGTTTGAAACGGTTCTAAGTGATGATAGATGAACAACATTTCATCTTTACAACAGCCATAGGTTATGATATTCAGCACGTGATAACGAATAGGATGTACCAACCAGTACAAGAAGACAGCTACAGCCTTCCTAAATAGGACCAAGAGCTAGTAACACTTCGGGTTGTCATAAGGACATATAATATGTCTGACATTTTCAAGATGCATATTGCATTCATTAACGATTGGAAATATCTGACATTTCTGTTTTTCAATAAAATAGCTATAGATGAACTAAAGTGTCACTAGCTACTGGTCGGTGTATTCAATGGAGCGGATATTCGAGATCTCAGTTGGATTTGGAATTGTTGTCAGCAGTATCCAAATTCTCCGCCTTAACCTTGTCATTGTTTAAATCTCTGTGCATCCTCTCCATGTGTCGCACCATGTGCATCTTCTGCTTGGCCTTGTAAGTGCAGTGCTCGCATTTGAACTGAGGATCTTTACCACACTCCCACTTCTGGTGGTTCCTCAAGGAACTTTTCAATTTGTATCTTCTCCTGCAGTCAGGGCAGGCATATCCTTGACCCTCGCCAAGCACGTTCATCCGCATTTTCGAAGAAGACGTCGAGGCAACATTATTGAGTGATTCGGCCGCAATGGAATTTTGCAAATTTTCGCGCATCAGCATCATCGATAAATAAAATGCCGGAGGGTATTTATTGATAAGTGAGAGTGCTTGATCTCCTAGAAAAAAAAAGCATGAGTTAAGCGTGTATTTGAATATCGGAATTGAAGCCAAGCTATTTACAGGGATGATACTATGGGATGAACCTAAACTAACCAAACTACACTAAAAACGAAAAGTAACCAAATACTATGACAAAATGGATAAAATGCCAATAATAAGATTAATGAGAATGAACCATATCACAGTTATCTGAAGAATATGCGTACCTTCATATAATGTCCACCTTACCAAAAATGGAAAATAAAACACTTTGATTTATAAATATTTTTATTAAATTTGTAACTCTGTAACTAAAATAAATCGCGAACAACACTCAAGCGCACAACTCCTTATTTTTCCGAAAAACTGCAATAATAGGAGAGTTGGCAAGGGAAACAACATTCAAGTTTGAATGAAGAATAAAAAACACCACAAAATAACAATCATGAAACGGCAAGTACAACCTTTTATATACAAGGTGCACATTTCACATTAGATGCCTGGGCTCAAAATATCAAGATTCAACCCACATCTTGCAGATGTAGACTGTTTCAGTTTGGAAAATTTGAAGGTATTTTTTACCAGCACTTCAAAGAATGTGTAGGTAGTGTAGCCCCAACTAAACAATGCCAAATGAGCGTTTTAGGCTAAAAACAGTGGATTATAAGACAGAGGCAGGTGACTGTTTCATCTTTCTTCAATTCTACGCCATTTTATTACAATTTTCCGATTCTTCAATGCCTTCTACGTTAATATTGTACTCTTATTTCATAGCGACAAAGTCATTGTTCGATTGTCAAACATAAAGATGTTCAATTATCAGGATTATAATTTGTATTATTCGAGGAAGCTTTTTGGGACATTGTGGATTTTATTTTCTGCAAATGAAACTTTGATCCGTAGCAACAAAACAATGCTATGTTATGTATCAGCATCGGATTAGAGTTTCGTTTGTGAAAAAATGCAATCCATGGAACATGTAAGCTTTCATGATTATTTAATACACATTGTTGTCAGAATAATTGTATAGCTTCATGTTTAACTAAATATCTCTTGAAACTATGAATTTGTCGCAATGGAAGGGTGCAACATTTACTAACAAGGTCTTGCAGTGCCGCCAGTGGCGTAGAATTTAGGGGGATCAAAGTGTCACATCCCCTTGACATACGCAAAAGTGAAACTATGGCAGCATTTTCAATGGCTGTTATTCAAAATGCTATAGAAAAATTATTTGAGGTAGGCTTAGAAAATTATCTAGAAACTTCTTCAAGGAAAATGAATTCAGCAGTTTCATCTACAACTCCTCATCATTTTTCCCCATTATAACTTTCGATTTTTCCGTGAACGATTTACTTAAACAACTTTTTCCCCTATTCTCGAAATGCTTTAATAATCGAATATATTTCAGTTCAAATTACCCAGAGGAAATTCAAAATGTCAGATCGAAAAATATACTCATGTTAACCTTTCAAGATTTTACATTTAATCGATTCAGCATGGATATATCTTCCGAATGTTAATTTTATGTCCTCAGAGTAATTTAAAATGAAATTAATACCAACTGGTGAAAACACCTGAATTATATTCATAGATTGAGATAAAAAATTCAGTCGTTTTCAAGAAAAACGGAAGTTGAAATGAAAATAGAAATTGTGGAAAATTATATCTTTATCAAGAAAACCAGTCTTCTCAGCAAAATTAATTGTTTTTGAAAAACAGTTTAAGCTTTCCATACATATTTCCAAAAAATTTTCCGATGGTATATTTGAATATTATACCTAATGATGGTATACTTTTCAATTTTGCTCAATGAATAAGTCACAAAATCAAGTGACCTGTTGACCTGAAACGTATACTTCCTGCCAAATATGACGATAACACTGGATTTAAAATTTTTCAAGTTAAACACCCTGTAACACTTTATATTCTGAACCTATTCTACGCTGGAAATATTACATAACAGTGGCACAATGTAATATTTGACGTATTAGCTGGATAAAACGAAATTTTCGAACTTGTCATATCGGACAATTTTTTGTTGAAATTCCAAGATTATAAGTCACACTAACGAGGTCTTATTCTACAAACAGCACTATAGAATATGAAAGAGTATGTACCATCATACAGAAGAACTTTTTCTATATCTTCATCATTTATGAGGGGAGTCCCACTCATAATGAAAACTGCTTCTTCTGCATATATGATGACCAATATTTTATACCCAGGCAACATTCAACCAAAAACTCTCCCTGCCAATCTTCCCAAGCATGCACAAAATAGAAATAATAATACAGTCACTTCAAAAACAAATAAACACTCTGAAAAAGTTGAAATAGATAACATATTCGGGAATAGGATAATAAATAAATCAACAATTTGGTTTATTCATCAGTGGGGATTATGAATGAGTTGAGTGTGACGTTTCAGCGTTTCCCTTCTTTTGAAACGGACGCAGCAGATATTGCAAAAAAACTTTCTAGGAACCTGACACTCGTATTTCATGTGTCGTTTCAATGTGGCTCTGGTTCGGTATCTTCTTTGACATTGATGACAGATATAACAACCTGCAAATACGACTATTAATTTCTTGAGTTAAATGAAGGAAATAAAACACACATCTTTTTATTTTCAATTTTATTTTTGCTTTTGGAAGGCGATTCGTTTCATACCAACATAGATCCTGAGAATCACGGAGAAAAATTCGTGCCTATGTCTCCAGAGGAGTGAGGTCATTATTTAGAAGTTATTACAACGCGACAGAACCAAGTAGATCACTTTTCAGTAGCACTCAATCTAAACGTTCCGCACTTATAAAAATCACTTCATCATTACGACCGAAGTTTTGCACAATTTCCTGATTATCAATAATTCTGGACCTCGTCTCACTTTCTGCTGATAGAATGTTCAATAATATTATGAATATACGAATATCATTCGAGATAGAAGTACCCATAAAATTTTATATCTCTTACGTCCAGTTTCATAATCAAATAAGTTTAAAGCTTCCTTTAGAATCATTTTTATTAGGGTTAAAGGAAGCTTTAATATTAAAGCGACCTCAAATTTGATTGTGGAACTGTACGTAAGAGATATAAAGTTATTTAGGTACTTCTATCTCGAACGATATTCGTATATTTATAATATTTTGAAGTGTACACTATGCAACCCTATATGGCAATAAAACGTCACTCACTGTGCCATTTTCACGTATATGATGGAATAATAAGAAGAATTACCATCAGTCAATATACGAATAATAAATTCTCAGCATATTTTCATTCAACAATATTAATCACAACACAAACATTTCAATTCATAAAATACAAAATAGTTTATATTTCTTGGAAGAGTGAATAAAATAATAGAATGCAAAAAACATTAATTTTGCTGATAGAATAAAAAGAAATACTTATTGTTGGTGAAAGCATAAAAAACAACTGAAAGAATAATAATTAAAAAAGTCAAATTTTAAAATTAATAACACTTACCCCATGAATAAATTTTTTGACAGAAATTGAATATTGCCATACGAGTGGTGTTACATTACCTGCAGAAATTTTACTTACAGCATACAATTATTTCACTTCACCTACTTTTATCACAATCTTCCATCAAATTCATAATTTCTGGGTCAGTATTTTTATGGCATTCGAACAATTCATCCTTAGTAGAACCTCTGCTTTTTTTCGCACTTCCAGCTGAAATGTCACTCAATACAACTGACGTTTTCGTTCACTCCGCAATTCTACACAAACTGAAATTTCGTACTCTTAATCTGAATTTTACTTCACCGAGGACTGGACAGTAATGGTTTCCAACGCGAACATTTTCATTCAAATGAACCAGGTACCTAGAGTCTCAACGTACCAGGTAGGTGTTTCCGAAATTTTCAACCATTCTTAAGCGATTCCGTAGAAGTCATTAAGTTTACAATACAAGAAAATATGACAGTTTCAATTGAAAATATTTATCTGACGCAAATGAATTTACAAGGGTCCCTTTCATCGCCAAATGAATCACAATTTTTAGAAAATTGATAGAACTGTATTTGGTGTTCAGTGTAGAATTTACTCACCAAATGTTAACATTGCGTTTTGTTCTTATTACAATTGACATGTTTCGAGTGATATTTGAGGTGTTCTTTTCTTTTAAATAGTTTCCCGCATTTTTCGCAATGGAACCTTGGGTTACAATCGTATCTTTGATGCTGAATCAAAGATGCCCATTTGGAATAGGATTTCATACAGTGTCCGCATGTGTACTCCTCATCTGAAAAAAAAAAATCATAAGGGGATCAGAAATATTTTTATTATTATTATTTGAATGCTGAAGACATAATACATATCATGATAACAGAAATGAAAAAAAAACATGAAATGGAAAAACTTATATCATTATATTTTCGAAGAGAAACAAGTTTTTTCCTTATAGAATAATGTGAAAAAAAACTTAATCCCGGTTCAGAAGAATTCTCAAATATATTCATTCTAAACGTTCAAAAAAGAGAAATAGAATTATGTATCTCATTCAGATAAAAAAAAAGTATGAAGTTCTACGATTTACTAAGAGAAAACGAAATATGTTTATACTAGTTCAAAAAGCTTTACCACAAGCTCGCTAGAGAGCGCCTTACCTGTGAATTCGACAGTGTTGCCGGTTTGAAGCCGAATACGTTTCAGTATCAAGTATATATTTTTTCGAATATCGAAAAATGATTTATTTTCATCTTCAAATATGAATGAGTTTCAAAGTAGTTTTCTTTCAAACATTTAGCATATATGTATTACAATAATAACGCTACATCTATTTATTTTATATCAACAAATAGAATATCAAAAATAAAATTATGCTCCCATCCCAAAATAATTTCTAGAAGAGTTGTCTTTCGAAAAATCCCGAAAAAGATGGGCTCAGTTAAAAATTCAAGTCAAGACCGAATGGTTGTGCCGAGATGGACGAAATAAAGAAATATTTTTTCGAATTCCAAAAATCAAATAAGAATAACAATAAATTTCAGAGAAGCTTTACAGAACACATTACAGAATCTCAAATATAAAATGATGGTCGCTAATCCAAAACCACTTCTGAAACCGCCACATGAATGTAATCAATCTGAATCTTCGTGGAAGTTAACGAGGTTATCGATTATAGAAAAACTCGAATGAAAAATCAGTCTGAAAGAATCGATTTATTCTTTAGTACAAGTCCTATTTCTCAGATGGGCATTCATGGTTTCCTTTCGTTTGAAAGAACTATGGCAGATATTACAATTGTATTTCCTTCCTACTTGACAGTCATATCTTTTATGCTTGTACAAGGACGCCTTTTTGTGATAAATTCTGGAGCATTGGTCACAGTTGTAGATTTCTTCTGAAAAATACTTTGAATTAATGAAAATAATTGAATCATTCAGCTGAGAGAGCTTACAGCTCAAGATTAAAAAAAATCAGAAATCACCTTATTCATAGAGAAATCCAAATGAGTGATTTCCTTTGAGTCCCATTGAATTTTTGTTAAAAAAAGATAAATAGTAATATTATATCAACATCGGACAGAAAAGGGTAGGTGACAGATAATATTCATAACCATAGGAGAAGAAATCATTAAAATAAGGAATTTATTCCAAGAATCACAGGATGAAAAGCTTTTGGAGTTATTGAGACCCTTTGAAAATTTACAATTCTTGCATTGTACCGTAAAGGGTAAGTGGACAATTGGCAGGGTCATAACTTGAGAGGCCATTTAAATCCCATTAAATAATTTCAAGTAACGTACAATCATTCAAATTTGGGTGTAGAATGTTATCTCCAAGACCTTTGAATTACAAAGAACAGCCTGGTTGTTTGACGCTATGTTGAAAAGTTTTTAAAATATATTCAAATAGTGGAATTTATATTGGTATATTCTTTGTATTAGGTAATTTTATACAAAAGCAGTACCTGTGGTGGAATAAATGAAGTATAAATAAAATTAAGAGATTTGAGTTTATGCGATTATACAGGTGTCCCGAAATAAATGCAACAATATTTGGTCACAGCTTCTTGAGATATTCCATATCAAAAATAAATTCATATTAATATATTCAGAAAATTCTCAGGAGAAGGTTCATTCACACGAACTGTAAGAATTTAAAAGAAATTATGCATGTGATTGAGTCATTTTAAAACAAGTAAACTCTAGAAGAAATTTAATATATTTTATCAAGTGAAAGAAAGTTATCGAAATGAATTTTATTGAATACTCATTTTTACAATACGCTTACAACAAAAAGAAGCATCGATAAGGTACTTATTTTGATATATATATAAGAACACCGAAAAAATTTCCTGCACATAGGTACGAATGTATCCAATCAAAGTGTTTTTAACATTATTTATTCGAATAAAAAATGGCCAATAAAATACGAAATAAGAAATAATAATTATCAAAAACAGTAAAAAATATGGCACATAAAATGACTAGACATCGGCAGTACAACATTCTGAATTTCTGAAGCAATTTCAGACTGTAGACTTTCTGTAGAAGCGATCGCTTTGAAAAAAAATGTTAAAACCTAGGTATGGCAAATTTGAACCATTTAGATTTCAGCAAACAAATCCCATTTACAGTGCAAACAATAAGGAACATGTTACTTTTTATGTAACGAAATAAATATCTATAGAATATTCATCATCTGACTGGAAATAAAACTTGAAGGCACTCTCATATTTGAATCTGAAACTAAATGCTTCAAATACATATGTATAATGATAACATAATGAAGGTAATCAATAATGTTGAAAATTTGTTGTTCGTGACTAGAATATATCTTTGGGCGTAACGGCACAAGTCTTAAAATAAACTTTTGTCATATGAAATATGTTCATATGTTTCAAAACAAGTGGATTAACCCCAATATTTATAAGGGGTGGTTGTGACTAGTTGAACTTATGTATTAGAAGAAGACATCTTTGTATTGGAGTTTAAAAAAATAGTACAGAACAAAATATAAGGAATAAGGGCCGATAAGTTGTACTGGGTAATAGTTTATTTATTCAAGCAATTATATGACGTCAAGGCGATCGCTCAGTATTGAAAACTGTATCCGCGTTCACAAACCCAAGAAGAAAAAAAACCAACGATGGCTGAATCTCGAAGAGAATGATTTGGGGCTTTTGTAATCAATATTGAATTCTCTGTGCTGTTTGCTGAAATATCGATAATCACTCACAAAATAATCTACTTCCAGCTCAGCCAGAAGCAGTAACAGGAGAAATTTAAGTAAATTTGAGTTAAGAAAATATTCGAAGATGCATGTACGACTATTTTTCTTCAATTTACACCCTATTGAAGTTCCCCTAAAAATAGGGAGTTTCTCCACTAGATTATGATGCAAGCGATAAGAAGGAGGACAGTTTTGACAATCTGGCAACGATGTATCCAAATAGTTCCTGACGTCATGATACTGCTAAAATAAATAGACTATTTTTGGTGATCATTAGAACGTCATAGAGCGAGATAGAGACTTGTTTATCTGTTAGGTCATTTTTCTCCGGATTTATCAGATCTAAAGATATAAAAAAATCCACTAATGGGTGTATCAATTATCTTTATCCATATAACATGTAATATTGGAATGAGATCAAAAATCTCATTTGTTTTTGTTACTTGTGCTTAATACGAAGGAAAATTTCAGTTGTATTCTCTTCAATCATTAGGATACACAAAAAGCAATGATCAATATACAGGGTGTTCACTAAGGATTATGCGAAAATGCAGGAGGTGCTTACTTGCCTGAAAACCTTAAGATTTTTTTTAGAAGCTTCTGCTTAAGAAATATCGAAAATTTTAACGAAATACCTATATCTAGCCCCCTTCACTTTTATTGACGAAAATATCTCAGGAGCGGCAAATACGTGACCCCAAGTTTCCTCAAGAAATATCAATGTTTCCGAAATCCAGACAAGTTATTACCTCCTGTATTTTTGCCTCATCTTCACTAAACACCCTGTAAATCTACGGAACTGTCGAGCATAAGCTGAGAATGACCTGAGATCTTTACTTTTCAATTTCAGGGAATTGTAGTAGTATAATACATTGTGTTCTCTCTTCATTATGCCTTAAGTATACTCCATTCACATTTATTTTATCAGTCGGTTGGCCATAAAATAATTTTCTCAAGTTTTTGTAACTAGAACGGAGTAAGGTTGGCACTCATGAAATGTCGTTAATTTCATAACGGCGTTGCCACAACTAATATCAATTTCATTACGAAAATGCCGAAAATGATTGAAAAAGGGAGAAGACAGGGTTTCAGGAAGTGCTATTTAGAATTCAGGTCAGCTCATTCAAATAGGTATACCCTGATATTATAAAATCCACAATACGTCAGACGGTAGCGAACATATTCACTGTAAGAGAATTTATATAATGTTTCATCTGAATCTAAACGATTTATATTTCAGCTGAATATTTCCACAATCAGAAAGATTGTGAATGAAGAGGATGACAAAAAATTTCCTTCTATTGAAGACCCAAATGGTGGCATTCGAGAATTTTATGGGTGAATTAATGCGAAAAGTTCAACAAATACCTAATTATTATTATTGTATCAATGTATTAAAACTTCCCTTAATTCCTTTTACTTATATTGGTGCAAGATAATTTTTGTTGAAGAATTTAACATTCTTGTAAATATCTGTTAATTCCTTCGAGAGATACCCATTCCCAATCATTGCATCACATGCATTTCATCTTCGGGTTAATACTTTTGAAATCTACAACTAATGTATCGTATTCAAACTTTAACCAAAGAAGATAACGAACATTAACCCTTCTCAAGCTAGTGCATATATTATGATATTATACTGATCTCTTGTATTTTCCATGCAAATAACTGGATTTGGTATGCCTTCAATCAGTTTGTATAAACTTCAATTATGTTCGTTACATATTTTCGGGAGAGATTCGACATTGTGATAAAATACGTAGTAACAGAAACTTTTACGTGAAGAACGGCCAACATAGCGTGGATTTAAAACCCAAAAATGTTTCGACAAGCGTCATAAACCCACATTTTCGTACTATGAAAGAAATGTGTCTAATTTCCATGGCCAACCAAGTGCTAAAATAAAAGTGAATGGAGTATAGGTTTGAAAAATAACAATCTTTGTTAAAAGATCCTCATTAATCGTTATCGTTACTGTGTTGCCTTTTTCGCAGTTTCTGTATGAAAATGTCATGCGTGTGTCTCATGTGCTTGAGCAGAATATAACCGTGCTTGAATTTTTTCGAACAGATCTGACAGGAGAAAGAGGGACTCTGTCCACAGTCGAACCGAAGATGGCGACCGAGGGTTTTCTTCTGCAAATAGGTTTTCTGGCACCTGGCGCATCCGTAGCGGACGCCTGTGTTGTAAACTTTGAGTTTACTATACTCCTCAAAGTTCGCAGCGTAAAGCACCACATCTGAAACAGTCTCTTCATTATTTCAACAGCACGAAAACGGATCTCGATTACTAGTCACACTCACAAATCCAAACAATGCACTCAATAGCTTATCGGAAAACGTTCCACTCTAATCAAGGCTGCTTAAAAACTGAAAAAATTAAGCTGGAACAAATATAACACAAAAACATAATGGAAAATAAAAATTAAGCGAAATGGCAGGCAACTCAAAATCTATTTGGGATAGTCAACAGAAAAAATCAACTTTCATCAGCTTTTGTCAGTTCGAAAAAACTCAAGAATAATGGCATAACGATATAAACATAAAACATTGACACTTTTCATAATGAAACTATTCGAACGATAAACACAATTTTATTATTTCCTTATATATGTACATGTATCCCACACTACATTGGTTCATATTTGCAATCAATGGACAAATCATTATCACTACTTGGACGCGAATAATAATTTTTCGGCGATTCCTCCTTATGACCTTGAACGTAATGCCTTTTGAGGTTATACATTCTGTTCGTTACGTAACCACAATTATATTTACATTCCAAGTTCATAACGGCCACACTTTTACAGTTCCTTTTGAGGTGTGTCTCCAGACATCGGTCATTTTTGAACAAACGTTTGCAATATAAACAAGTCCTTACTCCATTACCTGAAACGGGGTTAATTAGTCCAGGCATAAAAAAATCGTAAGACCTACTTACAATAATCACAAGAAAGTTTAAATTACAACCAAATTATTAAAGACTTATTATCGAATAATCTCAATAAGATCACTTAATTATTAGGTTAGGAAACAAAAGTTATCCTGCTTTGAAAATGAAAGAAGGCAAAAAAAACAAGTATACACATATCTCGAATTTGGGACACGCTGCCTAATGTTTTCGTAAATCAAAAACAGCGCAATTTGAAACACTAATCGTTCTGTCAGAGCTATAAACTGAATTCATTCCATAGTTGAGACACACACTGTATATATGGTTTTTGTTTTTTCAAAAAGTATACAACCACCTATGTTTTTGGAATTTTCATTATGTAGAACAAGTTTTTTTTACCCAACTCAGAGATGAGAGGAAATAAATAAAAAGAATAAGTAAGTATCTTTAAAAATAACTTTAATAAACACACTTTAGAAACAATCTTAGACCTAAATATGAATTAATTGAATTGTCCGTAATCTTTATGCTTAATCAAAGAATGAACTTTGAGAGAATAATGTCTTTTGCTGGAGTATGGACACAGAGGACATGTGAATTTTTTCTGCTTGCCACAGTCCAATCGCCTGTGACAGCTCAGTGAGTTTTTATTCTTGAAAGTTTTTTGGCAGTCTTCACATTGCCAATCTGAAAGAAATTCAAAATCGTCAATAACACCCCAGTGTATAATGGATGAAAATTTCAGCATCTTCATAAAACGGTATAAAACTTTTCCTTATGTTTACACAAGAATAGATAAACATGGAAAGAGCAAAGGAAGGCAAAATAATGATTATAAAATAAAAATAATTAAAACGATACGTGCCTATTCTCAAACAACTCCATGTCTATTCCTCAAATGTGTTTTAAGGTTGAACTTTCTTTTCGATTGAAAATTACAGAAATTACATCTATATTGGTTGGCAGGAACTCCACAATCGATCTGCTTGTGAGATATCAGTGCAGTTACTTTGTTATATCGTTTACCACATCTGTCACATTGTAATCCTAAAATTCTGATATTATGAAAGTGAGAAATAATGATATTTATACAGTATGATTGATGAGACTTGGAAGCACGTGGGATTTGAGAGGATATATTGAAAAAGGAGATACAGGAAAAAGACCTGAAGTTTCTATTCGATATCTGGGTGAAAAAGCAGAATAATCAAACATTCAACAGAAATATTTATTCCTTATAAACAATCAAATTAACAGAAAAATCGCATAGTTGTATGAACTAAAGGGACCATTCATGGTGGAGTCACTGTTGGGCCACGCCTGACCTGCGTCATTATCGGTCGGTAGAATATCCATAGAATTTCGAGTCCAGCCACAGACTTCTCAAATGTGTCAAAATTCGGTCTAAACTGATAGAGCTGAGGTAGATTCACCAATTTTCGATTAATTCAACCTGTCTACCGATAAAAAAGTTATACCGACTGTTTTACTCGTATCTGATCTAAGATAGCTTGTACAGGGTGTCCCAAATTCGATGTCCAATGAGGGGAACCAGAACAACTAGTGCAAAACCGATGACACATTTCCGAGCTCTCCTTCTTCAAAAAAAAAAAAATGGTGATAACCGTAGCATTCTTCGATCTTTCGTTTTTGAGTTATTCTCAGCAAAAATTTAGATTTTGATGATTTCGAGAAGTTCTCATAACTTTCCGTCTTCGAAGTTACAGATCTGTAACTTAAACTTTCTTTAGGCACTTTTTTACGTGGAATCCACTGACAAGCTCAAAATTTTTTTTCCTGTTTTGGATTTAGAAAGTTTGGTTCATCAAAATGCAAACTTTTATCGAATCCTTTATTTTTGAATTGAAAAAAAATCGTTTGCCTGTAGATTCTACATATAAAAGTGCCTAAGAAGGTTGAGGTTTCAGATCTGTAACTTGAAAAACACAAAAATTATGGAACTTTTCCAAATCTTCAAAATTTAAATTTTTGGTAATAGCTCAAAAACGAAGGATCGTTACGGTTTTCACTCTTCTTTGTTTCTCTGAAAACGAGCCGCATCGGTTCGGTTTTGCACTAGCTCTTCTAGTTTCAGAGATTCCCTCACTGGACATTGAATTCGGGACAGCCTGTATATTCAATAGTGATACCACAAGTGAATTAACTTTCGGCTCTACCTTGAATGGCCACTTTAAGAGTTCATCTTGGAACTATTCCAATACTGTAAAAGATGAGGATGTTTACTCCAGATATGTTTCTGAATAGAAACCTTCTGAAACGCTTTTTTATTGCAGAAGTCGCATTTGAAACGAGGCTCCTGTCCGCAATCGTAACGGAGATGATGCATCAAGTTTTTCTTCCACGCGTACAATCTGCCACATTTGTAGCATTTGAACCTCCCTGTAAATAACACGAGATTATCTTGGGTCGGAAAATTATGGAAAAACCAAGAATAAGTTCGGCCGTCAGATGAGTCAAGGGAGGCTAAGCCTCCTCATGCAGCTGAGCACCAAAATTCACAATCACATACATTTCTATAATTTTCATAAATAAATTAAAAACATCAATTTTAGAACGACTGGACTAGATATTCAGATGAAAATCCTCCAATTCGAACTCTGTTCAATCTCCGTGAGGTATTATATTATTGCTATAAAGAGTTCAGTCTTGATCAACTGAAAGATTGATGCAATTGGCAATTTGGCATCAATAGATCCAAATACACTGCGCAAAAAAGTTAACGCACATTCTGAAAATCTCAATTTTAATGAAAGTTAACTCTACATTGACTTTATAACTTATTTTTTATGATCTGTCGGGAAGGTTTTGAACGAAACAAGACACATTAAAAGGAAGAAAAATTCAGGATTTCACCGAATTTTATGTGAAAGAAGAGAAATGAACAATTTTCAAAATACTGAAATGCTGATAAGTGATTTAATACTTGGTATTTCCACCCCTTGCTTTCATTAAAGCTTGGCAATGACGGTTCATACTCAAAATGAGTGATCTTAAAATGTTCTGATCTAATCCTTCCCAGATTTCTCCAAGTTGGATTCCTAAGTCATTAAGAGTAGCTGGATGATTTTCTGAACTTCTCAGCCTTCTATTGAGGTT
The DNA here is from genome assembly GCF_907165205.1 of Coccinella septempunctata. Classification (NCBI taxonomy): domain Eukaryota; kingdom Metazoa; phylum Arthropoda; class Insecta; order Coleoptera; family Coccinellidae; genus Coccinella; species Coccinella septempunctata. The sequence goes on along the minus strand of NC_058189.1, from coordinate 61,699,852 downwards.
TTCCCGAACATGCTCAATCGGATTGAGATCTGGACTTCTTGCTGGCCATTCCATTCGAGAGACTTCAACCTCTTCAAGGTACTTCTGAACGATGCGCGCACGATGGGGTCTGGCATTATCGTCCATAAAAATGAAATTTTCACCAATGTATGGGGCAAATGGCACTACATGCTCTTCAAGAATGTTACTTATATACTTATCAGCATTCATAGCTCCATTATCAACGACCACTAGGTCTGTGCGAGCAGTCAAAGATATTCCACCCCATACCATAATCGATCCTCCCCCGAAACCAGTAGTATTCAGGAAATTGCACTGAGCTGAGCATATCTTTCATGTGGGCGTCTGTATACAAAGGAACGTCGATCACAATGGTAGAGGCAGAACCTAGACTCATCTGTCTCTTTCCCAATCGGCCTCTTCCCAATGGATATGCTTTCTCGCAAAATCCAAACGCGCCCTTCGATGGGCTGGGGTAAGAGCTGGGCCTCTTGCCGCGAAACGAGGCCTTAAATCATATTCTCTGAGGCGATTTCTTATTGTCTGAGTGCTAGTTTGCACCTCATGAGTTTGCTCAAGCTGAATTTGAAGGAGGCGAGCGGTTGCAAACCGTTATCTCAACGAAGAAACTCTCAAGTAACGTTCTTGAATGGCAGTTGTTACCCATGGTCTGCCCTGTCCTGGTCTTCGGACATTCATACCTGTCTCCCTGAATCGCTGCAACATTCTGGACACACTTGTATGGGAAACTCCAAACCTTTCTGCAATTCTTGTGTATGTCCACCCTTGTTCTCGCAAAACTACCGCTTGGGCACATTCCTCTTGGGTCAAATTGCGTGTTTCGCGTTGCATAGCGATCGAGTGTAGAAAATCAAACGAAAGAAAAACTATTGATCACTAGAATTGATCGAGAACAATTGATTTTAGAATGGAGCCAATACATTCAAAATCTGATAATATCATCTTTTTTCATTCCTGCTGGGAAAAAACATCTGTATTGAAGAAAACCGTTAAAAGTGGATAACATATACATGCATAATTCTACACCTTCAGTTGTAGAATAAATTTGAGATTTCCATAATGTGCGTTAATTTTTTTGCGCAGTGAATGATGCAAGAAAAAAAATAGCCATGTTGGTTTCCACATGGACAGTTTGAACAAAAAAAGGCTTATAACAATAGTTCTGAAGAAATGCTCCAAAAACAACAAAAGTTATCCTGAAATAGTACACCACTATTTTTTTTATTCCAGTAGAAGAATTCATTGATATTCACTTGATTGATAAAGAAGTAGCTGAAATTCAAATAAAATATGACAACATTCAAAAACAACAAAGCCTTATGTTTCCCGGGATGTATATTCCTTTAAATTATCGCAGTCGTTTTTAAATATATAGCTATAAATCTTGGTTGGGTATAGCTAAAATTGATGGTAGGATCACAGGAAATATCAGAGGAAAATAAAAATCGATAGAATGAAGCTGAAAGGGTTAACACTTTTTATTTAAATTCTTGGACACTTGCAAGTTCAAATTGAAACTAGGCATTTTATATATAACCATATTTTTCAGAGTTATCAGGTTTGTTCAGGGAACTTAGGATATCGAAAGAAATTTCCTTTCGTATATAGTGCCTGTTGCAATGCTGTTTCAAATTGCACTTCACTTTGGTTTTGAAGGAACATCCAGTCACTGGACAAGAAAACAGAGGCATTTTTCCACACTCAAACTTCAAGTGACGATGCAAAGACTGTTGGTGTCGATAAAATTTACCACATTTAGTGCAAGGATAAAATTTTCCAATATCTGTAAATGTGAAGAATTAGTTATTTCATTATGAGAACTATCCGATATATTGACTAACGAAATGGATTTGCGATGAACGTAATGGTTTATTTGAACAAACTTTTCCTGTATATATACTTCTGTATCATCAAACACTGCCAGAGGTTTGATTTCCTGACAAATGAACACTTCAACTTCTTCATTGTTTTTGTTGGGCAATGCGAAAAGCACTGAGATGATTTTCAGACAGGTGTTCGACTGACGTTACTATAGACTCACCTTTGCATTCGTGTTGGTGAAAGGTAAGAAAGTAAAAAATGCAAGCATCTGAATAATTTTTTTAATGGTCTAATCTTCAGGAGGAAATTTATCAGTTGGAGTATCAGAGATTGGTACATGGGCGTGACGTCTTTTGAGATGCTGCCTGAGGTTTCCTTTGAAGTTTGATTTATAATCGCAGTTTTCTAGGGGGCAAAAAAATTGGGGTTCTTTACCGCACTCGTACTTCTTATGTTTGTTCAATGATTGTGGATGTTTATAACGACGGGAACATTGGGGGCAAACGTAAACTTTGCCTTCTAGATCCCAATCTGAAAAAAAAACCTTGTTAATTCGATGATAACAAAATAATTGAAACGAAACTCACAACAAATTTGGGATCTTTGCACACCAAATTTTAGTGACACACTGAAATGAATTAGTGTAATGTTTCGAAAAAATCACTTTATCTCTATTACATGATGACACCATAAATATGAAAAATTGTTGAATGTCAAAATATTTTATTACTCAACATATTCTCCTCTTAATTGGATACATTTATTACAGCGAACCTGTCTCTAGACCTTTCAAAAAAAAATGTTTCTTCTTGCTCTGCAAACCAGACACCACAGCTTTTATACTTTTATTATTACTTTTATCTTTTTATTATTTTATTTATTCTTACACAATATTTTTTTTATAACTACTAATTACTAACTGGTCTAGTCTAACTAGATATCAATACATCCTCGTATGTCTTTATCAAATTCCGTATTCATAATATTGATTCGATCGTATATATCAAAGTAAGTATGGGGACGAAAAGTACTTGCCTTCAAAGATAGTCGACTTTTTATTCGGAAATTAGCAAGTAAAACGTCATTTTTAGTTCAGGTCGACGAATAAATTGTTTATATGGATGGAAAAACCGAAAAACCGGCGTTAGGAAGATATGAAAATGGAATTTTCAGTTAGACGTTCAACGAATACAAAAAATTACGTAATTATATAATAAGGCCAATGAAACAAGCAATTCTTTATAAAATTTAACTTTAATTCATAACTTAATAACATCAAAACAAAAACTTATTCATAACTTCATTAGAAAATTCTCCTACTAGATTAAATTTTGACGTCGTGTCAAAGAGAACAATAATTGATAAATTAGTAACAACATTGAATGAAAAACTTTTCTGTTTATAATAGAAAATATAAATTCGTTCAAGTGCGGTATGGGATTTCCAATAACATGAAATAAATATATGTAGAGTAGGTATACTGTAGTCAACATAAACAATGATGAAATCGTAGTTATTTTTTGAGCTCCAGATATTTTTTTATTCGTTTTTACTCTATTTCCCAAGGTTCATTTTTTCTTAAGTATCTTTGTCTGTCCATTTCCTTTCGGCGTGCGTACTTTTCAGGGTCATTTTTTATACGTTGATAATATGTTAATTTTTCTGCACTAGGTTTTTTTCTCGGATATTTCTTGGTCGTCATTTTATGCAGCCGGCCTGTAAAGAAATTTTACGTGCTCAATTTTAACACCTACGGTTTCTAACTTAAGATAGCAAATATTTATAGTACCAAATAAATAACTATTAAAGTTTTAGCTGTATATATTTGAGGTTACTATAATTCTGAATTTCGAAGAGATTTTTTCTATTTCTAGTATTATCGTCATCCCATCCTCGAAATATTTTATCGCAAAGCGTATGTTATACGTCGGAAAAAAAAAAAAAAAAAGGTTTTTATATTTCAATAGTGATCAGTAGATTATACGGAATTACATATTCCATATTCAAAAATAGGCCCTCCAGATCCAAAAACTAGACATTTGGAGCTTCAATTTTCGTTTCCCAGATCTGCTGTATCTAGTACAGTTTTTCTTCTTGTTACAGACTGTTGAAAATCACCGAGAAATTCTGATTAATTTTTTCCATTAGTGTAGTTGAAGAATTCGATCACATTTGTCATAATATCCAAAGATATTACATGTGTAATATCTCTGATAATATCTATAGTAAGCACTAATCAACCGAACCTAACCACACTTAGAGTGGAACATGTTTTTGAACACAAATTATATACAGGGTGAGTTTTTAACTCATACAAATATTTCAACAGTAGATTCTTGAGGTCAAAAGAAACACTTTTTTCCTTCACTATTTTTTCCAAATCGGTTCCATTCAAAAGATACAGGCTGTTGAAAAACCATAAAAAAATGTTTATCTTTAGTTCTATATCGCAAACGGTTTTATCGAAAGAAATGAATTTCGGAATATAGTTTTTCATTTATTTGATGAATCTTTATCGAACACAAGATATCACTCACATTTTTTATCAGGGCCGAACCGTATACCTGTATACAAATTATAGAAAGATCCCACCTTAGATTTCACTATTTAATATTTTTCACTAAAATAAAAATCGAAATAATGAAGTAAGTAATTAAGTAAGTAAGTATTTATTTGATGCTATTTACAATTTCACTTTGTATTGCACAAGTCAACCAAGGAAACCTCATTGATTTATTTAAATATTGCTGCGACGAAAATATATTGGGACATATAATATGAACTACAAAGAAATAAGTCCGTCATGAAAAACTGTTGAATAAGGCACATTCATATGATTGATAATGTCATTATTATATTCATTGTTCCAAATAAGTTCAAAACTTATGGATCCCTGCCATGATGCATCCTTATATGTTTAGTCATATTTCCAGGTATTTTACAGGTGTATTCACAGTGGCAGCACTTGAATTGGGGCGGCTTTCCACATTCGTACTTTTCATGTTTTCCTAAAGAAGCTTTGTGTTTGTAGCATCTACCACATTTCAAACAATAGAATCTGGCTGAAAAAGAGATAGGTTAGTGGAATGTGGATATGGAGGAAAATATACTATTATCATACTCACAACTGAGTTGGTAAATTCGTTTTTTGAAAGTTTGGTCGTGATTCGGAATGGAAGAATTAGAAAAAATAGAATAAAAGTATAGGGATGACATCGATGTGGAGATCACTAAAACATAGTTATAAAAATGAATATATTTATTCTCTACCAAACTACCCAACAAACATAAAAATATCGTATGTTTTTATAGAATTTTCCACATAGAAATTCATTGAAATATCAACTACCATGTCTTCTTATCACTATGAAGGCATTTTTGCATTTTATGAGCTATTAAGCTTGAGTTGTATTTGTATGTTTTATGGCATACAGAACATTCATAGTTTCCTGAAATATAATCAAAATATGAAAATACTGGAGGGAAGTATTAATTAATCAGCACATTACCCAATTTTCAGTTGTTTTTTAGTCAATTAATGAATGAGACGAGGTAAACGCAAAAACTTCTACATGAATCCTTTCCTCACAGCAATATGAGAGGTAATATAAATGAAAAGTTTACTCATTATGCGAAAAACATTTTATTACTGCAACTCACATGGACTGATATTATAAAATGATTTTTTTATTGTTTTGCCTTTAGTTGAATTCTTGCAATTCTATGAGAAAATTAAACAAGAAATAAAGTTTACCGGCCCAATTATTTCAGACAAATGAAATAAATGGTTACTAAGTTTATGCAGTCAATTAACGATTTCGGCAATAGTCATATTGCAAAGAGTTTTACTCAAGAAATTCCTAATCCTTAAAGCGTTATCTGTCGATTCGTTATTTGAATATAAAGGAGTGAAGTACTTCCAAATGTCATAATAAAATCTCAAATGTTCGAAAACATTATGATAATTTAACGGTACTGTAAAGGAACTGTACAGCTTCAAATTTTCGGGGTTTATTTTGAGGGTTAATTTTAAACGAAGTTAATCATTATCTTGTCTCTCCTTGCCTAGATCATAAGATTCAAAAATTCGGTTGTTGTTTTCATCTTCATTAGGATAACTGTCTGGGAAAATCAAAGGCATACAAATCCCTAAATCTTATAGTGATATAGAGATGAACTTATTAAGCTATGGCTTCGTATGGGAAACCACCATAACTTTTTTCAAAGCCGCTATTCTCAAGTAGCACTCTAATTGTCCTGACGCTCACTAAAATACATTCACATTTTCCATATGTTTCACTGGTTCTTAATGTCCTCGAAGTAAACTTTATTCCAATAATTCACGCGATTGTCCATACTCAAATTCCGATGTCTTGAGTGAAAGATGTGGCGCTTCAAGGAAGTCCTGACCTTACATTTGAACTCACAACTATCTACTGGACACTTGTAACGAGGCTCCTTCAAACATTCTCTTCTCAAATGAGCTTTCAGGTTACATTCGTATTTATAGTAACGACCACACTGCATACATTGGAATTTACCTAAAAAAATAATGATTATTGAAAAAAAAAAGTGCACGACTATATAAACACCAAAGGACTAACAATCGTCATAATACACACAATAAAATCGTTCACTTTTACAAAATTAAAAAAAAAATATAAATATAAATGAAGGACATGCATTTGCTACTGGATATCTGACATGAGGTTCGTTTGAAATTGAAATTTTTGATAGCTTCTTTTTTCCTTTAACACTTACCTGGTGTTACTCTAAATACGAAGGATTTAGACTTCTACAGATTATTTCAGGGAAGGAAACAAATATTCAGGTTGTCATTTTATGTAGATATGATATAAAAATTTAGTGTTATTGAAACGAAATAGAAATCCAGATACCTACTAGATGACAATTGACCAGGTGTTTCGTTTCAGCAATATGCTCCACTCACCTGAGTTTTGAAACATTTTCGAATGTTTTTCATACCTCCTATAACTTCGGAGATATGCCAATGGCAAGTTTTTGAAAAGCTTCTCCGACCATTTATAAACAATATCCAACCAAGAAAAGATGTGGAAATAAGAAAAAGTAGTAGGAACAGAAAAGAGAAAAATCAATCTTCTTCATGTTATGCAAGTAATATTATATTTTATTCCTGTAGTTCAGATCTTTTCAAAAGAAAAAAACACATATTCAGACATTTCCCAAAGGATCAATACACATAAAACGTTCAATTTGTGGATCGGTTCTCATGTAAGGTTTCCGTATGGTGAAGCATTTTGTACTTGTATTTGAAAGTTTTTCCACAATATGAGCAACTGTAATATCCTTTCTTCGTGCACTCATATCTCTGGTGACGCAAAAGTGAACTCTTGTACTGATAACTCTTTGAGCATCTGGGACAATCAAATGAATTTCCTGAAATGAAAAAACAACATGGAGACTAATAAATGGAGACAACACAAAATGAAAATGATGAGAATCAGTACAATTCCTCAATTGAGAGATTTGTAATAAATATTTTCGCTAGAATGTTTAAAATATAATGAGGGGTCCTCACACTCCATCACACTTTGCAAGAAGTGTATATGCTTATTTTATGTGAAAATAGATAGTTTCGCCTTCCTTCAGAAAATATGAAACACTTGAATTAAAATACCTACATAATATAAAAAGAACAATATTTGCCAAATGAATATCTCTTGCATAGACGTTGTTGTCATAGTCTTGTTGAAATGTCCAATGACATGTTTGCAACTACACCAATAACAGGATTTTTTCAATTCTCATCACATCACAGATGATTGCCACAAACTTTTCACGAAGATGAGTGTTCAAATCCAATGGGCACATGGATATCACTGCCATCTACCTCTATTGAGGTTTTAGATCTTAGTCTTTAGAAACGCTGCTTAAACTGACCATTAAAATGAGCTTTATATCGCATGTAACGTTTTGATCTTTTTACAGAGGCAAGGCAATAAAATTGGGGAAAAATAGTGCTGCTATGAGCTCCAATATGATACGAACTTGGCCACAGTAAATAAACAAAATCAAACCTAAACAAACTCAATCAAAGCAGAGGTAAATAAATTTCAGAATCATAGCTTGAATAAAAACAATTTATTAATCAATATTCGATTATAAACATAAAATGTCAGATATTTCAATGGGCGATACTTCAATTGAGTTCTTTTCCCTCAAAATAATATTGTTTAGAGGGAACTGCGTCTTTTGGAGCGTTATGCACGGTGAAAAAATGTGTCTCCATGTTATGTTTGTGTTTGAACACCTTCTGACATAGAGGGCAAATGTGGGTTCCTACTTTGTTACACTCATACCTCTTGTGGCGATTCATTGTACTCTTGTATTTATATGATCTATTGCATCTTGAGCATACGTAGTTGCCTTCTGAAAAATACACAAATTAAAGGTCCATCTCAACATACAAACCTAAGAATAGCATAGCATAGTTCTAAAGTTACAAAGGTACCTATTACACCACCTCATTTGTTCTCAAATATTTGATTGAGTTATGAGCTCCATACAATCTTCCGAAAAGCTTCCAAGATTAATACCTACACATTTCAATCATAGTAATAATTGTAACTGCAGCTTCAGGTCTAACTTGAATTATCTAGACAAGCAGTGACTTTTTCGCAATACAATATTAGCTAAGAAAGTATTGAAGCATCGAAAAATTCAATGAAATAGGACATAATTTGTAGAATTTCAAATAAAACACTGTAAATTTTATGGTTGAAATATTTTGTAATGATACAATCTGTATATGGAATGAACTGTAAATACGTATGAAAAGTGTAAACGAATAGTTGCGGAAAAATTCAAGGGGTGGTTCCTTACTAAAAAAATTGTTTGGGTCCTATTTATTTTTTCTCAGCAACCAGAAAACTGATAGAAATTAAATTTAGCAGACATTATATGGGAACATGAAAGCAATACAAAAAATTTGGGTGATGTCATCATGATATCCGCTCATTAGGTTAAGATCGAAGATAATTCCAGCCTATATGACTTTTTTGACGTTCTTGCTGATATTTTTTTCTCAAAAACCAAGTTAGCAAGAAACTATTACGGACGTTATTCTGTCAAAATGAATCAAGCTATCAAAAATAAATTTTTCAATGGTATAATATGAATAAAGTGAAAAATTTCGTGCGAAACAAATATTAGGGGTGGTTTTTTCTACCCCTTGGTAGTTATACCAACGGAAACACCACCAAATTTTATTTTGACTTCCTTGTCGCTCCCATAGGATGTCAGCAAATTGTTATTCCCACCAGTTCTCTGGTTTCTAAGAAAAAAATCAAAAATTGCTTTTCAGGTGCCATCTTTGAAATTGAATAATAGTACGACAATGAAACTAATTTCAAACCTTTTTTATTCAACAATCAATGAGCTTATTGTCTATTAGAGAAATTCATTATATTAAGAGTGTTTCAGTGGTCAGTTCAGAAAGGGAAAAGGTATATCTTACGTCAACTGATTTATATGGGGTCATCATTAAAATTCAATTCACTCAGCTCTTCAGTTCGGAAAGCCAAAATTTTTTTTATTCGTGGAAAAAAAATTTGAAAAATTTTTCAGTGAAAAACTAATGCTCGTTCGTGTTATTCACTTTCCGAGGTGGAACGATGTTTTCAAAGAATTTCCACCAGAAAAAATTTCTCGAAAAGTCTCGCCATTCCCTACAATTCGAAACCTGCTGATATTGAAACAAGAAATTCTCCAAGTGCTGCCATCTTTTCGACGAAAGTGGAAACTATTGAAATATTAGTAACTTCTACTGATCGTTCGAGTGTTCTGGCAACACCCCACATTTTGGTAGTCTTTCCCCCCCTTACGTCTTATACGGATAGCGAGAAAGTCTCGTGGTATAAACTCGTCTTAATTACTCAACTAAGTGGTGAAGAAATTACACCTTATTCTTCATGTGTTTATTCATATAAAATGCAGTTACTGAATGAGAAAATGATTAATAATTGCAAATAGCATGAATTCGTCAGTTACTACAGATTAATTTCCGTTATTTTTTTTCACACTTGTGAAAAAAATATAACTACAATATGTAAATTAATTATTTTTCAAACTTTGGCCATTGCAGCACGAAAAAACAATCGAATTTCTTCCTTCTTCTTCACTCTTCACATAAATAACTATTGTTTCACGTTTAACGAAGGCTATTCTATTCCGGTTTCTTTTTTTTGGCGTTATTTGAGATTAGGGCGTTCTTCGAATTGCTGTGCACCGAGAATATGTGAGCTTCCATGTTATGTTTGTACTTGAAAACCTTCTGGCACAATGGACAAACATTAGTCCCAACTTTGTTACATTCATATTTCATGTGACGATTCCTATTATTCTTATACTTATAGGCTCGGTTGCATTTGGAGCAGACATATTTGTCTCCTAAAAATAAAGAAAATTAAGTAATTCAAATCGAAAAATTAAAATTTGAGAATACTCTCGATAAAACTTGAAACATTTTCCCACACAAACAATACATAAAGTTTTTTTCAGTTCTGCAAAATTTTTCATTTATCTAACTGAATACGAATATTAATGCAATCATCGGCTGCAGTATCAGAGTGCACAGGTAGGTAGTCCAAATAAATAAACATAAAGATAATTTCAAAGCAAAAAAATATAATCTTTAGTTAATAAAACGTTAAACAGTAGTCGCAAAAAAACAAACGGAACACTATTACTGAGAATGTATAACGGAGTAACTGAGTACACATTTTTTGAGGTGACTATGCATGTTGACTTTTTGTTTGAATCTTCTCTGACAATATTTGCACTGAAACATTGGTTCAATCTGACACTCATATCGTAAATGGCGCCTCAGATTGTTAAGATATTTGTAGTAGTTCCCACATCGTTCACATCGGAAATTTTTCTCTGAAAAGTAAAAAATTTAATGAGCACGACCAAAGAAGAAATAAAAGAAAAATTCTAAATGCGTCAATAAATTTGAAAAACTAAACTAAAACAAGTACCACTATGAGTATTACCACTAAACATGTTTAGCTTTCACAGAAGCTTCTTCAGGTGATACTAAGTTTCTTGTTCGCAACGTAATCATATATGATGATTTAACAGAATTTTTTTTGCGTCAGAGATATAATTCACGAGGCACAAAATCAATTTTCATGCAAGCGCTATTTCCAAACATGGAAAACTTTTGAGGACAGTACTTCCTGGTCCATAATTAGAAAAATATTCAAAGGTAAACAGTTTTTTGATAGGTGTAGATCAAGAAAAAGTGGTCCACACATCACACACTATATTTGAACAATCTACAAATTTACAAACATAGAAAAGCACTATTTCAAAAACATGCGTTTATCGTCAACGCTCATGTGGACTAGATAATGCGATTTCAAATGTCCCTTCTGTTTAAACCTCTTTGGACAGATCTCACAACAGAATTTGGGTTCTTGGTTGCATTCATGTCGTATATGCCTCCATAAGTTATTCTTGTATTTGTATTGCTTATTACATTGATGACAAGTATAAGATGTCGATGATCCTACAAAAGAAAAATATATATTCAATATCGCAAATTAGGTAATGTACATAAAACGCACTGTAATTCCTCGACATGAACATTTATAGTGCTTTTTCACAAAAAGTCATCAAGCATTCTTCCATTCACAAAATTGAAATCGAAAAAAAGCAATCACTAAGAAACACAAAAACAAGCTTTCGTTCAATACTGAATCTTTGAAAACAAAAATCAAAACAAATAATATCTACAAAATATGATTACAGAATCCTCACAGAAATATAGAAACTGTATATGATGCCAGTAAAAGAATAAACAAATTATATTTCAACAAAAAAAAACGTTCTGCTAACATTGGATATTGAGAAAACAAGTTGAGAGTTGCATCGAGAATGGAAACATTGCAAAATTTATTGGGCTATTTCCTGCCTGTCGATATATTCTACAAAAATTAGACAATTAATTTTCCATCATCAAGAATTTCACAAGAATAAAATGTATTGAAAAGAACCGTTATCACTCCACACAAAGGCATTTTCTCTTCTTATGTTATTTTATAAACCGATGTTTTTGATTAGTCTTAATGCACGATTTTTTCTAAAACACTATCATTTCACATTTTTCCATCCATATGAATCTTCGAATTGTTGATTCGCTTTTGATGACTTGCTAAAGAAAATATGTATTGTATAAATAAGATTTATTGAATCTCTGTAACACTAGAGACAGAAAAAAAAATATAAAAAAATTGTTACTCTCGTGAACATTCCTGCAAATCATAAAATAGATCATACGAAATAAATGATTCTCAAATCCAGGAGGCACAAAAATCAATACTGAAAAAACTATTCAATCAAGTGTATAGCATTATAGTAATTCGATGCCGCTTTATGTTTTTCAATTGATGCTTTCGTTTAAATTTCTTGGGGCACAAATCACAACCGAACTGCGATTTTTCATTGCCTGCACTCAAACTTCAAATGACGACTCAGGCTTCTATATAACTTGTAGGACTTTCGGCATTCAGGGCATGTGAAGCGTGCATCTGCAACAAAAAATTTTAGACCGAACACATAACTCATCTCAATGAGCCCCCTCAACTGCCAAATTGAAATTCCTAGTTCCTCATTAGTTTGTGGGCACTCATCTCGTGCATCTTTAAATTGAATTTATGAAAAAACTTCCTGGGGCAAAGCTGGCATGATATTTTCGGATTTTGCTGACATTCCAGTTTCTGATGTCTCGAGAGATTCCTTTTGTGCTTGTAAGTTTTATTGCATGATGTACAGGAGAATCTATCTGTAAAAAATGTGGAGTAAAGAGAAGAACACAAAATCACTTGACCGAAAGAAAATCTGGAGCTTTGTGAGCTCATATTCACTTTCATAATCAAGAACAATTACTCCTGGCAAAAATGAAAAATATGGGTCTACTAATTTTGACTCGAGAATCTGTGACAAAATTTTGACAGATTAATTTCGAGAAACATTGTATAGGGTGTCCCAAATTCCGGTCCAGTGAGGGAATCTCAGAAACTATTTATTTATTTATTTAGCGTATGGCTAAAGTTCTCATAACCTATTTGTCTTAGTTACAGATCTGAAACTTGAACCTTCTGCAGGCTTTAATACGTAGAATCTACTCACAGAAAATTTTCTTCAATTCAAAAATAACAAATTCAATAAATGTTTGCATTAAAAAAAAACAAAAGTTTGCCTAATAAATCGAAATATAGAACAGAAAAAAATTTGAAGCTGGTAAGTGGTTTCGGATCTGTAACTTCAAAGACAAAAAAGTTATGAGAACTTTTCGAAATTGTCAAAATCTAAATTTTTACTAATAACTCAAAAACGAAGATTCGTAGAAAGCTGTGGTTTTCACATAGTTTTGTGAAAATTTGGCCCAAGAATAATTTACGCAGACACCAATTTAAAAAATTTTCCACTATTTTTATTCGATCAAAAATATTTGGAAAAATATTTACTAATAACTCAAAAACAAAGATTCGTAGAAAGCTTTGGTTTTCACCATTCTTTGTTTCCCTGAAAAAGAGCTAGGAAATGTGTCACCGATTTTGTTTTAGCTATTCTGAGAGTCTTTCACTATACATCGAATTTGGGACACTCTCCACAGATTTGGTTAAGATTCATGAATATACAGTATCAAGTGCGAAATACTTAACTGTAGTTTCTGAAACTTGAGGTTCTTCAAAAAGAAAACATGGAGTAAATATATATTTTATTTATTTAATACTGTTTGGTTACAAAGGTACTAAATGGTAGCGAAAACGAACGACTTAAGACAAATTCACATGAGTTTCAGTTAGCTTAGCCCTATTATTCCGTCATATTGAAGATTCAGTGAAATTCTAGAGCTATACACACGAAAATTTGTCTTCAATTCAAATTCAAAATGGTAAAATTTTCCAATATGTCGTTTCCGAATAAAAAACGACAAAATAGGAACTACTCATCAGTGAATCACACAAGCTTTCTACTATTCAAAATACTTGAACGATACAAGATAGACGAGCTTCCTAAGCTCGCTGTGACTAGATAGTGTAGGGAAAGGCGATAAATATACTTATTTAGTAATTATAGAGGGAGATGCATATAAAAAAGCTTATCTGGCACATTTCCAATGAAAGGAACTGTCCAAGAATCAACGAGATAGCTCAATATTCATTTTAACGAGGAAAAATTCAAAAATGGAATTTCCTTGAATATAAATGAGAACTTCAAACCGATTTAATTTTTCAAGACCAGTAGACAAAATGATATTGTCACAAAATCAAATTCAACCCATTTCAAAGTTTGGAAATACTCCAGATGAACTGTTTTATGTGCTCCATCTGATTATCAATGAACTAATAATTTGTAATCTCATGATTTGTAAAGGCGGTTTCAATAAGAAAAGATTTGAATTGGCATCATTTTGACTGTCACGATGACACTTTAATTATGTAATGGCAGATTGACAGGTGACATATGTATGTTGGTTATTAGCATAGAACTATAAAGATAGTCATAGAATTATGTGGTTATTTGTATTATCTAAACATAAACTGTAATATTGCGCACTTGAAGTATATTGACATTGACACATATCTTTTCTGATCTGAATCTTGCACTCTTATTGAAACTTCCTTTTTATGTGCTATCACTGTTGTCCATACATTCGCAATGATTGAAAATAATCATCGAGGTTCATCATTTCCATTGAAAGCATGCGCGAATATTTTCTTTCCTTTCAACCGAAGGAAACGTTTTTGTGCATAAATATGCATTCGTTTCTGCAAGAACAACATGACAATATCACCCATGATTAATTGAAATTGAATTCCGTGCCAAAGAGGTTGAGATGCCTTCTGAGATGTGTTTTAAGGCTTGACTTGTGCTTGAATTTTCGAGCACACGCCTGACATGAGAGCTGTGGTTCCTTCTCACACTCGAGCATTATATGCCTATGAAGATTTCGCTGATACTTGTAGTGTTTCGAGCATTTTGCACAGACGAAATCACCAGGTCCTGAAATGAGTCTGTTGTAGATTAAATGGGGTTTCACATAATTTTGTGGGAATTTGGCCCAAGAATGATTCACGCAGAATTGAAAAAATTGTCCACAATTTTTATTCCACCAAAAATATTTGCAAAGCAAAAGATTTATTCCAAAATAACACCAACACTAGGAAATCCACGAATATTTCAGTTTGACCCCAGTTTGTGAGGTGAAAATAACCAACAAAAGTTGAACAATTACCTCCTGAAAAATAACTTCAGCATAGGTAAATGGCTCAGAAACATTTGGAATATTTTTTGGAGTTTTCGAATAAGAGACAATTCAGAGGTAGAATTTTATTGTTACCCTGAACATTATCGACTTCTCATGTGTTCAAAACTATAATTATTAATACTTAAACGAATACTTATAATGATGAACGTAACATTTTATAAAAAGACATTTAATTCAATGGTATCAACATGGAAGAAAATATATTCATTCGGAATTGTCAGATTTTGCGTTATCTTGAAGTAAAATACATAATTCAACAGAAAATGGAATAATATAGTATAATCGAGTAGAAACAAAAGCTTCAACATCAACTCACTTCCGGAAAAGGGGAGAAGTAAAAAAAAGTCTAAGAGAACAACGAAATTCTTACAGAAAACAGAAAGAAAAATTTTTATAAACAAGAGAAAACTATGGGGAAGAAATTGATGACAACTGATGTTAGGCACTGAATCCCATAGGACATTAAGCATAAAACGATATTAGCTGCACTATAACACCCTCAAAGGTATGGAAGGATGATATAAAAAGAACATTTCTATGCTATTCTATGAGAGTTGAAGGATAAATTCCAGAATTCGAAAAATTATCTGCTTATATATTGTCGTGTTGCTTAGTTCTCCATAAACGTGTTATTTATAGATCATCGCGGTAAATCAGCCTGTATATTTTTAACAGCCAGTTCAATCAAAAAATTCGGTGTTCCTTTAATTTTATTGTTTTTTATTAGTTCTACTGAAAATGGATACGAAAAAGAGATTAATTAATGAGACTTCAAAATTGATTATCAACCTGGCTGAATTAAAAAGTGGATGAGTAAATTAGTGCAAAGAAATCAAAAAAGAATAATAATTAAAAGCATCTTTTGTTTAAGCACTCTGTATAACTGAAATTGCTAAATAGCCTATGGCTAGGGAAAAAGCACACTAGGCATTATCATACAACTCTCATGTATCACGCTTGAAGGCGTCCTGTCAAAAATCATACTTTAATCTTGAAATAAAACAAAGTATTTCCTCGACAAGTATCATCACTTTCCCCATCGTTATATCCTGAAAAAGCCACCACCGAAAATTCCATCACTTCAATTAACTACTCGTTCAATTCACACTTATAATGAGGCATGTGTCGTGCAAAAAAGTGACTCTTAACACTACTCCTCTGTTTGGCCTTATAATTACAGCCCTCAATTGGACACATGAACGCTGGGGGTTTATCACATTCAAATTGTACATGGCGATGTAAGGAAGACTGATGTTTGTATATCCTATGGCATTTGTGACATTGGAATATCCTCTGACCTAAAAACGAAATTAGTCAGTATGATAAATCCAAGTTGATACACATATAGTTAATTGTTATTTCGAGAAGAAGAGCTAACTATACAAATTCATATCATTTACAGTTAGTATTTACATTAGTGAAACAAATACCTCTACCTTTTTGGTTAAGTACTCTCATTGAGTATTGAGAGTTTAATACTCTCAATACTGGTATTCTATGGATTGCCTCCTCCATTCTTCAGTTACTCAGGTACGTAAAAGAGTTTCAATAAGAGTAGTTACCTGAAAACGAGTTGGAAATATTCTCCAGGTAATAAGTGCTATTCAGTGAAGAGAAGTGTATACTTTCACTTTATTGATTTATGCTAAATGTGGATTTACTTGAATGTCGTGGAGACTTACAGCCGTTTTCAATAAACGTTTCAGTTACTGAAGATAGAAGAGCATCTGATTCATTTTTATTATCTACCTATAGGTGGGTTTTAGAATGCTTCGTCAGTGAAACGATATTAGCTTATAGAAAACGACCTTTAGTGGATTGTGAAGATTATATGGTAGAAGGGAATTGTCCTTCCTTTGGTAGGATGAGCGTCTACAGGGGGTCAAAAATATAGAAATTTTTTTTAAATGGACACACTCGTACGTGTCAGATTTTGATACTGATTATACTACACATGTTTCTATGAATCGCTCGCAACTGAATAACCATAGAATAATATTCAGCATTCGCAATTCTTCAGCTTTGGCATGTAGGCGCATGTGCCTTGATATCATCGTCCTTCATCTCGAAAACGGTTGAACATATGAAAAATTGCTCCGGATGAAAATTGTTGAGAATTTCATGATATACAATATTCATTGATAATTATTTGACGCCATCAACTGAAATTTTGTTGAGGTTCTCCTACAATGTCAGCATGATATTAGAATTTGTTGAAAAGCTATCAAAAATTTATTTTACAATGGTATTATATAAATAAGTTAAAAGTCTCTCGAGAAACGAATGTTGGGGTTTTTTTCTACCCCATGCAATTATACAGGGTGAGGGGTGAGTCTTTGACTCGTACAGATATTTCAACAGTGGCTTCTTGATGTCAAGAAAAACACTGTTTTTATTGAACATTTTTTCCGAATCAGCTCGGTTTAAAAAAAAAAATACAGGTTGAAAAACCATAAAAAATTTATTTTTAGTTCTACCTCACAAACGGTTTTATCGAATGAAATGAATTTCGGAATATAGTTTTTCATTGTTCAATGAATCTTTCTTGATATCACCCACGTCTTCCAGTATTATCTTTGTCACCATTACGTACCTTAAAAATACCAAAAATTCAAAGAACCCAACTCTTGAAACTAAGTTGGACCCTATCTAATGAATATTTGAACGTTTTGTAAAATAAAAGTATTCTTCATATTTTCTCGTATCATGCGCCGTTTTCGAGTAATTTGATGTTTGTTTTTCCAGGGGTGGCACAGTTGATTATGAAACCTTAAAATGGCTATATCTTTTTATCAGGGCCGAATCGGACGAGTACGATTCAAAGACTCACCCTGTATAGAGGAACATTGACAATCTGCATATTTCAATTCTGTCAGTTTTCTGGTTTCTAAGTTAAAAATTAAAAATTATTTTTGTGTTGTCATCTTTATGGAACTCTATCTCATATAGAATTCATATGAAAGACCCACACAATTTTTCAACAAGGAATCACCTTTTGAATTTTCCTGAATAGATTACGTTTTTGTTGTTGCTGAAATCTTTTATGGTTTGAACCAATAGAATGTACAAATGGATATAGATAAACGGTTATCGACAATACATTTATTCAACAATACATATCGATTTCAAAGGTGTACATTTTGGTAATGATCATGTTTTCTCTTCATATGTCTTTTCAAGTCGAACCTACGAGCTGTTGTATAAGTGCACAACTCACAAGAAAACTCACTGGTCCTTCCACATGAAAAATAAATATGTGCCTTTAACGATCTGATATTTTTGAAGAGTTTGCTGCAACGTTCGCATGTAACGGCATTGGTTTTCCACTCTGAAATCAACAAAATACAATTAATTGAGATAGAGTCCAATAAAACTAAATTCTATAATCACCTGGAAATGCTTTTCTATAGGGAAAAGTGTAACAAATTGTACAGCTCCACTCGATGAAAGCTAGTGAACTATGCTAGATCGTTGTTTGTAAGAATGTTTGGTATTATAATTGATGTTATGCTGTAACATTATTCTACTTCATGTATGTTATTCACAAAGTGCCTATGTCTAATTGGTTAATTGTCAATGGATGATATAATTGTGTTCATAATGATATTTTGTGTATTGAAGAAACCCTCTTTAATCGTCATCCTATGAATTTACAGTGTCAAATAAATGAATAAATATCGAGTATTTGCTTCTCAACAAACTGTTAAATTTTATATAGAAATAAAATTTCATTTCCATATATTGACAATGCTGACTCAACTATTATTGTAACAAATTTGTGTGCTCGATGGCAAATATGATATTAGGGAATATTGAATATAACTGGTAATTTGCAGTAATTTTTGACTGTTTACTCACAGATATTTACATGTTTTAGCTCCAACATCATTCACATTAAAAACTAATTTTCTGTCATAAACTCTTCAATACATCATTACGGATCAATGTACGAATTCTTTTTTCAAAAGCATAACGAGATAGACTTTTCGAAGATATATGGAATCAATATTCATAAACAAATATTTATTTATGCGTCTGTAGATTCGCGGTTTACTGAATGGCTCCTATCCAATTATGTTTGTAATTCTTTCTCGAATTCGCAGAATTCAATTTGATGCTTTCTGTAATAATGTTGTTTCAAATTATATCTTCTCTTAGAGGAATAATCACAGAGCCGACAAAAGTGATCTGGTTCTCTCCCACAGCCATTGTATTGGTGACATCTGAACGAACTTTGATTTTTGAACGTCTTCAGGCAAACTCCACATACTATTCCATCTGAAAAATGTTTTGTTATAATTAATTATGTTTTTCCATTCATACGATCTCCATGTCGATTACTTCAAAACAGTGCATAGATACACACAGGTTTTTCATCGGCTAGAAGTAGATGATTAGACCTAAATAGATATAACACTATAGGTAAATAGGTTATACGAAGTAGTGTAGGTTAGTAATTTTGCGTAAAACGCTTCGTGCTTCAATTTCTACTGTTTTATTATTGTTCTGTATTATTATCTTCAATCTCTGCCTCTGAAATTGATACGAAAAACCTGCTTAACTATAGATTTTACGAAAAAACAAATTCGTCACCAAAAAACCTCTTGGATAGGATCATAGTGCGGTGCGCCACTGGATTGCTGTCAAAAAATTGTCTCTATAATGTTTTTATTTCAACATGCTAGCACAAAAAGGTGATAACCAATGTAGAAATCGCCAAAATTTCAATTTTAGCCTATAATACGAAAACAAAAGATGGAGGAATGCAGTTGATCGCGCATATTCAGTTTCATAAAAAAAAAGTGATCCCAATGTGCCATTCATTTTCCTCCATCTGTAAAAAGTCGTAAGAATGAATAAAATGAATAAAAACGAAAAAATTCAGCTCTTCTTCGTGTACTTCTGTGAATATACAGGGTGAGTTTTTGATTCGTACAAATATTTTAACAATAGATTCTTGATGTCAAAAGAAACACTTTTCTTCTATACCACTTTTTCCGATTCGATCCTGATAAAAAGATATAGCCATTTTTCATAATGAGCTGTGCCACCCCTGGAAAAACAAAATTACCTTCAGAATAACTAGCTAAATCTATGATGATGACACTACACATGTGTGGATCTTTTAAGAAGAGTCAAAGTACCCAATTTTTCGAATTTCACAGATATTAATTTTATTAAATTTCTCGTAAACGTTCAACTATTCATTAGAATCCAACTTAGTTTCAACAGCCTGTATCTTTTAAACCGAGCCGATTCGAAAGAAATGGTAAACGAAAAAAGTGTTTCTTTTGACCTCCACTGTTAAAATATTTGTACGAGTCAAAGACTCGCCCTGTATGTTTTGCTTTTGTTGAACTCTTAAGGTTTTGGTCAATAGAATACAGAAAGGAATATAGATAAACAGTTAGTTGTAAACAATGCATTTATTCACCAATAATATGTGACAAATCTCCATAGTCAATGTCAATACATTTATTTGTAGGTAACTGTTCGATTGAATCCTTTAGCCGTCGTGTTTTCTCTTCATGTGTTTTTTCAAGTCGAACCTACGAGCTGTTGTATAAGAGCACAACTCACAAGAAAACTCACTGGTGCTGCCACAGGAAAAATAAATATGTGCCTTCAATGATCTGATATTTTTGAAGAGTTTATTGCAATATTGGCATCTAGCGGCATTGGTCCTCCACTCTGAAATCAACAAATTGTAATTTCATGAGGAATAGTCCAAGAAAAATTCTATGTTCACCTGTGGTTATTAAGAAACGTGTGTGACGAACTGTACAGCTCTATTCGATGAAAGCTGGTTGACTACAACAGTATCGAGTAGTGGCCACTTCTATTGAATGTGTTAGCTACATGACCCATATCACCTACAGACATTGAACTAATACCTACCTACCTAGATATCGATAATGATCTCATTCATTGTTCGAATTCACAGGTTTATTTGTAAAGAAATATGTTCAGAGATGGAAGCAATGGATTACGATATATTCTCATTTTTTTTTCGATATTTCTTTCCTTATTTTTTTTTCGACAAATTGTGAACAAAGTGTTACAATTTTTCTAAATTTCTTTCTCTTTTTTCCCATTTTCTAATAAATAACCACTGATTTGGAATATCATTGATTACAGTACCTACTGAAGGTATATTTATATAACGTCAGGAGTGATCCTTCACCGAAATCAACAGAAGATTTTTGACGCAGAGATGATATCTTTCACGGTGTAGTTGAAAAACAAGTTATGTACCTACCTATGATTAATTAATTTTTCTTTTGTTATCATCAAATCTGCGAATCCGTTTGATGGAGGCTGTATTATTTACCTTTTCTTTCTCGTTTTAGGCTCTGGCTTTTACTTTCAGATATATTTTCGAAATTGAGCGAAGAGAAAGAAATATTTAAATCAATGAAAAAGACTTCCAGTATAAAAAGCTTACGTCCAATTTCATAAACAAATTTGAAGTCCCTTTAAGCTTAAAGCTTCCTTTAGTGTCACTTTAAAGGGGTTAAAGGAGGCTTTAAAATCAAAGGGACCAGGTTTTTTTACTGAGGTTGTTCCCTAAGCTCTTGATCATACGCCGAATTGTATGGTACCTCGTGACACTTACCTCTGTTATAACTGATACATATGCTATATTGTTGGATAACTAAAAATGTATTGCTGATATTCAAGAGAATATATATTATTATGTATAGGTAACAAACTTCAGCATCAACTGGGAAAATTTATATATTTTTGCGCTTTTTGTCTTTCCATTAACCAGCTAAAATTAGGAGACAGCTACTATGTTCTGTAATTTGAAGAAATTATTGCTGTTTACTCACAGGTATCCAAATGTTTCAGCTCACACAGCATGAACATTAAAAAACAATTATCTGAAATAACATCTTTAATGCTTCCTCACAGAACCCAACGTACCAAAACATTATAACTTTTCCAATTACATACCGACATAGAATTTTCGAAAGTTTAAAAATATTCTTAATATTTTCTCTTCATAACCAATCACACAATTGGAATGTGAGTACGAGCGACATATCATTGCAAAGATTACTCTGAGTTCGTTCGAGCATGTATTTACAAACATCTATTGCTAACAATAATGTTAGTTACAATTTATACACGGTTGCCTGCTATTTTATTTAAATATTTTTCCTCCATTCTTAATTGAGAATCTTCAGCCATTGTGTTTCCTCTTCACATGCCTTTCCAAATCGTATTTACGAGTCGTCGAAGAAGAGCACCTCTCACAAGCATAACTGTTGGTTTTTCCACAGGAAAAATAAATATGTGTTCTACATGACCTGATATTCTTGAAGAATTTGTTACAATATATATTGGCATCTTACTGCACTCGTCGACTCTGTAATTAATTAATCATGATATTCGCGACATAACCATGTATTTTCATTGATGACCTTTGGAAGAAAGACAATAAAAAAAAATTGAGAAAAAATGAGACAGATTAGGAATAGAGGTAATTTTTTTGGAATAATGCAGCGATAACCCTAAATCTAGCTCAATTTTTATCTAATTTCGCGATTTCAATAGAAAAATAAAAAAGTGATTAAATCATCAATTAGCACTACAACAGGAACAATATCACACTTTGCAATTTTCGTAACGGAGCAATTTTGAGACACGGGTAACTCATACATCCAGTCTGAAGAAAAATTCGAGCGAATTCAAGCATAACACATAACACATTTAAACCGAAGTATTTCCCAAGAAAATCGAATAAGGCGGACAGCAGCATTTTTCCGATAGTATTGTGATTTAATATAGCTCAGAAAAACAGCTGTGTTCGAAATAAAAGAGATAATAGAAATAAAAAACAAACGTAGCACGTATGCTATTCGTCAAAGAAAAAAAATTATTTATACAAAATTTATTCCAAAAATATGGAAATTGGCACAATAATTATCACCAAGCATCATATAGGTAGGCACATATTTGAATTCCGAAGAATTCAGGTCAGAATGACAAAGACAAACAAAATAGGAATAAAATTCACAAAAAAACGTATCCTTTAACGTAGAATGACATAGTCATATCAATAAGAAACAGATTCATATATCAAACAAAAATGTGATGAATTAAAAAAAAACTTTTGTTCTTTATGTAATTCTAACGAATGTGTATAAAAATATTCTTTATATATTCTCTTCATAACCAATCACACAATTGGAATGTGAGTAAGAGCGACATATCATTGCAAAGATTACTCTGAGTTCGATAGAGCATGTATTGACAAACTTCTATTGCTAACAATAATGTTAGTGACAATTTATACAGGGTTGCCAGCTATTTCATTTAAATATTTTTCCTCCATTCTTAATTGAGAATCTTCAGCCATTGTGTTTCCTCTTCACATGCCTTTCCAAATCGTATTTACGAGACGTCGAATAAGAGCACATCTCACAAGCATGACTGCTGGTTTTTCCACAGGAAAAATAAATATGTGTTCTACATGACCTGATATTCTTGAAGAATTTGTTACAATATTGGCATCTAACTGCACTCGTCGACTCTGTAATTAATAAATCATGATATTCGCGACATAACCATGTATTTTCATTGATGACCTTTGGCAGAAAGACAATCAAGTTGAGTTTTATGCAGGGAATAAAGAAACATGCAACTTCACCACAAAAGTGTAAACTGTTCTAGAGAAAATTGACTTCTACCCTCAAAATATGACATTTAATGATATGTAGGTAATTAACAATATAATTTTATTCAATGGAAGATATTTCTGGTGTTAAAAATTCCTGTAAAAACGATAAAAGTAATAAAATGAATGAGATATACATATAAAATTGAATGGAGATGGGAAAAGTGAGTTCTTGATTTCAAGAATCAATGCTTTTGTTTACTTACGTACCATAAGTTTCATCTGTATCATAAGCCAACCCTAATTAATAGTTTGCTAATTTTTATGAATTCGAAATATCATAGACGTAAACAGCATTAATAAAAGTACGAAGAAAACAACAATCAGGCTTTACAATTTATTATTTATTTCGTTTTGACAAAGTTAGGCAGAACGCACACAAATGAAATTTCAGTCGAGAAGGAAAATTTTGTGAGTAAAATGTAATGTACAAAATATATATCTTCGGTATTCAGTTTTTTGTAGAAAAAATTCGGGATGGAAAATTATTATTTTAAATTTTAACTACCACTTCACACATGAAACGAAATCAAAATTCCAGACTTTTTCTACAAAACAGTAGATACCCAAGATAATTTTGATGCTTACTTTCTACTCACACGGTATATTTTCAATCCTCCAACTTGGAGCTGCTCACAGAGCTTTGAGATGATGCGATTAGGAGATGAATAAAAAAAAAACAAGGAACATTATTGTACAGAGATATTCCTCAGTACTTTCGGGATTTCAAAAGTTAGATTTTCTCCGCAGTTTCCGAAGAATTAATTGACATTTTGTGTCGATGGCGAATGTGCTTTTTCAAGTCGTATCTTCGTCTAGTAGAATAGTTGCAAGAAGGACAAAAGAAAGCTCTTGTAGTCCCACAATCGTAATATATATGGCTTCGGTAGGTAGCCACATTTTTGAACACTTTCTGACATTTTTCACACTCGACACAATTGGCTCTCCACTCTGAAATCGAAAATATGTTCTCAGTCAGAAATGGGAAATATGTATTTTATCCTCTTATGAACATAACCACAAAAAGTTGAAACGAAAAAATTCACGAACTACAATATTCACCAATACGACATTTTGAATCGTATTAAATGAATTGACAGTATTGGAAAATACGTTGGAAATAAGTTTCAAGACGTCTATATCTTTTCAATCTTTGAACCCAAAGAATGTTTGTGTTTGGAATTATTGTTCAAATCAAGGGGAACTTGTTCTTCCTGAAATAATCTGGAATCCCTGGGAGCTTTTATGGCACTCAACCTTTTCGGAAATGTCATTTATAATACACACAATAAATCTATTCCATGAAGTTGTTCACTAATCCTCCAAAATTTCAAAACTGGAATGTAATTAAAAAGGCACCTGGTTGTAAAAGCACCGAGAGTCAAGACACAATACAATACAATATGGTAGAGGCAGTAAATGCTTTTTGTTCGTTGTTGGGGATAAACCGTTTGCTTCGAACAGAGAATGCAAATATGACAGAGCCAAACTTTCCCTTCAGGGTCATATTTTCAACCGCATTCTAGGTAGTTATTTTTCCATTGCAAACCAGTAACATTTTCGTCAACGACAGCTGAATCGATACTTCTACTGGGACTGGAAAAGTTTCTAGAATATTGGTCAAAATTGCATGAAAAAAAATATGAATGAACGTCGACATCGTGAAAGAGGGAAACATTTTGTCGAACAAACATTCTACCAAATGTTACACTAAAGGAATAAAGATTGCTAACTAAATCCTTCCTGGAAACAATAATGAAATCATACCACATTTATTGAGAAAAATAAAACGATAAATAATATGATAATTATACAGGGCAAAAACTTAAATTGTTAAGAAAGTTCTAATGCCTGTGAATAATACATTGAGGAAAAATTAACTGCATGCAATTCAATAAGTTATCGCTCTACAGTTTGCCCGAAAGACAATGCAATTTTTCTAAAATTTAAAAAACGTCAATGAGTAATTTTTTTGAATGATCTTCATTTTTAAGGAAAATTTTTATTTTTCAAATGTTTCCATGAAAATGAATACTAGGGTATTGACCTGACAAAAAAGTTCAGGGCATGCCATTTGAAAAAAAATGGTCTTATTGCCATTTATTTAAGATCATTTTCGGAAGACAAAAATTGTCAGTTCCATTAGAAGAAAGGGCTTTTAATATTTCTTGGGTTTATATGGCCGATACTTGAAGATAATCCATAATTGAACTTAAAACATAGGTAAAATAGTGGGTGAAGCTAAAAAGTTTACCTTCACTTGCTTTAAAAACTCATTTTGAGAAAATCGTGTAATCTGTTTTAAATATGATATTTCGTCTGCATCACCATGCAAACCACGAAAAAAAGGCAGTGCCACTTCATCTCCAAATGAAAAAAAAAATTGAGAAAAAATGAGACAGATTAGGAATAGAGATAATTTTTTTTGGAATTATGCAGCGATAACCATAAATCTAGCTCAATTTTTCTCTAATTTTCGCGATTTCAGTAGAAAAATAAAAAAGTGATTAAAACACCAATTAGCACTAAAACAGGAACAGTATCACACCTTGCAATTTTCCTAACGGAGCAATTTTGAGACACGGGTAACTCATACATCCAGTCTGAAGAAAAATTCGAGGGAATTCACGCATAACACATTTAAACCGAAGTATTTCACAAGAAAATCGAATAAGGCGGACAGCAGTATTTTTCCGTTAGTATTGTGATTTAATATATGTAGCTCAAAAAAACAGCTGTGCTCGAAATAAAAAGAGATAACAGAAATAAAAAACAAACGTTGCACGTATGCTATTCGTCAAAGAAAAAAAATTATTTATACAAAATTTATTCCAAAAATATGGAAATTGGCACAATAATTATCACCAATCATCATATAGGCACATATTTGAATTCCGAAGAATTCAGGTCAGAATGACAAAGACAAACAAAATAGGAATAAAATTCACAAAAAAACGTATCCTTTAACGTAGAATAACATAGTCATATCAATAAGAAACAGATTCATATATCAAACAAAAATGTGATGAATTAAAAAAAAAACTTTTGTTCTTTATGTAATTCTAACGAATGTGTATAAAAATATGTTTGATTTGAATTATATGGCATGACATCAACAGATTGAAAAATTCTGTTCGATGTCTATATCACCAAAGAGTTGATACTCTTTGATATCACAATTTCATAAAATCACAACCGGGGTGCACTCTAGCCAAATGTCTCCGCATATGCATTTTCTGCTTTGCTCTATATTGGCAGTATCTACAGGCGAATTGAGGAAGTTTACCACATTCCCATTTTTCGTGATTTCTCAGGGAACTTTTCAATTTATATGTTCTAGGGCAGTCTTTGCATTGATATGGAGTAATAGCATCGGGATTTTCGACCTTCTTTGGAGTGAGCGATTTTGTAGCCTCTCTAGTGGTATGTGCAGGAACTTTTTTGGTCCCATTAACCGGCTTCAGTATTCCAGATTTAGCGCGTATGTTCAATAACGAAAAAAAGTACCTTTTTTCCTCAGTTAGATCTCCCATATTCGAAGGCCCGGGTTCTGAAATCAAAAAAAGTTAGAGAATGAAAATGCTGAGAAAGGTGATCGGTATAGAACATTTGTTACTACAATATTCAATCTACCTCTATTTCTCCTAAACCATGCGGGAAATGGGGAAAATCAAAACACCAGATTTTAATCAAAAATAATTTATCCTTTCAGAGAAAATTTCTACAATTCCAGAAAACGTAATCAAATATCGACCCAAATTATATAAATAAATGCATGTTCAACCTCCCAAACAATCAATTAATACTCAAAAGAAGTTTATCACTCGGGAGCATTTCAGTTTGTAATGCCGCATCAAATTTTTTTTTTCGTAATACGTTCTCCCACATAAACAACGATATTCACCACGTCCTCTAGGTCTCCTTGTATTCATACCTGAAAAACATTCGTGTCAAATATTATGAAGAATAGCGAGACTTCACAGATGATGAGAGAAGGTACAAGGTACAAGAAATTCGTACATAGATATAACACATAAAAATAACGAAAATAATACACACATGGAGATAAATTCTCAATTTTGCGAACACCATCCAAAAATTCAGAATATAATGTGAAAATAGAGAAAGAAAAATGGGAAAAATTTGGGTGGCTGTAGCTTGCCCAAATTTTTCCTGCAAACCAGTATGTACAAAATTCGCAAAAAATGCGAAAAAACATAAGCAAATCTCAAAATATATAAAATAAGATCCTTGTTGCGACCATGTTCTTTACTCACGAACTTGTACAATATTTTCTTCAAGTCCTCAGGGAACACAAAAATGTCACACACAAACTGCACTGACTCGAGTGAAAATTCGTTTACTTGTGAGCTAACAGCTTCCACCACCACAATCTTATGCCCGGTAACACAATATTGTACCTGAGTGTCTCACGAATAATTGCTACGCAGTCTCCAAAAAGGTTGAACTTCTTGAGAAAAGCATAAATGTATGACCTCATCGCCAACGTTGCCAAGATTATGAATACAAGAACTAACGATTTTCTTTCCATTTATTCAACCTATTTCATGGTAGATGTCACCGTCACTATTGGATACGGAGAACGGATTATGAAATTCTTCTGAAAATTTGGGTACCTAGTAGGTTTACGCTTCTTAACTATCTACCTTAAATATTTTCAATTTTGCGACGTTGCCGCTTATCCGAAAGTTGAAATTTTGAAAACAGGTCACTGGATGCTGGGAATGAGTTTTGTGTAGATGTGATATACGGGATGTTCCAAAATTCTTCGTCTTGTCACTCGGTACAAACACGGGAATAACTACCTACCCTTCATGTGATATTTCGTTAGATAACGATGTTTGTTTCGGAAGTCAAATTTTTATTGAGAGTTTTTAGACTGCCTTGCTTATTTTATCTTACTTAAATTCCGAAACCATGAGGTTTTCCCATAGGAACATGATACATCGTTAGATGCGTATTTTGATTTTCTCCGAAATCATCACATGAAAAACTTCGAAAAAAGCAAGTTTTTGCTGTTTTTGTATCGAGTGACAAGACGAAGAATTTCAAAACGCCCTGTATATCACAAACCGAGTTTTTCTACACGAAACTCATTCTCAGCATCTGAGTGAGCAATTTTCGAAATCTGAGCTTCCTAAAATATGAAATGTCTTTTTTATGGCAACTTCATCGGATCCATGTTTTTGCCAATTTTTTGCGTAAAGCCTGTGATATCTCCGAAATTATCCGGAATAGAGGATAGAGAAGCGAAAAAATTATAATGAATAGGGTCTCCCATTGAAAATAACGAAGTTTTCAGTATTTTTGGTATAAGCAGCAACGTCGCAACACTGCAAAACGTAAACCCTAGTACTAAAACTTTCAGAACAACTTAAGATCCGTACTTCGTAAACCTCTAATAGGCCACACACCATGGGACAGTCGGTATGTACATATAAGTTTAAATTATAACAAAGTAACAAAATATAATACAAAATATTGCATAAATAAGTATTTTATTGAACATCTGGAAAAAAGTCAGTTTGTATCATGAGTCACATACGAAACATTCTTTATGTCTCTCATATGATAAGACAGACTATGTCTTCTTTCAAGATGCCCTTTCATACAAGTTTTCCTTTTTGCTTTATAGCTGCATCCTTCCACTGGACACAGAAAAGCAGGGATTTTGCCACATTCGTATTTTGTGTGATTGAATCTGGAACTGGCGTATTGGTAGACTTTCGGACAATTGGGACAAGGAAAGCCACCATCTCTACCTGTAAAAAGTTTTCTCATTAATAACTAAAGAAATCTAGAAAAGCCTGTACCGGATACCAATCCTTAAAACCAATACTTTATACATGTTATTAAATTGTACTCGGATTTCAATTGGTTTCGCTGTATTAGTTAACTCAATATTTTACCTTTAATAAACCGTATTCCCTGGAAGGGTATGTTTCTGACATCAAAAGCTAGAAATTGTAAGTTGAACTAGATGTAAATGTAGTTGCAAAATTATTTTCGAACTTAAATTTACACTAAAATTTTTGAACTTGAAACAGATTATACGATTTCCACAAATAGAGTGTTTAAACCACGTCACTGTATATACAGATCTAACTGACACTAGGCTAATTTTTAAGGAATTTTGGTTGAAAACAACGCTGACATAAGCAGAAGACTCCAACATAAGCCAACATTCAATATCATAAATCGAAGCTCAATTAATTTTCATATCTTTAGCTGTCTTCGAAATACTTCAACCTCAATCATTTCAAATTAAAATGAAAAAAAAAAATCAGATCTCTACGGGCCTCGAACCCGCAATTAGCATAATCGCAGTTAGAGCTCTAACCATTAAGCTTCAGCCATAAGGCATGTGTTCTAATGTTCCGAGGTACAAAATTTGAATTTTTCTCCCAGAACCCCCATTTTTCCGAATGTGCTATCCATAAGCTTCCTCTGAATTTTTCGGATATCCTGAATCGTTATATTTTTCCAGCAGTATTTCTGATAATTCGGAAGAACGGACCAATATTGATAATATCTTTTTATTGTTTGTTTTGTTCTAACCTTCAAAATTGACAATTTTCAAAAAATAATATTATGTTTATTGAATAGGTGTTTTTTAAGGTGTTCTCTTCTTTTGCCTCGGTAACCACAATGTTTGGCATGACAGATAAAAGCTGGCTCCACACCGCATTCACGATTGACATGCCTTTTAAATGCGTCATGACTTGTAAACCTTGACTGACATTTATCACAGCCATAGGATCCTGAAATTCGAACAGTCAATTTCTGATTATCAATCATGTCCAACTTTAAAACATGACTATGAAAAACACATGCACGGTAAATGGCAAGATAGCTGCCTGAATCTTTTTTTTTTCACCAAAATACGACAAACTTATTTCCGAATGGCCAAACTGAATTTGGGAGGAAGAGTTCAGAAGCTCTTTTATTATGTGCACGGCTACTTAGACCCACCCGACTAAGTAGGTACGACAAATAAGCCTGCTACTAAGCAGATCTTGGAAATTCCAATACCCAATCGGATTATTTTATATATTTTTATTACTAGTAACAGCGGCTTGAAGAATAGTAGAAGTATCGATGATAAGACCTCCTTGTGTCACTCATCAGTCATGTGTTTCATAATTATAGGTTATGTCTATGGTTATTCTTCATCATAAACCTAATATCAATCAATTCGATGTTTGGTTTATGTTCTCTGTCAAAATTCATTTTCAACGCTGTCAAAGTTCAAACCATCGACATAAAGAATGGACTGAAGTGTCTGCTCTAGAAAGAGAGGAAGCTATGATGAGGCCAATACTTGTCTTTTTTCTATGGACATAGACGTGACTGTGAACGAATTAAAATTCTAGAAAAAGACAACAACTGGCCACATGTTCGGTAGTCTCTTTCATATTTTTCTGCCATTTTACTGTAGAGCCGAATAGGGAATGCTCAGGGGTAGTTCACAGTACTTCCAATATTTCCGATGACTACTGACCTGGTCGTTTCGGTTCTATGTTATTCGAATGCGGCCTGTAACACCAGCACATTGAACTCTAAAAGAACTGGAATGGCATCTCGATGCAGGCAAACTGAGGAAGACTGAAAGGGAAGATGTAGAACAATCTATCTCTCTCTGCGCTCTGTCAATTGGTTTATAACGATGTAAACAAAAACAACCCGGGGCGTTGAAGTGAGACGACTGCTGCGTCCGACGGCTGATGCGGTTATTCGATTGGTTGCCTAACCATTAGAAAGAGATGGGTTGCTCTACATCTTCCGTCTCAGTTGGACATACTTCGTCATATTTCGGTACCTAAGAGGCCCTTCCAGTTCTTTTAGAGTTCAATGCCAATGCACCAGCACTATCGGAGCTCGCTGTCTATGTCTATATTCTAAATAAATACATAATGGTTAGTTGTGCATCTGGTAGATTTACTAAACACAAAAACAAGCGGATGAGGTTAGGGACATTTCACAGGTAAGTAGTTTACATGATGAATTAATTACTTCATTTATAAATATATTACAATACGGAAACAGGAGTCGGCCATATGCAAGCAACTTTCGGATCCTTAATTACACGTCTTGTGCCACCTACTGTTATTCTATACTCGAATATTTCTTCATATAATTTGGGCTTTTTTGGTGATTTGGAAACAAAACAAATGATAACGTGTCAAGGTTAATAATTAAAAATATTGAAACTTCACATAGAGTTGATGTAAAACCTTTGTACTATCACAGAACACTTATGTGACGAAACCATAAATGTAAGAACAAAAGAAGAAAAATGTATCAAATAAAGTCAAAACTTTCCTCGAAAAAACAATATAAATTTTATATCATCACTTTGAGTTGATAGCAAGCGGCTTTTTCAAGGATTGTTAAATGATTGAGGATACCGACAGACACAAATATATAGAGTATAAAAAATACGTTTTTATTGTGTTTTGTCGAGTATTTACAGGATTGGCAAGTGTATCTGAACTCGTCCATTCAATTATTGTGGTCCAGTTACTTCGTATAGAGATTCTTAGAAAGAAATATCCATATTGAAAGATTATTTCAAGGGAAGCACCTAATCAAAAAAAAGGTGCAAATTTTAGACAAATGTTTGTTTCTTTCAATACAGTGCGGAGTTAATCAACTGTAAATATTACTCGGAGAGGTCTTTATTCTTTTTTAAATGGCAATCTCATTTTTTTATGACCAAACATCAAATTATCATTCCTTGTCGATTAAAAGGTATTTAACAATCATTAACTAATTCCATACCTAAGGAATCTGTTTCAACTCGGTGAAATAATTTAGGCAGTTTAAAAGTGGTATGTCAAGAGGTATTTGTTTATCATTGTTTGTCAAACAAGAGAGTCTCATAAAATTAAGTGAAGATAATAGCATCGTATCAAGCGAAAATTAGCAAGGATATTCATTTGTTTGTCGTTTTGTGAAAAACAATGTTTGTTGAAAAGTCGCACAAAATGCAAAACTTAAAAAAATTTTGATGAAGATTGGCTACAGAGATAGAACAAGAGAACAGACTGAAGTTTTGTGTAACTTTGGGACTGACTGTATTTCCACACATCAAAAATAGAGCAATTTAAAATACTAATCGACCTATCCGAGGATATTTGGGTATTAATCGATTTAAAACAACAATTAAAGAAAAGGAAAATTGCTGATGAATGTGACGATACTGTTTAAATTTTATATCTGCGATAGGTCAATCGAACTTTTGAGGCTCGTATCGCTTCTATGACTGAAAAAATAACTAAAAAGAAGAGGAAACTGTTTCGTGACTTCAATAATCTACAGATTCATACAACAAGTTACATTAGAATTTCATGTAATGATACGAAAGTTCAAAGACTCAAGAAAAAAAAGAATAAAATTAGTCAACATCATAAAAGATATTTGGCGATAAAGAAAAAAACATTTTTCAAATTGGCTTTTATTGGAAACGCCATAAAATCTTTCATTGAAAAATCAAGAAACAATTCATAGTAACAGTTTGCATTAAGTATAGAAAAATAAATCGTACAGTGTACAAATTTAAAATCTGATGATTCATTTAAATTCTAACAACTCACAAATGTCCCTCAGCACTACGAACCCTTACCCAAGATCTCTGTTTTTGCCTGTTATTCTGAAACCAGACCTTAATCCTAGTTTCGGGCACATTGATGATTCTTGACACTTCCGCAATTGCCTGCTTCGTTGGGTAAGGCTGAGTTATGTAAAGTTTTCTCAACACATCTAATTGCACTTTAGTGAACTTATTTCTTGTGCGAAAAACTGAAAAAAAGGACAATTAGTAAGTGGATCCGTAAACTGAATCAGATAGGTATATAACTATTGACTTCAGATGGAGATGAGATCATAAGATATAATTTTGGGCACAAAATTGTATGAGATTCAATGAAAAAAGATTTGGTAATCGAAATGAAACTCGAAAAAATTTCATAATCAATTTTCATACATCTCAAAACCGAAGATTTACATAAAAAAACTGTCGAATTGATATCAAAGCTAAAAAGTCCATTTTTCCTGATAACTAATACCTATAAAAACGACAGGGTTATTTGTGGACTCCTAAATTTGAACTTTCCGATCGCCAGCCATTTTTTTCTATTTCAGCCTAATTTTACTGAAATTTTTGGGATAATCGAATTTGTCCACGAGAGGTGATAAATCAACTCATATTTCACTTTTAATTAATTCGAATTTATGCCTGATAACAATCCCAAAATAAACAGAATGACACACACAAGATTTCAACCATAAATTTATATTTTGTTCAGTAAAATAATTCCTTCAAAATAACATCGTCTTGTTTGTTGCATTCCTCAAGTATATCACGCCGATATAATAATTAAATATATCAATTCGAATTTATTGATGGCCAGCAAATCTCAGCTTCAGTCTAATTTTAAACAATTTCATTTTCTCTACTTCTGCGTCGTCTGTTTTGAAACCAGATCCGGAGTCTGTCTTGAGTAACACCTAAAGTTTTCGATAGATAGGCAGCATCAAGTTTTGAAAGATAAGGTCGAGATTCGTAAAAATTCTTCATTGTTTGAATTTGATAATCCGAATAAATGAACCTTTTTCGACCACCTGAAAGAAAAAAAAACAATTTTGTATCTTTCCTGTATGTACATGATCAAAAACGAACCGACCTCAACTTGTCACAACCACAATGTTCCTATTGAAACCACACGGAATAGACAGCAAATCAAACAACAACAGTTTCAAAACACAATTATGGCTATTACATTCCAGAAAAATAATCATCTGCTGGCTATTGAAGTATTGTAGTAAAGCTCTGAAACCTACGACATACCGAAGCAGTAGAAGAAAACTAGGCTTCTCCTGATTTAGGGCCAATTTCACCAAATGGTATTTTACTCCGCTCAACTTAAACTCAGATTGAAAATCAGACGAACTGTTTCTAACATTGATATCTGCTTCATTTATGAAATGAAGTAAAGAGAGTAAAGAAACGACAAAACACAGAGACACTCACTCTCACATCGCGCCTGCTTGCTAGCCTCGGCTACGCCTCGACTTTCAATTTACAGGATCGACAATTATAGACAGCTTTTCGTTCTTGGTACATAAATAACCATTGTGAGAATGAGATAAGCATTGGTAAATAAACCTTGTATCAAATTTTTCTTAGGTACAATGAAAATTATACCTAATTTCTCACTTCAACTTTTCGAATGATCCTCCATATGATGGAGGATTTGGAGAAAATCATATCTTCTAGCTATTTTTTCAAACGACTATAGTCCGCAGCAGCGTCCATTAAGATTTCATGCTCCATTAACATTTAAAACAGTCATATTCGGAAGGAATAAAGGAGGATTGAAATTTTAATGGGGCATTGAATTTTAATGGACCGTCCTGGGCTATAGTGTCACTTCTGGCACTCATAATATAATCAAAATTGATTTTTCTGCCTCAACCCAAGTTTGAATAATCCGATGGAATTGAAACGAATGGTATATAAATGACTACCAAACTATCACCCTTAACAGCTCTGTATTTCAATAAATTATAACATTTAAACCAAACTTATAATTGTAAATAACTTCCACCTACGATCCGCTTTATAGAAATACGTAGTAGGTACATCTTTGGCTTGTACATATCTTTCAACAGTAGATCTTTAAGTTCTTTCGACTAAGCGTGAAGGTATTAAAAAATCTGTTGCAGATTAATGCTTCCAACATCAGATTTCTGGTTTATCGAAGCAATCAGTATAAATTATGAATTTATACTTTCAGGAACATTAAGGGATTCTTATAACAATAATATGCAAATATGTTTGTAACATTTAGCGATTCTTACATTTCAATCTGCTAGTTATTGTTATCAACCAATACTGCACTGGTAAGTAGTCATATGAATTCGTATTCGATCACAGACCCAAGAAAAAGAAAAATCATTCCAAATGCGAGAAAACTGAAAACAAATTTCAAAGGAATCTCTCGACTGTATCTTATATAGAAATTGTTAAATGAGCTTTATTATCGAACTAATTAACTGAACAATAGATATGTACATGCTGAGGGTATATAAAAAATTTCGGGACTCAAATAAATTCTTTTTAATTTTCAACCCATCCGGTCGTAGATGAAACTTGGTACATTACACACCCACTCACTGAAGGTGAGTACAGACCTGCAACATGAGTTTTGTTACATGTATGTAACCAGCTTTAGGTTTAGAGCTCCTTTACTGTGCGCAGGAGTGCAAAATACCAAAAATATGGTACAGAATATAACAAATTTACAATTTGATTCTTATAAAAATATGGTTCATAGTAGAACGATGTTATGTCTTCTAGCCATATGGACCTTGAGGTGACCTTTCCTTTTTGCACGATATGAACAATCTGTGTAGGAACACTTGAATGTGGGCAATTTCCCACATTCGTATTTCATGTGCCTGCTACGAGATGTATAATGACTATAAATTCTGCCACATATCAAACAAGGATAGAAACCTGAAAAAAATCATAAATTAGAATAAATCAGACAAGTAGAGTGTTTTGAAAATTCCTAGGAAGAAATTGCTATCCTCGATATAAACTGAGAACTGGTCAATAGACATGCAAGATTGTTGTTTTATTTGTAGTAAGAGCGAAACAGTAAACTTTTTCACATAATTTTATCGATGAAATATTTACAACCCAAATAAACAGATCCCTGTAAACCATGTATAAGAACAGAAACACATTCACATTAAAGCCATTTAATCAAATTTATATATCACACAAGAATAATACTATTTTATTACATAATTCTAATGTTTAACATGATTGAATTCTAACCCTGTAGAAATCGATATATCCTTCATGCAGAAGAATTCTTTGGAAAAAGCTCTGATTTTTGACAGTCTCTCTGTCGAGGTATGAATAATGAATATACTACATGATAACATAATATAAAAATGTCTGTTAGTGATCAGACCTAAGGCTGGAGTAAAATCGAAATTTTTTCAATAAATAACACTCAAACTCGTCAATCTATTTTTAATTTTCCTCATTTTCTGGCATTAGAATTCACACAAGGTGAGCTATCTCTTTATTGATTGAAATTATCAAAAAATTTCCAATGAAAATGAAATGAAAAAATGAAATCAAATGAATAAATATTGTTTCAGATGAGGTAAGTTTTTGATAGTTGTAACACAAGTTCTAGAAAATATTACCCCAACTGTAATATTTGAAATATGATTTCATTTGAAATTTTCTTCGAACAATTTGATACTCTTAGGAGCCATCCTTTTTGCTCATTTTTGTGGAGAATTGAAAGCAATTGATTCGAGAAAAAAAAAATTACATAAGCTATATAACACTTTCAAAATTAACTAGTACTCGAAATGTTTTTGCAACCATAAAAGAAGTGATATTTTTTTAACTTTCTTATTGCTCTACAAGGATTGTTCTAGCAAAGTGGGATCTTAACCTGAGTTTAACAGTCATCTTATTGATATTTAGATTTCTTATGACATAGACACATACTTAATTATGGACGTATTGCTAACAGCAGAAATAACTGTGAAATTCACATTTTACAATAAAGGAAAGAGGTTTTGTTCAAATCGAAACTAGTGGATTTGTGGCTAAAATAGAAATGTTTTTGGATAACGTGGGTGATTTAAGACAATTTCAAATGTCTTTTCAATCGGATTGTGGTCGAGCATTAGGAAACTTCTAATGTTTGTACACATATTTTTGATTAATTTCGTACATTTTTCATAGTATCCCTGAGAGAAAATATTAAATCGAAGGTATTTACATGAAAAATACAAAATCAGGATATGAACTAAAATCACAGCTCATAAGAAAGGTAAGTAGATATCTTATGATAATAATGATAATAACGAGAAGTAGCTGAAGTAAAAAATATGGCACATTCGAATCGAACTTATCCAGGTTTCATAAAAGATAAAATGGGACCAAATCCCTCTCGGAAATCAACTTGAACTACGATCAGAAAAGGAAATCTTCGTTTTCAAGAAGGGGCTTTTTGAACCTAGTTAGGATCCTTTCAAAAGTACCCCATTTGGATAATTTTTTTCGGCATCTTGATGACGTACCAAGGAATACATTCGTTAGAGATTTCAGGAGTTTTACCTGCGATTAAAATTTAATTTATTTGTCGAGGAATGAGATGTAAAATAATGAAATGAGTGGATATGATCATCGTCATTTTCTGCCACTCATTTCTTTACCATAGATCGCTCAATTTGAGATCCGAGAAGCTTGAAATATTCCTTGAAACAGAAACATACAAAAGTTTCTAAATCGAAATGATCGTCATGAATTGATGACAGTGATTGTCTAGGAATCGTGTTCTAGCAAATGCCTGATCAAGGTCTCTCTGTTATTCGTGTTGAAGTCACAATTTTTAGCCATACATCTGAAAATCTCTTCTTCCTTACAGTTACCAGACAGATGCAGTACACTGGGTTTTCCTTTACGATCAGGACAGTTGCAGTCACGCCGTTTAGGCAACGGTTTTGGGACTGCAAAATCTGAAAAGTATGTTAGTTAGAATATACGCAATCTCAAAGAAGTAACAACACAGAACAATGTTTTATATCAGCCATACTTACTAATCAGAAGTTTATCGGTATTAAGGTTTTTGCTGTTTGATTTGAGGATACTTTGCTGAATATTTTTGAGGAAAGATCCGATTTTGAAACACCATTTTCAAAAAACAGATATATTTCAATAAACAACTAGGTACAGCAGTTTCCAGATTGTATTAACCATTCAAAAAAATAAAAACGATTACATGAATTTTTTTCCTCAATGGTTCCATTTTAGATTTCGTCAGATTTGGAATTCGTTTAGTAGGAAAATTCTTTCCCACTGTGTTTGGTTGCGTGGTGTCTTTTCATGTCGTGTCCTCTTGTAGTGGTATAACCGCAATAACTGCACTTACGCACCTTGGCTCTGGGATTATGATGAATATTTTTATGAGAAGTCAGGGTATCTTTGTTTTTATAGGTCTTGAGACATATGTCGCACATGACACGCTGTTCTGTAAAAAAAATTTGTTGAAAATTTAATTGAAATTCGAAATTTCAATCTACATACATCGATATTTTTGTTTTCAGTGGTTTACGAGTTATTGTGGTCATCATATCTGAAACTTGCTTACGGAAACATAACAAGTACAGCTTTTTCGGAAAATCTGAACGCACTTCTAGTTTCGTGAAGATAGTTTTGCTATTAAGTATTTTTTATTGACGCAGTCGCAAATATTTCACTGGTGAAATAAATTTTCGAATAAATATTTTATGATATCAAAGATTTCGCAAAATTCCCAAACACGTATGTTTGAGAGAAAATCGGAGAAAGAAAGTAGAATTCTTCAACGTACCATAATATCAAAAATTCAAGGAACCAAACTCTTGAAATTAAGCTGGACGCTATCTAATGAATATTTGAACTTTTTATAAAATAAAAGTATTCTTCATATTGTCTCGTATAATGCGCCGTTTTCGAGTAATTTGATGTTAAAAATTAAAAATTATCTGTGGAATGGCACAGGAAAAAAGTGTTTCTTTTGACCTCAAAAATCTACTGTTGAAATATTTGTACGAGTCAAGAATCACCCTGTACAGACTAAGAAAAATAAAGTAGTTATCGAAATGTTAACAAAATGTACGAGTTTACGATAAAAGATGAAAAAAGGGTTAATAATTAAGAGAAAAAAAAATTCGAAACATGATCTATATTTACTCATTCAACATAACTTGATTCATTATTTTATTCTTCTTGATGAATAACCGTAAATTCATGCGTCCGCCCAAAAATTTCAACAAGTTCCTGATAGTTCTGATCGAAAATGTGAATGTGAAACAGCTAGAACAACTTATTCTTGTCCAGGCGTAGAAGTTTCGAAAAAATCCGTCTAGGTTTCAGTTCATTTCACTATCTCATGTTTTCTTGTGTCTTGAACGATGTCTCTTCATATCATGGCTTCTTGTAGTGTTATACTCGCAGTACTTACAAGTGTGGATTTTACTTTTAGGATTGTGACTTATGCTGATATGAACCCCTAAAGTTGCTCGGTTTTTATAAGTTTTCCAACACATTTCACATCTGACACGACCTATAAAAAATTCAATTCAGAAATCAGCGTTGTCGACACAGGGGTATGTATGATGAACAAAAGTTCCTATAAACATAAGTTTATATGTATCAAAAACATACGCCTAATAAGTATCAACTGAGCTGAGCGGTGTCTTCAATAAATTGATGCTTATCAAATTGATATTCATGATTGGGATTTGGTATGATAAAATCAAATCATACAGTATAATCTCTAGTCATAAGTGAAATCACAGAAATCTATTCTTTTGGGATATTACGTCTCAACTTATTAAATAGAACGTATAAGTGGAGAACGTTCGGAAAAATAACAAAATATAAGATTGTTGGTAATATTCAGAGGGGTTCATATTTATTTTCATACTTATTCATGTTCATTTTCATACGTAAACAACGGAAGGGTTGTCTGCCTGAAGTATGATAATAAAATTAGAACATTGAACATGTATGGAAGCGATAGGTAGAGTAAATTTTCGATAAAAGATGGTACGTAGGTCCTTGTGTATTTTCTATATTTTTATTTTCCTGACAACAAAATAAGAAATAAACTGGATTCGAACTATATTTTCAACCATAATAAAGATTCTTACATTTTTGAAGAATTGGAAGGGATATGAAAATAGATTCCACTTTTCTAGTACCTCCAAATATCTGAATGACGACTGAGATAATGCCTCTTCATGTTGTACAGTCTCTTTGATTTATATCCGCAATTGAACTGACATTCTTTGATAGGTACTCGACAGTCGGTCGACTTGTGACTATGCAGGACCAGGAGAGACTTATACCTTTTTCCGCATGTCTCGCAAGCGAAAGCATCTGAAAATATGCATATTGTAAACATTAAAATAACGTAATATTTTGGTCTCGGTGTTTCCGATCCAAAACTAATTCATTGAAGATTATCATCAGCTACTACATATTTCTTTACAATAATATGGCCATTTCTATAGACTCCACTCATTTACCTCACACTGTACAGGGTGTCCTACGCTGGGAGGCCTACTGGACGTTTACGGAGAATATTTGGATATTAGGGTTTACGGTTCTGTATAGGAATGCACTGCTGTTGAGGAAATATGATGTCTGCATTATTGTTGGACTTTTTCGTAAGGTTTATATCGAAAACTAAAGGATTTTGAAAACTATACAAAGTTTTCTCCATGTAGATACATTTATTTAAATTCCTCGATATTGGTCATTGCTGTCTGTCAGACACCCATTAACTCAGCGATCTTGATGTAAATTTCTCTAACTCCATTCATAACATACAGCC
This sequence comes from Coccinella septempunctata, assembly GCF_907165205.1. NCBI lineage: Eukaryota > Metazoa > Arthropoda > Insecta > Coleoptera > Coccinellidae > Coccinella > Coccinella septempunctata. The sequence goes on along the minus strand of NC_058189.1, from coordinate 61,658,565 downwards.
ACTATATTCCACGAAAGGTTTCACAATATATTTCCACAAGAAATGCACCACAGTGATCGATAATCTAATCTACATTTGTGTCAATTGACTAATAAATAGGTACATTTGTATTGAATATTTATCACAGAAATAAACACTTGTTTTAAGCTGGTTTGAAACAGGCGAAGGAGGAAATTGACTATTGAAACGCTATGCCATCAGAGCACCTTACACGCAAGCCAATACCCAAATGATGATCTAAAGTTGGGATCAGACGTGCAACAGAACTCGGACACGAAGTTCCGTTGCATGTCTGTACCCAGCTTAAGGGGAAGTAACACCTCTTATTTCTGGAAATGATCGAAGTGACAACGGATGCTACTGCAACTACAGAACCATACAATTTTCAGTAATGGCTGACTTATACTGTCTGGTGACACTCCTAAAGTAAGATGTAAAAACGAATCGTTCGTTTCAATAGCCTTCTCCGCCTTCACCTTTCTTGCACCATGACATCATTCTTGATCGAGTTGCACGATGGATCGAAAATTTTCACGGTCCACTCTTAAAGTCCAAGTTGTCAGTATACCTATGCACATTGATCAAATGCCTCTTCAACGTGTGAGGTCTTTTGGTGGCGTAAGGACACAAGGAGCAAGTGAACTTGTTGGCTTTGCCGCAGTCGAACCTCTTGTGACAGCTCAAGGAGTTCTTGTTCTTGAAATATTTATCGCAAATGTCACAGTAACATGTACCTGCAAAATCAGACTGTGAGAAATGATATTGGCGAATTCGAAATACATCTTATAGTTGGGGAGCCCAAGAGGGATTTACTCGAGCGTAATATAAGGGTAGATATCTTGGACACTGTACCTCTACCAAAAATAAGACCTATATATGGGGGGAATTGTCTAGGACAGCCTGTCAGAATAGTAAAACCAACATTCATTGTACATACTCGAGCGTGTCAGATAGAGATATATGTGATTAATTACATGTTAAAAAGTGTATATTCTCTCAATCTGATCATTTAAGCGAGACAAAATGTGTCAGGGGGCGCCAAACTTGCAAAAAAAACGTCACGTGTACATTCTCGAGCGCGGTGGATTTTTTTCTCATATTGGAGCGAATGATTCAAGAATAACGGATAAAATATAATCTCACAGTTTCAGCAAGCCGAAATAAAAAAAAATTGGCCATATAGGTCACAAAAATCAGTTTTATTCAATTATCTCCTCTCCTGAGCTTCAAATTGTTTTTGCATTCATTATAAAAGTTGTAGGGCATAACATTTTCTACAAATTATTTCCGAAGAAATTTTTTGTACGTTTGAACGTTTTCGAGATATATGGCGATGATTGTACATTAGACTGGATTTCTACATTGACCTTGACCTTTCGCATGTGTGGCTAAGCTCCTCGCCATACCTCATCTTTGAGAACCTGCGGACGCTTTCCCCACCGCTGTAAGTGCATGCATCATAGAATCTTTTTTCTTTCTACCATCTGATCTTCAAAATCTACTGGGTCTTTACGACGCTCGAGTAAATCTTGATTCAGCATCGTCGGCTCCCCAACTATAACTCAAACACTTCAATTTGTTCAGTTGATAAGGTACACTTACTTTGAAAAAAATGAAGAAAAAATGTTTTATTCTTCATTTCTAATGGAAAAGTACTCTGTACGGGTTCATATTCTCCCAAGTATTCAAAAGATTCAACTTTTTTTTTAAATCAACACCGTAGAAATTGTACAAACGTAGAGTGTAGCACTTTCAGGATAATCTTCCTTTTATTTTGAAATGAAAGAGAAACTTATTCAACAAAAATTTAATACCAATATAAATCAATTATCCATAAAATTAAATTGTTGTCAATAACTTAAACGATATTGAAGATAAATGTATTTATAACAGCCCGTTTTCCCAACCTAGTGCGCTTGCATCTTATGCATGATCATGACGGATTTTTCAGAGCATGTAAATCCACAAATTTCGCAGCTCAGATAATTCGAATTCTTCAGCATGTACTGTGGATGTCTCTTCAGCATATGAATTTTCATGTTGTATTTTCTCTTGGATGTGAAATCGCAACATACACAGCTGAATTGATTGGGTTTGCCGCAATCAACAGCTTGATGGACGTTGAGAGTGTTTTGATTTTTATACAGTTTTCCACAGGTATTGCATCGGACTGGTTTCTCTGAAAAAGGAACGAGTTCAGTTGGTGATCAACAGTGGGCAACATTTGAAAGGCATGTGAGGAATGGATACAGTATTTTTCATCGAATACAATTTCCTTGTAAATACCCAAAACCAATAATAACATCAACCTAGTCAGGATGATGAGATTTGAATCAACCATCTCGAGAAATACTCAAAATAGGAATAATAATAATAATTTAATAATTTACTTCTCATAGAGAGAGAAAAAAAATTGAAACAACAAAAACATAATGGAAACACAAAGATAACACAGTTAATAATATAGAAAGAAAACAGAGTATTGAAAGAGACTTAAACTATATAAATATCAATTATATACCTATTATCAATATAAAATTAACTCGCTCGATGGAGGTATTCAGGCAAATTGTACCTATGCGAAACATAGCCTTTCTCTCGAAGTAAAAAAAACAAACTGAGAGGAAATGTTTTATTTTTCAGAAAATAATTGTTGGTTACCAATTTTCACGTATACATTTTTTTATGTTTCCTCCAAACGTGTTTTTTAAGATTGCATTTCTGATAAGTTCGGAAAGGGCAATATGGGCATTGGAAACCGGGTTCTTTGCCACAGTGATACTTTACATGGCTTCTCAGTCCCTCCTTAGTTCCGTACTGTTTATAACATTTGGCACATACGTAATCCAGAACTGCAAAACGGGAAATGTCAATGATAAGAATCCAGGAGAGAATCCTTCATTTTCCAATTATGGATGACATTATAACTCTAAGTTTGGGACATGTTGTATAACATTTTCTTATATCGAAGAGAACGTAATTTAAATTAATAATTGACCTGTCCGAGCATAGAGTTAGATGAAAATAATTTCATTGTGTGATGATAGCTAATATACATGAGTAATTAAACTGTGGCACCTCAATATTAAATTATTCATGAAGACTTAAAGAAATGAAGCTTTAGGCTTTGTACAGGGTATCCCAAATTAGATGTTCAGTGAGGAAATCTCGAAAATAAAAAGAACTGGAGTAAAATAAATCGCATATTTCGTAGGTTTTTCTTTTTCGAGAAATAAAAGATAATGAAAACCGTAGCTTCCTACGATGCATTTTGGATTTATAAGTAAAAATCGAGGTTTTGAAGATTTTGACAACTTCTCATAAGTTTTGAAGTCAGAGATCTGCAACTTTCTACAGGCACTTTTTTGAGTAGAATCTAGTGTTTTTTTTTTTTTAATTAGTCAACACGTCAATCGCAAGGCCTCTCTAGCCCAACGAAGGGCGCTAGTGTTTGTATCTTGAATTTACTTAACTTAAACAGTTATTATATATTATATATTTATGTTATACAGGGTGAGTCTTCGACTTGTACAAATATTTTAACAGTAGATTCTTGAGGTCAAAAGAAACACTTTTCTCCCATACCATTTTTTCCGATTCTGCCCTGATAAACAGATGTAGCAATTTTAAGTTTTTATAATGAGCTGTGCCACCCCTAGAAAAAAAAATTATCTGCAGAATAACTAGGTAAATCTGTGAAACTACACAACTGTTGATCTTCGAAACAGAATTGTATTCAGCCAAAGTATCCAATTTTTCGAATTTCACAGCATTTAATTATTCGAAAACGGCGCATTATACGAGAAAATATGAAGAATACTTTTATTTTACAAAACGTTAGAATACTCATTAGATAGCGTTCAACTTTGTTTCAAGAGTTGGGTTCTTTGAGTTTTTGGTATTTTTATGGTACGTAATGGTCATAATGAGAAAACTGGAAGACGTGGGTGATATTATGTATTCGAAAAAGATTCATCAAATGAATGAAAAACTATATTCCGAAATTCATGTCATTCGATAAAACCGTTTTTGAGATAAAACTAAAAATAATTTTTTTATGGTTTTTCAACCTGTATCTATTAAACCGAGCTGATTCAGACAAAATGGTGAAGGAAAAATGTTTTTTTTGACCTCAAGAATCTACTGTCAAAATATTTGTACGAGTCAAAGACTCACCCTGTATAATTCTCCAATTCACAACCTTTGGAATAAGTCGTTGAAAGCTAAAAGCTAATTTATGTCAATCGTGGATGCGTATGCTAGCCAAGATAAGGAAAGAAAAATACTTTAATAATAATCAAATCATACAATACTACTTGTCCTTTTAAATATTGTACAGAAATTAACTAATTCATTCTACATATGCAACAATTTGTCTCTAGTCAATATTCATTCTCTAGTCATATATGTTGTACAATATGAAGAAACTGAGTTTAGGATTATGAATAACCCATATTTAGGAAGGGTTGCAGAAAAAAAACGCCTTCGGTTTTTTTCAAAACAAAAAATTAATTTTCAACTAGATAGGAGTTATATTCCTGAAATATTGGGTTTTTTTTTGGGGGTTATAAATTCGAATGAGCTAGAGGCACTGACTTCACAACGCTTTGTCATTGACTGATGGTATTTTTCGATCCTGTAGCATATAGGGTATTGAAAAACAACTGAGAAAAATTTCAGGTGTTAAATTAAACTTTTTCGAATTCTTACCTCTAGCTGAGTTATAACCCTTGAATAAAGAAGTCGAAAAAGTTTCATAGAACATGAATCACCCCCTGAATTCTTTCGCAGTTCTTCTTCAACACCCTGTATTAGCGCCATATTTTTGAATGAATCCTGAACGCAATGTTTATTTGCAAACAACCACTACTCTTCTCCACAAAAATACGAATATGGTTTTGAGGCTGATCTCAGATGAGAACTGATATGAATCAATGAAAATATCCCTTTATTTCTTACAGACATCTTTCTGTGTGCTGACAAAATCATCCAGGAAATGGAAATACACATTGACCATAAAAAAAACCAAGGAGTATTTCGTGTGCAACTCTAACAAAAACTCCCAGTATATAAGTTAAGAAGAATGAATATTCACAAAGACTGAAATTATTCGAGATATACTTCTTGACTATAAATAGCTACAATCCATTCTGATGTTGCCTCCGAATATGCTTCTGCAAATAGAAGTTGTACTTGGCCTTATACCCGCAATATTGACATGTCAACCTTCCTCTTTTATGGCATTCGTATCTTTGATGGCGTTTGAGAGATTTCAGTTGTTTATAGTCCTTGCTACATCGCGAACAATGAAATGGACGCCCTGAAAATTCAAGATATCAAGAGAATTTATCAGACTGATATAACTTCAGTCATTATTTTCTGAAATAATTCTGAATTATTCACAAGTCAGATAATAATGGAGATAAAAATATTATTCACACCATGTGAAATCTAACATTTGGAATGATTTGACGGAAACGAGAATAGCAAACAAGCTAATCTTAAATTCATAAAAAATATCAGCCATGTTTGAAATAAATAAATCGCAAATTAAGGAACCAAGAGATGGAGAAAAAATCAAAATGATGAAAGCTGAAGACTGATTTCATTGTTTTTTTTTTACAGAACATATGAGAACGTATAAGGTGATGATATACCCCAAAAGAAGAAAAAAATGTATATACAATAAATAATAATTTATTAAACCAAACAATCATAAACAACACTTAGATAAAAACTAGAATATAAATTGCAGAACTTCAATACAATATTTTGTCCTCTACAGTTGAATTCCATAGTGCATTTTGTTTCAGTCGTTGAACATGAAATCTGGCCTCCTCTTCATCCAATTTGTGAACGACATTCATGTGTTTCTTCAAATGAAAATGATAGCGAGAAACGTGACTACAAAGATGACAGTTGAGCGTACTGTCTTTTTGGCATTCGTATTTTACATGCCTGGCCAATGAGGTATATTTCAAATAACTTTTATTGCAAATCACACATCTATACGGTCGATCTGAAAGAAATATTTGTTAGTCAGAAGTAACTTCAACAATGAATCATAAATATCACCTTACGAGTTGAAAATCCTTCAAAAGTAGATGTAATCAGTAGAATCAAGGAATGAGATGTAAGAAAATTTTTTGTGGTCCTTTGTCCAAGAAAGAATAAAATGAAGAATAAAAAAAAACAAAATAGTATTCATAAGGAAATTCAAATAACAACCATCCTGAGAACAAATATTTATTGTGTGAAATGTAGTCACAAATAATACTAAATATATAACAATATTGTTATCTGTTTCCAACAGCTTTAAATAATTATTTATTCGAAATCAACCGATATGGAAGGATAGGCAAAAAAATGAAAAAGTCCTCTCTGCAATAACAGAATAATGATGTGGATTTCTTTGTATGAATATAACTGAGAAAATAGGAGGGGAAATCAATAATGGAAAATACATATTCCATATAATAGCTACTAGTAGGAGAGTTAGTAATTTCATAATAAAAAAAATTCATTATTAAAATCAGTCATAATTGAAACTTTCCACTATCGAGGGTTTGAAATTTGAAGAAATAACAAAATTGTTCGTGTTCAATCATAAATTTGAAGGGATCAGATTATTGTCTTCAACTGATGAAATGCCTCCTTTGTAAATGTTTCCTCAAGTCGAAACCATGTTTAGTTTTGTATTCACATAGGTGACATTTTATGGACGAATCTTTCTGACATTCGTACTTGAGGTGTCTTGACAAAGAACCAAGAACCATGTATCTCCTGAAGCAGTTCGGACATTGATATCGTTTGCCACCTGAAAATGAATTAAGGTCAAACAAGATTCTTAATCGGAACAATAATGAATAGAATAGATATTTTTATACTCGGGATTGATCTAAACTAAATATGGTTTATCATAATTGAAACGGAAATTTTTTTCCACTAGTTTACCTGAAGGAAGGAACAATGAAACGTTTGTCCATTTTTCATGAATGTACATTTATCAACATTTTTGATGTCGATAAAAAAATATCAAGTGTATCATCTTCAAAACTGCTAAGATAGTCTTACCATAAGTTATTTTGTCGTTTTCACAGCATGGACAAGCTAGTCAAGGAACGGGCATCAGTAAAAAAAGCCATTCCACAGAATTGAGTACCTCTGTTTATTGCCAACCCCCATGATATACATAGAATATAAATTAAATAATAATAATTTCTCCTCTGATATAAATAAACGATAAATCATCCTTCAAATTCAACAATCAAAATAAAATAGGTTATTATCACTTCTGTAAACAATCATTAATCCATCTCCAAAATTATAAATAAAATTAAAAGTAACATACTAAAACTAGTTAACAATACTTAGAAAATCTTCTTCTCGTTGTAAATATAATAAAATGTGATTAACAATGTTGGTTTATCGCGTTAAGGCACAAATTTCTCCAATATTGCCCGTAAATAAATAATTTCATCACCAGTGACCCAAATAAAAAACAAATTTTTATGAATTTAAACTTAACAATAACGCGAAGAAACTAAAGTAAAATTCAATATCGGTAACATAAATTAAATACATTTATATAAAATAAGGTTGAGTAAGAGACCAATTGGTTTAATATCTTATATGAGTGGGTGTCATTGTTGAATCACTGACTCTTCTCGTGTTCGTATGGATCTTTGCCATCTTCCATCTTAGCAAAAGTATCTGTTTTAATCGAATTGTTCATCATTATGGAAAGGTTTATTTCTTCGTTTGTTGCGTTCTTGTTATGGTGCTTTCTAATGTGAACACCCAGGTTTCCTTTCTGCTTTGCCCTGTATGGGCAATACGGGCAAAGGAACATTGGTTCTTTGCCACCACACTCGACTTGCTCGTGCCTCCTCATGGTAGATTTCCAACGATATCTTTTCCCGCAGTGCTTGCACGCAAATTGCGAATCACTGCTGTATCCAGGACGCACTATCTGATTAGAAAACAAATTGTATTTTCTCATGGAATGACTGTTCCGACCTCTGTTGGAATGCTTAGGCGACTTCAGTAGCGATTTCAAATAAGGTGGGATGTAAATCTTGTCGAACTCCAGAAACTCTGAAAAAACATTGATTAGTCTCACTCGTTCCAGACAAGACAACGAACATAAAGGGTGTCAGTGTATGGTACAAGCAAAAAATCATATTTACAAAATGATGACAACAAAATAGGTGAACTTTCATTCCAAAAACCGAAATAAAATAAATTGAAGAGGTGAAAATAAACAAAAAATATAAATAAAATAACACTGCATGAAAAATAAAGGAAAAAAATCAACCTGAAAACCAAAGGGATAAACTGATCGTTTAACAGTTATATCATGCTCTTACCTCCACAATAAAATCCATTTGCAGCAGGAAACAAAAAAATTAGTAATTAAAAAGATAATTTTAATAGTTCTGTGTTCAACAGATACACAAATAGTAATAAATAATGATTTATGCATGGGCGGATAAAAATTTATCTCTACTTCATAAGAGAAAATAGTGTTAAAGAACTACATGTTGTCACTAGCATGTTTTTGCATGTGGATTCTCAAATTGAAACGTGTTCTGAAGCCCCAAGAGCATAAAGGACACGAAAATCTTGGTGCTTTTCCACAATCAAATCTCTCATGCTGTTTCAAATTCCTCAAATGTTTATAACGCCTCCCACAATTACATATGTGAGATCCTGAAAAAAACATCATTAGTCAAATCTGAAGCCATCAATAATTGTTACCCTGGGATTCTAAGACAGTTAGCTCGTGAACAGATTTAAATGGATTCTGCGAGAATGAAGACAACCATTCTAAAAGTGAAATTAGAAAGAGCTGCGGCTGAAATAGATTAAAATCGAACAGAAAACCACGAGAGTCGAGTTAAAAATGAGTTCAGTTGAATGATGAAAAAAACTAATACAAACTAATACAAATAATGAAAAACATGCATACGACCGAAGATAACGATTGATTCGATAATTCCGAGATCATACATATACCACGTGCACGACTGAAAAGCTATAGAGCAACTGAAAGCACGATGGTGCGCATATCATGAAAATGTTTAGTAACGATACGCATCTGAGGAGTTCTAGAACAAACTATTTGTTTCGAAGGAAACATTCGAGAATTTATTAGAAATCACCAATAATTCAACAGAACAATTTTCGAACGAAAAAGAAACAATTCATAAGAAACTCGAAATTCCATAAATTTTTAAACAAAAATTATAATGTAAGAGAACAAATTTGTTGTAAAAAAATCAATTGTATTTATTCTTCCAGGCATTTTCAATTTCCTTATGTTTAGCAGCTACGTGCATGATGATATGAATCTTTTGCTTTCCTCTGTAAGTGCAATACAAACATTTGAACTGTGGTTCTTTCCCACATTCCCAACGTTGATGATTGTACAGTGAACTTTTTCTTTTATATTTTTTGTTACATTCTGGGCATTCGAACATATCTGAAATAAGGAAAAATAAAACTATTAAGACTATTACGTACAAATCAACATGCTCGATTATGAGGATCTAAAACTACATTGCAATAATTATAACGTGGGTTTAGTCGATGAAAAACGAAAATAGTTAATATCTGTAATCTTTGATAAAACGGATTGCTTAACTTTTCATGTTTAATTGGAGTTTTTCATACATCCTTTGAGGTGTGGAAGATGGAGTATTTTTTAACTCACTCTGTATCTAATTCGTTGTACAGGGCAAATTTCGAAGTTTTAGCACTACAGCTTTTGAACCAGAGAAGACAAAATCTGATACCCCATTCTCGTTCTCTTTTTCTGAAGAACTAACAAGAGTAGTAGTCATTTTTGGCCACCTTCTTTTGTTTTCGAGTTATAAGCGAAAATTGGAAAAATAGCGATTTCGAAATAAATTTATATCTCCGCTAATACTGATGATAGAGCTCTGCAATTAAAACATTATACAGGCACTTTTTTAAAAAGAATCCAGTGGCGTTCTTGCCTTTTTAGCAAGATTTTTAATTACGAAGCTATGACCCAAATTTATGTTTTTTTAAATGGAAACACTAGATTTCTGTGCAATATTTTGAAAGCTCAATTTTTACTGATTTCAAAAATATATAACATCATATGGTTTGCATCAATATAAATAATAAAAAATGGTCAAAAACCTTTTTTCTCAATATTTCTATGGTTTCAATTTTTGATGAGAATAGAGAAATATAGCATCTTATTATTACCACAGTCTCCTTCTATTAGTCCTTTCATTTCTATGCTTCTTACTCAATTTCTCAAAGATTCAAATTTTGTGAAAATTGGTAAAAAGCATAGAAAGAATGACATTGCCGGAAGGAGACTGCTCTTATTATAGGAAGCTCTATTTTTCTGTGCTCGTCAAAAATTGAAACCATAGAAATATTGAGAAATTTTTTTTTCACCATTTTCTATTATTTATATTGATGCAAACCATATTTTGTTATAAAGAACTCCACAGAAATCTAGAGTTCCCATTTAAAAAAACATAACTTTGGGTCATAGCATCGTAATTAAAAATCCTGATAAAAACGCAAGCATGCCACTGGATTCTATTCAAAAAAGTGCCAGTATAATGTTTTAATTTCCGAGCTCTTTCATCAGTATTAGCGGAGATATAAATTTATTTCGAAATCCCATTTTTCCAATTTTCGCTTATAACTAGAAAACAAAAGAAGATGGCCAAAAATGACTATTAGTCTTGTTAGTTTCTCAGAAAAAGAGAACGAGAATGGGGTATCAGATTCTGTCTATCTCCACTGGTTTAAAAGCTGTAGTGCTAAAACATCGAAATTTGCCCACCCTGTACACTGCACAGATTTTTTCAGCATGGGGAATGAGTGAATTCATCAAATTTTCCATTTATTCTAGTGCACTAAATATAACGCAATATATATAATATTTTTCTTACAACAGTTTTATTTATTTTATAACACCAATTTAATTAAAAATAACAAAAAAAGTTTAATGCTCTCAAATTTCGAGATCAGTGCTGCTTCATCGAATGGTTGATCAGGCTCGTTCTTTGTCTGAAGGCTCTATCACATAAATTGCATTTGAATTTGTATTCCACTCCGCATTCCCATTTGAGATGCTTGTACAAAGAACACTTGTGCTTATACACACGTCCACATTTCATACAAACTATAGGTTCGTCAGTTTTACCTAGAAAAGTAAGGAATAATTTTTGGAACTTAATGAGAAAACCATTTAAATATCTGATATTGTCCCCTCACAACTATTTACTGCTCTATTTCACTAGTCCCAGTTTGAAGTGGGACTATTGCATACTGATTATTATGAATAAATTATTATCAATATGCATAATAAATCAATACAAGATTCTTCTCATTATTCAGCTAAAATCTTCAGATAGGATAACCGTAATATATATTTCACATTGCATTCATTAGCTTTGAAGTTTAAGTCGATAAAAGGAAATTCAACACTGATCTAAAAAAAAATTTTCGAGTGGTTATCAACAATGAGAACAATGAAAAATAACACTTTATTTTATATCTTCATAATTTAACCTAGGCAATATTCAATTCGAAACATAACTCATTATCTGCATGAAAAGTTGATCAGTATCTACTTTTTAATTAGTGATAACTGGTCTTCGCATACGAATGAAAAACGATACTAAGAGCCTGTTCAAGCCACAATCTTAAAAGATTGTGGGGTTGTGTGTGGGTTGTTAGAATCTTCCTTAGAATGTTTCTAGGTACAGTAGATACAGTAGAAATTTACATCGCCATAAAGGAAGGAAGTAGTCCAACTGTCAGTTTCATGAACAAATAGATTCTTAAAACGGGAGAGATGAAACTGAACACAAAAATAATACAGAATCGATTACTATGGAAGTAATGAATACAGAAACACAGTCAACAATCACAGCGAGATCCTCAAAGTTAAGTGCAGTTGTTCCTAAACTTATGCTGTTTCAGATGGTTATTGTGCTTGAATCTTCTGAAACATTTATCACAGGAAAATTGTGGTTCAACTCCACATTCGTATCTCAGATGTCTTTTCAAATGATTCTTATTCTTATATGAAGAACCACACTTCACGCAGAAAAACCTGCCATCAAATCCCATCTCATGAGCCATAATACCTGAAATAATTGGTCATATTAATTAATGACAACATGAATTCTTCATTTCTCGTGTGAGTTACTCAAGGCTTTAAAAGGAAACCTGTCACTTTGATTTCCATGTTGACTCCTGGTCCTTATTTTGCATCGAGGTAATATAGTAGGTATATCTTCAATGAATAATCTGCTGTGGCTTAGTTAAGGTATATACAGAATGAGTAAAAAGTGAGCAACAAAATTTATATCTTAGGTATTTTGTAAAAAACATTATCGAACAGGTCAATTTTCATTTCAAATAATGCAACTTGAGGGGTTTATCAAGCATTTTGTTTATGTCAGAAATGGAAATATATTTCTGAGAACCCTTCTTTCATTGAAGGGATGAAATGGTTAAATTTATTTAATTCGAATTTTTATTTATTTTTGTTATTTTGAGTCTAATGACATGCATTCTAAAGCTGCTGTTTGAAGCTTACAAAAACGGCATATTTTCGATTATATTTCAAAAACATCAATACCTCCTGAAGTGTAGGTGGGTCACTGACTTCACAATACATTAATCAGAATTTCATAAGTTTGACCATTTCATCCCTATAATAAGATTAAAAAAAAACATCAATTACCACATAATCGGGTCGATCCATTTCTGACAGAAAAAGTTAGGGTTGCCTTTTAAAAAATCATAAAAGGTGTCTGTAAACAAATGCTTAGGACTTAGGGAGATGATTCCCCGATGAAAATAAGCAGGGGTAGTTTCTATAAATTTTTTTCGAAATCGCGCTCCCATCTGAGATACAGCCTTTGGAAGGCGTTTTTAATTTTTTTTAAGGGTTCTATAGTCATAAAATCATACATAATATGAAGCACTAGGTAGATGTTACTCACAATTTTTTTAAATCTCAACTTCATTATAAGGGTTTGAAAATAACAACCTCTTATGATTTTCCTTCAAAAATTGTTTTCGTGGGATTGATTTTCGAAAAGTAAAACACACACAGTCGATACTTTTCTCGTAATAAATAAAAACTTACAAGCAGTATACGAAGGTCTATGAGGCAGAGAGTTGATGCGATATTTTAGCGGGAGGTAGTCATTCTATGGAACACTTATACGATGAAATGAAATGAACAGTGATCAGAACTTCTTGTAAGTTTTTATTTATTCCGAGAAAAGTATCGACTGTATCGAAATTTTGTAACAGACTTTATTTTTAAAGAATTAAATGGGTAACTAAAAGAGAATTTTATTTTTCGAAAATCTATCCCACGAAAACAATTTTTAAAGGAAAATCATAAGGGGTTGTTATTTTCAACCCCTAATAATAAAGTTATGAGATCTACAAAAATTGTGTGAGTAACATCTACTTAGTGCTTCATATTATGTATAGTTTTATGACTCAATGTTTTTTAGAACACGTAACAAAAATTAAAAACTGTCAACTCACCATCATCTTCCAAAGGCTGTATCTTGGAAGGGAGGTCTATTACGAAAAAAATTTATAGGAACTACCCTTGCTTATTTTCATCGTGGAATCATCTCCTTAAGTCCTTCACATTTGTTCACAGACACCCTGTATATGAAAACTTGCATACTTAGTCGAACAAATTGGACATGTATAATTTTTTTACAAAATTATTACCAAAGATATAAATTTTGAATGTTGCTTTTTACTCGTTTTGTATCGTCGAATATAAAAAATAAACCGATTTTCAAATTATATATTTTTTGATCTAGCGGACTGTGCTGTATTTGTTAATTTGCGACATATTATTTATCATTGAATTATAGAGTTCCGATTTTACAACGAAAAACCACTCATGTAATGCGCTTCCTATAATAATCTTCATATATTCGGCGAAATCGTTTTTGAAGAAAATTCAGTGAGATAAAAAAAACAATAATTGATATTCAATGAAAATATAAGACACTACAAGAAAGAATACTTCCATACAAGGAAAAGAGGTGTAAAAACAACAGAGCAAAACATTCTATACCTACCCCAAATCACTACTCTAGTTCGTGAAATTTCTGGCCGAACTCAAGAAGAATATAGGTATTCAAATTTGGGTACAGAAACTTCTATTCCAACTGTCCCTATCGAAGCTTATCTCAGTGTCATAAGTTTCATAAATGAAAAATATCATGAAGATGAATTTTTCATCCGAAGTAATAATTATTTTCAACTCACTTGTTATAAATATTTAATAAGTATTCACATTATAGTTATAAATAAAATATGACAAAATATTATGCAAAAAAGCAACAGCTACTACAAGCAAAAAACTTTCAAAAGAGGAAGCGTATAATGAAATTACATTTTGCACAAACTTGAGCACAAAAAAAAATAAAACATGGTTAAAATCAGTGACATATTTGTTGATTCAAATGATGTCCTCAAATAAGCCCAAAATTGACCTAGCGCGTTCAGACTTTCGTCCGCATAGCCAAATTTGATAAAGTCTCTCCAGTTCCAGAAGCTTCAAGGGCAGAAATACTTGCTTGTCGATATCTTGCTTTTCTTGCAGAACAAGAATTGGAAGTGTGCACCTGAAGTCCATATTTGGACGTGAACTTTTTCCGGCAAACCCTACATTGAAACTGTGGTTCGATACCGCATTTTTTTCTGTGGAATGTCATGTTCGATTTATACTTGTACGTTCTAGAACAGTTTTCGCACTTGTATTGATTTTCTGCAACTGGAAAAAAAATCAGTCAGGCAAGAAAGAAAAACGCAGAAATGCGATACTAACTAGGAAGAGAAGAATCTACCAGAACACTACAGTCGAAAAGAAAGGATTATTTCTTCACTTAAGCTCACAATCTTGAAGATAAACTATTAGGCAGAACCTTGGTCATGATTCAACTATTTCAATTTCTCACAGCTCTTATTTCTGTACATCTATTTATAAAAAAAGAATGAAACCATCGAGTTTTATCAGCATTTATTGAAAGTAAGTCGAAAACATTTTCTACGAGCATTTGACGAGATATCATTGTCTCAATTTCGATTTGCACGTCATATAATGAACAGTTAGATGGCACTTCCTCTTAAACTTGCTCAGACATGAAGTACATTGAAATCTTCTTTCTTCCCCGCAATCAAACTTTATATGTCTGGTCAATGTGTACTTAGATTTGAATCTGGAAGAACACCTTGGACACCTGAAACGTCTTTGCAAAAATTCTGAAAAAAATGGGTGTTATTAAAAAATTTACACAGCTACACTCGACATGCATCCAAAAAGGGATAACACTATCACATTCAATTACTAAAACAATTAGTGACAGAAAGTGAATTTATGTCCTGCCTTTGGCAGAAGACGATATTATTATGAGGGAATGAACGTCATAAAAAAAAATAATGTTCCCAACTTGTGAAGTGTAAAGTGTCTTTCCGCACTCGACTGCTTGCCCGAACTCAGCTCACAGTGCAGAAGCAATGCCCCCGAAGGAATAAATCTAAAGGTGTCAAGTCTGGGAAACATGATGGCCATTCACCCTCTTCTACCACTCCATTTCTCTTGGAAATGATCAGCCATTGCCTGACTGGATGAACGTCAGTGGGCACCATCTAGTTGGAAGTAAATGAGGCCATTACCCTCCCCAGACTTGACATCTTTAGATTTTTTCCTCTAATCTTCCTCTTATTCTTATGCTGCATAAGGTTCGAGATATTAAGGTTGGCACCTTTTCAAATTGACACACTATATGATGAGAGCATGAAGGAATTTTATGAAACACTAATGTAGAATTTCAGAGAACAATTTCGAATAAAATACGAAATTTCACAGACAAATTTATTGGATTATTCTCTCAATCATTTTTTCCAGAAATTACTACGGAAAACAAATAAAAAAAATCATTTTCACATTTTGAGACTAAGAGAGTAGATTGATGAGTTCCACAGAATATCCTAAGGAAGTTCAACTTTCGCAGTACTTAACGGTAATTCATGATAATTCAGCACCTAATGTGTTCTACATCAAAAATAAGCCCTAGTTTGTCATATAAACATATGTCGAGAAATGTTTCCTCTCCGAGATACGGGGTGTTGAAATTATAGAAAAAAAAATATTTTTTATCAATAACTCTCACACTACTCGAAATATTTTTATGAAATTTGAGAAATAGGTTTTGAGCGTCAAGAAGCACTTTTTGCATAATATAATTTTTTTTATACTACCAGTGGCGTCCATACTGCAGAGAGAATGAATATTTTCAGATAAAAAAAATGATACGCCACTGGTTTTTTCGACAATGAAAATTACTATTTAAATCCTTATTTAATTTGGAGCAAATTCGGTCTCCTGACTTTTTGTTGTACGAGGTACCGTTTGCGGTAAAAAAAAAATAAAACACATTCTCATGCATAAAGAAATCGCAACAATTTGATACAGCAAAAATAGTCTTATTATTATTATGTACCTATCATATCAAATTTTGGCGATTTCAGCATTCATGAGAATGTGTTTTATTTTTTTAACCGGAAGCGGTGCCTCGTACAGCAAAAAGTCAGGAGACCGAATTTGCTCCAAATTAAATAAGGATTTCAATAGTAATTTTTATTGTCGGAAAAACCAGTGGCATATCATTTTTTTATCTGAAAATATTCATTCTCTCTGCAGTACGGACGCCACTGGTAGAATAAGAAAGAAACTATATTATGCAAAAAGTGCTTCTTGACGCTCAAAACCTATTTCTCAAATTTAACAAAAATATTTCAAGCAGTGTGAGAGTTATCAATAAAAAACTTTTTTTTCTATAATTTCAACACCCCGTATCTCGGAGAGGAAACATTTCTCGACATATGTTCATATGACAAACTAGGGCTTATTTTTGATGTAGAATACGTGGTTAAAATTTCTTGGTTACGATCTGGACCACCCTGTATAATGAATATTCACTAACAGATTTTTCCAAAATCCTTCAAAAATGTCTATTTTGTTGTGATTCGAACTGTTCAAGTTCTGATTTGTTCGCCAACTCATCAACCCTTCCTCGATTTCTTACATCTACTGAGATCAACAGACATCTATTACATCCAATTGGACAAATTTCTACCCATCTGTATTGCATATAACATTCATGTACGAATCGTGAGCAAGAAAATGCGTAGATTTATGTTTTTTCAACATATGACTGACAACAGTGGATTTCTGCTTCGCCATGTAGGGGCAGACAGGACAATTGAATGTCGGGGGTTTTTGACATTCGAATTTTTGGTGACGCCACAAGGACCTTTTGGCTTTGTACACTTTATGGCAGACTAGACAGGGAAAACCTGAAATCATACGCGATATTAGTGGGAATTGTTGTTGGAAATGGAGGGAGAATTTTATTTTTCTACCATTCAACGCAAAAATCTTCATCAGTTTCCTCTGCAGCATTGCAATTCCTAACAAAGGAGGAAATTCGAATAGTATCTTGCAAACAAGCACATTTATGGACCAGTATGCTTTTCGTACCTTTTCTCTATAACTATAGGATATCTCAGCAGTGAAAATGTTATAATGATTCAAAGAATTTATTGAAACGAGTTAAATATTCGGAATATCGGTGTGATAAGATAAAAAACAGTAATTGCATATGGGAACATTGCAACCGGTGCACACTGTTTTAGTTCTTTTCTCTATACCCTTTTTGGAGCAATTTCTGCACCTCTTTCTGGTTATTGTCATCATAGGTAGGTGACTTCCAACGTCTGTGTGTTTATGTGGTGGTGAATGCTGCCTGCCTCTTCTAATTCGTCTTGCCTCGTGAAAATTGTCGAGACCTGTTAATACCATCGTTTCAGTTCGGTTGAAAAAAAGATGCAATAATTAAAATACCCATGTCCCACACCTAAACAATTATTATTTGAAAAAACAAATATATCCGACGAAATTATTGAAATCAGGATTTACTGGAGATTTGGTAGAAAGAAAAAGAGGTTCTATGATGTATGCACTTTCAGTGGTGGGGAAAGTGTCTGCAGGTTTTCAAAGATGTAAAAAAACGTCAGGTGTACATACTCGATCGTGTCAGATGAAGATAGTGTATATGCCCTATTTGTCTCTGATAATAGATTTATGTTGATCTGTTGTTGACTCATTAATCTGACAATAATCATGGGGGACTTTCTGAATCTGACAGTTTGAAGATGATAACAATGCATTTTTTTAAATATCTCCTTTCCTGTACTTCTAATCGTTTTTGTATTCATTATGAGATACGGCATAATTTTTTGGGGACGTAGAGGAAACTTAGAAACAATGTTTATAATTCAAAAAAGAATAATAAGGATTATGTATAAAATGAAATACAGAGAAAGTTGTAGGGGAGTATTCAAACAAAAAGGTCTTTTAACTGTAAGTGGCCTATATTTAAATGATTGTTTAATATTCTTGTTTAAAAATAGAAATAATTTCAATACAACTCAAAAATACTCGTCGAGATCATTGGATATAAATTATCCTATACATAGACTAACATTGACAGAGAACAACCCAACATACATGTGTACAAGAATATTTAATAAACTGCCTAATAGAATAAAATCTATAAGTGATCTCAAAAAATTCAGAAAAGAAGTGTATTTTTTGCTGGCAAACTTGGAGCCATATAACTTGGCAGAGTATTTTGGTGCACAGTTAGTCTAGTGTACATATTTGTTTACTGTGCTGTGACGTCGTTTCATTTATTGTTGGTGTGTATATGCATTGTATGTAGCGATCAACATTATTTGAAATGAAGTTGTTGTTGTTGTTATGAAAGTTACAGATGATAAAATTATTCACAACTTTTGTCTGAAGCAATTTTACATACTCTCAACCGTTTTCGAGTTAGAGGGCGATAAGTGCGAGAGCTTAACCACACATGCGAAAAGTCAAGGTCAAGGTAGAATCCCAGTCTAATGTACATTCATCGCCAAATACCTCAGAAACGTTTGGACGTAGAAAAAATTAGTTCCGACGAAATTTGTAGTGAATGTTATGCTCTAGAACTTTTATAATAAATCCGAAAACGATTTGAATCCCAGGAGAGGAGGACATTAAAAAAACCTTATTTTTGTGACCTTAATGCCAAATTTTATTGTTTCGGCTTGCTGAAACTGCAAGATTATATTTTTTCGGTTATTATTGAATCATTAGCATCAAAATGAGAAAAAAAGCCACCGCTCCCGAGAAGGTACACGTGAAGTTTTTTCACACACATTTTCGTCACGCTCAAATTGTCAGATTAAGAGAATGTATACTTTTCAACATGTAATTAACCACATAAATATATCTTGATCAGACATGCTCGAGTATGTACAATGATCGTTTTTTTCACTATTCTGACAGGCTGTCCTAGACAATTCGCCCTACTCTACAGGGTCCAATGTATGTCCCCTTATATTAATCTGACACGCACGAGTAAATCCCGACATACCCTCTTGGACTCCCCAACTAGAGTTTCAATACTCTCAACATAACAAGAAGTCAGTACAAAAGAACCTAAGTACGTTCCATACTCAATTGTCGGGATAGGTATCTATCACAACACCAAGACTGGGAGAAAAATTATTGATTATACAATATCTTTATTTGATTATACAATATCTTTATGTATCTACTTATTTTACATGACGACACTAGGATTACAACAAAGATCATTCATAAGAGGTGAAAAATTAATAAATAACCTCATTTACTGAAAAGCATCCACTCAAGATTATTCACAAACTACCGGCGGACATTTGTCATATATATCAGCCTTGCTGCAACTCACCATTGTGAGTAAAGACTGATTTGAAAGAATGAAGATATGATATCCAATAACCGATTTCCAACGTATGCTCATATGTAGCTTGAGTGCCATTCAAACGATGAAGTATCAGCCATGGCTAGTTTGTGCTTGTTCCTCATGTGTTGTTTCAAATTCCCCTTCTGCTTGCATCTATAGCTGCATACAGCACATTTGAAAGCTGGTTCTTTCTGACATTCGTACTTGAGATGAGTGGCCAGTCCTGATCTAGATTTATACTTTCTGGGACATTTTGGGCAGGGATATGGAAACTCTAAAATATAAAAGTATTAATATTCGCATTATATGCCCAAAATATTTCGAAGTTGGTACCTCTTTCGAGGAAATTACAGCATGCAAATTTTTCCGAATCAGTTCTGCGTCAAAATATACACTTGAGCCAATGAGAATATGGTATTTCATTCATATTTTCAAGGCTCATCCCTATGTATATCCTTGTTTTTTTCAGGGATATTTCTAGGGTTGATAGAACACCGAGAAATTAGTTATTTTTTTCTACTGAACCTATGTACCAAATCGTTCCTTAAGGGTGCTAACACTCTTAAAAAGAGCATAGCAATAACTGATTGCAGAATTGGAGGAAATATAGGAGATATACGTTTTATAGTAGATGGCGCTACTACTAGTTAATGAGGTTACGTCAATTCCAAGCGTTTTCCATGGGAGAGAGAGTTGTGTTACTTTGACGAGGTCAAATGAGACCGAAACCATGGTCAGCATCTACTCATCTTCGATGGGACGTTCTCCCTTGTCCTGACAATGACAAATTGGCTAGTTCGATACAGATCGACTTGTTGATTTCATACCAGCGGGTGGTATGGATAAATTAATTCATATTATTGAAATAAACAAGGTTGAGAAGGGAAAATTCGACGAATAAAACTCACAATGATGCAAGAAGGAAAATATAATGTATTTTATTTTGATTACATCAGGAACATCACAATTTTCACTTGTGACTGTGTCTGTACCTGAGGTGAGATTTCAAATTCCATTTTTGCTTACACCTATAGCTGCAAAATGGACATGCAAACTGCGGAGCTTTTTCACATTCGTATCTCTGATGCCTCCATAAAGACGAACTGAAATTGTAAGACCGGTCGCATTTTTTGCATACAAAGGGTGGCCCATCTGCAAGAAGGAATGATAGTAGTCTGTGAAGATTACTTTGTACGATTATATTTCAATTTCAAAGTATTACTCTAAGACTAAAACTTGAAAAATGTTATCTTAATTGGAAAACGTGAAGAGAGATAAGTTTCCACTGGAAAACTCACGGTGTTGTTGTATTTTCCTCCACATTAGACACACCGACAGTTTGATGAAATTAGGAATTCGATGTATATTCTCCAAAACAAAAAACGAGGGAGCGAAAGATAATGAAAAAACAGAGGAGTTACTAGTATTTTTCTTCAAAGTGGTCTATAATTTTCAGAAAATGGTCTCTACTATGTGTAAATCAGTTTTGTTTGTTTATCTCTTATCAAACATTATTATAAGAATTAGAATGTTTTATCGTATTGATTCTGAAACTTCCAGTAAAATTGGTACTTTGGTACGAAGAAAATCTTTCAACCAATTCTTACGCTGCACACATCCATTGTTTATTGATACATATAACAAAAAAAAATGGATACCATAGATTAATTATGAATATAATATAATGCACCCATGATTATTGAGTCTTTGAATTATTGAAAATCCATTTTGTGCTTGGTTAGCACGTGGGTTTTCATGTTTCCCTTTAGGAAAGCCTTGTAGTTACAAAATTCTACAGGACAAGAAAACTGCGGGTCTCCATTGCAGGCATACCGCTCGTGCTGTCTTAAACCTCTCTTCCAAGCATATCTACGATGACATTTTTCACACTCATACCGTCTCCTATCTGCAAAAAAATCAATAGGTGAATCGGATATGCGGAGTTGCGTACAAACGAATGGAAATTAATTAAATAATCTGTATGTTGGGAGAGATGGTGCACAGTGAACAAGTGTGATGAAATAGCGAAACCTTGTCGACTGTCGAATAATTATGCAAATCGAAAACCTTCTTCCAGAATCAAAATGGAAGCTCGAAAATTGCCATAAAATAAATTGCTGCTGGTCTTTTTGGCAAGGTCTTATCCTCAAGTGTCAGTGTAAGACCAAAGCCGATGCGAAACCACTGGGAATTTTACACAAAAGATTGTTTCAGGACGAAACACTTCATATTTTCCACTTCCTCGATTTACTTCAAAATTTCTGGGAAATTGAGGGTTTTTCAGGCTTAATAGTAGGAATTCTATAGGTAAAAGAAAATTGTGAGCAAGTAATACGTGTAAAATTAAAAACCCCATTGAAAATACTTCCTCTCAAATATGGGTCTCGAAGAATGAAACTCCGAAAAGTCTAAAGTTTTGGTCATCCCTAACTTGATACTCCCTCTCAAATATTTAAAAAGTAACACTTTATTACGATAGTGAAATTGAATTTCAAATAAAAAAATATGCTGATATGAATATCAACAAGTGTAACGATCAGAATCGAACTATACTCCATTCACCTTTATTTTAGCACTCGGTTGGCCATGGAAATTTGACACATTTCACTCTGTATAGTACGAAAATGTGGAGTTATGACGAAAACATTTTTGGGTTTTAAATCAACGCTATGTTGCCCGTTCTACGTAAAAGTTTCTGTTATTACCTATTTTATCACAATGTCGAATTTCTTCGGAAAATATGTGAAGAACATAATTGAAGTTTCTACAAACTGATTGAAGGCATACCAAATCCAGTTATTTGCATGGAAAATACAAGAGATCATTATAATATCATAATATGCACTAGCTTGAGGAGAGTTAATGTTCGTTATCTTCTTTGGCTAAAGTTTGAATACGTTACATCAGTTGTAGATTTCAAAAATATTAACCTGAAGATAAAATGCATATGATGCAGTGGTTGGGATTGGGTATCTCCCGAAGGAATTAACAGATAATTACAAGAATGTTCAATTCTTCAACAAAAATCATCTTGCACAATATAAGTAAAAAGAATTAAAGGAATTTTCAAGTCAAGATGAACATCACCTTTGAACAAAAATTTCACATGAATAAACAATTAACAGGACAACTGGAGCGTATTTGTGGCTGTTCATCATAATACATAACATTGATATAATAATAATAATAAGATATTTATTGGTACCTTAAGACATTTACGATGTAAAAAGGACAAGTCAAATGAAAAATAGAAAAATCAATTTTCGGGAACCTATTCTACGATGACATTCATCGAAAATGCTGTAGTAAATTTTTCGCATTAATTCACTCAAACATAAAATACTTTAATGCCACCACCTTTTTGGGTCTCCCAATAGAAGGAAATTCTTTGTCATCCTCTTCATTAACAATCTTTCTGATTGTGGAAATATTCAGCTGAAATATAAGTCGTTTAGATTCAGATGAAACATTATATAAATTCTCTCACATTGAATATATTCGCTACCGTCTGACCTATTGTGGATTTAGAATATATAAATTGATATTAGTTGTGGCAACGGCGTTATGACATTAACGACATTTCATGAGTACCAACCCTTCTCCGTTCTAGTTACAAAAACTTGAGAAAATAATTTCATGGCCAACCGACTGCTAAAATAAATGTGAATTGAGTATAGCTACTTTGTCATGGTCAGCAGAACGAAAGTGAGAATGTTCCACCGAAGAAGAGTAGATGCTGACCATGGTTTCGGTCTTATTTGACCTCATTAGAGCAACACAACTCCTTCTCCGATGAAAAACATTAGAACTAGTTCTTATTATTGTATTCCTTGTCAGTTTAAGCTTGACCTTTACATTATAAAAACGAATTCACAGATTTTTGTCATGGAGTGTTCCGAAAATTATTGAAAAACAATTTTTTCGAATATTTTTTGTTGATATAATTATCGAATCAAATTGTGATTGTCTAAGGAAAATACTCTTTGATTCTCTTGATCAAGGATATATTTTCAATCGGAAAAATAAATTTTTCTATCAAAAAAAAAAGTTTAATTCGAAATATGTACAAAAATCCTTAAAAAAGTGTTATATCTAGATTTTGCTGGGATGTTATTACGAGGGCAATTCTCCTTTATGGAACCTTTTGAAATGGAATTTGAGGTACGCCTTCCTTTTGAATCTATACGAGCACGATTCC
Organism: Coccinella septempunctata; assembly: GCF_907165205.1. Taxonomy (NCBI): domain Eukaryota; kingdom Metazoa; phylum Arthropoda; class Insecta; order Coleoptera; family Coccinellidae; genus Coccinella; species Coccinella septempunctata. The sequence continues at coordinate 61,634,478 of NC_058189.1, read as the reverse complement.
TCTGGACAGCTGAATTTTGGCTCTGTCATGCAGTCATATCTCAAGTGTATCAGGAGACTTTTTTTCCATTTGTAACTCTTGCCGCAGGTTTGGCAGTAGAAACGCCCTGCAAAAAATTTTTCATTATTCGCAATTTAGCGTTACTGGAATTCTACAATAATTCTCCTACAAAGTTAATAAAAAGATCGACCATAGTAGTAAACCACACAACGGTTCGTTGGGGATCAGAACATTGAAATAATTTCGTCACGAAGTGAGAAATATTTCTGTTCGCATAGAAAAGTGTGCGTTATATGCAGTGGGTTTCTGCAGTTTAAGAATGACTTGGTAAACTTTGTCAAGAAAACATCGTAGTGTATATAAGGTGGCTTTATTCATGTTTTTTATGCCTATTCAAAATATGTCGTCCCAAGTTAGATTTTCTTTTACATTTGAAAGTGCACGTTTCTTCTGGGCAAATGAACTGGGGTTCCATCATACACTCGAACCTAACGTGATTAGAAAGACTTGCGTGCCATTTGTAGGTTTTTCCACAAGTTTCACACCTATAAATACCTGGAAAAATATGTAATCATCATGTGGGAGTACAGAAAAGCAGAAGTTCGGATAATTGGGCAAAAATATACCTGATCCATATTAGTACTAGATACATGATGAGTAAAATAAATGAGAATGCCTTTGCAAAAATTGTAAATGCTTATCACCGATATTCCCAAATACGCAGCAAATTTACAACAAAATCAACAAGAAAAGAGATAATTCGTCAAAAACGAAATATCTATTTTGAATGAAACAGAATTTATAATTAAATGAAATAAAAATTTTATGGAATGGACATTCGGTCGAAAAATTTATAACGCTGAAAGTTTTTAATTTAATGGCTTCAAACAAGCACTGAAAACGCTACTATCTCGTACAAATATTTTAACAGTAGATTCTTGAGGTCAAAAGAAATACTGTTGAAACTCCATAAAAAAAATTATTTCTAGTTATATCTCACAAACGGTTTTATCGAATGAAATTAATTTTGGAATATAATTTTTCATTTATTTGGTGAATGTTTTTCGAACACAAGATATCACCCACGTTTTCCAGTTTTCTCATTAGGACCATTACGTACAATAAAAATACCAAAAATTCAAACAACCAAACTCTTGAAACTAAGTTAGACGCTATCCAATGAATATTTGAAAGTTTTTTAAAACGTATTATAGTTTTTTTTTGTATGATACGCCGTTTTTGAGTAATTTGATGTTCAAAAATAAAAATATCTGTGAAATTCGAAAAATTGGGTACTTTGACCGAATGCAACTTTTTTTAAAAGATCCACAGAGGAGTAGTGTCACAGATTTAGTTAGTTAATCGTAGATAATTTCGTTTTTCCAGGGGTGGCACAGCTCATTATGAAAACTGAAAATGGCTATATCTTTTTATCAGGGCCGAATCTGCAGAAATGCTATAAGTGTATCCTTTGACCTCAAGAATCTACTGTTGAAATATTTGTACGAGTCAAAAACTCACCCTGTATAGTTTGAAGGATATTCAAGAAAGATGCATCTCCAGAGCGAGTGAGTTGAAAATTTCACAGAATATTCGAAATTTATCGATATAAACATAAAAATATTTAGAATATAACTATAAAATAAAAATTTCCAAAACGTTTTCGCAAAATAAGTATAAAATGAACATATGTCAAAGCAGTTCATCTTTGTATGTGCACGTGGCCCTTATCGAAACTTTCCTTCTCACAATCATGAGAATTTTTTAAACAACGTTCTACAGGTTGATTCTCCACGATTGGATCAGATTTTTAAGGAAAACTAATCACTGTGCTGAAAATTGTGGAAATTGCCATCAAATCGCTAAGATATACTGAAAATGAGAAAGTAGTTGACAACAGAAGTTGCAGAGGTCTAGAAATATATTATGGAGAAAGTTCTTTGTCGAAAACCCCAATTTTCATCACGAAATTGTGATTAGTTGTCCGTAAAATTGTAATGGGCTATCGCGGTGAATTACATTGTATAATTCAGACCAGGGTCGTCATTGAAAGAATTGCAAACATTACAAATAATTTATTGTGGCAACAGAGAACTCTCAACCTTAATCAAATCTGCATAAACACAACAATAACTTTAAATAAACTACCCATAAAGTCAAATCAACTTCAACGCCCAGAATTATCATTTCTTTATAATAATTACAGGTAAATTTGGGTATAATGTACATCCTATAGGATTCATTAAAAAAAATTTACAAATAATCAGAACAACAAGGCAATAAAATAAAACCAAACAAAAAATGGAAACAAAATCAATATTGGCCCTGACTGATAGTCAGTTTCCATGAAAAAAAAAACAATTTCAGTTAGATTTCCTTCGGAAAAAAACGAGTTACACGGAGTGTAACTAAATACATGGGTAAATTCTTTGGTTAAAAACCAAAGAACCCTGGAGATGGATGGCGAGAGCTAGCCATTAAGAAATTAGTTAAAAATAATGGAAATAGCCCAATAATTCCTCAAATAAAATTTTCATGGTCAATTATTTCACGTCAAGGAATATAAACAATATTGATTTAAATTCTCCCTACCCAATTTCAATATTGTTTTTAGCCCTTTAATATCTAAATGAATATGTACATAGGGCTTGAAGTTTTCAATCATGGAATCGATTGAATTCGGTGTTTCACATAAGGAAGTGTCCTTTCGAAATCTTATGCCGTTTCAATATTCCATTAAGTTTTGTTTTAAAGTTGCAACCAGGGAAATTACAGAAAAATCTTGGTTCCAGCCCACATTCGTATCGGAGATGATTGCCAAGACCATTTTTACCCTTATACATTCTCCCGCATCTGTAGCAAACGAAGGGAGTGCCTGAAACCAATTCGAGTTAGAGAGATTGCATTTGTTACAGAAGCAACTCCGGCAAATGTACAACTGTGGGTCCATATTCATTTTTATCATCTTAGATTGCTGAAAGAATAACGGAATGAAAAATTTCAACTTACATGGCTTAGTAACATCCTTCTAGTTCTTGTGAACCACACACACTCGATATTATTAGTGAAAAATGTATAAACACATGCTCCATGATCTTTTTCAAAAAATTCAGGGAAATCAGTCAATTGAAATAGTTAAATTAAATATCTGACAGAAGTAGGTATTTTTATACCTTTTTCCTGCCACCGACAGAAGGTTTAGCGATAGATTAGGCTAGAAACAATTGACATTTTCAATGTCACAGATTTCGCATCATGAAACGAAAATTCATAATGACCATCAGAATAGCATCAAAATCAAATCATCAAAAAAAAATTTCAAATAAAACGTAGAGCATCTCCTAAAATTATTCAGAACTATACAAAGTGTTTCGTTTCTTCTGCACAGCTATTACCTTCGTTATTTGAAATTCTTACATTTTTGAATTCCTTGTTGAATTTAAATATAAGTTTGATAACACAACTATGTCTGAATTCTCAACGATTTCCGATAAATTTGACTTTTTATTGATATTTTAACAGTTTGAGGTATGTACTTGCATGAAAGACTATAGCTCCGTCCCTATTTCATGTAATTGATTCAAATGTGGACTGTGTCTAGTCAATAAATGAAACACAAAATTTTTTTTTTTTAAATAACCATATTATATGCAGGGTCCACGAAAACGTAGATCCATTATCAAAATAGAAATTCATCAAAATCTTCATTTTTTTTAATGGCAACCCATATTTTTTTCTGTTCATAATTTAAACTTTTTTTGTTAGTTGTTTTAAATAATGAACAGAAAAAAGATATAAGTTGTCACTTAAAAAAAAAAAGATTTTGATGAATTTCTGTTTCGATAATGGACCTTCGTTTTCGTGGACGCTGTATATAATATGGTTATTTACAAGGAAAATTTTTAGTGTTTCATTTATTGACTAGACACAGTCCAAATTTGAATCAATTACATAGTAGAGGGACGGATCTTTATTCCTTTATGTAAGTACCTCAAACTGTCAAAATATTAATAAAAAGTCAAATTTCTCAAAAACCGTTGGGAATTCAGACATATTTGTATCATCAAACTTATATTCAAATTTAACAAGGAATCAAAAATGTAAAAATATATGAGGTGTTTCATTCAAAATAACGAAGTTTCAGGTGTGCAGAAGAAACGAAACACATGTTTCTCTTTTCTTTGATTTACTGTCTTTGAAATAACTTTAACAAATACAGATTGAGATTTAAAAGCAGTGAAACATTATAAAACGCGTAGACTTAACTTAATCCGTGCAATATTACTTTAAGACATCTGAAAAAACACTGAATTAATTTAAAAGACTTACTTCAGTCTACCGAACTCAATCTGTGCTGTATTCAATTGTCTTGAAATTATACATTTTTCAGAAACTTTTAACCTAATGAAAAAAAATGTCGAATTCTATGAATCGTTACTGCTTTTATTTTTTGTATTTATATATCGTTATTTATTGTTTACAGAGCCCTGATGCCAATCATCGAACTGTTTTTCAGTTTCACAGACTCCAATTCCTAAAAACTAAATTCAATCGAGAATAATCAAAATCAACCTAGATGTGTGAAGATTTTATCAATTTACCCAAAGAAACTTCTTCATCGTTCATCAATGACGCCTATATAAAAAAAACGAATGAATATCACATAAAGTAATATATAAGGAGATATTATATTCAGCCACATTTGCCACTATTCAATGCGTTTTATACGCATTAACAAAAGCTCACTTTTCACTTTTAATACTGTGATGTAGCTTCCAACTCTGTTACCAATAACTTAGAAATGCACCTCTACTAAATACACTAACTATACTCACTACACACTATGCTAACAGCCAGTTTCATAATCCATTTAGAAAATAAAGGAACAGAATTGATTATAAAACTCGCTGTCTTCCCAATATTCGTCAGTATAAAAAAAAATTAATGATCTAGGTCAAGTCAAATAATAGCTAGGTGTTGGAGTAGCTGAAGGCTGAACTTATATGAAAATGTTCTTGATGAGGACGAAACAATGAATATTTTTGAAGAAATACCCAAATGATTGATTCGCTGATTAACTCATCGGCGGATGATTTAAAAAGTGCAAAGAATAGGAATTTCGTTTTCAGCTTATGCACAATGCATAAAATTGTTTCATCAGGTTTTCATAGATCAATAAATGAGATAAGCAGACTAGAATACCTTTATTTCGTTTTATTAAGATTCACTCAAATTCGAAGTTAAGCATACTTGAACATTGTGAACGTTTCATCGAGAAATCACAAAGACTGATTGTGAATTCTTCTAACATGAGCTTTCAAATTTGATTTGAACTTGGCTCGGTAGGAGCACTCTGAAACAGGGCATTTGAATTGTGGTTCTTTAAAACAATCGTATTTCTGGTGACATCGCAGGCCGCCCAAATACCTGTAAGTTTTTTGACATGCCTCGCAGGTGAATTTGGCTGAAAAGTAACCAAAATATTAGGTGATATAATCAGTCGAATATGTGGTAAACTTGCAGAAGCTCTAACGGTTCATTAGTTATGATAATGAACCGAAAATAGCTTCGTACATTCAATTTCATGCCTTCAGTTTCGGACGTAACAAATCAAACAGTGAAATAAGACAATTCTGATTACTTTATTGGGAAAGCAACATGGATTGGTTGTGCATCCTCTTTAAATGAGATTTCAAATTCGATTTGAACTTTGCTCGATAGGAACACCCTGACACGGGGCATTCCAACTGTGGCTCTTTGAAGCAATCGTACTTCTGATGTGCTCTCATATTCCCCAGATATTTGTAAGTTTTATTGCAAGCCGGGCAGGTGAATTTAGCTGAAAAGCGTCCAAAATATTAGTGAGTTCACTTCCAGATCAATCGATTCAACTTTGAGCAGATTATCAAACTACAAATGCACTAGCGGGTTCTATTTTATTGGCTTTTCATGATTTATACTCCTTGAAGTAGTATATTTTCAAAGAACACTCCAATAGTGACATAGTATGGTTGGAAAAACCTGAATTTTGAAGTGTCTTGAAACTATCATATGTGGGTATTCATTGATTCTTCAAAAGCAAAAATTGGACGCAAAGGGCTAAGGCCTTCACAGGAACTGCTGGACAAAGAAAAAAATCTTTTAGAAATGATTTTTTATTCCTGTTTCTAGTATAACTATCTCACATATTCCCTTCCTTTGTCAACTCTCAATAAGATCCTTTCAAATGTATACATTCATGGAAATACACTGGGGAATTCTGTGGTTTTCGTTGAACATTCAGGTAAGTGAATCTTAGCGATATGTTGCTTCAAATTTCCCTTAGTTTTCGATCTGTACAGACATTTTTCGAAAGGACAACGGAACTGGGGTTCCTTAAAACATTCGAACTTCTGGTGAGATCTCAGATTACGTTGATATTTGTACGATCTAGAGCAGACTTCACATTTGAAGAATTTTCCTGAAAATGAAACTGAGTTAATGAATTGTTACTGGATTGAATGAGTAGGAAGTGGAAAATTGTCCATGTGAAAATATTTCAGCAGTTAGTTCTAGTAACAATTTTATTCCATTATCTTAGCCTACTATAGAACCAAACAAAACAGCAATATCAAAATATTTTATTACTCGACATATTCTTCTCTTAATTGGATACATTTATTACAGCGAACCTGCAACGTCTCTAGACCTTTCAAAGAAAATGTTTGTTCTTGCTTTGCAAACCAGACCACCACAGCTTTTATTACCTCCTCGTTGGAAGAAAATTTACGACCTTTTAAACTTTTTTTCAGTTGAGGAAAGATATGATAGTAGGATGGAGCCAAATCTGGTCAATAAGGGGGGTGTTCTAGTAATTCAAACCCTAAATCACGAAAGTTTTGCATGGCAACATGAGATTTGTGTGCAGGGGCGATGTCCTGCAAAAACAAAACACCTTTGGATAGCTTTCTGTGTCATTTCTCTTTAATTTTTTCCCGTAGAGTGGTCAGTAATGTCGAATAATAATCTCCGGTTATTGTCCTGACCTTATCAAAAAAATCAATCATGATTACTCCATGGCAATCCCAAAAAACTAAAGCAAGAACTTTTCCAGCAGATTTTTGGACACGAAACTTCTTAGCTCTTGGAAAACCAGAGTGTCGCCATTCCATCGATTGTTGCTTTGTTTCTGGATCGTCGAAATTTACCCGAGTCTCATCCATAGTAACAATTCGGTTTAAGAAGTCTACATCGTTTTCAACTCTTCTACCCTTGCACGCTTTTGGTCAACATTCAAACATTTGGGGACTACTTTTTTTGACCTCAAACTTCACACTGACACTTCTATTGAGTTATTGTTCGTTGCTATGGTAACGCAATATTTTTTTTTATGCATGGAACTGGTTTGGGCTAACTAGGTATCAATACATCCTCGTAAATTAACTGGAGAAATTCTCCAAAAATGCTCGTGTCTTTAATTTGGTAAATATAGGAATCCTGTCAATTGATTTTCAATAACCCTGATTTTCTAGCAATAGAATTGAGAAATTTTTTTAACCCCTTAGGTGCAACCACATCCAAATTCCGTTTTTGGAATGTGTGAAATTTCTGGGTAATTTATAGGCAGGACGTGAGATAAAAATAACAACTTAAACTAGAAAGCATAACTGAAATGAATAGGTATTATGAAATTACCAATAGATAAACAAAAAGCAAATACATCTGCTGCAAAAATATATTTCACTCATATATCCTAAGAATATTCAACATTCTAACAAAATATACGATGTTTCTCTATGTGAAAAATACTACACTCTTTGAGAACTATCCAACTATGCAAAACAATACAATAATTTTGACCAACATTTCAAAGTAGATGGATGAACTGTCCAGGTTCCAGACCTGTGAATTTCAACAATTGTTCATATAATTATATGAATTAGCAGATTCAACTAGTCCGAGAGTTTTTTCAATATCACAATTCGTTCTTCATTCACCTCAAGGTTTGATATTCTTACGGCATCCCTTCAGTTGCTGAGCAGCGTGCATGAATGTCTACAATTGAATATTGTGCTTCTGAAGCATATGCTGCTTCAAGGAGGTTTTCGTTTTGCACTTATATTGACAGATATTCAGATCGAAGAAGCATTCGAACCTAGGGGTCTGTCCACATTCGTATTTTTGATGGGTTCTCAAATTTTTCCGATATTTGTAAGGTCGGTTGCAGCGATCACATGGGAACAGTCCAATATCTGAGGAACGTTCTTTGCGTTTTCCTGAAAATGAAGTTTTATATCAAATGCTTCAAATTTCAGATCAGAGATAATGAAAAATCAATATTTTATTCTCGAAGCATTATGAATGAAACGCTTTGATTGCACCTGAATGAAATTGGGGATATAAATGAGGAGTGCATGAATGTCCAACTACAAAAATACAGTTATGTATAAGTAGATACTATGAAATAAAATGGAGTATGAAAAGTGCTTCAAAAGAGAATGACTGACGTCTAAATGTGAGAACCCCGCTTTGTCGAGAATAGCCCAAGCTCATGGTCCATTCACATTTATAAAAGCAGTCGTTTGGCCTTCTAAATTCGACATATTTCACACATTTTTTGGTTTTGAATCAGCGCTATATCGTTCTTAGAAATTACGTATATATAATATCTCATGCATGTGCATTTACTTAACGTTTATATGAAATATAGTTATTGGCATGGAAAGTATATGGTGAGCCAAATGTAGATGGGATTGAATGGCAGCTAACCGTGAGAGCTAGGGTAATCTAGCTCCAACCCTGATTTTCAAATTATCTTCATCATTATAGCGAGTAGTGTGTCAATATAGAAGTGTTAATTTTTTAAGTAATAATTCCAAATTTGTCGTTGCAGATCTTTTCTGAGAATGAAATCCTAAACTGCCACCATATTTTTGGATCTCCCAATACAAGGAAATTCTTTGTCATCCTCTTCACTCACTATCTTCCTGATTGTGGAAATATGCAGCTAAAACTTAGTCATTTAGATTAAGATGAAACGCAATTTTTATTTACTTACATCAACTAAGCTTGATATCGTCTGATAAATCCTGGATTTCAAAATACCAGGGTTACTTTTTTCTTTTGTTTGCCAAAAGGCAAGAACATTCATCATTTTTACAGCGTATAAAAAAATTGTTACAAAAACTTAAGCAAATTATTTCATGACCAATCGTCTATTTTTATGAAAGTGAATGGACATTTGGGCTTCAACGTCCAAAGCGTAATATCCTATTAGGAATTACCTAGAAATTTCCTACTTAAGGATGTCCGATCCTTTGGGTTTAAAACGTAAGCATAAAAATCGATTCTGTGAAAACATTTCACTTGAAGAGATCGAAAAACGCGGAAAAATTCAAATGAATGAATTCCTGTGATACCATATTTTGTATGCTGTTATTGCATATCATAGAGACCATAAAAAATCGATCAATATTTGAATATAATGCGTGATCCAAGGAGGAAGAGTCTTAAAGTGTTAAAAGACAAATACAGAGTGAGTATAAAAAGTAACGAACAAAACTCATATATTCGGTATTCACTATTTTGTTGATTTTTGTAGTTTTTTTCATCAGCCCTTTTTCGATTATGGGGATGAAATTTTTACTTTTTTCGTACATTTTGTGTTCATGTTCATGACATATGCTTTGGGAGTTATTGATGTATCAGAGTAATATTGAGAGCATGCCTTTGTTGTATACCTATAGGGTAGTCCGACTTGTCCTATACATGTATTTGTCTGACAGGATTAATAAAGTATTATTATTATTATTATTATTATAGTAACACAGAAATCAGCATATTCAGAAAAAAACAATAATATCATAACATAAGATTTATTCCACATCACTTCGTATAGGTACAACACACAAATTCATATATTGATACTAAGAAAATTGCTGATTCCAAAAATCATTCGTGTTCGATTTCTCTTGCTGCAATTCAGCTATTTGCTCTGGCGTCAGATCATGAATATTCCTCAGATGGGCTACGAGGAGATACTTCCTCCTGTATTTGAAAGGACAGCAGTCAATGAAACAAGGAAATTGATGTTTGTTGTCGCACTCGAATTTCTGATGTCTCCATAGTGACCTTCTCGCCCTGTAGGACTTACCGCATTTGTTGCATTCGAAATTTTCTGAAACTAAATACGCACAATGAGATGGGGACCCAATCGGGAACAGTCGGATTTTTTTTTACCGCACTAATAGAACAATATCCTACGGTTGCATTACCAATAACTTCGCAGTCGGCTGCCAATTCTGGATAAAAAAGCACCTACCTTCACAGAGTTACGATTGGATTGATCAATACTTTTAATCGTCTTATGGGAATTAGCTCATAAAGTAAAATTCGATCATATTCAATGAAATTTTTCAAATCAGTTTTTTCCATTAAGTTGATAGGTATAGAGAAAAAAGTTGAAAGGTTTCCTCAACATTAACTACAAATATTCATATTAGGATACACAAAGAATAAGGAGAGAAATTTATCTAAAACAAAAGCGTGAAATTAATTCAAATTTTTTTCGGAAAAATATTCGAATTTACAAAAATCAAAAACGGCATTCTTCCTATGAATATTCAATCTGCAGTTATGAGCCAGAAATTAGTGTGAATACTTGTATAATTTTGTTAATATTATCATCACTTCATTGCTTTTTCCATCTACGAACCATTAATCTCAGAAATTTCACGAAAAAACAGCCTTCAATCATACCTTTGACTGCGAATTTATCGAAATTGTTCAAATAATTTCAATGCACAATTTGCATTTAATAGCTACATTATACAGGGTGTCCCAAAGTCAATGCAACAAAATTTGATCAGACAAAATTAAGAGACCCGAATTTTCCTTCCTCTTTAGGAGTTGCAGCTTCTAAAAATAGTCTTTTCTTCGAATCTCAGAATCTGTTCATTCGAAAATCAGTGATCTTGGTCAATCACTTAACAGCAACCGCGTGTTTCCTTGAAAATTGTTATACCGAAGATAAGAAACTTTTTAGTCTTCTGCAATTTCTCGATGAAAAGCAAGATTTTTGAGAAAAATAAAAAAATTTTATTAACAAGTAAAAGTTCATATGAATCTCGGAATGCATGCAATGATATTTTTGGATTTTTGTCAAAAATCTTGTGTTTCATCGAAAAATTGCAAGAGACAAGAAAGTTTATCAATTAGATCTTCACAATTTTCAAGGAATTCAAATACGGTTAATGTTCAGTGGTTCCAAAAACATCGTGGCCCAATAAAAAGTGTCTTGAGGAGGCTATCGCCAAAATAAGTAGCACTATGAGATTTCGCATATCGTGATGAGCCTCTTGTGTACCAAATTCAATGATTTTCCTATAACCGGATTCTGAGATAAAAAAAGACTACTTTTAAGGGCGAAATTGAGGGGGTCGTAACTTAGAGAAGGATGTATTAGGACTGTTTAAAGCATCAGGCGAAGAGAAACTTTTCCCGAAAAACACGCCAAGGATTCAGTGAATGAGATTTTCAACCGCAAAATATCATCTGGCTAGAAGTGACCTTGTTTCTGTTAGGAATATGGAAAAACCACTAATTGGCTTTTCGGAATTTTCCTTCTTCATCTTCGGGAAAATATTGGGAAATTCGTAGGAATATCGAAGAAAATTCTTGGCACATAATCACATTTATTCACTAGAATAGACTAGAAATACGAACTCAATTCTGGATCACAAAACACGCTAAACAATAGCCCAATCAAAATCACAATCAAATAGTTAAAATTTTCTCCATATGCTTATGGTTTATATGCAGAGTCAAACTGAACTTGCGCTTCGTTTTGTAAGAGCAATATTCACAATGGAATTTTGGCTCCTTCCCACATTCCAACTTCATATGTCGCAGCAATGTAGGCCTGTTTTTGTAAGACTTTCCGCATGCCCCACAGAAATGTCTCCTCCCTAAAACAAACAGATGAATTCATAGAAACTGGATGCAAGGATGCCAACTGACAACATCAACTCACGAGTCAACTAACAATCTTTGGTGCAAATTCATTCAGGGCTATCACAAGTCACTCCCAATCAAAATAAATACTAACGTCCAGTTTCATCATCAAATTTAAAGTCCCTTTAGTGCCATTTTTAATAGGGTTGAAGGAAGCTTTGACATTAAAGGAATTTTGAGTTTAATTGTGAAACTATCCGAAAAAATGACAGTAAAGGAAGCTTCGAGCTTAAAAGAACTAAATTTGATTGTGAGAAACTGTACGTTAGTCAGTGATTATCGTGAATTTACGATTTCACCTACAGAGCCTGAATATTTCAATAAACTTCATATTTTTGCTCCACTGAAAATAACTTTCAACTCACATATCCTCAGATAACTCACCAATCTACCAGTCTTATCACGATCTTCGAAAAAACACTTCACAAACATGCAACTTTATAAATGAAAGAAGTATAGAAATGTAATTTTCTCATTTATTTTTCAAATATAAAAATGAGATGATGGTCGTGATAAAATTATTCAAGTTCTTATATTTTTTTTTCAAAAATATTTATCACTGTTCAAATAGTTAAAATAATGGTTATTTCACAAATTACAATATTGGAAATGAAAGGTCATACATACGAAAAATTAATTTTCTTCATAATCATTCTAACGTGGTGAACAATATTGTTCAATAATATCACTCCAAAAAAACTGTTTAAACTGGAAGTTATTCATTGATAAAATAAATAAAAATCGATATTCGTTCAAATCTCACTGATTGTTATAGATATTTTATTAAAAAAATTCTAATAGTTATTTTGTGATGATCACATACTTATTGAGTTCCATAAGGGATGAATAATCAATTTTTTCCTTATTTATTGTTATTGATAATAATTAAATTTAATATGATTATAAAGTATTTTCTTTTTTATGTAAGACGGTGAAAGCAGGGTACAACTGAAATAATATCAGTTTCATTTGAGTTGTACTCACATGAAATCAAGTTATTATTGTACTCTACTCAAAAATGCATTAGTTATTCATCTCAAATGTAAAACTTCTTGTAGATATAATTCCAGTCGTTATATACCTTATTTTTATCGTCCAAACATGTTCGAAAATAAAGAAAACTTTCAAAGAGAAAATGTAACGATAAAAAGAAAATTTGCCACCCTGAAAAATTACTTTGAAAATGTACATAGATAATTATTCAAATTATAAAATATTGCTTGGTGTAGAAAAATCAGTGCGAAGGTGAAAATAAAAATAGTTCTCGAACTATTTCACCTTCAATATTACAGTAGAAATATATGATTCAAAAAAGATGGATTTCTTATTAGGAAATAAAAATTTATCGTTTTAAAACACTTTCGTTGTCCTTCGAAAACTTTGTGTGGAATTCGATAAAATAATATCCAACACGTATATTGAAAACAAAGTAAATATTATTCAAACTCCGTCGTATTGCCAATATGTCTCAAGTTCCTCCTTCGGTTTCAGCTTCATGCTGAGTTCTTTCAGATGCAACGAACGTATGTGAGCATTCAAATTATCCTTCCGCTTAGATTTGTAGGGACATCCTTCGACAAAGCATCCAAAAGTTGCTTCTTTCCCGCATTCGTACTTCAGGTGTCTACTTAAAGAGTGAGAGTATTTATAGGACTTCTGACAGGTTCCACAAGAATAAGGATGCGTTATTTCCCTACCTGAAATTGAGAACTTGTTAGTGGAACTCTCACTGAAATTCATATATTATGGAGAACCCAATTTTTCTCACTAAAAGGAAAAAGGAAAAAGGAAAAAAAATTTCAACCAATGCAAATATCATACATTTCGGTTTTCAAAACAAATCAATTGCAATATGGACTTAAATTTTATGTGGTTTATTTTATCACCCCAAAGATGAAGACTTATGAAAAAAAAATCATTTTCAAGTAGGCCTTTTTTTCAACCCACTGACATATTTCTTTCGTAAAATTATTGATATGTTTTAATTATAATTGGTTTTTCCAGGATATTATCTATAATTCTCATGCACTAAATCCCATTTTGCTTTTTTCAAATTGATTAAGTTTCTAATGAATATTTGTAAGCTTGAATATACCGGGTGGTGGGTCTTTGACTACTACAAATATTTCAACACTCGATTCTGAAGGTCAAAAGAAACACTTTTTTCTTTTGCCATTTTTCGCGATTCGGCTGGGTTTAAAAGATACAGGCTGTTGAAAAAACATAAAATATGATATTTTAAGTTTTATCTCAAAAACGGTTTCATCGAATGAAATGAATTTCTGAATATAATTTATCATTCATTTGATTAATCTTTTTCGAACACAAAATATGACCCGCGTCTTCCAGTTTTAACATTATGACCATTACGTATCATAAAATTACCAAAAATTCAAAGAACCCAGCTCTTGAAACTTGAATATTTGAACGTTTTGTAAAATAAAGGTATTTTTCATATTTTCTCGTATAATGCGTCATTGTCGAGTAATTTGATGTTGAAAAATTAAAAATTATCTATGAAATTTGATAAATTGGCTACTTTGGCTAAATACAAGTCTGCTTAACACAGATTTAGCTAGTTCTTCTGAAGGTAATTTTGTTTTTCCAGGGGTGGCACTGCTCAAATAAAAAACTTTTTATCAGGGCTGAATCGAAAAAAATGATATGGGAAAAGTGTTTCTTTCGACCTCAAGAATCTACTGTTTAAATATGTGCACGAGTCAAAGACTCACCCTGTATAAATAATTGTATTTTTTCTTCAAGAGAATTCTGTGTTTCTTCAATTTTTCGTGAGTTTTCCGAGGAGTCCACACATGGTATATGTGTGTTTTTGAAAAAAGGAATTTGAATGGGGTTGCTGCTTAGGGGTTAACGAAAATAATTCTATTTTATTACTATAGAATGGGAGTGATTAAACATCAATTGAGGGGTTTCAGCGTTCTCATTTTGAGTTGTTAGTTGAAGAAATATAAATTTGATTGGGAGACTTATGCTCAACCCTGTATAACGGGAAATATTACATATTAAATATTTCTACCACATAAATTCCTCCTGTTTCAATAAATGAAATGAGATGTTCCATCAAATGCGGAATTTTTTGATGTTGAATTTTTCCAACTCGATATTTTTCCTGCAAATCTAAATTGTATGTAAATTATACTATCAATGAATAACCACTACCCTCAACTATGATTTCTGTTCAAGAAATAAAAATATTCACTATTGTTTCGCAAACATCGGTATAATCATGTATTTCAAAATCAACATTCGTGGCATATGAATTTTCTAGGTTACAGTCGTTTTTCTGAATTGTTTACAATGCCACATGAGCATTAAGAAAATAAGGACGAGAGAAATATTCAGAATATTCGTAGATCGTATCTGAGTTGAGACTGGCATAAACACAAATCTAAAAATGTATCGATGTGGAGCAATCTCGAAAAAAAATTCTATCCTGCGTAAAAACCATAAAATTAATAGAAGAATAGATTATTGGAATCTTGCATTCGTGGAAGTACTACAAGATGGTGAGTTGCTACTATTTACCACAACAAAAATAAAGAATTCTCATGAAAATCAATAATTATACATCGTTTATTTTTAAATCTTTATCCTCATGATGTTTTCCACCTGAAGAAAGAAGTTCCACGTGGAATTTAGTATGACAACTTATATATGCTGTTACAAGAACATCTTCAGGTGCACTATTTTTAACTTTCTGTAATTATTGTCGTTGTAATAAGAAAAACATGTCAGTAGATTATTAAGAAATGTTCAATGAAAATTGTGTGTCAGTATATCCAGTTTACAGCAGAAAAACTAAAAAATATCTCAAACTGAAGCATTCACTTCCTATAGAAAATCAGTACCTATCATTTAATCATACTTTTTTCTGGGGAAAAGCTACTTTAATGGACCCTCTTCCTATAGAATTTTTCTCGATTAAATTTCATTTTCCTTTCAGCTGATAACTTGTACGAGTGTCCACAGTGCCACAAGAAAAACTCTACGAATACTTTCTCCACCCCCTATTTGAAGGTCATGAATTTTCGAATATCAATGACGATCTGTATCTATTGTGGCTACAGATTCCAACAGCAGAGTTCTCTGGGTCGTCCAAAAAACAGATTCGACTATCGTTTCTACGATGGTTCAGAAAATGTCGCATAGCATTCTGGCGAATCTGAAGATGTTCGAAATTATATGTATATGTAGTTCTCAGTTTTATTTCTATGTATCTCAAAATTTTGTGAAAATTCTAAAAACCGTCATTATGAATATTTGATTGATTCTTGCAATTTTACCTAGTGTTGCTGTATCTTTAGCTATTGTGTATGATTTATTTTTTGAAGGTATATGCTGTGAATTTTGTAATATTCTATATTATAGTTATAATATAACATTTTAAACGATTATTCTGAGCTCAAACTTCCCTCAAAATCATTCCCTTGAACATAAACCTTGAAATAAACAAACAAGACCATAACGTAAAGTTTTCAGAGGTTGAAGTAAAAATAAAAATTATGAGATGAAAAATATTTATTCCTGAAACAGTTGTAAATATCGCTAACAATTCCATATTTGGCACATTATTTGGCAAATGTTCCCTGTGTATTAGCACTTTTTCCATTTTGTCCACAGCAGACGAACAAAATTAGTCATTTATTGCTTCTTTGAGGAGAGTGAAGATTATGTTTCGTCAATACTATAAAGGGTTGTTGGACTTTCAGAAAGAGTTTATATTATGCATCTGTCGAAGATGGGCATTCAAAGTGTATTTTTGGTAAAACTTCCTGGTACAGGCTTGGCACTTGAAGGATGGTTCTTTTCCACATTCGTACTTGATATGGCTCGAAAGGTGCCTTTTATGCTTGTAACTCTTGCTACATCCTCTACAAAAGTATCTACCATACCAAGAATCTCTCGACTCGGGTTTCCCTGGAAATAAAAGAATTAGAATATGCCATGTTCATCCTAGTAACTGTAGCTCAATTTGTCTGGATATATCCATTTTCCAATTCAAAAGTTAAATTTGTATATCCTGGAAGCGTCACAGTGGGTAATTCATAATCTTAAACAGTGAGAATTATCTGATTTCTCAGGGATGTAACAGAAAATTGTTTTTGTGTAACTTTATCTTCTGCCACGTGTCATTTTGAGGAGGACATACCTTCCTATAATAAAGAGGGTTCCTTAAACCACCTGGACCATGTGAAAGATGGGTAGAAAATTGATTCCATAGGCGTACGAAGTTCAGAACGCTTCGCTCGGCAATGAATTTTCCCTTGCAATTGGGAATTCTTGAATAAATTACTCATTCGACTTACGCGAAATATTTCTATAACTATTTAATTGATTTGTTCAGAAAACTGATAAGAACTGCAAGAAGCTCAACATTCCACAATAGGGAATACTCCTTCTGACGAATATGATGTATTTTTTATGGAATATCTTTGAAACATCACATTTTGAAATAACCATTTCAACCGTTTCCCAAAAAAGAAAATTTTAAGCACTTAAAAATGAAAAATAAAAATGGGTATTTAAAGTTTAAAGCGTTTTGTGAGAATTGCTCAAGCTGGCAACATCGACTGAAATATGCCTTGATAATAAAGGACAACAAATGTATTCTCTTGATGAGATAGACAAAGATGGCTGTCTATGAAGTCTGCGACGAACGAGGAAGGTCGTAAAATTGTATGGGATTTTTATGGCCGGTTGCAGTTGAAGCTCGCCACTAGGTACGCGCCTGTAGATCAACAAGCTAATGGGACATTGGTCTTTTCATTGTCTTGTATGCGCTGTTGCCAAATCGTAAACTCCGCACAAAGCGATTTCAATTTTAAAACCCCATATTTGAAGGATGATTTTGAATAGTTTCCGCGGTGTATGTGAAAAAATAATGAATGAAACTCATACTTATTCAGTTTAAACTTGCATATGCAGTGATAACCCAAATTGAGGAGAATTCCCCATTGCGTTTAGTCAGAATTGCATCCAGCATTCAACATCATTTATATACATAAACTTTTTAGGGTTTTCACTCCCAATCTCTGAAACAAAATCAACTTTTCTATGCAGTCTCTGTTTCTGTGTGTTGACAATTAATGTCAAACAAAAGCCACAATTCAGAAGATTTTCAAAAATAAATTTTTCGTCTGATGAAGGAGTCTGATATAGACTCCGAAACGTTACAACTTAGAATTATAATTTCAACGTTATTTATTTTCAGTTCATTGTCAGGCAACAATTTTTTCTAGTTAATTTGCTCCTGACAAATTAGTGCAAGAATTTTCGCAGGAGCAAATCGTTGATTTCATTTTTAATTGATTTTGTTTCAGAGATTGGTAGTGAAAACCCTAAAAAGTTTATGAAGAGATGCAGAATCCTCCCAGAATAAATTTCAATCGATATCATTTATATAGGTTGAGTCTTTGACTCGTACTAATATTTTAACAGTAGATTATTGAGGTTAAAAGAAACACTTTTTCTTTTCATATAAAACAATATCAAAAACGTTTCAGAGGCTGAAGTGAAAATAAAAACTATGAAATGAAAAATATTTATTCCTGAAACAGTTGTAAATATCGCTAACAATTTGTGCCGTATTTGGCACATTATTTGACAAATGTTCCCTGTGTATTAGCACATTTTCCATTTTGTTCCCAGCAGACAAACAAAATGAGTCATTTATTGCTTCATTGAAGATTACATTTCGTCAATAATAAGAATGGACTTTCAGAAAGAGTTTATATTATGCATCTGTCGAAGATGGGCATTCAAAGTGTGTTTTTGGTAAAACTTAATGGTACCGGAATGGAGGTTCTTTCCCACATTCGAACTTGATATGTCTCAAAAGGTGCCTTTCGCGCTTGTATCTCTTGCTACATCCTGTACAAAAATGTTTACCATGCCAAGAATCTCTCGACTCGGGTTTCCCTGGAAATAAATGAATTAGAATATGTCATATTCATCCTAGTAACTGTGACTGGATTTGTAATGACTTTGTCTGATTATATCCATTTTCCAATTCAAAAGTAAAATGGGTATATCCTGGTCACAGACCACAGTGAGTAACTCAAAATTTTAAACAGTTAGAATTATCTGATTTTTCAGGGATGTAACAGAAAATTGTTTTTGTGTAATTTTGAGGAGGACGTACCTTCCTACAATAAAAATGGTTCCTTAAACTACCCGAACTATGGGAAAGATGGGTAGAAAATATTCCATAGGCGTAGGAAGTTCTAAACACCTCGCTCGGCAATAAACTTATCTTTGCAATTGGGGAATTCTTGAAAAATCATTCAACTTACGCGAACTATTTTATTTTATTTTATTGATTTGTTCAGAAAACTGATGGGAACTGCAAAAAGATTAGCATTCCACAATTGCATCCAGGCCCTCTCTTTGAGAACATGGAGAAACATTTTTTTTAATACCGAGAAATTATTCCATTTACCTTTTCAAATATGAATGAGTTTTGAAGTAATCAACAAACACCTTACAGAATTTCAGATATAAAATTATGCCCCCACCCAAACATCATTCCTGCAACGAGGTCGATGAAATTTCGAGATTTATTACTGAAATAGTTGCCCTTCTAGAATATGCATGACATTCAGATCTAGATTATTTATCTGAAAGTTGACCTTCAAAAAATCCCAAAAAACTTGGCTCAGTTAAAAATTCGTCAAGACCGAACGATTGCACAAAGTATTTCTTTGTGCAATTAAAAAATTTAAAAAAATATTTTTTTTTTAATTTCGAAAAATGATTTTATTTGCCCCGTCAAATAAGAATAATCTTTAAAGTAGTTTTCTTCCAAATATATAGCTTATAATGAAACTATAAAGATATACATATTTATATCAACAAACATTTACAGAATTTCAAATATGAAATTATGCTCCCCCTTGCCCCCTCAAAATAATTCCTTGAACCGACACTGGCTCCTCAAGACATTAATTAGCTGGGCGTTTCCGAGCTTTTTCAGGACATTGAAGCGAAAAGATCACAACAATTTTTTATTCAAAAATATTCGTACAAAAATACATTTTCAATTGGTATACCTTCAAATAGTTAGTCTCAAGTATTATAAAAAATATATTATTAGACAATGAAATAATTACTGCATAAAAAGATCCACAAAATAATTCACTTTATTTTTTGAGAAAAAGGTACATCAAGAAGTTGATGTCAGTGTCAAATTTTAATTAAGGCAAAATTTATTTCGTTGTCTTCAGTATATTCCCATACTGAATCATCTTTCGTCTTGTAGGCATATTCCGAACTAAACTAGCTTTTGTATCGGAATCAGATGCTGATATTCCTGCTTCAGAGCTCGACAGGTGGCATAATGATGGTTCATGAGATACTTCCTTTTGAACGATCTCGAGCAACCCTTGCATTCGAACACAGCATCTAAGACGACGCCCGAATAATGAGTCTCCAAATAATGCCTTTGAGCATGGTCTTTCCTCTTGAAAGATCGGTCGCAGCCAGGAATGGGACAAGTATTGTTCAAGAACTTGACCCCTCTCAAAATCTCAGCACGGGTCAGTTTTTGGTTTCCTGAAACATAAAATCAATTGATTATGGAGAAACGGACATTTTAAATTTACTGATACTACACAATTGCTGCTGTACAACTACATCCAACTTGATATTTAAACATCGCATTACTCATCGACTAAGTCTACCTTCACTACATGATATTCAATGCACATTCGAGGATACTTTCACAATATTACAAATAAAAAGGGAAGAAATTTCAGGAGAAATAGCGAAACCATGGGAAACGAAAATAACAACCGCGTGGACTGAGCATAGCCTCTCATTTTATAGGGTAGAAATATTTTTTCCACTTTCTCACTTCACTAAACACTTTTTGACATGCCAACATGGGAGCGGAATTTTTCACCCGTATACTTTCTCGTTGTTACGCCTATGGACCTATACCGTACATAGCAGGAGGGGACGAATGTTCAGATTATTATTAGTTACCCTTACAAAGAGGGGTGAAAGTCCCTGTGGAAGAGTGCAGGTAGCCATGGTATTTCACAATATTTCTGACTAGACAACGTCTGCCAGTGTTCAACGTTCACTAGTTCATCTTGCAAAAATAGTAGTTATAATGTAATAAGACGTAAATAAATAAAATAAACATCAATATGAGAAGAACACCTGAAACGGAAAACATCTCACATGTAAGGAAAATACATAGCATCAAACAAGTGATAATATGAAGCGATAAACAGAATTTCAGTGGAGAATAAATACGCACAAATGGACCTATTATAACACTGAAACATTCATGCTAAAAAAACAGCCATAAATCATACAGTACCAAGAAAAAGTTGAAATAAAATTGCGGAAATAATTTCCGAATAAAAGTAAAACAAGAAACAAGCAGGAAGATATATTTCGAACAAAGGGATTTACATATTTATTCATGGATATTTTCATACAACTTACCGAAATGTTGACAGCATCTCTCCAATTTGTGAAAGCAAAAATAACTAGTCGCTTCATCTCACAGCGTTTAAAGTTACTCCCCAGATGACTAAGACAGAATTATGGCCTTAGGTTAGGGCCCCTGTGTCAGGTATAAGGTATGAGTTGGAGTAGTAGGGGAGAGTAAGGTTTTGGAGGGGTGGGTCACTTTATTTTGACTCATTCATTTCGTAGGATTGGAATATGGCGAAATGAATGAGAGGGTACCGGTGTACCTTTTACAACACTCTTGTAAAAAATTGGAACAATGTTTATTTCGCGATTTCAATGCGAACCTTCAATGTGAAGAAGAAAATAATAGATTATTTTAAGCGTTTCGAGATTTTCAGCTAAAATAGTAATAATAATAAAAATTGTGGGGGCAGACAAAACGTTCCATCGAAAAAGAGTATATGCTGACCATGATATCGGTCTCAATTGACTACGTCAAGGTAACACAACTCCCACTCCGATGAAAAATTATTGGAATTTGGACTTGACAGACCCTAGTTGAATACCAGTAGTAGGTTTTGAGTACTACTACACTGGAGCGCCATCTAGTAAACAACGAGATCCAATTCAATTCCTCCTCCAAATCGGAAGACAGACGGAGACGCATTGTCCTTTCCTTTCTACTGATCATAGTTATGGTCACTTCAAAATTGTACTATCCTCGGAGAATATTCGGTATATTCTACTTGTTGTCTAAGTCAATCAGATGTTTCTCAATGAAGTCTAAAACGTGCTGGTGTTAAAGAAGTTGGTTTTCTGAAATACAGTAACTCGTCTTTTGATAGACCATTAGATAACACGAAAATTCTCTATCTAATGATGTTAAACATCTTATACCGTAATCTAAGGATTTCCGTATTTTTTTCGTTATCGCGAATGGAATTTATCCATTTTCCATCGAATTATTAATACGAAATAGGGAATACTCCTTCTGACGAAAATGATGTATTTTTTATGGAATATCTTTGAAACGTCACATTTTGAAATAACCATTTCAACCGTTTCCCAAAAAGAAATTATTCTAAGGACTTAAAAATGAAAAATATGGGTGTTTAAAGTTTAAAGCGTTTTGTGAGAATTGCACAAGCTGGCAACATCGACTGAAATATGCCTTGATAATAAAAAAAAAAAATTCACTATCTTAATGAGATAGACAAAGATAGCTGTCCATGAAGTCTGCGACGAACGAGGAAGGTCGTAAAATTTTATGGGATTTTTATGGCCGGTTGCAGTTCAAGCTCGCCAGTAAGTACGCGCCTGTAGATCAACAGCTGTTATTTTATAAACAAGCTGATCGGACATTGTTTTTTTCATTGTTCTGTATGCGCTGTTGCCAAATCGTAAACTCCGCACAAAGCGATTTAAATCTTGAAACCACATATTTGAAGGATGATTTTGAATAGTTTCCGAGGTGAATTTGAAAAAATCATGAATGAAGCTCATAATTATTCAGTTTAAACTTGCATATGCAGTGATAACCCAAATTGAGTAGAATTCCCTATTGCAATAAAGCATGTTCATCAATGTCTTGTTTATTCTCGATAATACAGAAACAACATTTCATAATTTTTATCCAATAAATATCCTAGAAACTCGTTTTTGCACATTCAGCTCTCGAATTTTGATGTTTGGCCATCATATGGCGTCTCAAATTCCCCGTCCTCGTTGTCACAAATGGGCATCCTTCAATTTCACAAATAAGTAGACGACGTTTTCCACAATCGTATCTTAGGTGGATGTAGAGAGATTTTTTTTTGCTGTAATTCCTCTGACATATATGGCACGAGTAGACTAAAACGAAACAAAATCAGTATAGGGCCAGATCGAACAGTTTGAGATATGACGTCATCGGTATTTTACCAAAAACATGTCCACATAATATTTATATCAAGCTACACATACCTACCAAATATAAAACTCCTATTCCTTGTCGTTAGTAAGATATCGAATAATATCAAGTAATTCGAAAATGAAGGAATCTAACTCAACTCATTGAAATAATTCAGACAATTTAAAAATCGTGTACTTATTCGTTTATCATTTTTTTGTCAAACATTTTGCCCCATTTTTCAGAATATGTATTTCCTCACAAAACGACAAACTGATAAATATCCTCGCTGATCTTTGTTTGATACGATGCTACTCTCCTAACTCATGACAAAAAATGTTAACTAATACCTCTAGTTATTCAATTTTTAAACCCAATAAGAATGTGATATTAGGTGCGTATGTGTAACGTGATATATACCCTCTAAGGATATTCATAAAAAAATTATAGATGTTGTCATATCTGAAATTGGGACAAGTTGTATAACATATCAAATAGAGCGCAATTGGAAATAGTAATCAACCTATCCCTGCATCAACAGCCACATATTCAAAATTCGGTTGAAATCAAGCTCATTTACCTCTACCTTAACATGTACTGGATAACGTAGGAAGTGTATGGGTGTTCAATAAAACACTAAAAAAGTTGTTCGTAAAGTATCCTTTATTGAGATGACAAGGAAGTACAACATACGTCATGGAGTTCATGAATATTCCACAAAACAAATTATGCTCACAGAAAGTAAACATATCTGCAAGTAGAAAATTTTCGAAATGAAATTAAAAATAGAAACATGCTGAATTATTTCAACACAGTATTAACAAAACAGATTGCACATAAACCCCTACAATAATATACAACAAAGATTGTGAAGTGAATCGACTAAATAAAAAAAAGTTATCAACAAAAACGAAGTGAAATATTAAGCATATTTTACATCAACAATCAACAGAAATCAACGTGGGTCCTGCCGAAGTGTCTTTTCAAGCTACTTTTACGCTTTGTCCTGAAATGACAGCCGATATAATTGCAGCTGAGCAAATCTTTGTCACAGTCCAATCTCATGTGCAGATATAAGGACATGTATTTGTTGTAGCTTTTTCCACACTTGTCGCACTTGTACGAATTATCTGAAATACGTTAAAGATAGTAAAGAAAGCATTCGATCGAATGGAAACAAATTGTTGGCAATTCTTCAACGAAACAATAGTACTCTGAAATAAATGTGATATCGAAGTAATTAAAACAACCAGTTGTTCGATATATACAATATATTTTATCTAACAAAATAAAGACCGACTATAAAATTTTTTCAAACTTGGTATAATTGTATAAGCGAAAACATTGTTGAAAAAAATAATTGAAAAATAACGATGACAATCGAAAACTTATCCAAATTTCGTTAACGGTCTATAGATAACAATTGGGAAAACTTGAAATATATAGTAAATATATGAAGACAAGGCACTCATACTCACAGTGAGTAATCACAAATCGGATTAAGCTTCAAGCTTCCTTAAACAAGTATCGTGAACAAATTTTGCAATCAACCGATGTCACCATCGGTTCAATGTTCAAAATTGGCATTTGTTGGAAAATGTTATAATCACGCAACAAAACAAGAAACTCAACAATAAAATGTACTTCATTTTTCAGGGGAAATGCCTCAGATTGACGGCTTAAATAAAAATATAGAATTTTCTACTGTTGTTACAACTAAATAGAATTCTTTGATGAGTTCAGGAGAATTGACCTATGAATAAAATGGTAATTTCGTGTGGAAAAAGTCTCCATCTTTTCTTTTCTATTGTCTGAGAATGACTGACATTTTTCCAACACTAAATATCCATCTTATGCACCATCCTGACATGCTGAAGCATCCTATCGTTTATTTTGGCCCTATATGTACAATTTATAATAGGACACTGAATACTCGGCATCTTTCCACATTCGTAAAGTTTATGTCTTCTCATGGAACTGAAATGTTTGTAAGTTTTTTTGCACACTGAGCACTCATACTCCTTATCCTCTGTTATGTTATATCCGGTGAGTGGAGGTTTCTGTTTTCCACATTGATACTTCAAATGACGTCTTCGAGAACCGTCAGACCTATAGATTTTTCCACAGTTCAGACAAGGGAAGAATCCTCCTGAAATTAAGATATGTCAGAGAAACTAAGAAGGTAGTGGGCTGCGATGGAAAAAGCCTACACCATTTGAGGAGTTTGAATGTGAGCCAAAAAAAAAAACGAAATGAGTTAATTCGGTCATTTCAATATATCACACAGAATAGTATCGACATCAAAAATCCTGAATACCCACCAGAATAACTGTAATTAATATATAACCTTTTAAATCCTTGTTTGGCTTAATTAAATGAAGTCAACCACATTTTTCCTCTGTGAAAATTTTCGCAGTTACTCCGTTTTTTATAGAAATTCTCAAAAAGTTGGTCAGGCGAATTTTATTTTATCATTTATAAATATTCGACATTTCTTGAATGTAATCATCAAAAATATGAAGAAAGCATGCGAAGAAATTATTGTCCTTGAGGATTTCTACTAATGTAAACATGCATAGGTATGTTATACAGGGTGTCGAAGCACTACGTGACTCTTCCTCATATAAAATACATAAATGGAGAAATTTCACCGATATCAGGGATTGAATTTACTACTGATTCCTGAGGGATTTAGTCCTTCAAATGAAGGAATAAAAGTAGGTACTTTTTTAATCTCTGAAGTGCTTAAACATCATTTTTTAAACATATTGATAACCGCCGGATTTTTTTTGGATTTGGTTAATGAAATCCTAAGAAATATACAGGATGTTTCCAGATTAGACGTGAATTTTGGAGGAGGTGTTAGTATCACTCATTTGCTGTCGTTTGAGCCATATTTATTGATAACCAAAAATCAACAGTTTCCGAGATATTTGAGTTTTTCGCCAATTTTTTCTACGTTGACCAAGATTGATTATAATTTTGGATTCTTTTCATCAGAAAAAAATATGATACGTATGAAAAAAGCAGAACTATTCTGTATTAGATGTTGAAAAAGAATTAATATGATTTAAAAGTTGGTATATGAAGAAAAAAATTAGAAAAAAAAATCAATTTTTAATATCAATTTGCCTGCAACTTTCAAATTCCAAAATTTATATGAAACAATTTTTTTTAAACTTACCTAATTACTTCTTCATTCCCTAAAAATTGATATCAAAAATTTATTTTTCTATTCTTCATATATAAGATTTTAAATCATACTAATTCTGTTTCAACATCTAATACAGGTTAGATTTGCTTTTTTCATACGTATCATACCTTTTTCTGATGAAAATAATCCAAAATTATAATCAAACTTGGTCAACGTAGAAAAAGTTGACGAAAAATGAAGTTAGGTGAGAAATTTTTTGAAAAACATAAGAAACTGTTGATTTTTGGTTATCAATAAATATGGCTCAAACGACAGCAAATGAGTGATACTAACACCTCCTCCAAGCTTCAAGTATGATTTGGAAACACCCTGTATAATTTAGTTTGTACCCCACTACTTTTAATTGAAGTGCTATACTGAGAGAGAAGAAGAAAACTAAACAATTCATTTGAGAAAAATCTATTCTACGTCGAAAAACTCCCCAAACATAGTCAATCTTAAATTCGAAGCTGAAAGAAAGTTAAATGAAAATTTGTATTTGTCGATATAGTCTGTAAATTTTGCAGGAACTGTCAATCATGAAGAATCATAACGAAAAAAAAAAGTATAAATATAGAATTCACAAAAGGTAAGTAAAAATATAAAATCCCACCGACTTCCTGAAAATTGAAGAATGAGGTAGACTACATTTAATTTAGTGACACAAGGATTGGAAATGTTATGAATTTATCAAAATTTTTCTGCATGGCACTCAGGCTAATACATGAAGGTTTCTATACAAAGAAGGATCAGAAGGTGTACAAGATTCCCAGAGCTTCGATAATAAATTATTTATTTTTGGTCATCATACAACGCATTCCTTATCGATACATAAATCCACAATCAAATCCAACAAATGCTTCGTTCACCTTCGAAGTATACTTGTACTAAATCCCATCAGAAAAATCTCAAAATCATCCAAGACCTCATTTCGGTCAGAACATTTTATTGTGCACATGCATCAGATGCAACTTAACGCTGCTTTTTTGCGTGAAAGTTTTCAAGCACAGTTCGCAAGTGAACTGGGGTGGTTTTCCACATTCGTATTCGGCATGTCGATGATAACTCGATTTCAGCTTATATCTTCTGTGGCACCTCGAGCAGCAATAGTAGTTGTCCCTTACGTAAAAACCTGAAACTAATGGAACATATGAACAGGAACAGGGACTTGAAAGGTCAGAGAAAACATCAATCGACAAACCACTCGGTTTCAGTGAAAAAGATCGTTTCGAACAATTCAATTCCAATTGGGATGATATGTAGATATACAGGGTGAGTCAAAAATGTGTACCGAGCTTTCTGGGGGGTGATAGTACATTGAAAAATAAGTGTAGTTTGGTAAATGAACTCATGGCCCAAAATACATATTATGTGAGATATATCCTTCCAAAGTTGATAAAATTCAAGAAATTTCTCCGCATAAATTCTAAACGGTGAATGCCACCAGATTGAAATTTCATGCATAAATGTATGTTGCTAAAATACATTTTTCCATTGCACTTCCACATTTCTGATATTGTTATAAAGGGTGTTTTCAGAGGGTGAATCATGATTTTTTTGGACAACTGCATTCGTTGTTTGGTGAAAAAATGGAAGCATTCGATGGAGCGAAGAAAATTACATAAAAAATGTACTCTTATCCAAATACAAAAGGTTGAACCGTTTTCGAGATATTCGAGTTGTTATAGTCACATGATGTCAGCAGATTCATTCATCGCAAGATTCATTGATAAAGATATTTCTTCAGGCCAAGAACAATTTTGTTTTTTTTTGTCGATGATATAGCCTTCCTGTGGCTTTGAGAAACAATAATACATAACAATAATCTGGCGATGAATGAATCTGCTGAAATCATGTGACTACTTTAACTCAAATATTTCGAAAACGGTTCAATTTTTTTAATTTGGAAAATGGTACTTTTTTCAAGTAATTTTCTTCGCTCCATCAAATGCTTCTATTTTTATCATCAAAACGAATACAACGAAAGAAGTTATCCCAAAAATCATGACGCACCCTCTAAAAACACCCTTTATAACAATATCGGAAATGTAGAAGTGCAATGAAAAAATGTATTTTAACAACATACATTTATGCACGAAATTTGAATATGGTGGCATTCACCGTTTAGAAGTTATGCGGAGAATTTTTGTAAATTTTATCAACTTTTGAAGGATATATCTCCCTTGATATGCATTTTGGGTTATGAGTTCCTTTATCAAACTATACTTATTTTTCAATGTACTGTCACCACCAGAAAGCTTGGTACACATTTCTGACTCGCCCTAAATAATGAAAAAAATCTACTAGTTAGATGAAATGCGTTCTAGTTTGATACGAATAGGTCCAATAAAACAATTTCTTTAATATAAACTTATATTTGGGATATTAGAAGAAATAAAATGACACAGAAGGACATCGTATATATAACGTATTTTTAGTTAATTCGTTCAAGAAAGTGTCGAGGAAAACAACAGTAATATAATAATATCATCTTCGAATAGCATTCTTGATTCGGTGTTCAAAGACAAATCATTGGTAAAGTATCAATACACTCTGTATATGATGAAAGAAATGAACAACATAAAATATTGGATCCATAATAATTGTTTGAAACAAAAACAATCAAGATAAAGGTGTTCGAAAGAGTCGGTATTCACAGATTTGGCCACTGAGGATGTTTCAGGAGAAGGTGTGCTTTCAAATTTATTTTCTGAGCAAACGATCGATTGCAAATGGAACAAGTAAATTTTCTTGGTTGGTTACACTCATAATTCAGATGTCGATTCAAAGAACTTTTGTGGGAGTAAAGTTTTAGGCATTTTGGACACGAGTATTTTCCTGAAAAAAGTTGAGTGAGAATGTTGAAGGAGCATTAATGTAAAAAATACGTAACCTAAAAGAACGAAACCGCATTTTTTTAATACTGGAACAAAAATAACAACTTTTTACGTAATTACTGATAAAATTCATTGAACAATCCGTGCACTGAAAGAATATGAGTTTTCAATGTACTTTTTTGTGAGAACGTTCTGAAACATATTGTACATTTGAACTGAGGCTCTTTTCCACACTCGTATTTCAAGTGTCTTCCAAGGCTACTTCTATAGCGGTACTTCTTCGAACACGTCGGGCAAACGAAAGGACCAACAATTTTCTCGAGGTATGATGTTACGTATTCTGAAAAAAAATTCATGAATTCACACATCATGAGGATCAACGAATGAAATTAATGTACATAATAAGACTGTCTAGATGCTAAAAGTAAGTATACAGTCGAAAATAGTATATTACTCAACAGCATATTACCTATGATGACTAATATTCATGCGGATGACGTTTACCTACTTCTGACAAGTGACATTTCCATAGAGCTATATAGCAATATCTTCATTTTAAGAGCCTCTGTCTGTGATTCTGACCATGAAGTCTGAAAGACCGATGAACGGTGGGCCCATGAATCCCAAGTGATTAAAAAATTATTTATAAAAATCAGAGAACAATGGTAAATTAATCGCATAGTTATGATGGTAGAAAAAAACGTTTTTCACAGATATTTTTCATTTTTGAACATGAAATTACTCTAAAACGGCACATTATACGAAAAACTATGAAGAATACCTCTACAAAATGTTCAGATATTCATTAAATAGCGTCTAACTTAGATTCAAGAGTGGGGTTCTTTGAATTTCAGGTATTTTTATGGTACGTAATGGTCATAATGAGAAAACTGGAAAAGATTCATCAAATGAATGAAAAACTATATTCCGAAATTCCTTTCATTCTATAAAACCGTTTGTGGGACTTTTCTTTATGGTTTTTCAACAGCCTGTATCTTTCAAACCGAGCCGATTCGGATAAAATTTCAAGGGAAAAAAGTGTTTCTGTTGACCTTAAGAATCTGCTGTCAAAATATTCGTAGGAGTCAAAGACTCACCCAGTATGTCTAAGTATAATGGAATAGACTCTAGGATTGACGCCGGACAAGAAGAAGAAGATAATGATACGAAAGCACCTAACTAACAAAAAAATCTAAAAATCTTCTGATATAGAACTTTTTCGAAGAAGAACCTAAAATATTTGTATAAAAAAGCATATTCCTTCTCGAAATAATATTGTTGCTTTCCTATCATTTGGAAATTATATCCGAGTAAGGAAAAGAACGAAGAAAGAACTGTTTATAAAATGATTTTTATAGAACTTATGAGTTTTCAGGAAAAAGACCAGGCCATAAAAGTGCCTACTACTAGAGATCATATTTTGAAAACTGTAGAGGTAGAAATGTGTGATTTCTTTGTATTGAATTCCTGAAGAGTTTTTAACTTTTCTGTAGTTTTTCGGATCACTCTAGAGGTAACTCACCCTGTATACAATGAGTAATAAGAGAGAATATTTTCTTCTTCTTCAAAGAAGGCAAGGTAGGAAGATGTTGATCATTCAGTAGCTATTTTTCTGAAATAATGCTAAATGTAAAATTGGACCAGCTACTTTATTTCAGAATAGAGTTCAACATCATTATGTATGTTGTTAATCATATAAATGATCTTGAAATTATTCGCAAATATTACCAGCACCGTGTCTGAAAAATAAATGTTTCTCGAGGTTGATTTTATAAGAGAAGGCCTTGAAACAAATTTTACATCTGAATTTCGGTAGTTTGCCACATTCATATTTCAAATGTCTGTGTAAACTGCTTTCGTATCTATATTTTCTTGGACAGTTCGAGCAGACATGGAAGCCGTTGCGTTTGAAGAAATCTGAAATGAATAAATGAATAGATGAGTAAAAAATATACACCCACCTATTCGTGCTTTGAAATTCTTTGATGAATGAAGATTTTCGAGCAAAAGATGAGCTATATATCCGTTTACAGAAAAGAAAAGTTTCGATGAAAAAACTAAATAGTTCATGGAAGACTGATCGAACTGTACAGTGTGTCTCACGTAAGCTGGTCACTGCACTTTGTGACTTATTCATTCAGCAAATTTAAAAAAAAAACCTCAAAATGATAGTAAATTTAAAGCGCTATATAAATGGGCTATCATAAAAACTGTCGAATATAGGCATAGAGAGGTATTAAGGAGAATCGCTTTTTAATAGGGGTGGCAGATAATGCGATAAGCTCATTTTAAAATCGAGTACCACATAATGGTCCACCGTGTATACAGGATTCGTAGGCTGGAGAAAAAACATAAAATTCATAATAAATATATTTTAAACGCAGCACAACAAAAAGTCACAAGTCACTCATTTCTATTTCTATCAGCCGGTTTCACAAAACTTAAAAAAAAATTAAATTAATGAAAATTGTTCATTTCTGAATATGAGTCAATAGATCTAAATTTAAGGCAAGAATGATAAACTGACCGCTAATGGGTCGTCGATCAAGCTTTGTGAAACCGGTAATGTTTCAGAAAAATTTCAATGTGAAGATATTGTCCTGCAAGAGCTATCATAGATACCATGGACCTTAGCAGCATGAGCTTTGGCACTACTTTTCTGGGTAAATGCTTTCGCACAAATTTCACATTCGAATTGTGGTGGCTTACCACATTCGTACTTCATGTGTCGGAGCAAATTCCATTTGTACTTATATCTCTTATAGCACACCTCACAGACGTATGAAAGCTCTAGAATGAAATCATATCATTGAGTTTAACAATAAACAAACAGGTACAATGGGTTTCGAAATATAAATAAATTCGATAATTTGTGAGAACATTGTAACACATTATTTCAATCACTTGACTGTAATACAGAAACATTTTTGCACACACATTTCGTCATGGATATTCCTCCAAATTTGACCAAAATTAATGAATCGACAAGGGCTCGTATATTATTATCGATTTTTATTTCTTCGAAGCTGTAAACTTTTCAATTATCATCGAAAAATATGAAGCATCAACAAAACAACAGATACACATATCACTTTTAAAAAATTAAATAAGCACATGTATCTCATCATCACCTTCTTCCTATTATTTCTAAAATTTCAAAAGAAATGAAATAATACAAATATCATTCTTCATATGACTAGAATTTATTGTGTAAGTTACTATTCAAATGCTGTTTCAAATGATGTTTCTGTCTGAATTTCTTCAAACAAATGGGGCAGTGAAATTTGGGTTCCACTTGACATTCGAATTTCAGATGCCTAGCTAGTGTTGCCCTATGAGTATAGGCCCTGAAGCATTGTGGACATTGGTAGTCAAGAACTGGAATAAAAAATTCCTTGAAAAGGTCAGTGGGGACTAGCATTAAGGAACAGAGAAAAAGTTTCTGTGATGTTAAGACAGAAAAATATGTAACAAGGTATTAGAAACCCATGACCAAGCCGAAACACATCATGATTGACGATTTAACGATCGAAAACATGAAACTATCGCACGCAATGTAAGATACAATGGTGATGAAAATAAATACAGTGCAATGAAAAACGAAAATGCGGATATAAAAAAATAAAGTTATCATCAAACAATTTATTATGAATCGTCATATACAAAAACATTTTTCAAAATAAGTCACTAAGCCATGAAGTGAAAATTCCCATGCTTCATTTTCATATGCATCGTCAGAACATACTTATGCTTGGACGCATAAGCACATATGGGGCACTTGAACTGTGGTGGTTTGCCACAAACGAAATTGATATGTCTCCTTAAATTGTCTAACCTGGTGAATAAATGACCGCACCTTTTACAAGAGAAAACATCCTTCATTGATTTCCCTAAAATATTATTCACAATCAAACAATCAATTTAAAAAAAAAGATTCTACTTGCGATAAAATCGTACCAGATTTAAGAGGGTAATCTACTTCTACTTCGATACTGAATACAATCTAAGAATATAAAGCAAATTCTAACTGTTAATATTATTAGTACCAATTAATATACTCCAAAAATGAAAAAAATGGCTATATTCTGATAATATCATAACTAGGTAAAAGACAAAACAAAAATAGTTTCGTGAAAATTCATGCCAAAAAAGAATCTTAAATTGCAAAATGTTGCGTATTGAGAATTAGCATGTGCTCGTCGTGCAGTTGCGTGATTGGCTGAAATTGGCTGTTTCAAACCTAAGTAGCTACTTACTGAATGTTGAATAAAAATATTTTACAAGCTTGTGAATAGAGAATGCTTATAAAGTGAAGATATCGAAGCTCTTCTCAATCTGCAATGAGGTATATATGTTTTTTTTCACAGAATTTCTGAAAATCATAAAATACCTGCAAAATTGTATTTCCAATGTCAGAAAATTGAAGCTTCTGCTCTAAAGAATTATTTGTCACATAACCAGCATTATTTGATGAAAGGGGTAGTTTTGGGTAGGTGAGAAAGTAAAATATTCATCAAAACACATCCTGTTATTTATGGGAATGGGACAGAAAATATTTGGGCTGATTATAGCATATATTATGTTTCAGTTAAGACGTATAACAGACTATCAACAAGAGTGCTTACACAAGAAAATGTGAAATATTCTTCGAGAACGGTTAAGAGAAGTCCAGCTCTTAATTCCAAGAAATTACTGATACAAAAATATTTTATTCAACTCTGAAATATACAGACCCCAAAAATTCACTATAAACCCCGATTTGTCTTTGAAAATTTTGAATGTAAAAATCGATAAACATGGAAAAATTAATGATAAAGTATTCGAACATGAAAAATATTCAAAATTAGGTCAAGAGATAACATTTTTTTATGCTGCAATATGCAGAGAATAATTAATTAATAACAAAACGAAAGAATAAATTCAATTTGTGACAACTGAACATAAAACTTTTTTCCCAATTAATTCAACCAATAATGAAAGATGAATAATTGAATAAATAACATGATTGATGATGGTCGATTTCTTCACAAGATCTGATGCCTCACTACCATATGCATTTTCAAGCTATCTTTTCTGTGACATCTATAATCACAAATATCACATTTAACCTTCTTCTCGATGCCACATTGTTTTTTATGTCGATAAAAATTGCATGGATGGGTGAAATGTTGATTACATCGTGGACATGTATGGCGCTTCATCCAATCTGAAAAAATTACTGATTTAGTAGGCCAAATCTGTCTTATTTCGATATCGTGAATAGAAAAATATCAGGCGGACAAAAATCCCTAAAATAATGAAGCATAAGTGTTATAACAACTGATGGATTATTAAATAATTATCCAGTATCAATAATTATGTACTTACCGAGAAATTCCGAGAGCTGTTGGAGGGACAATTTGACAGGATGGACAATTTGAACGTTATTAATTGGAGAAATCATTGAGCATCAAAATAAATGAAGATTAAGAACCACTTGATTGATATACCACAACAGGCAGAATCAAAGCTCATCCTAAAAATAATTCTAAAGACGTAGCTACCCAAACACTCATGAATTTTCATCAGTCTACGTGGGAATCGTTAAGAAAAAATAAAGAAAATTCTGTATCTCAGAAACTATTATCTAGGTAGTCTTCTAAACTCCATTTCACAGTCAAGTGTTGATTTTCAACTTGACCTGGTCTGTATTTTTTGAAATATTGACCTATAGGGTAATAAATCTATGTTTTTATGAAAGCAACACTTAGAAAGAGGTGAATCAAACAGCCCAACTTTGACTCCATTCCATTTATTCACATGTTCAAATGTTGCGTTAAAAGGTGCGACTTCAAATGACATTTCTGTTTAAACTTTCTAGAACAAAGAGAGCAAGTGAACTGAGGTTCTACATTGCATTCCCATCTTAAATGTCGATATAAATTCGGCTGATGTTTATACCTCTTGAAACACTTGTGACAAGGATAAACTTTGCTTCCATCTGTGAAAAAATTCATTGAATTAATGATCGGATGGAAAAAGGAACAATAAAACACCAAGGACAACTCACAGCAACCTTTGTACATTACATTGCCCATGGTTAGGGAAAGATCTGAACCTGGAACTGTCCAAATAATTCCAATGGTATCATCGTAGATATCATGCTTATATCCAAAATTTGTTCGGTATAAAACAACCTGCAGAACAGAGCAGTTTGATTCACAAAACTAATATCCAATTTAATGTCCACGTTAACTAGGATTATGCCCTGTTTTTGTTGTTGTTGTTTCTTATTATAATATATGTAGAGCGACAATATATTATATCCAACAAACGGATGATCTGTTATTATAACCTAAATTTGTGGGAAAATTTAGGTTATTTCATCACATAATCATTAAAAAATAATGAAACATATAATAAGGAGCAGTCCTGAACCATAGGTCATTATGATTATCAATTTACTCTGTTAGAATTGAACCCAATCTTTCAAAGAACATAAATCACAAGTTTTCTCGAAAATTCTTATACCTATTCGATAGAGGGTTATCTTCATTCCTACTAGATAATGCTAGGACATGCTGTGGGCATCTAAATTTATGTATCGATTCACAATGAGGAAAACGTACAGGGTGTTCACCAGAAGGGAGGGCCATATATATATATGTCCCAAAAAAAAATACAAATAAGAGTTGTTCTGGATAACTCAGTCTTCGATAAATGGGCCATATGGCTAACTGATTTCTATACAGGGTGACACAAAGTACCTTTTTTCGTATGAAATAACTGTCATTTCATTCCACATTTGAGTGGACTAAAAAAAATCAAATATATTTTATGGATCTGTTTCAGATTCATTGATAATTTCCAGAAAAAAACATTTAGAATGCTCAGAAAAGATTACATTTATCCCTATCGAACTGCACTTCGTGCCAACAAATTTATGAAAAATTGAACTTTGTGTCCCTGATATGAAAGTTTTCAGAATCTCAGCTTGTAATTCATAGCTTTCTCTTTTACTCCAAATAGGACACCCTTCTGAAACAACATTGCAATTTTTCCATATCCACTTTTTGGAATATCGAAGTTTATAGCAAGAGCTTTAATGATATTGGGTACCTACTAACTGCTACTTGTCGCTATCAAACATTAAAACTCGGAAAAATAGATTAAAAACAAACAAACAGTTGGACACTTCATGAAAATCTTCCAACGCTGCTTTAGTGCTTTTTGAATAACAATTTCTAACCCAAAACATACTCTACTCTACTCTATTCTGTACAGGGTGAGCAAAATTCGTTGTCTACTGAGAGGATCTCGAGAACTATAGCAGCTAGAAAAAAACGGATGACACATTTCCGAGCTCTTTTTCGGAGAAACAAAGAATGGTGAAAACCGCAGCTTCCTACGATACTTCGTTTTTGAGTTTGACAATTTCCTAAAGTTCTCATAAATTTTTTGTCTTTGCCTTCTACAGGCACTTTTTTACGTAGAATCCACTGATGAGCTCAAAAAATTTTTTCATTTCTAATCATTAGGTGAACTTTCATTCTTTTAAATGCAAACTTTCATTGAATTTGTTATTTTTGAAATGGACAAAAATCTTTTGTGAGTAGATTCTACGTATGAAAGTGCCTAGGAAGGTTCAAGTTTCAGATCTGTAACTTCAAAGACAAAACAGTCATGAGAACTTTTCGAAAACGTCAAAATCTCAATTTTTATTTATAACTCGAAATCTAAAAATGATAGGCCGATTCTGTTTTCAGTTTTGGATTAGTCATGAAAAAAGAGCTCGAGTATGTGCCATCCGATTTCTTCTAGCTGCTATAGTTCTTGAGATCACCTCAGTAGACATCGAATTTTGCCCTCTCTGTGCAGGGTATCAATGAATATTTGCGAAATTATAAAGGACCCATTTGTTCAAAACTTAATTTTTCAATGATATATGAATAAGGAAAAAGTTTCTTGCAGAACAAATTTGAATAGTGGCTTTTTCTACATCAATACAATAATTATAAGGGAACACCACCAATTCTTTCTCTCCCCCATAAAATGTATGCTCACTTTCATCTCCGTCAGTTTTATGGTTTCCAAGAAAAAACTTGTTTTTCAAGTGCCATCTGTAGGGAGCTGTATTTAAGAAAGTCTGAGCAAAAAAAGATTTATAATTTATATGGATGATCCACTCTACTATTGACAAGGAATCACCCATTCATTCACAGCCTCTATAACTATATCTCTTTAATCCCTACTCTAATGTCGAATGAAATATAGGGTGTTTCATTAGAAAACAAACGTTACGTTGTATTCCAACCTTCTGCACATCGGTTAGCCATAATTTTTCATTGAATTGAAAACCATTTTATCCAGAACAACTTTTATCCGACAATTTTTCAGAAACATATTACTTATGGATGTTACCGTTCATAAATCTATTCTCTACAGAAAGAAAAAGGATTCAAAGTTGGTTGAAAAAATTCCTTTATTCTCTTTTCTATAAAATTCAAAAACTATTCCACTTCACAATGGACTGACAAGCAGTACTGACAATCAGTCAAACACAAATGGGTATATTTACGTTTGTGCGTATACAACAAACCTATGAACGAGAAGAAACCTTTGATCGACGATCGCTAATGATAGTCAGTACTGATCATCAGTCCCTTCTAAAATGATAATAAACAACCAATCATAACCTAACAATGTTTAGCACCTCTGCGATGCGTATTGTAGTTACTCCTCTGTTTGAACCTTTTTCCACATGTACAGACAAAGCGAGGTTCGACCCCACATTCGTAATTCAAATGCCTGATCATATGAGTTTTTTGCTTGTATGAATTAGGACACCTAGGGCACTGATACCTCCCTGCATCGGTAATGGTATATTTACTGTACCTTGACGATGTC
Source organism: Coccinella septempunctata (assembly GCF_907165205.1). Lineage (NCBI taxonomy): Eukaryota > Metazoa > Arthropoda > Insecta > Coleoptera > Coccinellidae > Coccinella > Coccinella septempunctata. The sequence goes on along the minus strand of NC_058189.1, from coordinate 61,596,239 downwards.
GAAAGAGGCTGTTCAAACCAAAAATCTAGAAAAATTAATCAGTTAAAAAATTATCGAGATATTCAGTCATGGAAAGCGATCACATCAACGCACACTCGGTATATTTCAACATTAATGGTTGTATGATGCACTCGAAATATTAATGTGATAAAAAGGGAAAAAACTGACAGTTTTCAGAATTCCTTCACAAAGATCACTGTTACACAGAGTGAGTAAAAAGTAACAACAACACAAAATTCTATGTATGTGTTTACTCCTCTGTAGAAGGAAGCTGCGACAATTTTATTATAAATAACTTCTCCAGTATAATTAATGATAATAAGAAACCTTAACTATTTCCGAAGTCTTTCAAATATTCCAGTGAATATTATGACACCAAATTTGCATCAGAGATAGGTCTGACCATGTAATTGCAATAATTGCATCTTTAAAGAGAACGAACTGTTGTCACAGAGTCTCAGACGTTTGAAGGATCCAAGAATAAGCTGTAGCATCAAAATCAATCAACTGTAATAAACCTTCATACAGAATTCGCAATTCCGCTCTTATTGACAATTTTAGATATTTCAACAATGGATATTTCAGTTTACATGGGTCCAGCCAAAACAATTTCCGAAAAAAGGTATTTTTTCATTCATAAAATATCCTCCAATTTCTTCAGAACAGATCGTTCCTGGACCAAGAACTGAGAAGATCTCGTGGCTGCTTATCAATTTTCCTATCACCCATCTGAAGATGCTCTAGTGATAGCGAAACACTTGTCGTGGTTGAATAACTGATGTCATTCAATTTCATTTTATGCAGTTTCAGTTTTCAATTTTTCTCTGTGCTAAATCTCAAATCAATCAAAATAAATATTCTTCTTCCTGAATTCACCTTAAAAAGAGGGTATAAAAAATGGCCGAAAAAAGTTTGATTTTTCTCAGATGGTACAATAGTAATAGCTGTTGTAACATCCCCAATTTGGAACAACACCATCCCAGATAAAACTCCTTTGTAACGTGAGCATAAAAATGAAAGAATACAGTAAAAACTGATTTATTATATTTCAGTAGATATATACTAAAGGAATATATACAGATACTATGAAAGACACTACATGTACATATCACGTCATTGAAAAGCTATACATATACAGGAAAACACGATTTCGAAATCAATTTCTCGCAAAATATCGATGACTATATAAGAATAATTCATGTTGTACAGGGAGATGCAGAACGAAATTCCGAACGATTTACGTCGTTCAAAGTCAGGAAAGGTTAACGATCTCTTAATATCAATACTACTATTCCTCGATAATAATACTGGCGTGAGCTCAAAATAAAGATGAATGCCTAATGCGTAAATGCCCTTGGAGTTCCTGCTTATAGTAAAATTTACTGTTACAAATGCTACACACTAATTTTTTCTCCTTGCCGCATTCAACGCGTTGGTGTCTCCTGAGATTGTTCTTGATTGTATAAGATTTATTGCATCTATCGCATGGGAAACGTCTTGGTGTCTCACCTAAAAAACACGTCATCCATTACGGACATTACGCATCACTACGACTATAACTCACTACGATTTGCATTCGCCAGCTAACTACTGAAAAAAAAAAGACGACAAAGCGTAAAAATGCGAATGGTTGGAATAGAACACTAGATGCAGATTTCAATAGAAAGCCTTCCCAAATTTAATTTCAATTTGACTTCGTAAAAAAACTTTAAAGCTTTGCCAACTTATTGAAATTCGCATCCAGGTTTTTCAATCCACCCTATCCTTAAGAAGATCAACCAGCTTCTTTCGCAAATCGAAAAAAAAATGCGGATTCAGTCAAAAATCTACACCATCCACTTGCAAACAATGAGAATAAAAGTTCAAATAATCTGTTCATGTTGAAATTGAAGCATGAAGGGAGGATGTCCAACTAACAGCTTACTCAACTCGAAAAATGATTAACTTTTCAAATCCCATCAGAAACGTTAATTTGATCAGGAAGGTACGATGTTTGATGCAACTTTTAGTATAGAGAGTGTGGTCTCGAAACAATTGAGAATTTTACGAAAATATGATTGAAAAAACGAGACACTGTGACGCCAAGAAGTCTTTAACTCCAATTCAAAAAGAAAAGTCTTTATAAGTGAAACATTACAGGGCTAATGTTTATTTAATGCTTTTCTGGTTCCATCTTTAGGAGGCTGTGAATATACAGGGTGTCCGCGCCATGGGGCAGCGGTCGATTACTCAAATTCTATTAACTTTAAATAGAGCATCTCCTAAATTTCTTAGAACTGTACAAAGTGTTTCGTTTCTTCTGCACAGCTATCAACTTCGTTATTTTAAATGGAACACCCTATATATTTTTATACTTTTGAATTCCTTGTTTAATTTGAATATGAGTTGGATTACACAACTTTGTCTGAATTCTCAACGGTTTTCGAGAAATTTGACTTTTTATTAATATTTTGACAGTTTGAGGTACTTACATAAAGGGCTATAGCTCCGTCTCTATTCTATGTAATTGATTCAAATTTTGACTGTCTTGCCAATAAATGGTCCACGAAAACGTAGATCCATTATCAAAACAGAAATCAATCAAAATCTTAATTTTTTTAAATGGCAACCCATATTTTTTTTCTGTTCATTATTTAAACATTTTTTGTTCGCTTTTAGTTGTTTTAAATAATGAATAGAAAAAAATGTGGGTTGCCGTTTAAAAAAATTAAGATTTCGATGAATTTCTGTTTTGATAATGGATCTACGTTTTCGTGGACCCAATATAATAGGTTTATTTACAAAGAAAATTCTTAGTGTTTTTTGATTGACAAGAAAGAGTCCAAATTTGAATCAATTACATAGAATAGGGACGGAGCTATAGTCCTTTATATGAGTACCTCAAACTGTCAAAATATTGATAAAAAGTCAAATTTCTCGAAAACCGTTGAGAATTCAAACAAAGTTGTTTGATCGAACTCATATTCAAATTTAACAAGGAATTCAAAAATGTAAAAATATATAGGGTGTTTCATTCAAAAAAATTGATAGCTGTGCTGAAGAAACAAAACATTCAATATAGTTCTAAATAATTTTAGGAGATCTACTTGCAAAGAGGAAAGTTTCATTTAAAACTCTTTTTTGTAAAGTTAATAGAATTAGAGTAATCGACCGCTGCCTCTTGGCGCGGACACCCTGTGTACCCTCAAACTTTTTTGTTTTCCCTTTACACCCTGTATGTGGATTTTGATTGAAAATAATTCGGAAGCAGCAACATTTTTATTTACGTATACTAAGTTTGTTGCAAATGGATGTATTCATTACTACATTATCAACGAATAAAGCAATAATTTGGCCACAATTCTACTGAAAACTCAAAAGGTACCTTTTCGAAAATTTTTACAACTCTGATTTGCATTAAACTTTTCATCTCCCAATAGAAAGTGATCGAAATTACCTGAAAACAGACAAATAGTGGTCAGAAGAACAATCCCACCTAAAAATTTCGCACAAAGATATCTACGAACTATAGTTTCATTTTTCTAAGAGATGACTATCACAAACAAATTCATGAACAATTCTTTCCTGCATTTTATGAACTGAGGATGATATAAACAAAAAATCGAATGGTACAAGTTTATTCATCCAAAAATGTGAGTAAAAAACTACATATTTGTCGGGTAAACAGATCGGTATTTAACAAAATTCAAATTTTTATTATGTAATATTTCTTGTGCAACAAGAATCGAAAATTCAATAATGATAATGCCCATTGAATAAGTGGTGAATTGAAATATTCTACCATTCACTCCTATTCATGTGTATTGAAAAACAAGTGATTGGATTTTCTCTGAACATTCACAAGATTTATTATCATTATTGCTGATTTCATAAAATATCTCACAAACTTAAACTTAATCCAACAAGAGCAGGAACAACCATCAAGACTTGCTCAATTCAACTTTGTGAATTTGACGGCAATGTCTTTTCATATCTTGCTTGTAGTAAAATCTGGCGGGACAGTAAAGGCACAGGCAATTTTTACTCTTTCCACATTCGATTTTCACATGTCTAGACAGCGTGTAAGTGTTTGCGTATCGGCGTCCACACTGCCAGCATATCCACTTCCTCGGCCCTGAAACATCCTGATCATATGCAAAAGCTCGGTAGAAAATCAAGCACCCTATCCTCCTCAAAATGTTGTTAGTTGCGAGATGAAAATGTATTCAGCATCTGGATAACGAAATCGAACAAATGTGGATATTCCGCAGCAGAAAATCTGAATACAGTTTCGCCAAATGAAGAAAAGGTTAGTTTCATGAGATGGAAGGCCTTGAGGAAGTACCATGAACCAGTAATTCTATCTGAGGTTTCACTGATTTATTTTTGATTTCCACTAATGGGTCTAGGAAGGGCAGTGAATTATATACAGTTGAATAAACTTCGAAGAAATCTGAAGATATCATGTAGCCCCAAACCAAAATGTAGTAGATTAACCGCATGCTTGGTCTATCTTCGGAGTCGCAAAAATAGAAGTTCTTGATTAGTTTCATGGAGTGGACCAGTTTTCATAAAATACATACGAAAAATATCGAACTGATTTCGATTGCACTCAACTGATTGTTTTTCTAAAAAAAATTATTGACAGGTATCAAGAAGATTCTTGTTTGAAGCACTATTAAATGAAGAACTTAATATCAGACTCACTCATCTTTTCTAATGATTTTCTTAAAAATTACCGATATTTCAAGAAAATCAACTTCGCTTAGAGGGACACATTCAGCTCTAGGTAAAACGTTGCAAATATCGCACAAATGTAAACAATTTTCAGATCCTGCAAAATATTTTAAGTCACGCTAGTTCAAATCGAATTTGAGAAAACAAACCGAATTGTGACAAAGGGGTATCAAAAAATGTTTATGAAATATTCCAAAAAAATTGTTTCAAATTTGGGACTTCAAAGGGCTACTCTCCAATGAAACACACAATATTGCTAATTTGTTGAATTGATCCTTGACAGTTTAATGAATTCTCTTTTCCTTTTGTCTTCTGTTATAAAACCATATACGTATAGTCTCAAGGTCTTGATTTACAGCTTTGGAGATAGTCAAAAGATCGCTTGTTGTGGGTCTCATGTTTTTTCTGAATTCCAATTCCAGAAACTCTTTGTCCTTAGGAGTATACGAAGTTCTTGCCTTACGCTTGGTCTTTATCCCTAGAATAAAACAATATCAGAAAAATTGGGAAAATGTATGTTGGATACCCAGTAATCTGTAGGAAAATCTATGGGAAAATAACTTTATCTGGAAATTACCAAATTTATCATTATCATTCTATAACGTTCGAAAAAAAAACAGATATCCCGTTGTAAGTAAGAAAGAGATATCCAGCTTAATGACAATTCCTCAAATCAGCAGATGTTTTTTCCTCATCTGAATTAGGGCAATAAAACACCGCATTCTTGCATAATCAGCTATATTATAGATATTACAATAATTCTAGAGGACTAGATCCATTTGGCCAAATGAAATTAGATACTTAAAGTAATGAACATTCGTTCCGTAAAAAACCACAATTTGTTTTACACTACATAATCAGCCTAAAAGGTCAGATACACTGTGCATCCGAAAACGAGGATAAATCAAAATATATAAAAGTCCGGGAGACGAAACATTTTTCAATTCTTTATGACAATAAAAGACGTTGAACTTCTCCATATCGATCTTCACTCAGCTATCATGGTCTGCAAAAGTTACTTATCAATTGCTGCATTTTCTACATGAACAGTCACAAAACAAACAAGCCAAATGTACAAAACGGCAGAAAATCAAACCAAAATTGCCAAATAATCTGAAAATAGTTGTGACTTTTTCTAGAGCAAAAAAGTGACGAAATAAAAATGAGTCAGGGAAAATAGATAAAAACGCGCAGGAGTAGAAAATAGTTATTTTACTATCAAGTACGGTAAGTGATACTTTCTAGCACGCGACCATTAGGGTGAGCAGCAACGTGCAAGAAAAATATTCTTTTTTGTACGACCATTTTTCCCTTTTTTCCTTCACTCACTTCAGTTTCGAAACTGTCACTTTCAAAACTGAGAACGGGAATATAGGTCAAAACTAACGGAAGTAGAAAAAAAATTTTCCTGTAATAAATGAACTGAAAATAGATCAAGATGCACTGTAAACTGAAAATTAATCTTTAACACTACAGAATGAATTATTTCGTATTATCATTGTTTTAAACAATGAAAACACGTATTTCTTCTTAATCCTTGCTAGACTTCTAATCCTATAAGCAGTCTTATTCACTGAGACAATTTAAACTCGGATAACAAAACAAACAAAGCAGCGAAGCAAGAACAAAATATTAAGACAATAATTGATACTACTCCATCAATCAGACATGCAAAGAATATTGTGTTCTATTGACCTGACATTATGACGTTTCGATTTCAAATGAGCTTTCAATGCATCTTGTCTTTTGCACCTGTACGGGCATAATGGACATTTGAACATTGGTCCCTTTCCACACTCGTATACTAAATGTCTCTTCACACTTCCTTTATCTTTATATGTCTTGTAACATTTCGCACATTGATATGGTCCGTTGTTCATGCCATAGATGTATCTGTCCACGTCTAAAAATGTAAATGCGTCATTAATGTGATATGGGGGAAATTCAGATGGAAAGCTGCACACAAAACAACACGAATAATACAACGGATTACAGTTCCTAATTCCTTGCAAAATGAAAATACGAAAACCTGTGAAGCTGATAGATATGATAATTAAAATAAAATAACAGGACAAAGAAAAATAGCTAACAATGTCACGAATCCAAAATTAGAGTTATTTTCATTTTTACATGGAACTATTGGACCCATTGATCTCAAGCTATTCTTTAGAAATTGTGTGGATACATAAAATCCCCGAAGAAAAGAATCAGATAGAAAAATAATTCATTAATTCTCCAATGAAGCGATTTGTATCAAAATAAACAAACATTTTGTGCAATAAGAATATGAAAATAAGATAAGTGTTCCGAATGGTGATAAAAAAGAGAAATAAATGATAATCCTATTGGAAAGGTTGAAAGAAACCGAAACTCTAAAATATGATTATCTGAAAATTGATTCAAAAGTGAAATCTCATCCTAGAAGAATTATGGAAGAACGAGAAGATAAATCATGAAATACAAATGAAAATAAGCATTAAAAAAATAAAATATTCAAAAATTGATAAACATAAAAATATAAAATTTCTATAAAAATATGAGCTCATCAACAAGACCATTTTGCCGATAATATAAAAAAAATATATGAATGCACTTCCACTTTTATATTGAAGGTATGCTAAGAGTGCAGAAATTATCGTGTAGACTAAACAAATCATTTTAACCACACTCGCGTTTCCTATGCTTCTTCAGAGCATTTTCATGTTTGTAAACTTGAAAGCAAGTCGTGCATACAAAGAAAGAGGCGTTCATCCTTGTAGAACGTAATACTTGATTCCTACCTAAAATTTTGATATATTTAGCGTGTCAGCAAGCGGCTAACAACAAATAGGTACGACACAATCCATATTAGTGAAATATTTCGAGCCATTCAGAGTTTAGTATAGATTTCGGATTTCAGTAGTGATTTTTTTTTTATTATACTACTAAATTCGCAAGTAACACTTCTTCACCTGATGAAGTATTTGATGAAAGGGGTCAGAAATGATTTGTGTAATTTATAATTTATTGTATACAAATTATAAAATTAGTTAATATTAAAAACATATATATATAAACTATGAACTAATAAAATATAATATTTGATTCAGAAATGATGATAATATAAAAATGTTTTTATATATGACCGTAGCACAGAAATGAGATTATAAGTCTGAAAGGGGAATTTAAAAATCGTCCAATTCGATAGAGATCAAATTTTTATGTGGGGAATAAAATATAGTATAGTTTTTATGTGGGGAATAAAATATAGAGAATTCAGGAGAAATGGAAATATATTGCCTGAAGCACCATAGAAAACAAAAATAAATGCTTCATTTCAAAGAAAGACTAGAGAAAATCAGGAGTGTTTTGGTAATTTCAATAATTATGATGATGAGAAAACAAACAGTAAACAGTTGCCCAGAAAATGCAGAAGATAGAAACAAAGAAAAAGAACACGACCCAAAAGTTCGAATTTTGGTAACTTAACCATACGTTTTATAAATATACCAAACAATAAAAAAATGACATAAAAGCAAAATTTGGGTTACACGTGATTTTTCTCGAATGTAGATCACTGTTTGGAAGAAAAGGTAATTTGATTCCAAGAAACCATAATTTTAGATAACCTAACAGATCTTGAGAAATCATAATATATTGAAAATATTGGCAAGCGTGAGATATTTTTTATTGTGGTGAATAGACGAGTAATTTTTTCTACATTCGAACAGGACAGGAAGAATTTCTTGATAATGTTGATGAGTCGGTGTCCTGTTCATAATTTTATCATGATCCCTCTGCCAGTGGCTGTAGAAACAGAAGAAAAATGCCATTTCTACCACGGAGTCCAAACGGGTTGAAAAAAGGGATCAAATTCAACAAAATTAATTGTTTGTCCGAAACAGTAATCATGAATCACTTGTGATTTATGCTTCATAATTCGCTGGTCACATCCATAATAACTATTAGAAGCAATGTCTGAACATAGAGATGTGTGAAATATCGAAGGAACCAATGTTCGAATGAATGGAATACAGATTTTATAGAAAATGGGATGATATGTTTAAAAAAATCTCAACAACCGTGGACAAAGTGAAGTATTCCACAGACATATTATTCACGAGTGAATAATAGCAATCACATGCTCCTTGAATACTAATTCTCGATTCTACGTGCCATAGTCAGAAGCTTAAATCTTCATCAGAATCTGACGTCTCACACAATTTTTCGTTTGTCTGTGATATTTCAAGGAAAACTTCCTGGTAAAGCGGTCTCCACACAAATCACACTGAAACATCCCTTCAGTTCTGCCGCAATTGTACATTCTATGATTACGTAGGGAGGCAGAATGTTTGTATGTTTTGTGGCAGATTTGGCACTGGTGTTTTCTGGGACCTAAAAGTGAGATTTCATCATGAATCATATACAAAATGACCATACGGTATGCTTTTTTCAAGTAGGTAACCAAAACCACATTGGTAGAGGCAGGATGTTATTACATATTTACATTTTTTCAAATTTTTTTTAAATTCGAATATTCTATATTAACCAACTCGATGTTCATGATCTCTTTTTTTCAGAAAATACTGAAATCGAAATTGGTTAACGATATCCTAATGGGAATCATAGGATAGTCGAATATGTAGGTATTCAAGCGTCTTTTTCAAGCTGTGCTGTCAGATTTCTGATAACCAAGACTTCGGATAGTTATTTTAGTTGTTCTTATTCTCCAGAATCACATAATTCACGATCCAGGAATAGCAAAAAATAATTTTTTCCGAAGAAAAAAAAACTAATGCAAAATCAAACATTTTATTGAAAATACTTACTATATAAGGCGTTAGTTATCTTGAGGCTATGTGTAGCTATCCGAATATTCAACAGTGAAAGCTACTCGATTCAATTTACAATAACGTAAAAAAATAAGGTTAGTTTATACAGAAAATAAAATAAACCAAAAACCAAAAACTCATTTGAAATAAGAGCTAAGAATTAACCAATAAATAACGACCCTTTCGGTAATGACTTTTCAACAACAAAAAAATTATTTCTGTATAAATTGCAGCAGTGGGAATGAGCACTATTTGCGAGATAATCGAGAAATGTTTAATTAAATTTTTTTCGTACAAGGTTAGGAAATGGATTATCGTAATTGACAAAAGCAAATTTGATAATGCGCATTATCATTTCTCCAAAAAAAAAATAAAAGAAGAAGATGAAAGTTGGAAAAATTTTGTTCATATAAACTACCCTGGAATTATATTGCATGAACAAGTGATAGATACCGATATGATAAAAACGCATATACAATTAAATCTGTTGATCACAGCTCTGAAAATTCCAACCATAAAAAAATAATCTCATTTCCAAAAATAGATATTCAACTGTCCTCAGTCGAGAAGAGAATTCACGTAAAGAAAGAAATGTGTTTTCGCCAATAAATAGCTTTCGATATATTAAATTTTAGATGGGTTCCAAAGTGACCATAATGAATTACTTTCGAAGGTCGGTTACTTTACTTGTGATGTACCTATTGTTCAATATAGATTGTCACTGGAATAAACCCCACACATTATTTATTTTTACAACAATTGAAGTTAATGTGATTCTCGAGTGATTGTTTATGCCAAAAACCCCTTGAGCAGTGCTTGCAAATGAAGGACTCGCTTTTGGAGCACTCATACCTCCTATGATTGTAAAGGCTGGATGGATGTTTATAACTTTTACCACAACTAATGCAAATATTAGCATGTGCACCTGAAAGTAAACAACTCAATAAAAACAATATGATAATATGCTTTTATAGCAATATTTTGAACTGAGTTATGATGGGATAAAATTAATATTTTTTCAACCAATAACCCAAAATAAAAGGCTGAAACCTCCATCAATTGATTACGAACTACCCTCAATAAATTAAGTGTTTTTCTTCAACCCTTTAACCGAAGCCCAATCCAGCTTCCGTTCTTCAAATGGAAACATATACAATGTAGGGGGTTATTGGAAAGCTCACTTTCCCATTTGAAAAACAGAAGTTGGATAGGGTTGTAGCTAAGAGGTTGAGAAAAATATTCAATTGTATTCATTTTCTGATGACACCACATTAAAAAAATAAAAAAAGATTCAATAATGAGATTTCAAGGCATATGTTTCCATCTGAATTGAGAAACAATAAAATCGCTGTGATTCTCTCAGATAGGTCGTTATTCTCGAAGAATCATTTGCTATATTTTCCTTTTGTTTTTCATTCTCCTGAACTCAACTAAATTGAAATTGGAATCATAAATTTCAAGAATCACAAAGTTTCATGTGCATAATGAAGAGAAGTCCTATTGGATCACAGAACCAAACAAATAGATATAAGGAAAATAGTTATATCGAATTGTCCTTCTGGGGAAGTTTCGGAAATACTTACAATAATTAGCGTTCCCATTAGCAATTAACAATTTGAACCGATTTTTGATGTGTTTTCTATAACCAATTCAAAATGTGAAACACAGAGTCAATTATAGGAAATGAAAAGCCAAAAACAAACAAGTTACTCTTTATTGTACCATGTCACAAATATTATTTCATCAATGTAAAAACAAAGTCTGGGTCGAATGACATATGCGGACAAGAAATATTCTCAAATCATAACTGGGTGCTGTGTATCCTTATTGTATGCATCCTCAAATTGTACATTCTCTTGAAAGTCAGAGGGCACGATGGGCATTTATGAATTTTGCTCTTAGAACAATCTTGGAACAGGTGTGATTGCATGGTTTTTCTATTTTTATAATATTTGCCACACTTTGGGCACGTAACGCAGAGATGATCTGGAATTTTAAATTGATTAACAACGTCGAATATTCGCTCGAGTCACTGAAGCTGTTAGTAATTGAATATTATGATGAAAATGGCCGAAAATATTATATGCAGCTCCACAACCATTCAAGTAGTTTTATCCAAATAATTTTGCTTTCTAGTCCTCGCTTTTGATCGTTAATTCGAATTGATTCATTTCTCGATAAAAAAAAACTTTCTCCATGTTATTTCTATCCATTATAAGTTTATCTTCCGAGAATATTAACTATTGGCTGTTTTATTTTCCCAAACATTATACAAGGTGAAATGAATAGTTGCGAAAAAATTTAAGGGATTATTTCTTATGAAAAAACAGTGTGGGTAAATTTTAGGGGTGGCTTTTTCTACCTCTTACAACTATATATGAACACCACCAATCTTCTTTGATTGCATTCTCTGCTCAATTTCATTCCTGTTAGTTTTCTGGTTTCTAAAAATTATATGACATTCTCGCACTTTTTTGATAAGGAATCACCCTTTAAATTTTTCCGCATACATTAATTCACACCCTGTACTTATGTGTGAATGATTGGAAGACGTAGTGGTCCTTTAGAAAGCGAATACTAATCTAAATAGAAAGTGGAAGTTTATGTGGAAAAATTTATAGTTGCTGAATCAAGGACCCCGAAGGAAGTAAAAAAAATAAAAATAAAATATCGAATAACTTTTAATATGACTCAAAGTATTCTATAAAATATATGTATAATAAATTGGTTCACGAAACCAAAATATCTCTATTCACAACAAAATAAAAAGTCATTTGTATAACCATAAAACTATGGATAGTATCTATCCACAGCTTTGACAATAGACGTAATCTAAACCCAACCAAAGCTGGATATTTACAATTATGTTCAACAACGGAAGAATGGCATAATTTGAATTGTTCTGACTCCAGCCACACTTCGATAACCCCAAATATGTTTTCATTCGTACAATGTCCAAAAAAAAAAAATTCGAACCAAAAGATTTTAAAAACACATCGAGAATATGATAACTTATTTCGGCTGAACCTACTGACGAATGAAAAATATTAAAAATGATACAAATATCTTGTTCTCAGTGCCCCGATGATGAGCAGCATTGAACTTCGAAAACAGAAAACTCTGTAAATTTAAACCTAAAAAACTCAACAGAAACAAACTTTCTCACCTATAAAATTAAATCTATACAGACTATATATATATATTGAAATAACATAAATAATTAACACCATAATAGAACTAAAATTGTACTTTAGAAACGAAGAGTAACTAAAAATTGGCGGTCATCCTTTGAAGTTGAAGTGTTTTCTGAAATAATGATTTTTTAAGTGCTGCTTTCTTCTGAACGAAATAAAGCACAAGTGACAAACGAAACATTTCTCTTTGCCACAGTCCTGCCTTTTGTGAGAATTCAGGGTATTCACATTTTTGTAAACTTTATGACAGGTTGGGCATTCGTATCCTAGAAAAGAAGTATATATTAAATTTGCTCGGTATGTTGGATCTTCAAGTGATGCGGTTAGATTATCCCATAGAAGCATTAAGTTGATTCTGCACAAACATTCCGTTTAACAAGGACACCCACATTAGCATCACCCAGTGTGTATTAGAATGTTCATAAATATATGTACACTTTGATTTATGCCCCCGAGAAATATAAACTGGCGTCATTCAAACAAATATTTCCTTGATCTACAATCAATAGCAAATCGATAGCTTCCAATGAATTATACTTACACGACTGCCTTTCAATTGGGCAATTCAACATCTAAAAGACGAAGAGTCATTTGCCATTTGAAAAAATGGACTTCTCAACATTTCATAAGGTCATATTCGACAAATCGCAGTGTCTTTCGGACTACCTGTAGGGTGAGACTTGAAACCTCTTAGGGACAAAAAAAATCATGCATTTATCTCGATCTTTTTTTAAGATATGACAGACAGCTAAATTATGACGAGTTGAGTATTTTAAAATGAGAATTCCGTATAGATTAAGAATATGATATAGAAAATGAAAAAGCAGAGCGATATCGTGTTTTATAATTTTCGAATCATTCTATGAAGTCAAAAATAAGTAGAGTCGACTCTGACAAAAGTTGAATAATTTCTGAGAATTATCGATTGATTAGTTTTATAACCTGGTAATGTTTAAAACTTGGACGGGTGGTGAACTATTCGAAATATACGAGGGAATATACAGGGTGTCCCAAAATTAATGAATCAGACGTCACACCACGATAGAGTTCAACCAAAATGTACCGTTTCCAAATTAATCAGAATTTTATTGAAATACCTAAAGTTGTCGATTTTCGAACTATTTTTCTTAATCACAGGTCCAGTTTGTGAAAAAGGATATCGATTTTAAATTATATTGAACTAAGATTATTGTTTTTATCTCCCCTAATTGACATTATTTCAGGTAGTTAATTGATAACCTAAGTAAATGTAAATTGAAACAATTGTTTTTTCTACATGATTTTTATAACTCAGAATAAACCCTTTCTATAGGGGTGATAATATTGGAGAATAACGCTATCCTTAATCACAAATTTGCCTTATGATTGAAAAAATAGTTTCGCTCAACTAATGTTGGTGTCATTCGATAGTATTATATCTACTATATCGTGGTGTGACGTTTGATTCACTAGTTTTGGAACATCCTGTATACAGGGTGAGTTTTTGACTCGTACAAATAATTTAACAGTATATTCTTGAGGTCAAAAGAAACACTTTTTTCGTATGCCATTTCTTCCGATTCCGCCCTGATTAAAAAAGATATAGCCATTTATATTTTTTTAATGCGCTGTGCCACTAGAAAAACGAAATGACCGTCAGAATAACTAGACAAATCTGTGACACTACACATCTGTGGATCTTTTAAACAGAGTCATTCAGCCAAGGTACCTAATTTTTCAAATTTCACAGTGATTTTTCATTTTTGAACATCAAATTACTCAAAAACGGCGCATTATACGAGAAAATAAGAAGAATACTTTTATTTTAAAAAACGTTACAATATTCATTAGATAGTGTCCAACTCAGTTTCAAGAGTTGGGTATTTTTATGGTACGTAATGGTCATAATGAGAAAACTGGAAGACGTGGGTGATATCTTCTGTTCGAAAAAGATTCATCAAATAAATGAAACACTATATTCCGAAATTCATTTCATTCGATAAAACCGTTTGTGAGATAGAACTAAAATAACATTTCATTATGGTTTTTCAACAGCCTGTATCTTATGAATCGAGTCGATTGGAAAAAAATGGTAAGGAAAAAAGTTTTTCGTTGACCTCAAGAATCTACTGTCAAAATAATTGTACGAGTCAAAGACTCACCCTGTATTGATTGATGTGGCCGATACTTGATGAAAATCCATAGTTTACCTCCACTCACCTGAAAATGCTATTGTAAAAGCTCATTTTGTGAAAATCGTATAATCGTATAATCAGTAAAAATCCCAATATCTTCAATTCTTTAATAAAAAAAATCACATCTCAAATAATCTAGAAACAACCATAACTTTCAGTTCAAGAAATCTCACAGTAAATTTTCAGTCAATCACAAATATCGCTTCAATATTACAACAGGAATCGAAGAAATCACACTAAACGAATACGGAAACACAGCAGAATAAAAGGGTGGAACATCTAACGAAATTTCACATTTTTCTCATTCAATGAAAACGTCCATATTATGTTTGTGTCGTATGTGTAGATTCAAATTATACTTCCGATGGCTCTTGTGGATACAAAAAGGGCATGAAAATTTTGGAACTTTTCCACACTCATTCTTCAGATGCACACTCAAATTCCTTTTGTATCTGTATCTTCTTTTGCATTGGGGGCAAGGGTATGACTCCACAGGATATGTTCCTAAAATAACCGAAATGAAAGATTTGAACCTACTGGGTGTTTGAATCTAAGTGCAAACAAACAATCTACTAATTAAAACCACTCTGTTACTGGGATAAGAATAGTCGCATGACAAAATTGCTAAGATTACTTAAATTCTCACCTTTCTAGCATCCTCACCTCACTCTTTAGGTTCTATATAGGGTGATAGTGATAATAAATGTGACAAACTTCAGGGGCTGGTCATGAAAAAATAATGAGAGTTTGGCATATTAATTTTAAAGTTTTCCTAGAAATCTGACAATTTATTAAGCTGAAACAGGTTGAGTTTTGAAAATGAAATTTCGTGGGTTTCGGGAGATAGTCATGTGCGACAAAGAATTTTATGTTCATCATTGATCTCAATTTTGGTACGCCATTGAGATTTTTCAAACTGATATGATATTTTTTAATTATTCGCTCAAGTCATGACAAATAATCTCTCATGCCTTTACATAGTGTGGGGCGTCGTTTTTATGCAAAAAAATTAAACGTCTTGAAGCTTTATTTCTGATTCTCTAATACATTATCAAGATCTGACGTTTCATTTTTTTAGGCTGAATACGGTTTCCTTTACAAAAAAAGGCATGACAGATTTTTTGATGGAAAGTGGACGAGGAATTCAAAGATGATATTCAATTTTGAACATCCCAGTAGCGTACCATTTTTTTCAAATAGAGATCATTACCCGTATACGTGTCAATGATGAACATAATATTCTTACTTGCATGTCAAGAAATACGCAATAATTACTTTTTAAAAAATACTGAATTCCATTTGCAATCTCGATCAATTGCAAAATGAATAAATTGTCAGTTTTTAAGAAAAACTAGGAAAACGAAGCATTTGCACACGTAAGTAATATAGCAAACTGAAATTATTTTCATGCCTGCAGAATCAACCCCTGAAGCTTTTTACTTTTATCAACTGATGGTGGTTATGGTTTATGAAGAGTTCCTAAAGACTAAGACTTAAGAACTACACAAATCTAATTAGCACATGGATGTCACATGGTTTTCCAATTTGATTTGTTCCTTTTGTCTTAGTTCTTAGTAAGGCTGCATACCCAGCATAACACTCTCTATTTTTTATTCTTGTAATTTGTTCTGATGTCCACTATAATTCTAATAATTTTCTTTGAAATCATAGTTCTAAGGCTGAAATGTTTCATCTCTCTGGAAAATCACTTTCAATAATTGAAGTAAGATTAAATTACCGAAAGAACAGAACGCCTCTGGATAAACAACAAAAAATATTACCATTTCTTTAACGAAGAGTGAAAGTGTTGAATGTAGTAGTGCTTGAATCTTCATACATTCAATAATTCACTAAATACTTACTAGACAGAAGTGATTCTGTTTGTTTGTTCGAGCAATAGAAAAAACTTTTCTTTTCAATCAATCAATTTTTTGTGCTAGCAGTTTCGTGAAGAGGAACACCAAATACAAAAAGTTCGAGCGTTTCAAGAAGCTTGGTTGATCATCACCTGTATTATCCTGTGAACAGAAGTACCTACCACTTGGTTACAAAACAAATTGAATTCCATCATTTATTATCAAACAATAACAAGGTAATACTGAACAAACAATATAATGATTTAAATAAACAACACCTCAACTCCAGAGAGTGATTAACAAAGAAACAAACAATCTGAAGGTCACCCAAAAATATCCGAACAAAGTTTCTGATGCTTGAGCATATTGTACCTATGAGCGAAAGCTTTGGAACATAGCTGACAGAAATATCTTTTCTCCTGGTTGCACTCATTTCTGAGATGTCTCCTCAGCGAGTCTCTTCTCCTGTATCTTCGACCACATTGAGGGCAACGGAAAGCAAAATCTGAAAATATTTTCATTACAGATATTACTGAGAATCATCTCGTGTCAATAGCCCCAGACATTTGTCGAAACGGTAGGCATTTCGCGTTTCAATGAATACCCCCTTGTTCATGATTTGATGGGGATTTCAATCAACCAATTACATCCCCTAATTCCCAAGCTGGCCTTGAAATTTTCAAAGAAGAAATGTGGCTTTATTTCAAAAGTCTTTCAGTCCGAGTACGGTTGTGTAATTTCTACACTGTTCTTGAAGACCCCGAAGTTAGTTGACGAAAACACTGATAAATATTTTTTTATATATCTACAGGGTGAGTCTTTGAATCGTACAAATATTTTAACAGTAGATTTTCGAGGTCAAAAGAAACACTTCATGCCTTTTCCATTTTTTCCGAAACGGCCCTGATAAAAAGATATAGCCATTTTAAGTTTTCATAATGAGCTTTGCCAACCCTGGAGAAACAAAATTTCCTTCAGAATATCAAGCTAAATCTATGACACTACACATCATTAGATCTTTTGATAATGATTAATAAGAAACGATGTCAGGTGGTTAATTGGGAACGTCCCTTATACCCCTTGCGTTTCCAATCACTTTTGTGCTGCTCTGGTTGATAGTTCAAAAATATTTCAACGTTGAAATGTGTTGTATCTAGATGCCAAGAAATTATAGAAAGAAGACCGGAACGAAATATAAAATTGAATATCCCCGCTGTGTGTTCGAAGATTTAAGAAACGAAAAGCTCACTAATGTGAGCTTAGCCTAATGGCTGAGCTGCAACTAAATAATCTCTTTCGAAAATTGACACAAAATGAATTCAAGATATTATCGAGTTCACTAATGAAAAATCAACTCGAAGGAAAACAAAGAAGGCAAATACAAAGAAATGTTAAGAAGGAAAAAGTTTAACATAAAGAACCTGAAACCAACATAAAAAGGGTACAAAAAAGCACACCAAAAGCAAATTACTAGGAAATTCAACCCAGGTTACACAGAAAAGAAGAATTTTACTGCATAATTTGCTATGTAAGGTATGAAGCCCCACCAATGTAGGATTGGATCATGTGAGATACCTGTAAACTCTGGGCACATGAAAAATGTACTGCAAGAGAAACAAGCAGTGGATACTTGTGTGATATGTGCCATTTCTAATTATCTTATTTCATTCTTATTTGCCCCGGGACTGTTCCCAATACCCCATAGGGTGTCGGGTAAATACTAACGATAGTATTTTTTGTTTTCGTTGATATTTTTAAGGAAACGTTGATTTTTTATAGTTTTTTGTTTCCGATAAGTACATAAATGAGCAAAGTTCATTTTTTAATGGAAGTTTAATATTTTTATCGATTTTTCGTATAATTTTTCAGCGTTTGAATTTAAGTGTTCCCAATTCCCCAACTTTCCCCTATATAACAGTTATAATAAGAAAATTGGAAGGCGTAGACGTAGTTCATATGTTGTGTTCGAAAAAGAGTAATGCAATAAATGATAAACTATATTCCGAAATTCATTTCATTCCATAAAACCGTTTAAAATTTTTTTTTATGTCTGAGTGTTTCTTTTGACCTCAAGAATCAACTGTTCAAATATTTGTACGAGTCGAAGACTCACCCTGTATAAGATAAGCATTTGCTCAACAACTCGCAACAGTAAAATTTTTATTCTAAATTATTCTAAATTATCGTGAAGTACCTGTTCTAATACCGTTTCATTTCATTGAGTATAGGTGAAATAATTTCTTTCATTTTCACTTCAATAAACAATTTAGCTCATATGGTGAGCTGCGGTTCTTTGAAATATTGAGCATTGTCTCAAGCATTTCCTTGTGTTAAATCAAAAAGAAACATTGTAAACGAATAAAAAAATTTATTATCTATAATAACATTCATAATCTATCATCGTCAGTTTATATTTCAAATAGAGTAGAGCGGCGATTATTTGAAGTAGTAAGGAATTCGGATAATCGACCTATATTTTTGTAATGAAACAAATATGAAATAGATTCTTCATTGACAAGGATTTCTTCTTATAAGCACGTAAAATAAGAAAAAACACAGAAAATAGTAAGCATTATGCGTAGTGTAAGCCCTGTTTAAAACTGCAGGACGATAAGGCGAACACAATGAAAATCCTTTGAAGATACCGCCAGACCCAAACTGTCGGTCTTACGAGTTTCACAAAAGGATTTCGAACAGGGGGATAACAGATAATCAACGCTCTACAGCGAATCTCATAATCAGAACCTCACGAACAATCCTTCAATTCGCATTGTGAAACCAACAAGTCTGTTTGTGTTTTGCTAGAACAAACCTATGTTTAGCCTCTTTCCCGCACTCACAGGTCCATCTGCCTCTGACATTACACTCGTTCCTTAAATGTCTCCGAAGCGAGTCGCTCCTCCGGTAACATCTACCACAGTTCGGGCAGCCATGAATTGCTGAAAACAATCCTCATGAAAATACACAGGTTCGGCAGCGTAGTAGCGCCTCTCGCCACTAAGAATCGAAAACAAAGTGTTATGACACAAGGATTTTCCCAATGTAGAATGAAAATGAAACAGGAGTTAAAAGCAGTATTTTGTCCACCTGCGTACACGTCGACCTTGAAACTGGAAAATTCGGCGACGTAGCCGAGGCCAGTAAACAGCTGATTACTTACTTTTATAATGGTATATGAAGTCAACGAAACAATGTAATATGTCTAGGTATATTGTCTCGCTTGCTTGCTAGCCTCGACTGCGTTTCGGCTATCAATTTCCAAGCTCGACTATAATAGACAGTTTTTCGACGTTGGTACGTAAATGACCATTTAAGATTTTTCCAGGTTGAAATATTTTATTTGTCACTATTAATCATCAGATTCGTCCCAAATAAATAGAGCAGTACTTCGAAGAATTAATTTATTTCGGTGAATAATAAATGGCACATTTACTTGAATTTAACACAGTATCAAATCAATAAGAAAAATAAAAGAAAACTGAAAATAATCCATTCAAAACTATCTCAAAATCAAACAGTCAGTTCCATAAGTTCACAGATCGCGAAAATATCCTCAGTCAAACATAGATATATGTGTTTTCATGAATCTTCCACTCCATCGTTTAAATTTCGTCCCCATTCGTTATATCATCCATGACTGGTTCGTTCTTTTGACTAGATTCATCGACTTTTTCTACAGGTTTGTGTTTGTAACTCCTATGGACTTTCAGGTCGTATTTGTACTTAAACCGTCTATCACATTTATCACAACCGAATATGGGATTCTTCCCACATTCGTATCTCAAGTGCCTCAATAACGAGTGCTTCAATTTGTAACTTTTCGTACACTTAGGACACATGAATAATTCCGAAGTAGGTACAACGTCTGCATTTTCTTTGGTTAGTTTTTTTGGCTTCCTCTTTCCTTTGGCTCTTCTGTTTGGGGCTAAAAAGATACGAAAAGGGGATGTTGAGAATTCGCACTGCATTGGGTTAGATTCAACGGACAAACATTTAGGTTACCTAAGAGATGCCATCAAGACTATTCAAACTAACTAAACTTGATTTACCTACTACAACCTACTTCAAACTATTTTTAAACGAAAAAAAAATGTACTGCACAAAAAACGGTAAATAAACAAAAAATATTGTGATTGCAGAATTAATTTCTGAAATGGGGATCCACCTGAAATAATACCGTAATTGAATAAGCCAGAAAAAATTAACCTTTTTCATTATCGCTTGGTTGAACATTTCATCATAAAACAAAATAATATGCACATAGAAAAGTCTTTTCATGTTCGGAAGTGGTTATTTGATATTAGTAGTTCCTCACTCAGAAAAAAATTGAACTTACCTTCACTAGATGAATTTTTGCTCCGGAATAGATATAACATATACTTCTTCTGAAAAAAAAAACTTTTGAAATGCCTCTGCAAAACTCAAACAGCCATCCTATTTTGTCAGAGGTTTGTGTCTTGTGCTTCATGACCTTCAAACTTACCTCAAAATAATAAGTCAAATTCATCAAGTAAACTATGGAAATTTGAAGGTTGGTATCCTGTATTAATTGGGAGTAGCGCTTTGCTTCTAAAACAATATTTTATGATCCAGAGCCTATCTGACGACGATTTTTTCAATCGGCCAAAATCAATTCGATTTCATCGAATATTTCCCTCCGATCAAAAGTCCTTGGAACATAGATACAAGCAATGGAAAATGAACATTTTTTGTTGTCCAAAGACTGGAGTGAGATAGTTGCTTAGTGTCGCCAATCACAATTGAGATAGTTCAATCTGACATCATTGTCATATGAATTTTCCATACGAAAAGGTAGGAGCTATACAGGGTGGGCCATCCATAACTTTCCACCCCGAATTTTGAGCTTTGGGATGGAATAACGAAAAAACGCCCAGACAGGTCAAATTTTGTTGAAAGGGGGACAAATAAGGGTGTTAAAATGAGTTACCCCCCTCTAGCCGCAAGCCCTAACAGCTCTAATTTTTTAATAGGGAAGAGGAGTTGAGCAGCACCTTATTTGTCCCCCTTTCAACAAAATTTGACCTGTCTGAGCGTTTTTTCGTTATTCCATCCTAAAGCTCAAAATTCGGAGTGGAAAATTATGATTGTATTTCACAATCCATGGAATGTCCCCGTCCCTCAAATCCAAGTGATAAAAAAAAATATTTATATTGAATTTTCAAGATGAGTTTTGACATTATTCAGACTTTTTTTCGTGTTTCGTGCATTATATTTATGGTTTCCTCCACAGACTAATAATTCATTTATTTTTAGACTATGGTTTCATCACAGAACGCCGCAACAACTAATGTGTTCTGTGATGAAACCATAGTCTAATAATAAATAAATTATTAGTCTATGGATGAAACCATAAACGTTCACAGTCCAGCTAACGTGTAACACACAAATAAAATACTAAAACACTAAAAAGTGGAGAATAAGGAATTGCGGATATAAAAAAGTAACATTGTTAAGAAAAATTTAATGTCATAGAAACAAACTAACACAAGAAGTGAGAAACTCTCAAATATTCAACTAATTCGAATGAATTCAGAATGCAGATCTAAAAAAATCCAGATGTATAGTGCAGTAACTGTATTGAATCATTTCGAAACAGCTTCTCGACTAACTGTTGTTAATTTTTCAACCAAATTTTCACACTCATTTTCTAAACATTAAGAGAAAAGATATGCCGAAAAATCAAACGTTATTCTTTCATTTTCCTTGTCGAAATGCATCCTGCACTATTTTTATGTCACATATTGATATCTATGCCTGTAAACTTCGAACGTGTCCTACAGAAATCGGTCATTTCATGTGGACACTCCTGATATGATCCCTCAGTAAGCCAATATCGAAATGTTTGAAACTGCAATCTGTGCAGCCGTACTGAATTGTTGGGGCAGTCCCCTTACATGTTTTCACATGCCTTATATGTTCCATCCTTTCGCGTAAGATACCACAAAGCGGACATCTCAACCTATCGACTGGTTTGGGCATTTCATCGAGATCTCTCTCGCAAGCCAGTTTTTTCTTCGCTTTTGGTTTTATATCGGAGGGAGACATGCTCAAGAACAACTTCATGCGTTCTTGTGAAACTCTGGGCGGCCTTGTGTTTCGTATCACCCTGTATTCGCTCTTTGGCGTAGCGATTCTCGGTTTTTTTAGGGGATGGGCGGGACGAACAGTGGTGCATTTCACTGAGGGCCTTTCCAAGTCCTCGAGGTATACGAAATTCTCTTCTGCCGCTTCTTCAAAGTCATCTTCATCGTCATCGTCATCGTCATCCTCATAATCTGAAACAGAACGATGTTAGGAAGGGTTTTGGAAATTTCGATAAGAAGAAAAATACCGGTTCGAATTGAATTTCAACCAGAACAGTTTAATGAGTAAAATATGAACACACAACATCACCTTAACGAATTCAAATGGTCATAGACGATGTCTTTTCGTAATACCCATATTTTTTACCTTTTATTAGAATTCAATAAAGATGCAAAGCATATTTCCTGAATTCCGTTGAATCCTCAAGTTAGGGCTGAAAACTGAAAAAATTGGAGAAGGATCCACTGGCTAAATGAAACGAAAAATAAAACGAGTAGAAATTTATTACTTCAATATATCATTGATATAAAAATATTGATAAAAAAAACACTACCAGAACCTAAAAAGCGGAGCTATATAATGAATAATAAGCGAAAAAGGCTAAAAAAAAAAGTACATAATTGGTAGAACAAAACAGGATGTACGAAGTTGATCAAAGGAACTTTTGATTATTGCTTGATCACAAATAGCTAATTGAGTATTATTGATTCGCAGTTCGGGGATTCCATATTTCTTCTCACCCTTAACCGTAAGTGTAAATATAAAATAAGCAAAAAATAAATCTAAAAAGAGGATATTTTCTTCACTATATAGTGAGATTCGTTGTTCGAAAATACCTCAAAAGCACAAAAATATTCGAGAGCATATTTCTACCACAAAATTAGAAATATTTACAAAATTGAAAAAAAAATCAGCTGCCGTTATCTGTGAATTTCTAAGTATATAATAGATTTTCACTATTAAGTATCAAATGAAAAATAGAGAGCATTATCAGAAAACTGATCCAAAATTAAGACGAAAAAGTGATGTTATCACAAACTACCACAATGTGCGTTCTTCATCCAAATTTGTGGTATCTAACAAACGAACCTTTTCAGAAAAAAGGGAATAAAATTACGACAACTACAAAACTATCCAATTCGACAAAAATCGAGAAAGCACCTACAAGCATCAACTTAAATATTGTCAACTAACCTAGTCAAATACGAGTAAATAAACAATGTCTTTTCAAAGGCACCGAGAATCAATATCAAAGAGAATAAAAGGTAACAACTAGTAGTAACATGTTGGAGGAACATTCATCTAATGAGGCACAAATAATTTTTTGTTCACTATTATCACAATTACTGGTAATTTTAAATTGTAAAGATGTGATGTCACATCCTATAGTATCAAAAATATTTACATTTATTGTCGAGAAAATATCATTAAGGCCATTTAAATATCACACTTTTTCTAAACGTAGGAGATAGTTTGCAGAAACAGGGCAGTGGAAGTTCAAAGCCGTTCTTTGAGCACTCCAATACTATTTTAGTCGACCACAAACGAAAAAAGTTATATTTTCTTGGTTAGTGCCAGATTTTGGATTCAGAAAATATTTTCCAATCTCTACAGAAAATTAAGGCAGCAAAATTTAGTCAAGCTTTCACTACCCCTATTATTAATTTTTGCTAGTAGTTTCAGCTCCCTGAGTTTACTCCTAAAAATGGCCTTTTTTATCTCAGAAGCCTCATGATATGCGAAATCTCATGTTGATACCTGTTTTAGCTATGGACACTTTTTCCTGGGTCACAACATCTTTGAAACGACCAAACATCAACCGTGTATTTGAATTCCTTGAAAATTATTGAATCGTTAGGTTCAAGACTAGGCAAAAATCAAAAATAGGGGTTTCCATTTTCAAAAGAGCGCAGACGAAATTCATGAAGCTCTCAAAAAACGACTTTCGAGGTTTAAAATGTGCGACAGTGAAATATAGTGAACACAATAATGAATATAAAAGTAAAAGTTTATACAGAGATCGGATTGTAGTATATTTCCAATAGAAGGAAATGTTGGACCTAAAACTGTTAACTAATAAATGCTGCATAATAGTTAACGCAAAGAAATGTTGTCAGTAAAAGGGTGAACTATACAGAAAAAGTGATGTGAAGGGGGAGGGGGTATGTTGGCTATTTGCCAGGATGATTCCTCGAAGAAATATTGTATTGCGATTCAGAAGTTCCATTTGTTACGATACTAACAATAATAACGTAAAATATCCGGTTTTTTATGGGACTCCACATCTCTGTGGCTGAATCAATCCAAAAGTCTGAATGATTCAAGAAAAAATGAAATAACCTTCCCTCAATCCAATATTTCCGAGTGTGAAGGATGAACAGATTATACATAATCATTCTGGAATATGGAGAGACGAAGATAACCTCATTCTCAGTGTTTTTGATCCCTTTCAAGGACACTGAGAGTAGAATATTCTCCATCTGTCTCCCTGATGATATTATTCAATCTGCGTAGGAACAATTTTAACAAATTAACGATTACCAGAATAAAGATAGACCACGATTCGAACTATTAAACGACATCGCTACTCTGAAGAAGTAGGACTTGCAGTTTTTGTCGTCTCAGTTTTAATAGCGGAATAATCTATATCCTTATGCATCCTCTCCATATGCCTGGACATGTGCATTTTCTGCTTGGCCTTGTAAGAGCAGAAGTCGCATCTAAACTGTGGTGCCTTACCGCACTCCCACTTCTGATGGTTCCTCAGGGAACTCTTCAGCTTATAAACCCTTCCGCAATTCTTGCAGGCGTGCCCTGGTCCTTCGGGAAGAGAATTATTCAGAGCCGTCTTATTAGATTTCGGAGCCGTCTGAGTCAGAGTTTGAATCATGGACTCCCTCAAGCTTTCCCTCATAAGCAGCATGGGCAAGGCTATATGGGGAGGCCACTTAATCGACATATCCTTGGCTGAAAAATGAATATGTTAGTATGGGACGAAAAACAGTGACGAAACACCAATACAACTAGCCATAACTATTTACAAACTAAAAATTGAAAATAAAACAGAAATGCACAAAATAAATTTATTCATCAATCTGCGTATTTAACAGATGTAACAGACGAAAATTTTAATAACAGAATTAAGGTGAAAATCATTAAATATAGAGAATCGGTAAAAAATAAACAGAACTTATATAATAAAGGAAACTTTGAACTTCACAATGGGTGCAACGCATGCAAACAAATACTGAAGCACACACAGACAAACCTATGAAACATTGTACGAATATCATGAATACAGACGCCTCAATGAAAATTTATGTAAATGGTTAGGAAATTCTGGATACTTTTCATCGTAAATGGAAGAAGCTTGGATGAAATGGAAAAATTATCCTATTCACACGTATCTGATAGTCCTTTGCGATTAGATAGAAAACCCAACATCCAAAATGAAGGTTTCCCGTCAACTGCAAATTGTTCTATACAATCCATATATTATAGGGTAAAAAGTCTATTTTGTGCGTCGGGTTTTGGAGGGAAGGTGGATCAATGTTGAAAAATCAGTAGTTTTTTCACTTTTCCTCAAATATCACGAGCGAAAATTGTGTTATACAAAAGAATAATTTGAATTGAATTGAGAACAAAAATGGTCCTACCTATAATTACATAGTTTTGGTAAAGTGAACGGATTCAGGGTTACAAACATGCAATTTTCAAACTCACAACCTCCCACCCTCCAACATTTTGGCTTTAGAGGGAAACTCTTACCTTGGATGTGGGCGTTAGGACATTTTTTGAACTTACTGTATTGTAATTTGAGAGATTGATATAACTACTTTAGTTGTACTGTTAAGAGATCACTTGATCTTTGAAAACACACATTACGTTAAAAAATGAATGCTAGTGAGAAATCCAATGTTGTTGGAGTATCATAGGACGAAAAAGCTGTCCCTCAACATCACAGAAAGTTTGCTATATTCATGAATTCATACAATGCTCCAAGACCTCCAAAATTTCCACATTCCTCAACGTACACAACGGAGGAATGCATTTGGAAGTAACAACACTCTTCGGAGCGAAGATGTGAAGTTGTTCACAAATTGTCCACAAAAAAATCCATATCACATCTTCCTTCTTAGATGGTAAAACAGAACGTAGCACACACATAAATTAATACTTCATAATTACTCAGTCTTCTTGAACATTCCGGGATTGTTCTCCTTAACAAGGCCAACTTTGTCCTTGTGCTGTCTGATTATATGCCTCATCTGATGTGCCTTTCTCTTGCATCTTTGGGGACAAAAGGGACACTGAAACTGTGGTTCTTTCCCGCATTCGTAGGTGAGATGCCTTTGCAGGGAATCTTTCCTTATATAATGCCTTCCGCACTGTAGACATTCGAAATTACCCCTGATCCTGCTATTGGAAGATGTTGGCTTCCTCTTTGGTTTTTCCTGATCGAAATCTAGCACCACCTGGTGTTCGTCTATAACGATCTGACAAGGTATAACTGAAAAATTATTCGATCAGATAAATAATGCTCGCGGTCGAAAACTCCAAATTTCAAAAATTGAATAATTCGTTCAACAATCACTACTTGAATAATGTCATATAAATCTCAAACTACAAAATTCATCTTCTAAATATCTTGGAAATAATTCTTCTAAAACTAAGGCAACATCTCTAAAGGTACTCACAAATCTCACTGCACTGCCAAACTATCAGATTTAGCATGAAAAAAACTGGGTAAATTATTGTAATTGTAATTTGTATGAAAAATAATACAAACATTGACAATTTTCTTATAATCAAGCTTAATACAAAATATCAGACAGTCACGGGCAATTTCTTCTTGATCATCTCAATATTATAAAAATTCTTTCCTTCTGTCACGTCTACATTGTGAACTTTCATCATATGTCTCCGAAAATTGCCTCTTTGTCGTGTTTTATAAGGGCAGGCAAGGCATTTATGTTGAGGTTCTTTGCCGCATTCGTACATCATATGATTCCTTAACGAAGCTCTCCACTTGTATCCTTTTTTGCAAGTAGGACAAGGATAATTGTACACTAAAAAAAATAAGAAATGAAAATTAGGCAGTAGAAGACAGACAATGACTCGATCTACTGAGTCCATTACAATAGCTTTTCCAGCCCTCAACCTGTTAGAAAAGAAGAAGAATGGACAATAAATCGAAAATGCTCAGTCTCCAATGAGTAACTGAACATAAGAATTCACAATACAGAAAATCCTGGATACACGAAAAATAGATGAAAGTTGAATCAACAAAATTGCTTTTCCCCTTTTTTGATCTCGTTTAATCAATTCTGTACATCTTCGAAATGATCAAGGATTTGGGAGAAAAACAATAAGGGAGTAGAAAAAAACTTTTATTCGAAGATGCAGCAACATTTCAGACAAACAAAAATTGAAAACACAAACAAAAGCTTCTCGACCTCATCATCAATTTGAAACTTCAAGAACATGAAGAAACATGAAGAAATAGGTAGAAAAATATAGACTGATTTCGGAATCTAAAATGTTACTGAATTTCCACAACGTCATCAGTTGACGTGGACGCAAGAAATAATGGACTGGATCAAATAATTTTCAAACATAAAACTTCAATTCATATTTAAAAAAATCGGAGAGAATATGACCTGAAGAATGTGCAAACACGTGCAACTGGTAAAACTCGCAGTACTATAATAATTTATTTAAAAAGATAAGATATACCTACTTCATATTTTCCATATATACACATTATATTTATTTCAACATCAAAATTCATCACTGATATTATGACAACATATTATTCATTTCCTTAACAGTTAGCATATACAGCTTCGTTTTCAGCTCTTGTCTCGTCTTAACCAGGTTATGTTTTTGTTGCAAATGGCACTGCAGACTCTGCACATATTTACAACTGTAAGCGCATAAATTGCAGTAGAATTTTGTTGGTGCACCACAAGTATATTTGCTGTGGTTGTACAACGAACCTTGATGCCTAAAGTTTCTGAAACATCTGTCACATTGATACTGACCATCTGAAACTGAAAAGGCCATGATGAAATGGATTTATTGCAAGCAAAAATGGGCTATCTACAGCGTCCATCCATCCCATGATGAAATAGCAGTTTCAGTGAGATTATCACAATCACAATCAGTCAAAAGGTGAAAAAATTTGCACTCGAGAAAAATTGTGAAATAATAGATAATAATTCAGCAAAGCACACAATTAGCGACAGAGGTTAATACGTCAACCATTCCGCTAAACTGGAGAAGAAGAAAGAAGGTGAGGAATATATTGCTCCGCAAAAGTTAAGGAGGGTATTTTTAGACTGAATGTCTCATTATTTTGCCCATTTATCTGTAATTGTCACAGTTAAAGGTGAAAATTTATTTTAGTAGGTTGTTGTACTACAAAATCAATTCAATTGAAAAAATTAAGTTCAGTAAAGCCTGACTTGATACCTATGCATGATTCGACAAGTACTCAAAGGCTCTCTACGGATAGACGCAGTCAGAAACCGATCTAGTGCGGGAGTGGTGGATCTTGAGCGTCCACTCCTCCAACGTGAAACAATAACTGGTCCAAAATTCTTAGAAACGCAAACTACAAGAACTTACCTGAAACTGAAAAAATTATCAAAAAGGGACCAAGAAAGTAAGAAAGTAAACATTTGATTTTTCATAAATGAACATTTGGTGGACAAGAATCTGCAACTTTTCAAACTGAAAATTTCTGAACTTCCTTAACTTTTATGGGGCAGTATATTATTGTGAATCGTTCATTCTTCCCTTCTCAAGTTGCTATTTTTGAAGGCACTGTTGATTAGAATGTTTATGTTAATTTGATAGTTCACATAAAAAAAATCGAGTTATATAATACTTTTGGTTTCAATGCTTAAGAACACCATTTTATGGACATGTGATTGAACCCGAGGATAATTTTCGCAAGTTAAACTCTGGAAAACAATCATATAACAAATCATTTTAATTCGTATATATGTAACACAATATGTACAATGTTAATTGGATATCAGAAGCATCAATCGCTCTCAGCAAGACTGTAAGATTTCTTCTTCCAAAACTTCTGGATTCTTGTCATCCGAATGTTGCTTTCGGATGTGTTTCAGAACATTACATCGCAGATGACTTCTTACACCACACACAGAGCAAGTGAATCTTGGAGGTTGCTGGCATTCGTACTTCAAATGACGAGTCAAAGATCCTAACGTGCGATACATTCTACTACATTTATTGCAAGCGTAACGACCTGAAACTGCACAAATGAATATTAGCAAAATGGGGTCTTTCAATGTTCGAGTATGGTGAAAGAATCTACCAAACCTCGGTTGTTATCATATTTATATCAATAACAGTTTTTTCACCTTCAGTTGTAAAATTCGAAGCTTTCAGAACGTCTTGAATCTGTCTCAGAAACCTTCACAAAGTATGTGAAAAGTAACGCATGAAAATCCCATCTTCGTTAATAAATACATTATAGAAAAATGCTCATTTTAAGTCACGATATTTTAAGTAATCCTTTCGACTAATCGAGGAGGTATAGTACTTGTTAAAAAGAAATACATCTGTATTCGCAGTTGATCAAAAGGTTGGTAGGTTATCAGTGATTCTTTACAATTTCAAGGGTGGCCAAACCGAAAAGAATGTTATGAGAATGAATCGAGTACTTGGTAACAGATCGTCTCGATATCCTGAAACGTGTCAAAATGGAGAATTCAGAAGCAGAAAACGGCAGTGATAGAAAAATATGGATCCTGAACAAAGTCTGATTCGATGTATAGGGTGGGCAAAATTGGTGATACCTGAATTACAACTTTTTCAACCCAACGAGATAAAGGAAAATGCGTGGCACATTACGGGCGTCTTTTTTCGAGAAACTAATAATGCCATCAACTGCATTCCTCTATCTTCTTTTTTTTTTCGAGTTAGAGGCCAAAATTAAAATTTGAACTTTGGTCATTATCTCCGTTTCTGTTTGAGCTAGGATGTTGAAATGAAAACACTTTTTTGATAGCAATCCAATGGCGTACTATGATTTTTTCTAACAGGTATATTTGCTGAGCTATAACATAAGGATGTATTTTTTCTTATAAAAACAGTAGTTTAAAATGACCTAGAAAGACTGAGGGCAATATATGATATATTTCTGAAACGTTAAAAAAATGCCGATTCTTTTAAACTACTGTTTTCATAAGAAAAAACACAACTTTATGTTATAGCTCAGCAAATGAACCTGTACGAAAAAAATCATAGTACGCCACTGGATTGCTATCAAAAAGTGTCTGTATAATGTCTTCATTTCAACATCCTAGCACAAACAGAAACGGAGATAATGGCCAAAGTTGAAATCGCCCAAATTTAAATTTTGGCTTATAACTCAAAAACAAAAGATAGAGAAATGCAGTTGATGGCATTATTAGCTTTTCAAAAAAAGACGACATGAATGGTACATTCAGTTTCCTTTATATCGTTGGGTTAAAAAGTTTTTGTTCAGGTATCACCAATTTTGCCCACCCTGTACATCGTTTGAGGTGATCAAACGCATACTACTATGACCTCAAAAAAAAACAATAGTCAGTGTAAGTTTTCAAGAATATGTTAGCTCCAACAAAAGTTGCTGGTCAAAAAGCTGAACAAAATTGTTGACTTTTATCGAAGCCAAGTATTTTTCGTCCGCAGACACTTTTTGTCCGCAAACTCTTTTCGTCCGCTGCCGTCTCTACGCTACGGCACTGTACCAAGGTGGCGATTGAGTCATTTACGAGTAAGTTGAGAACGTGCATGGTTTGAATATTAGTGTTCATAATAATTTATAATGGATAGTGATTAGTAACACTACTCCAGCGCGAAGGGAATTGGCAACTACGGCGACATAGCCGAGGCCAACAAACAGGTGAGTACTTACTTTCATAAAGGTATGAGGAGGTAAACGAAAAAATTTGATATTCTCGTATGAAGGTACTTTGCAACAAATAATTCTTTAAAACACAAAACGGAGCCATAAAAGGAAACAAAAAGTTTAGTAAAAGTTTTTTATTCTTTCTCGACATAAATACCAATTCAAATCACTCGAATTATAACAAATATGATTCATAACAAAACCATCGTCCAATTCACTCTGACTTAGAGAAAAAACAAACCATGTGCTTATTTTTTATATGATTTTGTATCTCGTTGTTCCTGTAACTTCGATATGGGCAATATGCGCATGACAGTGGCGGTTTCTTGCCGCACTCCACCCTTATATGACGGGCTAGGTTTTTCCTCGCCCTGTAGACTTTTCTGCAGTCAGGACACTCGTAACCGTTCTCCCTGTGGAAATTCTCGAGTTCTATCAATGTGTGACTTTTTTTTCCCCTTCTGATCACGGGTTTTTTGTCAACAACAACTTCCGGACAGACTGTGTCTATTTTTATATAAGTTGGCTCTTCTAAATCGACCTCTGATTTCGCCACGTCTTCGAGAATGGTGATTGTAACGTCTTCCATATTCTCTCCACTCACTGCCTCCTGCATAACCTTTTCTAGCGACAAGTTATGCGAGGATGTTTGAGAAAGTAAAGGCTCTAAAGAATCGATCTCAGGATCGATCACTTGGAATGTCCAATGAGTGAGGTTTGGGTCCAGAGCTAGGTTTGTCGCGTTCTCTATCAGCTCCATTGATGCATCTACAATATAATTGAATGAGTGATTACTGGTTGTTCCGTCAAGGCCAGGAAAATAGAAGCCGTTAGATGTAGAACATTTACTATTAATCTGATACTATCATGGCAGAAAGAACGTGGGTCTTTACCCACGTTCTCCCTCCCAGATTCAATCTTTATTGAATCTGGGAGGGAGAATTCAAGTGCAGAGCCAAGAGGAAATGAGGATTTATACAGGGTGGTCCAGATCGTAACCAAGAAATTTTAACCACGTATTCTACATCAAAAATAAGCCCTAGTTTGTCATATAAACATATGACGAGAAATGTTTCCTCTCAGAGATACGGGGTGTTGAAATTATAGAAAAAAAAATGTTTTTTATGAATAACTTTTACACTGCTTGAAATATTTTTATCAAATTTGAGACATAGGTTTTTAGCGTCAAGAGGCACTTTTTGCATAGTATCATTTCTTTTCTATTCCACCAATGGCGTCCGTACTGCAGCGAGACTGAATATTTTCAGATAAAACAATGATACGCCACTGGTTTTTCCGACAATAAAAATTACTATTCAAATCCTTAATTAATTTGGATCAAATTCGGTCTCTTGACTTTTTGCTGTACGAGGCACCGTTTCCGGTTAAAAAAAATAAAACACATTCTCATGCATGAAGAAATCGCCAAAATTTGATATGGTAGGTACATAATAATAGTAAGACTATTTTTGCTATATCAAATTTTAGCGATTTCTTCATGCATGAGAAGGTGTTTTATATTTTTTTAATCGGAAACGGTGCCACGTACAGCAAAAAGTCAAGAGACCGAATTTGCTCCAAATTAAATAAGGATTTGAAAAGTAATTTTTATTGTCGGAAAAACCAGTGGCGTATCATTTTTTATCTGAAAATATTCAGTCTCGCTGCAGTGAGGACGCCACTGGTAGAATAAAAAAGAAATGATATTATGCAAAAAGTGCTCCTTGACGCTCAAAACCTATTTCTCGAATTTCATAAAAATATTTCAAGCAGTGTGAAAGTTATTAATAAAAAACATTTTTTTTTTATAATTTTAACACCCCGTATCTCGGAGAAGAAACATTTCCCGACATATGTTTATTGTTTATATGACAAACTAGGGCTTATTTTTGATGTAGAATACGTGGTTAAAATTTCTTGGTTACGATCTGGACCAGCCTGTATTAATGGAAACTACCGATTTCTTGTCATTCTTCTGAAGGGTATAGTCAGGGGATAATGCTCAACCTGAGTAGTTCTAGATTTTAAACGGGGAAAAGAAGGAACTCTGAAAATATTTTAGGGTGGATGTATTAGGTGTTCTCACAACTTGTTGGGATAAAAATAAAACAAACTCTTAAATTTCAACTTTATCCTCAGACAATAAAATAAAAATTATAACAAATAACATATTATGGCACATAAATTCTCATTGACTTAGAAGGAGTATTTGTTCACTAAGAAACTTCAAAGTTAGCTCTTTAAAAGTTTATATAATGATATATAAACAGTAGCGTCGAAAGGAATATATCGAGATTAAACTGCAAATGATGTACAGGATAATAAGATGACTTGGCGCAATTTATTTTACCAAAAATATCGATAACAAGTGTCAAAGTTGAAATAACTTTTTTTATATCTTTGGATTACTTCTAGCTTATTGCACGAATTTGGAAAATGAAATTGAATTTTTCCATTAACTGGATTTTATGGATATTTCCCAAAAACTTCAAAGATATTCAAAAAATGGAAGTTTTTCTTTGTCAATTTTTATAGTCCAGTGCCTTATATTGAGTGTTGAGTGTTGACCAAAACTTTTCCACTCATCCTTTCTGTAGGATAAGTGGATAAGTATGTAAGTATGTTTTTTTCCTAACATTTTTCAATAAAATATCGAATTCATCATGGAGATACTATTTTGTTTTCCATGAGAAAAAAGACCATAGAATTCATCTTCTAAAACCTGACCATTGGCATTCAAATTTCCTGGAAATAATACCACGGTAAAAATTTCAATAAACTGAACTTAAATGCTTCTTATCAAGTGACATTCTTAACGAACAATACTTCTCCTGATTGAACATAAATAAAACACTTAGTTCACATGTACTTTCGGAACATAAAAATATTAATAAAAACATAAAATCATTGGCATGATGACAAAAATAAGGTACTCACATGGAATTGATTTTACTAAAATTATCAATGGTTATAGATGACTAGAATAAATGTGAATTAATCACTAAGTACAACAGATAAAATAAAATGAGATGACAAAATAGTCATTCTCTTCCACGTCAGAATCATCAGATGGTTAGGATCACCTTTAACTAGGAAAAATATTGGCAAATTTCGAAAATCCTGTTTTCATTATCGAAAGGCGAATCCATGACTTTTGACGTGTGAAGCCAAAACATAAGCCCTCCTTGCCCTATAAGGACAGTGTGGGCAAGACAGAACAGGTTCCACACCGCATTCTTGACGAATGTGCCTACTGAGGGTTTTTTTATGACTGTAAATTTTTTTGCACTTGGTGCATTCGTACAAGTTCGGAATAGACCACAGCTGACCCATTCCTCCGAAAGATGATTTCTGCCCTAGAAATTAACAATCAATATTAATCAGTTCGATATGTTCGCGGTTGCGGCACATCAAGCATTCCACAAGTTCATCAAGCCGTTAGGGCTTGGTTCTATCAAAACTGAGGCATCTCAACGTCTGATAGTGAAAAATGAATAATTATTAAGGAAAGACATAAAACAATTCCAAACTGAACGGAAGGACAGACAAACGGGGTTGAACTGTATTTCAGTGTACCACAAAAGCAACTATTATAAATCGTATTTCTTGGAAAATAAGCGTATTTCCCATGATGATTTATAGGTATCAATATCAATGACATTCTCCACTGTGCTGATGTTGAGACCAACCAACTGAAACTCTGCTAATTTCACATGTGGATTGTATACGAGAACTTTCTCCAAAATGGGTATCGTAAAAAGCTTGTTGGGAATCCCGAAAATAACCAAAAATTGCATGTTACAAGCTAATCCCAACATTCTTCAATTAAAGAACATTTCTCAATTCAGGTATTTCATCTTCAACTTTGAATCTTCATCGGATGTAGTAAATTGGATCGATTCGATAGTTTTCTAGATAAGGGTAGACAGCATACGGTGCTGAAAACTTTTTATATGAATTTATGAAGTCACGAGTTTCAGAACGTAGGCAATATGTGGTAACAAGTTTTTTCGTGATAACTGAAAATAATCAAAAGGAAATCTGAATCAGCGGTTCGAGGGAAGCTATTTTTTTAAGTTGGTTGAAGCAGAACTTAAATTATAAAGGTCTCTTTCCTTCAAGAGAGAAAGAGTGAGTACGCATCCTCGCACTAGGGACAACTCTTAGTATTAGTCTTTCCATCCTAAGTGTATTTTAAGATATACAGGGTGAGTCTTTGACTCGTACAAATATGTTAACAGTATATTCTTGAGGTCAGAAGAAACGCTTTTTTCATTTACCATTTTTTCCGAATCGGATCGGTTTAAAAGATACAGGCTGTTGAAAAACCATAAAAAAATGTTATTTTTAGTTCTCACAAACGGTTTTATCGAATGAAACGAATTTCGGAATGTAGTTTTTCATTTTTTCGATTAATCTTTTTCGACCCAAGATATCAATCACGTTTTCCAGTTTTCTCATTATGACCATTTCGTACCATAAAAATACCAAAAATTCAAAGAACCCAACTCTTGAAACTAAGTTGGACGCTATCAATGAATATTTGAACGTTTTGTTAAATAAAAGTATTCTTCATATTTTCTCATATAATGCTCCGTCATCTAGCAATTTGATGTTAAAAAATTAAAAGGTATCTGTGAAATTTGGGTACTTCAGCTGAATACAACTCTGTTTTAAAGATCCACAGATGTATGTGTAAGGTCACAAATTTAGCTAGTTATTCTGAAGGTTACTCCAGGGTTGGCACAGCTTATTATGAAAACTCAAAATCTTTTCATCAGGGCCGAATCGAAAAAAATGGTATAGGAAAAAAGTGTTTCTTTTGACCTCAAGAATCTACAGTGCGAGTCAAAGACTCACCCTTTGTGTTGTCGCTCTTTTTGGTTCTGAAAACCATGTGCATCTTTAATTTTTAATATTTTTGAACTGGAAAAAAAATGAATCAATAATACGTTGAAAAGCACTCCTTTCTCTTTAATCAATAATGGCATGCTTAAAATTTCATTTCGCCATTTCTGCCCTACTTACCTCACAATGAATAAGTGATTTGCCAGAAGATCTTCAACCTTTTTAGCTGAATTGAATAAAATATGAAGACATCTTCGAACGAACAAAATTTTAGTGATCCTGTGTGTAAAATACCTTCCTTCTTCTACTTTCGTCGCAAGCTTCAATTTCATTATGGTTCTTTAAGGTAAATCGATCTCTTGGCCTACTACTACTTAATATCAGTTTGTTCTATTACAGGTGCGATTGAGAAACTCCACAAATAAAACTTCTTGTTTCAATATACTCAATATTTTGTATTTTTATGCATTATTATGTATCAATTGTAAATGACGCAAATAAACATATCTGTAAAAAAATCGATGGTTACAAAACTCACAAAAAAATTGCGGATCCCTTCCACACTCAATTCGAATATGGCGATCAAGAGAATATTTCCATTTATACTGTTTGAGACATGTTGGACAAGTATTCACACCTGTAATAGCAAAAACCAAAATAAATTCAAACACCACAAAATCGATAGAAATTTCATCAAGAAAGAACTCCGGAGAAGCAGAAGCTTTGGATTGGAATTTTCATGAGGAAGTATTTTCCCTGAAGCAATAAATGTTCGAATGACTGAAAAAAATTCCGAAATTATTAACTGTAAACAACAAAAATATATAATAGAGCCAGTATAAAGTGATGCACAAAACGCATATCTTAGTTTATCATTTTGTAGAAAAATGCTGGGGCAGGTCAATCATTAACTTTTTTAATTATTTCAATGGTTATTTTTTTTCAGATAATTCATCACCCTACGGTAATGGCATGTTTTCGAGAACACGTCAAACACATCAGCCACTCTTGAAGTGTATGAAATTGACCTCAAATTATATAAAAATAAAAATTCAGATTCAATGAGTCTAACCATTTCATCCCTATAATAAAAAAAAAATTATAAAAAACATCAATACGTCAATGACCCATCCTCAACAGCAAATGGTTTATCCATTTTTGGCAAAAAGTTGAGGTTGTTCTAAGGAACAACCTGCATTAAGATGCAATTGTTTGCATAATTTTAAATAAAAAACCTGTCTGAGCATTTTTCTACAAATTACCTGATAACTAAGATATGCAATACTTTTTACTCACTCGGTATATGTGTTCGACGTTCGTTTTGGGAGCCACATTAAAATTTCCTTGAGTGAAAATTCTCTACTTTATAAGAAGTAACGATATAAACTTATACTGAAAAATTTTGAATAAAAGATAAAACAGAACTTAGTCTCAGAATAAACATTATATGATATATAGGATGTCATCCATATGATAGATAAAAGCTGCAATGATGAGAAGGTCAATTTCCAGTCCCAGTAAAAATGGTGAGGAGAAAAAGTCAATAATATTTATTTCGCATAATTTTTCGTCAATATTTAACATGTGTTTCCAGTAAATTCCAAAAAATAAATAAATAGCTATTTACAATCTCACTGCCATTATTGTGCTCAGTCATTAATTATATCCAAACAATAAATCGTTAAATAATACTCTTCACGATTTGGTTAACGAAGTAGGTACAACAAATAAACACAATTTTCTTATTTCCGAATAGAATTTGGAGTAGAAAATGTACAGTTTTGTAAGGCCACATGTAATAGTCGATCGTCTGATTTTCATCTTATGGGAACAAGCCTATGTGATCTCTTAACGTCCTTCGTGGAATATTAAATTTTTTTGAGGC
This sequence comes from Coccinella septempunctata, assembly GCF_907165205.1. Classification (NCBI taxonomy): domain Eukaryota; kingdom Metazoa; phylum Arthropoda; class Insecta; order Coleoptera; family Coccinellidae; genus Coccinella; species Coccinella septempunctata. The sequence goes on along the minus strand of NC_058189.1, from coordinate 61,557,721 downwards.
TGCCCTTTGCGTTAACAGTCCTTTCGATATGGCATAAAGAGCAGCATTCATGTCGGACACTGTCCATTTGGTACCCCTTCTCTTCGTTCTCAGAAGACCATTGAGAAATTCTGAAAAATTTTACGTTATTTTTTCTAGTCCTTTCAATTTTTTTCTCGAACTACAGTTTAATTTTCTCAGTTGGGTGTTGAAGCTGTTCACTATAGAGTCTACCGTGTAATAAATATCATGCTGAAAATTAAGTTACGTTTATAGAAAATTGTCTGGTGAATGAGAGATAAATTTCGCAGATCATCTGTGTTTCTATTAGTTCAATTTAGAAGATTAAAAATCACTGTTAAATAATTAATGATATCTCTGAGAATGATAATTTGGAATTTATGATCCAGTGACCTTATACCTAAAAAAGAAATGGGAACTAAAAAAAGTTTTGCTCGATTAACTACAAGTTGTTGACCTATCTACTGCGTTAATGGAAAATACAGAATCTAGATCTTGATAATGCTTGGGTATAAGAGGAAAAAGAAGAATATTTCACTGAAATTGAAATGAAAGGTCAAGAATTAAACTACGGAAGGATTGGTCAAGGTAAAAAAATAATGCATTCTTTTATCATACCATCTAATGGATATTTATATTATTTTTGAATAAATATTTGTACATAAAACTCGCTTATGTATACAAAATATAAATGTTTCAACATTTTTTTGTACTACGAATACAAGACTAGAAGAACTGACCAAATAAAATACATAACTAGGACTAGCATGGATTATTCTAGTTCCTTAAGGCTAGCAGGAGAAATTGCACCAAGGAGGGAGGTTTTTGAGAAAAATCGCGAACATACGGTAGTTACTAGCTTAGGTTCGGTATTTTCGAATTTTTGCTCTTCCCGAAAAAAATTCCATCAATATACTGAAACTGAAACCTTTTGGGGGATAGCATAGTTTAAAAACGCAAAATTTTTGGATATATGAGATATTGGAATTTGAGTTAAAAATCTTTGGATGATGTTTTCACGCAATCATCAGGTGAGTATATTATTTCCTGAAAAAATTTGACGATTGTGACTTTAGCAATTGAACTAAATAATAGTAGTTAGAGAGCCCAAATGCCCAAGAGTGAAATTTAGTATTTACTCAAGCGTATCAGATTAATATAAGGAGGAAAAACCATGAGTCGTGAGGAGTATACAGGGAGATCATGTAAAACAGCGCCACAAATTTGTTATAAAAAAAAATTACACGGTACATACTCGAAAGTTTCAGATTAAGATATATTCAGTTCATTACAGTGTAGGTACAGGGTGGGCAACATTCGTTGTCTACTGAGGAGTATCTCGAGAACTATAGCAGCTAGAAGAAAATGGATTACTCTTTTTCGGCGAAACAAAGAATGGTAAAACCGCAGCCACCTACGATACTTACAAATCTGAAACTTGAACTTTCTACAGGCACTCTCTTACTGATGAGCTCAAAATATTTTTTCATTTCGAATCATTAGGTGAACTTTCATTTTTTTAAATGCAAACTTTTATAGAATTTGTTATCTTTGAATTGGAAAAAAATCTTTTGTCAGTAGATTCTACGTATGAAAGTGCCTAAGAAGGTTCAAGTTTCAGATCTGTAACTTCAAAAACAAAGAAGTTATGAGAACTTTTCGGAGTCGTCAAAATCTCAATTTTTGTTTATAACTTGAAATCTACAAATGATAGGCCGATTCTGTTTCCAGATTTGGATTAGTCATGAAAAAGGAGCTCGAGAATATGCCTTTCATTTTTTTTAGCTGCTATAGTTCTCGAGATCCCCTCAGTAGACAACGAATTTTGCCCACCCTGTATATTCTGAAAGTCTGACACTTTGAACGTGACGAAAGGAGATCTGTACGTAGCCTGGACATTCCCGAGCGAGTTGGACTTTTTTTATAATGCGAAAGAAATGGTACAAATATAATTGGGCAGTTTTCACAAGCCGAGGAAGCAAAAATGTGAATAAAAATCACAAAAAACAGTTTTTTTGAAATAATTTCCTTTATGAGCCTCACATCATTTTTGCCTTCATTATGAAAGTTGTATATTATGAGATTTTACCCGAAGCAATTTTTCCTACGTTCAACCATCCTTGAGATAGAGGGGAATGAGTTCGAGGTGCTCGGCTATATTTTCCAAAACGGTATTTAAAAATGTGATAAGCTCGAATATGTCCATTTGACTATGTATTATTTTTTTTTATATTTTTGACGCCCCTACGATCTTATCTTGACGATACACTAAATCTCCATAACACGCGACGCTAGTGTTTCCAATTATTCACACATTTAACAGCGTGGGCTGGCCCTGCTACAGAAAAATTTGTTGCACAGTTGTGAAGAGCACAAAAAGGTACTTGTCGATATCTAACGGTAAGACTAGGAATAGGAAACATAGTTTCAACTTAATGTCCTCAAATATTTTTTTTCTTTCGGAAAGGTTGTTTTATTTATTGGATAAAAAATAATTGGAAATTTTTGTACATCCGGCAATAGAGGGATAAATTACTGTATCCTACACCGGCGCGAGATATTTGAAACTAAAAAAAATTTTCTCTTTGACCTCTCTTCACAATTTGATATTTCTTGAAAGCAACGAAAAATTTGTTATTTTTTCATCAGTTGGCTCTTTAGCATCGAAACAAAGCATAATTGAAACAGCAAAAATCCGTTTCAAGAGAATCGTCTACTATAATTACCATGGTTGCTAACAAACGTTGAAGACAGTGATAATAACGGCAATAACTTAATGTAATACTTATTATATACATTATAAGAATAATTTATGCAATAAATACCTACTGACTCTTATATGTACTACACGTTAGGTGAAAATATATTTATGACTAGGCTCACTCTCGGTTCTGACTAGATACTCTGTTATTGTATTTTTTCATTCTTAAAATTATCCTGACTTCTTTTACGCAATTTCTGAATGAATATGTCATGAGTGTGCCTCATGTGCTTCAACAATATGTAGCCATGTTTGAATCTTTTAGAGCACATCTGACACGAAAACGAGGGGCTTTGACCGCAGTCAAACCGTAGATGTCTGCCAAGTGTTTTCTTCTGAAGGTAAGTCTTCTGACATCTGGAGCAGCCGTAGCGTACCCCATGGTTGAACACTTTGAGATTGCTGTACTCCTCAAAAGTAGCAGCATAGAGAACAAGATCTGCAACATTTTCGATACCACTCAATTTTTTTATTACCAATTCTGGTAGTTAATGGCACACTTACAACAAAGGATGCATTACATTTCTCTTGCAAGCAGGAGCACGAAAAACAATTGTATGAAGCAGCTATTGTGGATCGGGAGCTTCTCACTATGAAAACTTGCATGCCAAAACATAACTGAAAACTGGTGACTTTTGAACTAGGTTGCAAAACATCAAATTATTCATTGGGTTCACTAGGTACACTTCTACACGGTAGGAGACGGAAAGGGGTCAAATTGAAAGTCGATTATTGAACAAATACCTTCATTTAATAATATTGAGTCCTTAAAATTGGTTCCTATTTTATGTGCAATCAAAACTGTGGATTATATGAAAATAATATCCTGTTGTTCAGGAATGTACAAAACTTTAATTTGAAGATTTTTTAGCAGCATGCAGACAATTGAAAACTATCTTCAAAAATTCAATTATGTAATTCGTGAAATAGAAGAAAGCTCGATCGTATTCTGAGTATTTTTGAATATCGCACAAAGTGTAACTAAAATGTTCTTAAAAAAAATTCTAGGGAACCACGACTTCCCACATAATTTCAGTACTTATAAACTGTTATAAGCTAATCAACTGTCAATATCACTGAATATGTTACTGAATTTTTCGCATACTCTTCGATCGATAAAATTTTAAAATTCTCTATAAAAAAACAATTTCAAAACAACGGAAATTTTTAGTCACCCTTGTAGAGGTTTCCAAAACTCTGAAAATCGTATAATTTAGACTATTATTTGTACATTTTTATCGAATATAGGCCTCTCCTATTGACAAACCCGTTCTGAAGTAATAATGATAATGGAAATATCCTTTTGTGTAACAGAGCCTGAAAATTTTTCAGAACGATGTTGTAAATGAATTGATGTGGCTGATTCTTGAAAATTCATGGAATGCAGGAAACTCATTCTAGAGAAAATCATGTTATTGAGTATTTTGAACCATGTTTTTCTGACTTTAATTTTACCAATACCAAAAGAATATTTGGAATTTCCCCCATTTTTTTTAACCCTTTCAATCTTCTCAAACCATCATGGATATTTGAGTCTTCTTTCGATATTCATATAAAAAGATACTTCTGAACAAAATAAAAAAAATATTGAAAAAATATAGGACCCTAAAAATATGAATAAAACCCGCTATTGCAACGGTTGTTAAAAAAATATTTTCGATGTGCTGATAATTCCTTGCCTATCCGAAAGAGATTCAGAAACAAAAACTATGTGGTGTAGAAAGAGCCACAAACTTGAGAGAAAATAGAGATTCATCACTACTTCAAACAATAAAACAAAAAAATTTGATACAAGGTCCTCCAGTTAAGTCGTAAATAAAATGTTATGTTAACTTTGGTATCACTTTCAACCGACATTGGAAAAAACTTCCAGGCCATTTTTCCCCAAATTCTTCATCAACCCGTATTTTGTTTCTGAAAATTATAGAGAAATTGTTGGGTACACTGATACAGATTATTAAGGCTAGAGACGTCTAATTGGGGTGGTCTGTCTGGTTGGGGAAGTGAGGGCAAGAATTTGTTCCAGTCCGTGTGAGTTTGGATGTGACGTTGCATGTGCTGCTTCTTCTTGAATCCTTTTTGGCATATGGGGCAAAAATAAGAGGGACCCTTTCCACATTCTTCTCTAATATGATTGCACAAATTCGTTTTATGCTTATAGCTTCGACCACACCTTTCGCATACGAATCTTTGGAAATTGTGGCCTAAAAACAATGACAATCAATGCGATGTTCCTAAATCGTAGAGTGCGGCTGAGGAGTTTTTCTGGTGCTAAGTACCCATTACAAGAATTTTTAATATACTGTTGTACATCCCCACCAACGATGTTCGTTTCAATTGCAGCTCAACTAATTTAAGGGTTGATTCGTAATTTTTCGTACCCTTAAAAATGAAATACACTTCTCCATCTAGAATTAATCCCTTTTTCTCTTGATATCAGTCATTTTCATTCACCAGATATTGAAGATACAAAGATACGTTGGGGCGGACACATTTAAAAAAGAACTTTTTTTATTGCAAATGGCCCCTAGAATGACTGTGCAATTAAGCCTGAAATAACTTGCACTCTATCTATGGCCGTTACAGGTCACCTAAAATTAAACAAAATCGGTCAAAGTTTCAACCCCCTGAATTTTTTAATCTCAGAATCCCAAAATCGAAACCATAACTGAATATGGTACACAGTAGTTTTATGATATGTGAAATCTCTTAGTGCTACCTATTTTAGCCATGGACCCTCTTGAAATGCTTTTCCCTGGGCCACAATGTTTATGGAACCACTAAAGGTTGACAGCGTTTTTAATTTCCTCTAAAATTGTTTAAGTTGTTTAAGTTCATTCAATTGAAAAACTTTCTCGTCTTTAGAAGGACTGAACATTCATCGTTTATCTGAATTTTTAGAAAATCATTGTTGCCGAGCCCATTCAATTGAAAAACTTTCTTGTCTCTTGCAATTTCTCATGCAACGCAAGATTTTTGGGAAAAATCTAACATTTGATCGATAAAACCTCGACCCGCCACATTTTTGGTTTTCTCAAAATTCTTGCGTTGCATTAAAAAATTGCAAGAGAAAAAAAAGTTTCTCAATTGGAAGGGCTCTCCAACGTTTTAACAATTAATTATGTTAATTTTTAGTGTTTGCAAGGTCATCCGAGGCCTAGTGAAAACTGACTTGGCCAAAATAGGTGGCCCTTATGAGCTTTCGCATATCATTATACTCCCGATGTGAACCAAATGCAGTGATTTTCGTATGAGATATAAAGAAAAGGCTATTTTTAGGGGCGAAATTAAGGGGGCTGTAAATGCGGATGGGGGGGCCTCCTGGCAAAAATCAAGAAAGAGGTCTCCTAATTTTGTCTCTTTAAGCTGTGACCGTTTTAATTTCGGGACATTGGCATGATCCCCTAGGAAGAGATTGGCATTATAAGGTAAAATAATGAATAATTAGGTATATTCTTTGGATGATATTCCCCTAGCTTGGAAAACGCCCAGAGCCCCTTGCATTACTGCTGAATCAACGTTACAATAATGTAAAAAAAAAAAGGAAAAAATCCTAAAATGTTTTCTTTTGCAACAAGCACTACAAACAAATCTACCTTCTTCAACTTTAATAAATATTCTTTGCTACAACTCGTGTGTATTTGCAAACTTCAACATGTATTAATAGCTAGTAATAAATAGTACAAATCAAATTAAAATTCTTTATTGCTTTTAATGATACACAGCTTGAATTATGCTCTATTACTTGACTGAAATCTAATTTGGAACAAAGTGACCTTTATTTTTTTACTCATCACGGATTTCAAATTTGAATGATACCCAAAACGGACATTCATGCAACTTGACAAATTCTTTGTTCTCATTCGCGGTTTATTGGGTGCAAAGTGCTGTTAGGGCTCAGCTTTTGTACAATTGAAATCAAGAAAAAACTCCAGGGGTTCATCCTCCTTGTGATTCTTAAAATAACGAATTGTGCTTTTTTCAGCCCATTTATGGGAACAATTTCAATGTAAACTTCGAAAATTCCCCAACTTAAAATAACAAAAAACTATAATTATACGCATATAATACGTATAGTAGGTACTGAGAACTTCTCCTTTGATAATTTGCACCTAAAAAATCCAGCTTGCGATTATAAATGCCATCTATTCCTGGATTATTTTCGTCATTTCTCTCTTCTGTACATTCTGAGTAGTAGGAGAACCTATATTTTAGAATAGCTTCATAACACTGTCGTAAAAAAATACTGATAAATATACGCATTAAAATTCTTCGGCTGCAGTCAGGAAATTTTCTAATAAAATAAAAATTATGAATGTATATGAAATTTCATAGAATGTAAGCGGAATAAAAACTAGACTCCCTTTTTAAGAACAACCTTGCATTGTGAGCTTCTCGGGTATCAAAAAACGAGAAAAGTCAAAAAATTTGATCAATATACATTTTGACAAAAAACACTTTCTTGTCCATAGTAAAAAATCAGCGAAATATAAAAATTTACCAAAATTTTATGATACTGACCAAATTTTCAGACCTGAAGATGAGTCAAAAAATTCGTTCTAAACATCAATTTACCAATTTTCACCCAAGAAACTTTCAACACAGGAACGAAATCCCAAATATTTGAAGCTCAAAAGTTTCCATCCTCGTTAAGATGAGGGACTTGACCTTTTGTTCAAATTTTTTTTTTCTTGCCCAGAACTGAAAGGAATTGAGAACATCGGCAAGATATATTGATGAAAACCTTGCGCAAAAAAGGTTAATACCATCATCTATGTGAATTTAGTAAGAAAAGTGTTACTTATTATCGCCAAACATTAATTTATATTTAGACCAAGGAATGTACAGAATGAAATAAAATACACATCAAACTTCTCGATAGTCCCTAATAAGAGTTTTCCAAGTATGATTATCATCCATCAAGCCCCCTAATTTCTCCGGAACAGAATGATTACATACTTACCTTATACTCTTTCTTTCTTTCTCTCTCTCTCTTCCTCAGAGTTGCCTATAATAGCAGTGAAAATCTATCGATTATGCATAAAATTCAGTTCCTTTCGTTAAAAATTTTAATTCTACATCATCCTACTAAATAACTTTACCAGATACAGACATTATACAATGGTTTCCAAAAATAACCGACTAAATTTATAAATACTGACTTATATCCGACTAGATACGTAATTAATTTTCCTCACAGAATTATGGCACCGTCTGGAAGATTTAATCTTAATCCTTTTTTAAATGATTGATTTTGACAAAGCGAAGGTAAGAATTCCAGAATTCTCAAATAAAATTTGTGGTTACTTTACTGCCAAGTCCAAATGAATTGAAGGAAAATCTGTATTCTATTGATCGTCTCTCAGTTAGGGATACTTTGGCTATACTTATTCTTACTTTTTAACTTTGGAAAAAAAAAGTTATGATTTTGAAATCATTCTTATGAATCTAAAGAAACTCGTCTAGTTCTGAATACAGTTATGCTATCGTTGAATTTTGGCATACTTTTATGTTTATTTTCCAAGTGCCTTTTCAAATTTGATTGCTGATGAAATTTTCGGAAGCAGTACGAGCACTGGAAACGTGCTTGTTTGCCGCACTCGTAAACCATGTGCCGACGCATGTTTCCTCGATGCTTGTACAGCTTACCACAGTTGCCACAAGGAAAGCCACGTGTGAAGTCGACGTCATTTTGGGCATGAAACCATTTGTCTCCTGGAAATAAGGAGTTCTATACTAGTGCCAATTCTATCTCAACTTCACAGGTCGCTTACTTTTTAAATGGCCTTCTAATTTTCTGGAAACGGGAAGAGACAAAAGCAACATTTCAAAAATCTGCATTTTATTCAATCATTGTTTTACATTTTCTTTTATTTATTTCACGTTGGCCAACGGTGCTGCAACGAGAGATCTGCAACAAGAGAGAGAAGGATCATATAAATACCATCTAAACTGCGTTTTGTTGAATGAATGACTCAAGAGAAGTCGAATTCTTCGATATGAACCAGTTTGACAATTATTGAGTAACTCACTTATTAATACTTCAAATTTTCGTCGCAACTTGTCCAGAACTTCAAGAGAAGAACTGTCTAAAAATGTTTCGAAATCTTGAAGTATTTAACCAAATATTAACTCAAGTACAATCGAGAATTCAACTTCAACCTAATCTTTTCGACAGAGGGAAATTCAACTAGATATCTTTTGTTTCGAAACGATCAATGCTAGAAGTGACAAATCAAAGAATGAACTAGCACCAAAATATAGTGGAGAACAATCATATCGTTGGATTAAGGTTGATTCATATCTACCAAATACATTATGAACATGAGAAAGAAGAGGATCCACTCGAAAATGTTTGGATTCTCGAGGGAGCTTCTACTTCTTCGGTTCAATAGCAGCAATCCAGAGGCGGAGGTTAGCACATTATAGGACCGAATTCCTACTTTCTCTGCGATATTTCTGGCCAGTACGACAAGTCGCCTTAAACACGAATACGCATCCCGAAAAATCCACGACAGTATTTTCCATAGATGCCTCGTTTTGTACTGATAGATATGAATCAACTTCTGCCAGTCCAAACACCAACAGTCGAATCTTTAGAACTTGCATACGAAGAACTAGAGAAACAGCAGTAGGTTTAGAACTGGCCTAACGAAATAAGATTGTTAAATGTTCATTAATTTATTTATATTCACTTCAAATGATCGAATATTTTTCGAAACGAAAAGATTTCGGGAGGAATATAGCCTCTAGACAACACACAATAAGACAAAATGAATCCGGAAAAGTTCAGTTCACGAAAGAAGTGTCTTTTCTGAAGTTCAACAGACTATAATATATACTAACCTCTTTTTGGCTGTCAGGCCACGTCCACCAATTCCGATGCTGGCTGCTGGGCTCCATTCCATCCCTGGGGCTGTCTGTCATCGCAATGCATTGTTTGATAAAGGGATAAGGGAATTGGGAGAAATGATTAATGACAAAATGAAATTTACCACCGGTGGATTTAGAAAATAATGAAATGAAATTCGAATAGTCCCACCTCCACTCCCAACCCAATTTTTCATTGGTCGACGGAAAATAATTCCAATACACCAATGAAAAATCGGGTCCACTATTCGAAAAACCAAGCTTCGCTCAGTCCGACAGTTTCCCATCGGGGGAAAACATCAGAAATAAGCAATTTGAAGCAAAGTTGATAAAAATCAGTTCTAGCGATCGATTTTTCACACTACGCGGCACTTGCACTAGTCCCTAATGAGCAAGAGCTTTCTGATGGTTGCGAAGTACGTCTCTCCTGGAGAACCTCCGATGACAAACACCGCATTCGAATTGCTTAGCAACGCCACATTCGTACTTAAGATGACGTTCAAGTGTCGATGGCACGGAGTAAATTCGACCACACCTAGGACATACGAGAGATGGAAAGCCATCTGCAACAAACCAGTCGTCGAAAAAATGGAAAACCAACAATCAACATAATCGTCACGTTTCAAGATTATACCAATGCACACACACAAAATTATATGCTGCAGAAGTAAATCGCGATACATCATCGACGATAAAATTATGTCGTCGACGACATACCGCAACTCCTAAAAAACATGCTGTCATTCTAGAACACTGCACGTACAAAAATATGGCATGCAACATTCAAGAAGTGACAAGCTGTTTCAGAGAGATTTGAAACGTGAATCCTGTCAGTTGTTGGCCCCCTAGAATCACTGTACTTCGTTCGAGGAAGAATGTTGAAAAACAGATCAAATTTGAAATCAAATTCGATCTTAAAAATTGCTGATGAATAGAACGCGAAATTCCAAAGTATTTTGCAATAGTAGAACGGTGTAACACGTAGAAAATAAGCTGAACCTATCAAGAAATACGAAAGATTGGAATAATTATGAAATGTCAGAATTATTCCCCAGCAAAAAACGTTATCAATAAACTCGAAATTGTCTTCGGAGTAGTCAATTATAACGTATGTCAATTCATCGTTGAATTTCCCTCCAAACCAGTAACGATAAAAAAATATCGTTACAAGGGAGGAGGAAAAAAATCAACGTCAAAATAATCGATGATTACAATCGCAGTCAGCAAAAAAAGTCAAGAAACTGTCTAGACTTCTGCGCGCATCATACTTACCTGGAAATAAAATAGTTTCAGAGTTCATATGTTCCGACCAAAACATTTCGAGAGACAGATCACTTGTAGAGGTGCTTCCTTGAAAACATTACATTGAAAATATCAAGGTAATAGAAGGAAACATCCACAAATGTCGCAATTCTCAAAATGTGAGGCGAGTTTGAAAAAAAATCGGCACATCTCACGAATCAAAATCGACCCGCTACAAAAATATAAATTATTATTGAAGCAGGACGATCCATGAGAGGCCTAGAAAAATTTGAGGGGATCTCATAAAATTTTACGAGATCCAAAAGTCCTCGATTGAAGACGACTCGAGGAATTTTGATAAACACCAAAATTCCAAAATCGATTCACATGCAACCACATCACATCTATCCCGCCCAAAATTTTTCTCATTCCATGTAAACACATGCAACTAGAGCACACCGATGTAGGTTATTCAAGGGAAAAACCTCCATTTTGAAAACTCCATGTCTGCAAATCTGCAGAGATGGAGGAAATACATTTCGAAACAAAATAGTTAAATACTAAAATAAGTATGTAACCAGGAAATAAAACTGTACAATATGAAATGAAAGCATGCACAGTTGAATTAGTGTTAGACCCGAAAAATTGGAAGGTACATGAAATAGAAGGCCAACATTATTTGGAGGAATGTATACCTAACAATTTCATCTACAGTTAATGGAATGAACTTCCGAATGTTTGTCTACAATTATCAACTTACGCATTACCTAAATATCTAATAAATTGATAATTCAAATCTACCAGAAAAACATTCGGATTCGACAAGATACTCAATTGCTAGATTTACTTCCTACAGAACCCAACACAACAACACTTACAACGGTATGGCAAAATTTTTTCTGACTTCAAATTATCGAATAAAATAAAACAATGTAACAAGCGGGAGTAACTCAACACCGAGACCTCAGTCTCCGATCGTTCAAGACTTCGAATGTTTGCCAGAAGTGTCTGGAAATTATCGACAATGAGTGATCATTGAAATTCTGAAAGGCAGTAAGGGGCAACATTCGAGTCCATACCAGTTCTCCCCCTTCTTACCTTAAAAGTGCTGAAACCTGCCTAGTGCGTTAGGTAATCCTAAAAAAGTGATTGTAACGCGTGTCATATCATTGAATTATTAAAATTTTGAATTTCCCATAAATCGAAAAAAAAAGGCTCAATTTTCAATAAGAATTCGTTGAAATTTTGTAAATACGTTCGAAACTGAAAAATTGAGTCTTAAAATTCAACATAAATGTTATAAACGACCAATTTCTTGAGTGAGTAGTCTCATTTCAATCAGAATTTCTAAATTAAATACTATGTATCTAGGGAATGATATGAAATCAATCGAACTATGAGTCGAAAAGAATTAGCAACACTAATCAAGATTTCCACTTTTTCTTCGTTGGAGGGAGAAAGGTTTTGCGGAAATTCAACAAATACTACATAGAAATAAGCTATGGACAAAAGCAAATAGGTGAACTAAAGCTAAGTTAACTAAAAACCAAAGCCACAACTAAAATAAATCAGAGACTGAAACTCAAGGTGTATTAATTTTGCCATACCATTGTAAATGCAAAAAAAAAGAAACCCATTTGATTGCCTGTTGGAGAATGTTTCGAGTGATCACAAAAAAAAATTCAACAATCTGAATTGCACTGATTGAAAAAAAACGTACGCCAACAGAGAAACAGATGGGTTTATAAATGAATAAAAAATCTTACCTTGTGAATCTCGATGCGCACCAACGGCCTCTTGTGCCGCTAAGAACACTTCATCTTGACTTTGATTACCTAGGTGCCAAGAACCAAAACCTGGAAAAGCGATAAAACCATAAGTTAACAAAAAAAAAAAAAAATAACGAAAAAAAAATCAATCAAGAGTCCCAACGTTGATTCAAATAATTCGATATTGAAACTAAAGTTTCATTAAAATCAAAAAGGGATCAATGTGCAACTTGAAACAACCAAGAATCTTATTAGAGTTCAACATATAATAAAACAGATTGTTCTAATAGAAAAAGTTTTTCTAGTATAACAAATCCGAGTTCATATACATTGACTCGATCAAAAAGATTCCAAACCACCAACCCAAGTGTTGCAGCTAATTTAACAAACTACAAACACATCTTGGGCTAAAATGGTGAAAGCTTTTCAAGTTCCAGTCGATCTGCAAGGAGCATGAACCTCAGCAGCACTCAAATTGTCAAAATTGTGGGTTACCATGGAGAGGCAGGTTCTATGAAATGCATTGGCTGCCACACATAACCAATGGGAACCAACGATTTTGACAATTCTTTGACAGACTTATTTTTAATTCAATATTGGGACAAATGATTGTTGAAATGAAAAACCTGCTTTCGAAATTCCTCAACTGAAGGACCTCACTATTCAGAAACATAAGATGTCCAGGAAATTTTTGACATTAAAGTTATGAAGAAAATTGGTCTAATTTTCTGATGGATATAGGTTTGTACTTCACACTTTTCAATATAACATATATTTTATTGAACTCAAACGGTGGGTTGCAACGTTAATCAAAAACCAATTCAGAATGTCAGATTCCCAAAAAAGTTCATCGCTTTAGACAATTCCACCTTGCAATCACAGGTATAACGGTGGTATAAAAAATTGAGAACTGCTCAATTTCCAAACAACCATCAGTCATACCTATCGATTTCAAATACACCAGAACTGAAGAGAAATGAAAAATATCATCTCTCAACAGAAGAGCTCTTCAATAAACGCTTCATAAAGGCCAAAATGAAAACCTAGTGTCTAAATAGAAACTAGAAAACATATTTTAGCCATCATACTGAAGCAAGAAGGAGAACTCAATTTTTAATTCCGGTGTAAATCTCCGATGGAAAACTGCCAAAATCAAACACTGAATGAACAATCGCATCAATACAAAAGTTCACTCAATATTTAGAACCAATTTGGGAAAACTAAATCACTGAAATAATTTCCGATAAGTCACAACACACTTCAATGATATAAATATCGGTTCTGAAGTACTGAGTTGATATCTCAAAACTCAATTCATGACAAATGTCACAAATTATCAGTAAGTTCTTTGACCTCATCTCCAAAAACTCTCAGAACCGAAAGAATTACTAGTAAAAGTTAAAAATGTGAAGCACAACCTCCCGATTACTTATTCAAAAAATCAGAGTGAAAATTTAATAAACGGTTTATTCCACAAACTGACAGATATCACCAACAGACAAGCAATTTTAACGAAAAAAAATTTAAACACGAACTTAGCTAGTACGATGACGCGATTTCCTAGTATTATAATTCATTTTAATGTTAAGTCTTTTAAGGTAATGTTGTAAAGTAGTCCTTTTAATTTTGAAATCTATAGATGCTTGAGTGACCGAAAGTCCTAGGTTTAAAATCGAGTGAAGAGCCATCTCTACAGCAGGTTTCGAATATTTCCGCAAAGGCAATCCTTCAGTAAGAGGTTCGATGTTATATTGTGAAGCTTGACCATGCCAACCCATGTCTTGTGGAAAGAAGTTGTGTTGTCTTCCAGAATAATCTAAAAACAACACAGCTCCTTAGTATTCCACTCGACAGGATACGGCACCTAAGAAAAGTGCTATCAACAGTCCAAAACAACCAGCAATGTTGTGTTCTGGAATATCGACAGTTGTGAAAAAAATTTGCTAGGATCTCACCTTGGCTTGATCCCTCACCCATGTTGCCATGACTTGGCCCAGCCCCGTCACCCATATGCTCCATATTACTCATATCATCATCATCTAACGTCAAATCTTCAATACTGTCCTCATTCATTTCCTCAACATATTCAGACTTTGGTTCTAGCATCAGTTCTGTATGTGTTTCTATTTTTTCTTTGATAGGAACTTGAGGGATCATTTCGTCACTTGGTTTATGCCTAAGAATAATTTCAGATTTGGTTTCTAAAGGTTCAGGCACATCGGCAGCTAACTTGGAAGGGGCAGGTAACGGAATGTTTTGGGCGGTAGGTCCATGATTACTATGTGACTCTGAAGAATTTGAATGAACGTCATGATTATCCAAATCTTCACTCTTCCGCCTTATACGTTTTTTCTTCCTTGGCCCAGGTGACTGCGACCCTTCCCTACTATCATCTCTCGTCCGTTGTTCTATCGTTAGGCCTTGTACTTTTGGTATCGTTGAGGCTGGCTGAGGACTTTTAGGTTGTATGGGGGCTGCTGGTTTAACATCGCCCCCTTTTCTATTGTCTGAAAGGCCTTTTATTTGTAAAGATTCTGCTGCCTTTAATAATGCTCCTAATTGATCTTGTGATATGTTCACTTCTCCTCTGTACATATAGTCCATCATGGCTTTAAGTTCTTGGAATTTAACGTCTTTGAGTATAAGTATTGGATGTTTGTCATAGTGTTTGGACAATAATGACTGAAACAACAAAAACAATCGATTATTTATTTAATAAGATTCGATTTGAAAAAAATGTATTTCCTAAACTTCAAGTTCTTTTCTAAACTAGAAAAATAAAATATTTGTATCATTCACTATATGCTTACCTCAAAATATGGGCTGCAGGCGGATAAGACTACTTTGTGTGCGTTGAGATATTTTCCCTCCGCAGCCAAGGTACAATCAACCAGAGTTCCACTTTCTAGTAAGGTATCAAAAACAGATACCAATGTGGATTGATGATTATTCCACCGTAAACAAAACTGCTGATCGTCTTCCATGGTTATCTGTAAGTTTAAATACTGCGATGAAAAAACATTCAAAGACGCTTGGCCATATTTCGATCAATAATTATGATGATCAATACCGAACAGTACAACTCCCTAAAGTCCGACGGTACTATTGGCCCAGAGAAGCTTCATTGAATACGTCATCAAGTAGTGGGGGAATGGAAAGCAAGTCGTGCTGATGAACAGCAATGGCCGCTTTTCCGACCATAATGGAAAAAATGGCGAGGCATCAACGAAAAATTCCAAAATTTCGAACAAAATACCAATTATTACAGCAAAATTTTGATTAAAGAGCGAGTAATTGAGTAGTACACGCAAAAATTTTCCGAACGAATTTTCCAATAACGAAAAACATGAATAAAAAGCTTGAGGGAAATGAAGCTTCCCAACGAACCCGAAATTTGTTAAAACTAATCTTCAACCGCACTATATCAAGTTTTAGAAATATTAATAATAATAAAAATGATTTACCTATTTGGCACACTTAAACTAAATATCACAATTTTAAATCCAGTATGTTCCTACTTTTCACATAGAAACAGATATACATATATGCTTTGTGTAGCAGTCGCGGTGTTTGACTAAAAGCTGCCGTCCACAAGGTTACGTTTCCACTGCAGAATGAATCGCTGGAGACCTGCAACGCTAATATCAGCGGCACATCGGTTGCGCATTGAACATTTGCGCATCGACGCTGATCAGCGGACCAATGGGAAAGCAAGCTTTTGGCCATTGTGAGGAAAGCAAGCAAGCTCAAGCATTGTTCTGCGTTACAGGTCGTCCGGTGATTCTTTTCGGCGAGGCAAAGTTTACGAGAAAGAGAATGGCGAAAATTTCAAGAGAGAGCGCAGATAGGAAACACTAGAAATGAGCCGCAATGATCTTTTCTCATGGTTCAGTCCGTTTTGCACACAGCGGTCTTCGTTTTATTCTTTAGGTGAAAAATATTCAACGTACGAATTTATGTTGACTTTATTTTGTGTTAACCTGGAAAAATTGGGCATACAGGTAAGAATCCTGTAAGTGCCAAAAAAAAAAAATTCCTTCGACTGTTAGAATGCCTTATCGAGTAAATTTCAAATTTCGCGGCACATTCAATCCCGCGGCTTTTTGAACGCAAGCGTCTCTCTTGAGCATGCGTATCGTGATGTTTGTTCATCCAATTAAACTGATTACTATTTAGTATTTATTTATTTACCATTCTACGAGGGACTCGATTCACAGGAAAATAATTATTTACTGAGTTAACAGAGTAAACCGAATTACTAAAGAAAACTCTGTCTGCTTTACTCGGGTATAATCAGAAATATTTTGCTATACTATATGAATGGAAATCCTATGAGATCACTATTTTCCTCTTTTCATAGTTTGTCGTTTTACTGCAATCACTAAAAAGTTTCGTATTCCATTCTTCTGTAGAGAGGATAAGAAGTTTGATATTTTATTAATAATAATGATACTTAATGCTGTAGATTTCATAGCAAAATGTTGGTCCACATAGATAGGAAGGTGGAAGTTTTGGGATATTTAAATGTTAGTTTCAATGAAATGAATAATGTTTCCTTTATTTATTGTTTCAAGTGGATAAGGGATGAGCAGATATACCACTGAAGTCGAAATAGTTTTTCAATAATCAATAATGATTGATACTCTGCCTCTACATCAGTCTATAATATCCACAATATTCCTTCCACTTTTGGATTTTGATGGCCCAAGATCGAAAATCTAAGTTTCATAATATATCGACAGTGAATTTAATTTTTTTACCTCATTTTGTCAATGTACATGCGATATTCTCTAAATTATCTCTGTGTGTGAATGTACTTATGTTGAAAGACTGAGGTATCTGAAATTTGAAGTGGTAAATTTGACATTCATCATTGATGATAGTTTATATTAGTTGACCCCAAATCTCAGAGATAGAAGAATTTGACAAAGTTCTACCGCATATTCATCATGTGTGTTTTGTAACAATTAACAATCGTACCTAACTGTTCCTTATTTATATAATGTGTAAAAGCATCTAAATTCCAAAAATTCAGGTTATTAGTTTAGACAAAAAGGTACCAAAAAAACTTAATTTCACAAAGATAAGCACAATATAATGCCTATTTTTGAATGATGGACTCTTTGTTTAAAGTTTTCATTTACATCAGAATTATACAGGGTGAGTCTTCGTACGAACAAATATTTCAACAGTAGAGATTCTTCTGGTCAAAAGAAACACTTTTTTCGATTCGGCCCTGATAAAGAAATATAGCCATTTTGAGTTTTCATAATGTGCCACCTCTGGAAAAACAAAATTATCTTCAGAATAACTAATTAGGTCTGTTTTACTACACATCTTTGAATCTTTTGAACAGAGTTGTATCTGAATACAACTTTGGGTTGGGTACATTGGCTTACCAAAGTACACAATTCTTCAAATTTCTCAGATACTTTTAAATTTTTGAACGTCAAATTACTCGAAAACGGCGCATTATACGTCAAAATATTAAGAATACTTTTATTTCACAAAACGTCCAAATTTTTTATTAATTAGCGTCGAACTGAGTTTCAAGAGTTGGGTTATTTGAATTTTTGGTATTTTTATGGTGATTATGAGAAAACAGGAAGATTTATTTATTTATTTGATGTTGATATCTTGTGTTTCATCAAATAAATGATAAACTATATTCCAGAATTCATTTCATTTGATAAAACCGTTTATGAGATAGAACTAAAAATAATTTTTTTAATGGAGTTTCAACAGCCTGTATATTTTAAACCGATCCGATTCGAAAAAAATGGTAAAGGAAAAAAGTGTTTCTTTTGACCTCAAGAATCTACTGTTTGAATACCTATTTGTACGAGTTAAAATCAAACCCTCTGTATAAACAAAACTATTTTAATCAGAATTCTCAAAAAATGAGCAAAAAGAGAAGAATAATATACTCAAATGTTAAAACATTATTTTTAGTTCTATTCCTTTCCTCATTGAATTTGCCCCAGGATTATTGTATAGGGTGATGTTTCACTTGATGCATCATTTGTAATTTTCTACACCATATTTCACAAGCCATAAGCTAGGTATCAATGGTTGAAATTATTTATGACTCTGCAGGTAGTTCTAAGAAAATTCCCTTTTGAAAATTTGCTTAATCTTTCATAATTCTAAAGATTTTCACGATATTTTAATGACCTGTACCTTTATTTAATGAATCTCAATGATCCCCAAAATTCTATTCTTGTCCGCCATAAAGTGTTGTCATACTTCTAGGAATTTTGGAAATTGAGTAAATTTTCACTTCAACTTAAGCTGACTATTCAAAAATGCTTGTAGTCAATTACCCCGAAACTTTTAAGGCTTTTTCTCAGAAGTACCTACCTTTTGAAACCTTTCCTGCCTGACGAGGCTTTTTGATATTTGGTGCGGTGTTGCCAACTCGTGAAATCATTCAAGGTGTTTCATTGACAATTTGGAAATTTTAATAGAATAATGTTCTAACGTCGACATGGATTGTTAATTGTTTTACATTTTGTACTGAAAAGTCCATTTGTTGTAGAGAAGCGAATGTAGTCAGAAAAACGATAAAGAGAAAAGTTTTTGTAGCATTCATCATGTTTTGAGAACATTGAAACTTATCTTGAGTAAAACTATAATGGTGTTCCATCTGTATTGATGTCAAGCTTGTTTTTTCGAGACATACACATTCAGATTCTAGTCCAAGATTACCTTTTAATGAAAGGATAATTTGCTTATGTTCAAATTTTTTTTTCCAAACCGAAAATCAAGCCTGAAACATGCCTGTGAATTATGTGTTAACAAAAAGTAGGGAAGACTTTCTCTAAGACATATTCCGTATTTCCAGGAATTTTGATGGGTGTTATAAACAAATATATAAAACACAACAAAGTAATAATAATGAAAATTTGTCATCAGAAATGCTTGTGCGTCAGACGATTAAGCAGTTCTAAAAACAATTTCAATAATATATGAATAACCTGCATGTTATTTCAAAATTATTTGATATATACCCTTTTACTTCTTTACAATTTGTGATTGAGTATACATTTTTGAATATTTCTGATATGAAACTTTTAAATCGTAATTCATAGTTCAACCATACTTATGTCTTTTATGTGTTTTAAAGATGTTCAGCATCTGTTCGATTATGTTTGTTGTCTTTCCTTGTTTTCATTTCGAATAGTATTCTTATTTGAAGTTTGAACAACAAGTTCGATGAAAGAAACCCCTTATGGATTTATTACTTATTCATTATCTAATGAGGCCACAAATTTTCACAACCAATTCTTTGAATATCCTAAATTAAATGATAAAAATTCGTCGTAATATAATATGTTCTAACAAGTTCGTTTTGAAGTCGATTTTGCTGAATAGATTATTTACAATTCGACAGTGTTCAAAGTTGTATTGAGTTCTTTGTTAGACATTTATTTCTACGATATGTGTGTTGACTAATCTGAATGTTCAATATAATAGGAGATATTGTAGGAGTAAATAATTAAAAAGTAATGGATTGTAGTATCTGTGCATCAATAACGTCATAATGAAGCATCAGGCTCTATCTTTTTGTACTGTTGTCCTGTTACTATACAGGGTGACTCTGTGACTCGTATAAATATTTTAACAGTAGATTCTTGAGGTCAAAAGAAACACTTTTTTCCGAATCGTTTCGGTTTGAAAGATACAGGCTGTTGAAAAACCATAATAAAATGTTATTTTTAGTGCTACCTCACAAACGGTTTTATCCAATTAGCCAAAAATTCAAAGAGCCCGACACTTGAAACTAAGTTGGGCTTTATTTAATGAATATTTGAACGTTTTATAAAACAAAAGTTTTTATATTTTCTCGCATAATGCGTCGTTTTCGAGTAATTTAATGTTCAAAAACAAAAATTATCTGTGATATTCGGGAAATTGGGTACTTTGGCTGAATGCAACTCTATATAAAAGATCCACAGATGTGTATATAGTGTCATAGATTTAGATTTAGCTTGTTATTCTGAAGGTAATTTTATTTTTCCAGGGGTAAGAGTCAAAGACTCACTCTGTATAACTCTTCCAGACAGACCGGCAATTAATTTTGAATTTTCAATTACTCACTTATTTCTATTTTATAATTCATTCCAAAATTAAACCCTGCTAAGGGGGATTTTTCATTTGTAGCATGAAAATTTCGAGGTCTTCGAATTAAGGGAAATGGTGTAGCACAAAATACAGGGTGTTTCCAAATTAGACGAGAACCTTGGAGTAGGTAATAATATGGATAAATTGTCTTGGGAGTGGAATAAGTTTAAATGAGAGACGTTAAGTCATTCCTTTAAGCGACGTTTCGCAACTTTATTGAAGATAAGGAATACGATAGTGTTAGACTTGGAGTAGGTGTTAGATTCACTCATTTGTTGTCTTTTGAGCCATATTTATTGATAACCAAAAATCAACAGTTTTCGAGATAATTGAGTTCTTGTGTTTTTCAAAAAATTTCTCACCTTACTTCATTTTTCGTCAATTTTTTCTACGTTGACCAAGTTTGATTATAATTTTGGATTATTTTCATCAGAAAAAGATATGTTACGTTTGATAAAAGTAAAAATATCCTGAATTAGATATTGAAAAAGAATTAGTATGTTTTAAAAGTTGGTATATGAATAAAAAAAATCAATTTCTAATATCAATTTGCCTGCAACTTTCAAATTCCAAAATATATGTATGAGAAAATTATTTTAAAAAATTGCCTAATTCCTTCTTTATTTCCTAAAAAAGTTTCATTTCAGCAGATTCTGATTTGAAAAGGGATAGAAGCAAAGAAAGAAACGTAATGAATTAAATATTTTTTTATTGCAATTGAACTCAAAATTTCATTAGAAAATGTATTCATAAATTATGTTCGAAATGACCTCCACCATTCCTCATACAAGGACGTGACGAAAAATGAAGTAAGGTGTTTATTTTTTTTTTAAACACAAGAATTCATATATCTCGGAAACTGTTGATTTTTGGTTATCAATAAATATGGCTCAAACGTCAGCAAATGAGTGATATTAACACCTCCTCCAAGGTTTGCGTCTAATTTGGAAACACCCTGTATACAATATTTCAATCAAACCTAATTGGAATAATTTGAAATAATCTTCTTTTTCGAAATACCAACGAAAAAATCAATTGATTGCTCATTGACTTCTCTCTCGTGAAATATCGTTTTTATAATGAGACCAATTTTTTTTTCCAAGCTTTCTGCATATATGTATTTCTCGCTTTATTTGGAAAAAAATTATTATGATTTATTCAACATAAAATTTCATAAATGGATCATATAATTTATAAACTAAAGATTTTTCGTTGGTACATACAATTAAGTCTTCAGGCAGACGTAGGAAAACCTGAACTAAGGCGATATCAAGTTATCAAGGGCACAGTAACATTTGAATTTTTTGAAGTGGGATTGTCCGCAATTAAAAATACCCTCAACTTTCCATCGAGTATTTTCGATTCAAGCCAGAATGGCAACCTTGCATTTCTGATGTCCCCTTTTGAGGTTGTTTCGACCAGTTCGCCAAGATTTTCGTGCCTCGTGGTATGAAAAACGATGGGTTTGGTCTTGTAAATACGTGAATTCCTTATTTTCTATTGTCCGACTTTTCAAGGGAAGGTGGGGCCTGCAGGTAGGCAGACAAGAAGAGAGAGGCGGCTGTGATGCACGAAACCTGGTTTAGGCTCGTTGGAAAGGAAACCGTTGGAAACTTTCAACCGTAAAAACAACTGTCTGCTCCTGCAGCACTCCAGTGGCGGGCCCCCAATTTTTCACCGTATTTCCATCGTCGTGTCCGCGGAAATCCATGGTTATGCTTCGAAATGGAGAAAATGGAAAAATTGTTGTATCGAACCAATTCATTTGATGGAGACAATCTTTCAAATACTCTGATCTTGGAGTTTCTGAGTTTCATCTCAAGTTTCAAGGTCAATTAGATTTTTGAGTGGGAAAAATGCATTATTCTTTCAGAATATGAGTCTTCGTGGAAATCTAAGAATATTTTGTCTCTTTCCTGCATGATGGAACTCCTGCAGGTGTTCAATGGTCATAGAAGTACAACACTTTCTAAATCGAAGATATCCCAACCGGTGGATGGAAATTGGACGTTATAATCGTTGATTTCTTCGTGTGGTATATAGGGGGAGTCTTTGACACGTACAAAGCTTTCAACAGTAGATTGTTGAGGTTGAAAGAAACACTATTTCCTTTTATCATTTTTTCCGAATCGGCTCGGTTTAAAAGATACAGGTTGAAAGACCAGAAAACATTTTAATTTTTTTGTTATCTCACCAACGGTTTCTTCTAATGAAGTGAGTTTCTTTATATAGAGTTTCATTTATTTGGTGAATCTTTTTCAAGCACAAGATATCACCTACGTCTTTTAGTTTTCTCATTATAACCATTACGTACCGTAAAAATACCAAAAATTCAAAGAACTCAACTTTTGAAACTAAGTTAGACGCTACCTAATGAATATTGGAACGTTTTGTAAAATAACAGAATTCTCCATATTTTCTCGAATAATGCGCCATTTTCGAGTAATTTGATGTTCAAAAATAAAAAATTTCTGTGAAATTCGAAAAATTGGGTACTTTGACCGAATGCAACTCTTTTTAAGAGATCCACAGATGTGTATAGTGTCACAGATTTATCTAGTTTTTTTGAGAGTAATTTTGTTTTCCAGCTCATTATGCAAACTTAAAATGGCTATATTTTTTTATCAGGGCCGAATCGGAAAAAATGAAAAGGGGAAAAAGTGGTTCTTTTGACCTCAAGAATCTACTGTTGAAATATTTGTACGAATCAACTACTTACCCTGTATTTAGAAAATATTGTTTACGCAGAGGCGCCTACAAATAGAAAAGATATGACGGAACAAATCATGAATTTTACAGGCGCATACCGTAAAATGTACTTTCATAAACCGCCCGAAGCTCTGACACTTCGGAATATTCTTTCATTTATTTATTTATTTAGATATTTATTTTCCACTCTCAGATAAAAAATTTATTTTTGATTTGATATTTGTCTCTGTCATGAATATTCTCTTCTTCAATATGCTCTGTAGTTTGTGTTTAGAAGATTTTCATATCCCCAATCCCCACAACGATTTTCGTAGCGAAAATGAAAGAGACAAAATATTCCTACAGTTGTTTACGAATAATAAGATTCTGCAGATAAAAATGTGTACTGCCTCCTCAAAAAATCTATTTGACCTTGAAATGACTTTGAAATCTAACACCAAGGTCAGATTGAATGTCTACATTGGATGTAGGTCCTCGTAAAGACTAAGAAACTTTTATTTGAAATATTTTCTGATCCAGGTTTTATTTCACTGGATCTTTCAAAATGGGTAACACTGTATAGGGTGAGCAACATATCTCTGGCCAAATTTCACAAAGTGATTCTACATTCTACAACAAAAAGGTTCTCTAGAGTAATGTCCCATCATTTCCCTTGTACAGTTGTGCAACATTCTAATATTTTGTAACGTTTCAGAATTTTTTCGTCGTTAAATATATAGTGTATAACTTGAAAACTATCATCTTAATCAAAATTCATTGTAATTTGAAGTATAAAGCAGAGGTAAGACTCCCAATTAGGATTATAGTTTTCAAGATATCTACGCCTTGTTTTGAGAAAAAAAATTGGGAAATCTCATTGAGTTTCGAACCAGTAAATTTGGAGGAAGAAGAAATGAACCAACTTGTAAAGAGAAACTAATAACATAACCAAAATTCATGTAAACGAAATTACTTAGGGGAAGTAGTACATACGATTCGAGATCAAGACAATCGACATTGGTGGCTTTACAGATGCTACCCCAAATACGAAAATGTGTCACATCTTTGAGCAATAGCCTGAATTACGTACTGAGTCAGTTGAAAAGTAGAAATTAACACGTGAGGGGTAATATTAGGAATATTGAATAATTTTCAGTTATTCCTGAATTTCAGCGTAATTTTGGCATACTGAATTGGAAAAAAAGAGACGGGGTGACATCAAGGCGTCCTTTAACTTCAATTTAAAAAAAAATCAAGGCTTCACGTAAAAAATTGAAAGCGTAAATTAGGAACTAATGATTGCCGTTTTTGAATGGAGATTCTCGAGGTTTTACTTCCCCTTAAGAAATCCAGTCTTTCATCACTTAAAATTTTTTGATCTTCCAATTTCAACCTTAGAATTCAGTCGATTGATGCCAGCAATTGGAGGTATCATTATCTGTATGTTTTTAATAGAAAAAAATGAAGCACAGTTTGACGACGAATTTCCGATAGTACAGAATATCTTCACCATTTTCTCACTCACAGAAATTCATCGAATTCTGTGATGAAATCAGTTTCACGAAAAATCTAAGCAACAACGAACGTTATTCTCTAATTTATCACTTCTGTCATTTCTCCCAAGAAAAATCAGACCGAATAAAACAACACGAATAGTCCATTTCGATAAAGTTCTGGAGTCTTATGAAGAGTCAAAGGCGAGAAAGAAGAGGTACGTGGTCCAATCCAACTTTTTTATTTCGATAATATGAACAATCAAACTAGGATTGCTGGGTGAGAAAGTGCTTATAATAGTCAATTTAATTAACCGTGTGAAAATACGTTTAGTTTTATTGTTGGAATTTTCCGAGTACGACGAGTCCCCACTGACTGACAATGGTGACGGAGAAAGAGGAGTAGATACGGCAAGAAGTAAAATCGATAAGAAAAATACGGTCGAAAGAATGCTGAGCTATAGTCGTGGAGTTTTACCGCACAGAGCGTAGACCTAGAAAAGTGATGGAAACAACACAATGGCTCATAGTTTCATAACGCCGTCCTTTCCGCACCTTTTTTCTCTCTCCCGCTATTATGCTGTAGTAGGATATTCACCTTCCAAAGTAGGTATATTTTCTTCCACGATGCTTCCTCTCACTCAAACCGATTTCGTCAAAGATTGCGATGAGGATCTGGCTGGTTTGAAACAGTCATCAGAAAAGAATGGGAACGTTGAGATTTGTAGCGTGATGTCGTGTGGAACGAAATGTTGTTAGTCGTTGTAGCTTTGAACATTTGGAAATATGGCAGGATTTTCTCATTATGGGGGATTCTGAGCTTGAAATAAACTGCTGATCGATTTAAGTTTTGGATTTTCACTGTACAGGGTTGTCAAATTTCGATGTTTTAGCACTACAGCTTTTAAACCAGTGGAGATAGACAAAATCTGATACCCATTCTCGTTCTCTTTTTCTGAGAATCTAACAAGAGTAGTGGTCATTTTTGGCCAGCTTCTTTTGTTTTCGAGTTATAAGCGAAAATTGGAAAAATGGCGATTTCGAAATAAATTTATATCTCCGCTAATACTCATGATATAGCTCTGTAATTAAAACATTATACAGGCACTTTTTCAAGTAGAATCCAGTAACATGCTTGCCTTTTTAGCAGGATGTTTAATTAAGAAGCTATGACCCAAAGTTATGTTTTTTAAATGGGAACACTAGACTTCTGTGCAATTTTTTGAAAGCTTAATTTTAACTGATTTCAAAAATATATAACATCATATGGTTTGTATCAATATAAATAATAGAAAATGGTCAAAAACGTTTTTTCTCAATATTTCAATGGTTTCTACTTTTGATGAGAATAGAAAAATGTAGCATCTTATGATTACCACAGTTTCCTTCTATTAGTCCTTTCATTTCTAGGCTTCTTACTCAATTTCTCCAAGATTCAAATTTTGTGAAAATTGGTAAAAAGCATAGAAAGAATGACATTGCCGGAAGGAGACTGCTTATAGGAAGCTATATTTTTCTGTGCCCGTCAAAAGTTGAAACCATAGAAATATTGAGAAAAATGGTTTTTGACCATTTTCAATTATTTATATTGATACAAACCATATGATGTTATATATTTTTGAAATCAGTAAAAATTCAGCTTTCAAAAAATTGAAAAAAACAAAACTTTGGGTCATAGCTTCGTAATCCTGCTAAAAAGGCAAGCACGTCACTGGATTCTACTCAAAAAAGTGCCTTTATAATGTTTTAATTTCAGAGCTCTATCATCAGTATCAGCGGAGATGTAAATTTATTTCGAAATCGCCTTTTTTCCAATTTACGCTTATATCTCGAAAACAAAAGAAGCTGGCCAAAAATGACTACTACTCTTGTTAGTTTCTCAGAAAAAGAGAAAGAGAATGGGGTATCAGATTTTGTTTATCTGCACTGGTTTAAAAGTTGTAGTGCTAAAACATCGAAATTTGCCCACCCTGTACAGGGTGGCAAAAGTCTACTGAGGGGATCTCGAAAACTATAGCAGCTAGAAGAAAACGAATGACACATTCTCGAGCTCTTTTTTCATTACTAATCCAAATCTAAAAACAGAATCGGCCTTTCATTTTTAGATTTCGAGTTCTAAACAAAAATTGAGATTTTGACGATTCCGAAAAGTTCTCATATCTTTTTTGTCTCTGAAGTTACAGATCTGAAACTTGAACCTTCTACAGACACTTTTATACGTAAAATCTACTGACAAAAAGATTTTGTTCCAATTCAAAAATAACAAATTCAATAAAAGATTGTATTCAAAAAAATTAAAGTTCACCTAATGATTCGAAATGAAAAAATATTTTGAGCTCGTCAGTGGATTCTACGTGAAAAAGTACGTTTTCTTCTAGCTGCTATAGTTCTCGAGATCCTCTCAGTAGACAACAAATTTTGCCCATCCTGTACAGGGTCTTTGCAGGGTGGGCAAAATTGGTGATACCTCAACTACAACTTTTTCAACCTAACGAGATAGAGGGAAATGCATGGCACATTTTTCGAGAAACTAATAATGCCATCAACTGCATTCCTCTATCTCCTTTTGTTTTTGAGTTATAGGCCAAAATTAAAATTTTAACATTTGGTCATTATCTCCTTTTCTGTTTGTGCTAGGATGTTGAAATGAAAACACTATACAGACACTTTTTTATAGCAATCCTGTGGCGTACCATGTTTTTTTCCAACAGGTATACAATGAAGATATATTTTTCCTCATGAAAACAGTAAAATGACTTAGAAAGAGGGCGATGTATAACATATTTCTGAAACGGGAAAAAATGGAGTCATTTGAAACTACTGCTTTCATACGACAAACACAACTTTATGTTATAGCTCAGAAAATAAGCCTTTTGGAAAAAATCATAGTACGTCATTGGATTGCTATAAAAAAGTGTCTCTATAATGTTTTCATTTCAGTCTCTGAACACAAACATAAACGGCGATAATGACCAAAGTTTAAATCGCCCAAATTTGAATTTTGACCTATAACTCGAAAACAAAAGAAGATAGTGGAATGCAGTTGATGGCATTATAAGTTTCTCGAAAAAAGACGAAGTACTGTACCATTTATTTTCCTTTATCTCGTTGGGTTGAAAAGCTACAGTTCAGGTATCACCAAGTTTGCCCACCCTGTACAACTTCGATAAGTTTTATTATTATCCTCTTTTATCGTTTTCGGTTTGAAAAGGAAATGATTTTCTATCAACTTGAATGTTCGTTGTACTATCGCTGGTTTTGTGGTTCCAAGGTTGGTTTTTCATAATATTGATGAACCTTCGCAATCGAGCACGAAAGGAATCGAAATTCCTTGGAATTTTCACTGATTATCACATGATCATATGTGTCAGAAAAAATTTGATCATTCCTTCAATCCAGTGAAGCTTTGGGAATCCTGAAAACTACCCAAAAAAAGCAAATTTGAACTGGGGCTGCCATATTGTTTGATTTTGTGCCCGCTTACACCATCGAATTAAAGTCATGTATAACGCTTAAAACATAGATACATGGAATGGACATTCAGTGCTACAAATGAATGTTTTGTAGTACACACATTCGATGTTCCCCTGTCTAGCGCGACACTAAGACAGTAGCGTTATATTGAAAATTTTATGTACTTCCTATCTATTTGTAGTAAAAATTGATGTGACACTGATCTCCGAAACAAATGTCTCAATTGTGATTGGCGACACTAAGAAACTATCTCACTCCAGTCTTTGGAATGTTTATTTTCCATTTCATGTATCCTTGTTCTAGGGTATAACGTTAATACATATTTCTGTGATTCCTATTCTAACTTGTAATAGAATCAAAGAAATAAGTGAGCCTTAACGAAGCACCTGCTTCTAAGTCTTTGGTGCAAGGTTCATTCAGAGGAAAGCTATCAGTTATGCCAAGTAAGGGAATCAGTGTCACGATCAAGCACAGAGAAAGAAAATTGCTTCTTACAAATTTTCACAGAAAACAAATGCCCCTTGATATAAATGAGCATGGTGATAATTTTGAAATCGTCGTTGGCCCAAAAAGCCAACAAACAATTTCACTTTGGGAATGAAAGCCTTCTCAACAGACTGTTAAGGTTTCCCAATCCCCAAATGTGTCAGTTTTGTACTTTAACGAAGCCCATAAGTTGAAAATGTGTCGCTTTTTTATGTTTGTCTGTTCAGGGAGAGGAATACTGTGTTGTTATTTCGAACTGCTGGTTGCTGCAGATTAAATTTAGATTACATTACATGGGTTTCACTTTATTTAATCAGTACACGAGTAGTAGAAAACGACTAGAGTCGTCTTCGATATGCTTCATTTCAAAGAATGGTTAAACCATGGTTTTCCTCCAAAGCGTGAGCTACAAGAGCAATATTGATTGGTGTTCCTGCACAAGGAGCACGAACTTTTTAACATCAATAACTTGTCCCAACAGTCTGAAGTTTAACACCAACTTGACGATAGCAGGCTGAAAAGTCATCTTTGCGTTTTTGGAACGTATATTCCATCCACTTCAATAAAAGCACTCGGTTGGCCATGGAAATTTGACACATTCCACGACGTATAGGTCGAAAATGAGACGTTATGACGGTTGTCAAAACATTTTTGAGTTTTGAATCAGAATCAGCGCTCTGCTCAAAGAGCAATTGCTATTCCTGCTAATCCTATAGACCTTTCACCTATTTATATGGAAATTATGGAAAGAGGAATGAATCCAGATTAATCAAAGAAAAGATTAGTCCCTAGAGTAAAAAATTGAGGAAATTCTGTTTCTAACGGGGTGGCACAGCATATTATGAAAACTTAAATGCATATATATTTCTATCAGAGCCGAATCGGAACAAATCGTATATGAAAAAGTGTTTCATTTGACCTCAAGAATCTACTGTCGAAATATTTGTAGATTCACTCTGTAGTTTATCAAAAAATATGGTTATTTTTCGATTTAAAATCCATGGTTAACGTATGGCAATTAACTTTCGGGACACCCCGGATAGATACCCGGTTTTCATCAAAAAAGAAAAAACATTCTATCCCAATATACCGATGTCTCTTCTGTACCAACCAGACAAAGGAAAGACACCATCGATGCATCTATTATCTACCCGTATCCCTCGCTCCTCTCCATTTCCATCCGTCATCAAGGCGACAGACATTTTTATCCCGTGCCCCTTTGCCCCGTCTCAACGGGCCTTTCTTCTCCCTGCTCCCCTGCCTGCGTCCCCTAGTTCTCCTTTTCACTTATCCTCTCTGCTCTCTTTCTCCTCGTTTCGAACGGTCTCTCGTGAATTCGCCTTCCAGGCTTCTACAGGACTCATCCATCCCTATTCTTTGTCGCATCTTCGTCCTGTTTAGTTCGTACATTTTCCCAGTTAACTCTCGAAGATCCTCGGTAAGTTATAGCTCAGTATTTGGTGCATATTATGCACTTTTATTCGACCTTGTTATAATTATATACAGCAGAGCCTATTGACGAGTTTTAAATGGCTTAAAAATGGTAAAAATTGGAGAAAAACGGTTTAATTTCTCAGTAATTAATATAGTTTTGTCTACTTGGCATGTAGCGAGCGGTATGGCCAGGATTTCTTCTGTTATTCGCTGCTTCAGTTGTGGCGGAGTGTGTGGACGATGTTCGAAGACCATATCTTTAGGGAAGCCCTAATGAAAGAGGTCGCAGATGCTCAAATCTGGTGAGCGCGCTGGCTACGTCCACTCTCAGTTTGACCAGTCGCCCCTAAAACATCCTTAAGACAGCTAATAACTGTATGGGCTGGAGCCCTATCCTGCTGAAACCAAATATCACCCATATCGTGTTCTTCAGCAAGTTGTAGGGAGGTTTTCAACATCGAAAGGTATCGCTGGGAAGCTTCTGTGACTTCCTCCTCGAAAAACTGAGGGCCTTTAACTCCCAATCGAGACACAGCCCACCAAACTGTGACTTCAGGTGAGTGGAGTGGTCTTTCAAGGAGTTGACGAGGATAAACTGCAGCCCAGTACCGGAAATTTTGCTTTGTTTTCGCGAAACGAAAGCCTCTATTCATTCCGATACAAATCTTGGTGTCGATTAAAAACTACAGACCCTAAGGAACACAAAGACCCCTTCCGCACTTACCTGCTCCCACTACAGACCGAGCAATAACCTTTCGAAACTCGTCAATCGGCTCTGTCACACCCTGTAGATAACCATGCCGACATATGGATCTTTTATTGTATCATATAGAGAGCATTTGCTTTTCGGTGTGATTGATAGAGTCAGGCATATTCCACGTTTCCAATGGTCGCTTGCTTGAAGGCGCTAGAACCACTCAAAAATAAACTGAGCAGTTGCTTATATTAGCTTATATTTTCAACTGCTCGTCGAAAAAGATATTGATGTTTTACGAAGAAGCATATTTTCCGTATCATCTCGATATTTCTTGGTTTAACTACATAAACTCATAAAGATCTAGGTACTTTTCCACTGGAACTGCTCGTCAAAGATGCAGAAGCGGTTGACCACTTGCTAGAACGCTGATTTGGACTCTACCAGGGGGACAGCCTCTGAGCATTTGCAGAATGACGGTTCAACATCTTCGAGATGCGATAAGTACTTCGAATTTCTCTTAGCTTAGTGAGAAGTAGTCTCCACGAAGTCATTTAACATCAAGACGCTTTTGAACAAGAGTTCCACTCACTCGCGAACACGAGTGTTGAAGATTACAGTGAGCAAAGGAGCGGGTACAGTGGCTAAAGGAATGGCGATCAGTGTACTTTTTACTAACTAGTCCTGTGGCTGATTTTCTGATAATGAGTACAAGTGTCCACTGGTACGAAGAAACTTTCGCTCTTGATGGGCACAGATCACAGCCAGAAAACCTAATAAGAACTTATTTCATTGATTGCTATATGGCAACTGCTATATAAATCAGACATCTAAGTAAGCCTTAACGTTAAGCCTTCCTCAAATAAGTAGGTTGTGCAAACTGGTATAAAAATCGAAATCGGAATGTCGAAAGATCTTGTTAAAAATCAGTACCTCACACTCCTCACTGTCTACTTGTTGTTCCATTCAGCCCCAAACCTTGAGAAAGGTTTCTGGGTCAACAAAAATGACAGAGAAACCTCTCGAACATTGTTTTCTGACGATTTCCTTGTGAGATGCGTAAATTTGATTGCTCAATTCGCCTAGAATTGAAATCATGCTGAATTAAGAGAATTCATCTGGATGTACGTACATACTTGCCATATTGATGCAATTTATGCCTCCTACTCGAAACCTAGCTTCGAGCAGAGAAAATTAATAATCTCCGTAGCTTCTAATTTATATAGCACAAAAATAAATCTGACGTTGTGGTTTCAAACCGAGATTCGCAAAAAATTCTGTTTATCATTAATTAACTCAATCTCCTATAAAGCACTCAAGTATAAATGAATGGAATAAAGCAAACTTTAAGCCTCCAATTTTTATTTCAGATATGACGAGTCAGCACTATTGCCTGAGATGGAATAATTACCAGAGTAATATGACATCCGTTTTTCACCAACTTTTACAGAACGAGGATTTCGTCGATGTAACTTTGGCTTGCGATGATCTTTCACTAAAGGCTCACAAAGTAAGTTGCGATTCTTTTTCGATTGAATTAATTAGTACCTATATCGGTGTAGGTAATCATAACTGAAGGGCATATTGGAAAATCGATAGATCTTGACCTGGGGCTTATTAGAGAATCGATACCTACATCAACACTTTTATACAGAGTTCTGAGTCGATAGAAGGTCATTAAACAGATTAATAAAAAGGATAACGCCTTAAGAGGAAGGCAATTAATAATAATAAGAATTAATTCAGAGGCATACCACCGCCGATACGAATTCGACAGGAGTTACGATCTGAGCTAGCCAATATGCCATCGCCAGAGCCACCAAATTGAGTACTCTCCATCGAAGAAAAGCAGATGCTGACCATGGTTTCGGTCGCGTTTGACCTCGTCAGAGCAACATAGCTTCTTCTCTGACGAGGCGAAACGAGACATCGAAGAAAAGCAGATGCTGACCATGGTTTCGGTCTCGTTTCCCCTCGTCAGAGAAGAAGCTATGTTGCTCTGATGAGGTCAAACGAGACCGAAACCATGGTCAGCATCTGCTTTTCTTCGATGTAGCGTATTTAATTTGGTGGCTCTGACGATGGCATATTGGCTAGCTCATTCAGATCGTAACTCCTGTCGAATTCGTATCGGCAGGTGGTATGCATCTGAATTAATTCACGTGTCACGTGTACATTTTCGGGCGCGGTGGACCTTTTTCTTATATTGAAGCTAATGATTCAAGAATAACAAAATATAATCTGACAGTTTTAGTGAGCCGAAACAATAAAAATTGGCCGTAAAGGTCACAAATATCCGTTTTTTTGAATTACCTATCATCTCTCCTAGGCTTCAAATTGTTTTTGCATCAATTATAAAAGTTGTAGGGCGTAACATTTTCTACAAATTTTGGCCGAAGTAATTTTTTCTACGTTCAAAGGTTTTTGCGTTATATGGCGATGAATGTTACATTAGACTGGGATTCTACATTGACCTTGCCTTTTCGCATGCGTGGCTAAGCTCCTCGCACTTATCGCCCTCTAACTCGTTAACGGTTGAGAGTATGTGAAATTGCTTCAGACAAAAGTTGTCTAGAATTTTATTGTCTACAACTTTCATGAGGAATACAGAAACGATTAGAGGTACAGGAAGGGAGATATTGAAAAAAAAGCCTTGTTATCGTCTTCAAACTGTCAGATTAAGAAAACCTCCCCTGATTAGTGTCAGATAAATGGGTTAACACGTCTGCTAAACCGAGATTAACCATCTGTATGAAAATCTGACACGCTCGAGTATGTACAAGTAAAGTTTTTTTCTGCATTTTCAAAGGCTGTGAACTTACGTCACTTCCGAATATCGAATAGCTTGAAAAGTAGCTTCCTTTGGGTCAAATTAACATATCCTTTAAAAATCTGACACGCTCGAATTTTTTTTTTACCATTTTCAACTCTTTCGTACGACCAGCCCCACCACGCAAACTGTCAGATTAACATGAATTTATTATGAGAGACACGTAGGGCATATACAGTATCTTAATCTGATACGCTCGAGTATCTACACCTGTCGATTTTTTTTTACATCTTTGAAAACCTACTGACGCTTTCCCCACCGCTGAAAGATCATACATCATAGAAGCTTTTTTTCTTTCTACAATCTAATCTTCAAAATCCACTTGGTCTCCACGACGCTCGAGTAAATCACTTTTAGCATCGTCGGTTCCCCAACTATAAATGCTCGATGAACTGAGGATAAATTCCGTCAAAATCAGCGGCTTTCCGAGATTAGGTGGATTTAATTGCTTAATGTTAAGTACAGGGACACTGAAAGTTTCATTCAAATGTAAAACGTAAGTTTTCTGTCGAATATCCACTTCAATTCTTGAGCAGTGTAGATCAGAGAGGCAGTTGGTATCTTGGGCAAATTATATATATCTACGAGGATGTATTGATATCTAGTTAGCCTAGACCAGTTCCATTCATTCATTCATTCATTGTGAAAATCGAAAAATTGGAGTATCGAGCCATCATCAAGTACCTACCTGGATTTGAAAGGGTTAAGAGGTAAGCAGATTTACGACGATATGATTAATACCCTTGGTGATAAATGTCCTTCGTATGCGACAGTGAAAAGTTGGACTGCAAGCTTCAAAAGAGGTTAATTTTCCATTGAAGATGATGACCGATGGGGAAGGCCAGTTTCTGTGTCACTCCCTGAAAATATTGATGCAGTTCATGACATGATTTTATCAGACCGTCGAATTGGGCTAAAACGGATATCTGAAGCACTGAATATTTCATCGAACGCGTTCATCATATAGTTCACGTCAATTTGGACATGAGAAAAATTGCTGCAAAATGGATCCCCAAATGTTTGAATGTTGACCAGAAGCGTGCAAGGGTAGAAGCATCGCGTTCGATCTGTGTTCGATTTCAAAACGATGTAGACTTTTTAAACCGAATTGTTACTATGGATGAGACTGAGGTAGATTTCTACGATCCAGAAACAAAGCAACAATCGATGGAATGGCGACACTCTGGTTCTCCAAGACCTAAGAAGTTTCGTGTCCAAAAATCTGCTGGAAAAGTTCTTGCTTCAGTTTTTTGGAATTGCCATGGAGTAATCATGATTGATTTTTTGGGTAGAACAATAACCGGAGATTACTATTCGACATTACTGACCACTCTACAGAAAAAATGAAAGAGAAAAGACGCGGAAAGCTATCCAAAGGTGTTATGTTTTTGTTGGACAACGCCCCTGCACACAAATCTCATGTTGCCATGCAAAAAATTCGTCATTTAGGGTTTGAATTACTAGAACAACCCCCTTATTCTCCAGATTTGGCTCCATCCGACTCCATCTCTTTCCTCAACTGAAAAAAGTTTAAAAGGTCGTAAATTTTCTTCCAACGAAGAGGTAATAAAGGCTGTGGAGGTCTAGTTTGCAGAGCAAGAAGAAACATTTTTTTTTGAAAGGTCTAGAGACGTTCCAGGTTCGCTGTAATAATTGTATCCAATTACGAGGAGAATATGTTGAGTAATAAAATATTTTGACATTGAAATTTTGTTTGGTTCTATAGTAGGCTAAGAATTTTTCAATATATCCTCGTATATCTCACAATTTGGAGAATTTCGATTAGTATTTCGAGAATCGGCTCATTGGCAGAGATCGGGATCAGTGCCATCACTTCGAGCATGATCATAGAGATGTGGACGAGACCGACATCGAACGGCAAAGTGGATCCTTTCACGTAGACACCTGACGGCGTGAAAATCTGCCTCGGACTCATTTTGGACCGTGAAGAGACCCGTTAGAAAGCCCCGTATTTCCATTTCAGCACGACACACAGGCGGAATTTTAGAAGGTTGCGCTGGTTCGAAGAAACTCAACAACGCTGCTGCCTGGGCCGGGGCACATTCTACACTTCTACTCATTTTATCCATATGTATGAGAGAGTTTCACGGGAGCGAAACGTGCGGTAACCGCGGGCGGAGACCAGATGGGCGGCGAAAACTGGTTTCGGCTAGGAACCGAGGTCACATTTCAGCAGGGAAAGGCGGCGGTGGAAAAGGGGCCCGAGTTTTCTCTACGGTCGTATTTCAGAAGAGGCGAATTTGCACAGCGGAGGATTTGGCTGGTCCACGGTATATACGGGCAGACGTGGCACTGTCTGACATCGATACCAGTATTTCATTATTGAAGACTGAAGATTGAGTGTCAATGGTATCACTTGAAAAATCTGTCGAGAATATCAAAATAAACTGCTTTTCGAATGTTAAGGATGGTCAAGATGGTTCCTATAGGGAATTGTCGATGCATCGAGGAGGGAGATCAGGTATGTGGCTTATCCTTGGCACATCAATGGCTTATGATTGCCTAGATCCTCAAATTCTGTTGGAAAAATTACAAGGATGTATTGATATCTAGTTAGCCTAGATCAGTTACATGCATAAAAAAAATATTGCGTTACCATAGCAACGAACACTAACTCATTAGAAGTATCAGTGTGAAGTTTGAGGTCAAAAAAGTAAACCAGAGTTACGCAATAAATTAATAAAAGAAAGAAGATGTCTACCGAAATTGTGAAATTCGAAAGATTGGTGTATCGAGCCATCATCAAGTACCTGTATTCAAAAGGGTTAAGAGGTAAGCAGATTTACGAAGATGAGCTTTATACCCTTGGTGATCAATGTCCTTCGTATGCGACCGTGAAAAATTGGACTGCAAGCTTCAAAAGAGGTGAATTTTCCATTGAAGATGATGACGACCCATCGGGAAGGCCAGTTTCTGTGTCAGACCCCGAAAATATCGATGCAGTTCATGACATGATTTTATCAGACCGTCGAATTGGGCTAAAACGGATATCTGAAGCACTGAATATTTCATACGAAAGCGTTCATCATATAGTTCACGTCAATTTGGACATGAGAAAATTTCTGCAAAATGAATCCCCAAACGTTTGAATGCTGACCAAAAGCATGCAAGGATAGAAGCATCGCGTTCGATCTGTGCTCGATTTGAAAACGATGCAGACTTTTTAAACCGAATTGTTACTATGGATGAGACTTGGGTAAATTTCTACGATCCAGAAACAAAGCAACAATCGATGGAATGGCGAGATTCTGGTTCTCCAAGACTTAAGAAGTTTCGTGTCCAAAAAATCGGCTGGCAAAGTTCTTGCTTCAGTTTTTTGGGATTGCCATGGAGTAATCATGATTGATTTTTTGGATAAGGGTGGAACAATAACCGGAGAGTACTATTCGATATTACTGACTACTCTACAGGAAAAAATTGAAGGGAAAAGGTGCGGAAAGCTATCCAAAGGTGTTTTGTCAAGTGTCATCGGAGAAAAAGTAACACTAATCATAGCAGTTCAAGGAACTTACACTGTCTTTTTGGGAACCAATGCAAGTGTTTCATGTAGATATGAAACGGAATGTATACTGCTCCACAAGAGTTAGGGATATCGTATTCAATCGTTTTTAAAAGTATGTAATCTTCGAGAAAATCGCTGTAAAATCATTTAAAACTTAAAAACAACTTGAATCGATCCATTAAAAATCCGTATGAGACCTTTCGTCAATCTGGTCGCCTTTCTTTGCATAATGATAATGCTTCATGAATGTTCTTATTTTAAAATGAAGTCAGTTTATCAACGGCTTCGATTTGAAACGAATTTTCTGAAAATGCCAAGATGTAAATCAACAAACGCTGAGGCTAAGAGGGCTATCGGAATGCTACAGGGTGGCCTAACTCAGGTTGTTGTAGCGGAAAGGCACCAAGTCAGCCAAAGTGTGATATCTCGACTTTGGAATAGGTTCAGGGAGACAGGTTCCGCGTTGGAGAGACCAAGGCTTGGTGGGCGACGAAAAACAACACCTGCTCGGTATCGTTTCATCACCGTTTCGGCGAGAAGAAACCCTACATCTACGTGTAGAATGCTTCGGAATACTCTTCAAAATGCAGATGGGGTCCAAGTTTCCATCGAAACCATCAGACGACGTTTTAGAGAGGTGAATCTAGGTTCTAGACGTCCATTAAAAGGAGTTCCATTAACACGTGACCATAAGCGTCAAAGACTGGAATGGGCAAGGCAACATATCAATTGGAGCGATAAATGGCGTAGTGTCCTCTTCACTGATGAATCCAGATATGGACGATTTTCAGATTCTCGAAGAATAAGGGTATGGACAATCCCACGCATACCCCGTAATCGTCGCTATGTCCAAGAAGTCCATCCATTCCGAGGGGGTAGTGTTATGGTATGGGCCCGGATAGTTTCAACGGGGCACAGATCTACACATTTGTCCTGGGAATATGACCGCCTTACACTATAGGGAGCATGTCATTGACAATGTTGTGCCAAATTTTCACGCTGCTATTGGTGAAACTTTTCAATTTCTAGACGATAACGCTAGACCGCACCGTGCAGCCATATAGATGAGAATGCGCGCGAGGAGCTTGGTATTCCACATTTACCAATACCTCCGCAGTCCGCACTCACCAGATTTGAATTGCATAAGAACATGCATGGGATATGCTCCAAAGAAGATTAGATAATCATACCCCTACCCCAGAATCCTTAAATGATCTGAGAGAGCTTCTGCCCCGTTTATGGAACCAAATTCCTCAAGAAATGTTCAACAACCTTGTGTGTAGTATGCAAAGAAGATGTCAAGCTGTTATTGATGCCCGTGGAGGCCGTACATTGTATTGATAGTCTTAAAATGCTTGAATTCTCTGGGATTTCGTTATTTTACTCGATTTTTCTTAAGCACCCTGTATACGCTGCAGACCTACAGGCTAAAATTAATTTGCAACTTGAAATCAAATTAAAATGAATTTTCATCACAAAAATCTTATTTTAACTATATTTTTAAGCAATTTAAGTCAATATCCCTAACTCATGTGGAGCAGTTTATTTCTGTTCATTCGAACCGCAGCAAAAATGATCATTCGTTTCGAAACGAACGCATATGGCACACGGGACGATGAAAAATCGTACGGGAGACGAACAGACCTCTTCCCCCCATGAAACACACACCCCGTTTATTATTATTATTACCCTCCCCAACCGATCAGCCCCCCATAGAACAGCCCCAGTCCCCTCTAGCCCTAGGCGAGCGGAACAAAGAACAGAGCTTTCTATTTGTATCAAGTCCATCCATGCAGCCAGCGTGACTCACCACATGGTTTTCACCGTGGTGTGTGCGTCGTCGAAAATCAATACCGGAGTTCTTCAAGGCCAGGCCGGGGCGGTACCGCGCTGGGAAAAGCTCGGAGCGCTCAACGGAAATCGGCATCCCCAGCGGAGCCGGTTGCTATGCCAATGTCAAGAGAGCTGCCCGGCTGGGCTGGATGGTAGGATAGGAAGATTATCTTCGGCCTGAAAAACGAAACCGGGTACGCGGTGGAAAACGGGGGTGGAAGGGGCAGGAGACCGGAGGAACAACTACTCGAGTGCAGCTGTCTTGGATCACGCACGGATTTCGTGGGCCTTGGGTTGGTCTAGGGGAGGTTTGGAGTGGATTTGAGCTATTCGAAGAAAGGACTATAAATAGCATACCGTTTACTCTGTGTAAATGGCATTGAAGGAAGTCGCTTTTCATGTGTGTTTGATTCGAACTGTTTTTCTCCTCAGTGAATGAATGTTTGAGTCTGTAAAAACTTTCAAAGAAATTATTTTCAGGCTATAATTTGTTTATGCGATTTTTAATGGCATTAACCACTAGTAGGCTTTCGAATCAATCATTCACCCTTGGATATAAGAAGAAGACATCAAAAAGATGTACAAGGTGGGCAAAACTCGTTGTCTTCTGAAAAGATCTCGAGAAATATAAAATATGCGAAATATTGACCAAGCGGAAAATACGAAAGGCTTTGTGGAGATCTTTTGTATATGGAAAATGTTCATAGTAATTGTTCAAAAGCCTTTTGAACCTTTCTGCGTACCTCCAATGATGTAATTCTTCAAAAACTGCTCATCTGGAGATGAATTCTTCATTTTATTCTGATGGATGAAAAGAAACATCACTGATGTCTGCATTTCCGAAAAGAGAAAGTGAAAAATGAAAATTCTTAGAAATTCATTCAAAGAAAAATGTTTCTCATGAATGCATTGAAAGTTTTCATTGTAAGAGAAGAATATAGTTATCGTTCATCAAAAACAATAATAGATAATTGCTCTTGTACAGGGAGGGCAAAATTCGTTGTCCACTGAGAGGATCTAGAGAACTATAAGAGCTAGAAGAAAACGGATAACACATTTCATAGCTCTTTTTCAGAGAAACAAAGAATGGTAAAAACCATATCCTCCTACGATTCTTCGTTTTTGTGTTATTAGCAAAAAATGAGATTTTTGACGATTTCGAACATTTCACACAACTATTTTGTCTTTGAAGTTACAGATCTGAACCTTGAACTTTCTGAGGCACTTTTATACGTATCTACTGACGAAAGATGTTTTCCGATAAAAAAATAACAGATTCAATGAAATTCTGCATTAAATAAATATAAAAATTATAATGACATGACCCATAAAGAAACAGGGTGTTGGTGAATAAGTGCGACAGACTTTAGGGGTTGATTC
Source organism: Coccinella septempunctata (assembly GCF_907165205.1). Classification (NCBI taxonomy): domain Eukaryota; kingdom Metazoa; phylum Arthropoda; class Insecta; order Coleoptera; family Coccinellidae; genus Coccinella; species Coccinella septempunctata. The sequence goes on along the minus strand of NC_058189.1, from coordinate 61,517,120 downwards.
TGCTTTTAAAATGAATTAAAGTTCAATATACAGGGTGGGCGAAATTTATTGTCTACTGAGCGGATCTCGAGAACTATATGAGTTAGAAGGAAATGACAAATTTCCGAGCTCTTTTTCAGAGAAACAAAGAATGGTGAAAACCGTAGCCTTCTACGATTCTTCGTTTTTGAGTTATCAGCCAAAAATGAGATTTAGACGATTTCGAAAAGTTCTCATAACTTTTTTGTCTTTGAAGTCACAGAACTGAAGCTTGAACCTTCTTAGGCATTTTTATACGTAGAATCTACTGACAGAAGATTTTGTTTTCCAACTCAAAAATAAATAACAAATTCAATGAAAGTTAGCATTCAAAAAACCAAAGTTCCTCCTAATGATTCGAAATGATAAATTATTTTGAGCTCGTCAGTAGATTCTACGTAAAAAAGTGCCTGTAAAAGGTTTAAGTTTCAGATCTGTAACTTCAAAGACAAAAAAATTATGAGAACTTTTCGAAATCGTCAAAATCTCATTTTTTGCTAATAACTCAAAAACAACGAAGAATCGTAGGAGGCTACGGTTTTCACCATTCTTTGTTTCTCTGAAAATAAGCACGGAAATGTGTTATCCGTTTTCTTCTAGCTTTTATGATTCTCGAGATCCCCTCAGTAGACAATGAATTTTGCCCACCATGTACAGGGTGGGCAAATTTCGATGTTTTAGCACTACAGTTTTTAAACCAGAGGAGATACACAAAATCTGACACCCCATTCTCGTTCTCTTTTTCTGAGAAACTAATAATAGTAGTAGTCATTTTTGGCCACTTTCTTTTGTTTTCGAGTTATAAGCAAAAATTGGAAAAATGGCGATATCGAAATAAATTTATATCTCCGTTAATACTGACGATAGAGCTCTGAAATTGAAACATTATACAGGCACTTTTTTACGTAGAATCCAGTGGCATGCTCGCCTTTTTTGCAGGATTTTTAATTACGAAGCTATGACCCAAAGTTATGTTTTTTTTAATGGGAACACTAGTTTTCTGTACAATTTTTTGAAAGCTTAATTTTTACTGATTTCAAAAATATATAACATCATATGGTTTGTATCAATATAAATAATAGAAAATGGTCAAGAACCTTTTTTCTCAATATTTCTATGGTTTCAACTTTTGATGAGCATAGAAAAATATAGCATCGTATGATTACCAGTGCCTCCTTCTATAAGTCCTTTCATTATTATGAAAATTTATTAAATATATCTTGATTCAAATTTTGTGAAAATTGGTAGAAAGCATAGAAAGAATGACATTGCCGGAAGGAGACAGATTTTGATATAGGAAATTCTATTTTTCTGTGCTCGTCAAAAGTTGAAACCATAGAAATACTGGAAAAAAGTGTTTTTGACCATTTTCTATTATTTATATTGTTACAAACCATATGATGTTATATATTTTTGAAATCAGTAAAAATCAAGCTTTCAAAAAATTGCACAGAAAACTAGTGTTCCCATTTAAAAAAAACATAACTTTGGGTCATATCTTCGTAATTAAAAATCCTGCAAAAAAGGCGAGCACGCCACTGGGTTCTACGTAAAAAAGTGCCTGTATAATGTTTCAATTTCAGACCTCTATCGTCAGTATTAGCGGAGATATAAATTTATTTCGATATCGCCATTTTTCCAATTTTGGTTATAACTCGAAAACAAAAGAAAGTGGCGAAAAATGACTACTACTATTATTAGTTTCTCAGAAAAAGAGAACGAGAATGGGGTATCAGATTTTGTGTATCTCCTTTGGTTTGAAAACTGTAGTGCTAAAACATCGAAATTTGCCCACCCTGTACAAGGTGGCCAAAATGGTGAACAACTTTTTCCCAACGAGGTAGAGGACTATGAATGACAGATTACTGTCGTGTTTTTTCGAGATACTAATAATGCCATCAACTGCATTCCACTATCTTCTTTTGTTTTTGAGTTATAGACCAAAATTGAAATTTGGGCGATTTCAACTTTGGTCATTATCTCCGTTTGTGTTTGTGCTAGGATATTGAAATGAAAACATTATTGAGACACCTTTTTAATAGCAATCCAGTGGCGAACTATGATTTTTTCCAACAGGTTTATTTGATGAGCTATAACAAAAAGTTGTGTTTTTTCATATGAAAACAGTTGTTCAAAATGACTGAAAAAGAATCGCCATTTTTTGACCGTTTCAGAAATATATCATACATCGCCCTCAGTTTTCCTAAGTCATTTCAAACTATAATACTATTTTCATATTTTCAGCTATTGGAAAAAATCATAGTACGCCACTGAATTGCTATCGAAAAAATCTGTATAATGTTTTCATTTCAATATCCTCGCACAAACAGAAACGGAGATAATGACCAAAGTTGAAATTTAAATTTTGGCCTATAACTCGAAAACAAAAGAAGATATAAAGGAATGCAGTTGATGGCATTATAAGTTTTTCGAAAAATGACGACAGTAATTTGCGATGCATTTTCCTCTATCTCGTTGGTTTGAAAAAGTTGTAGTTCAGGTATCACCAATTTTGCCCTTCCTGTACATACCTTGTGATTTTATAAACCTTCATGCAAAACCGCATTCACTAGTTTATGATTTAATTTTCCCCTAAATTTCAGTAGAAGGGAGTCAGGATTTCACTGCTTCTCGTTTGTGTCGTCAATTCAATGGAAAATCAATACATAGTGGTGAAGTACCAATACTTCACCCCCCGTTCACGTTCAATTCGATCATGTGAGATGCTTCAAATATGTTCTACTTGAATTACTCTATCATATCCTCACCACAGGGAAACAGAGAGAAAAAAAGAAATTGGGCAAATAGTTGTTCCGGCCTGATTTTCAAATCAGACTCAGAACAAAATATCGATTTATTTCAATTTTCATTGAGCGTTTCCTAAAAATAAAGTCCTTCAATTCGTTATTTTCACAACTATACCCCAATAACTTGATTCTTTTACGTCAGAAAGCGAACGCAAGCAATAATGGTGACAGTTCTGTTTCAGGTGGTTTTATCTGCGTGCTCCTCCTACTTCCAGAAGCTTCTGCTGGAGAACCCCTGCAAACATCCCACTATCATAATGCCCCAGGACATCCGGTTTTCGGATCTGAAGTTCATTATAGAGTTCGTCTATAAGGGGGAGATAGACGTTTCACAAACTGAACTGCAGGTGAGTAGATTTTCCACTCAGAGCAATGGATATCGACTGAAATTGACGACCTGACACTCAAGCTTGGACGAGTATGGAATTTCCGAAATAAAAGTTCTATCGAATGGAGTAAATCATAAAATCTCATGTAAAGTTGGCCTCGAAAAGATATATTTATTCCACCATCCGTTAATTGTTACCAATTAACTTCATCTAACAAACTTCCAGCAGCTTCTAAAATATAATTCTTTCATGCTTCTCCCTTAAATTATTCATTCACCCCTAAATGGTTTGATCGGGAAGGAAATCCTACTTAAATACTTAATTCTCTTTTGTAGGGTACAAAGGGAGACAATATTTGTATCCTGATTATTCCTATTATTTCAGGATTACCATTATTTCTGATTTTTACTTCTAAATCAAATGATTAATTGTTTGAAAGTTGGAACAAGTTTCCAAAAACTTGGCATTGGTGGAAAAACAAAGTATATCTTCAAATGATGATTCCAACTAATAGAAATCCTCAGAGGCTTGGACTGTTATCGCAAAAAATTCATTATCCGTCAGTTTTCCTCATTATGATGTTTTCTAGGGAGCCATATCTTTTTGTCCGATATTTAAGTCGAAATGTGGAGAGCATTTCCACTTTCAGGTATCTCACTTACTCGGAACAAGACCGGATGACTTTCATTTCCATTCGTTTTAAGTTACGATCGGATTAGAGAGCCGGTTGAGGTTATTCGAACTTAATGAGAGAAACACATGACGATGCCTTTTCACCAAGAGAAAACCCTGGATCTCTTTTTTCAATTCCGGCATTTCCGTTTCAGCATCTCCGGTTTCCATATTCGTTATTTTGCATCGTAATACGTGACCCGCTGGAATTCTTTTTCCGCGTACTAGATGGAGAAAAATTATTTTTTTCAAGTTTCTTGAGTTTTTTTCTATAAAAACGAAAGATTGTGAGATTCTGATTGTAAGCTGAAATGGTATATGTGCCGCCATCTGTTGGGCGCTAGACATAACTGCAGTATTATCTGACCTTTTGGTACAAATCCCTGTAATCTTGCTAACAGATTTCTGCTTTAGGTAGGAATGCTACAGTAGATATCTTTTCTCAATTTTTTTCTACTGAATAATAATTTATTTATCTCTTCTTCCACGTACGAAAAATTGGCGCATTGGATGGGGGAAACGGTTTACACTGTAAAATCCCCGCTGTATATACAATGTAAGGAGTATATACAGGGTGAGTCTTTGAGTCGTACAAATATTTTAACAGTAGGTTGTTGAGGTCAAAAGAAACTTCAATAACATTATAATGAAGCATCAGGCTCTATCTTTTTGAACTGTTTTCAGGTTACTATACAGGGTACTCGTGTAAATATTTTAACAGTAGATTCTTGAGATCAAAAGAAACACTTTTTTTCGTTACCATTTTTACCGAATCGGTTCGGTTTGAAAGGTACAGGCTGTTGAAAAGCCATAATAAATGTTATTTTCAGTTCTATTTCACAAACGGTTCTATCGAATGAAATGAATTTCGGAATATTGTTTTTCATCTATTTGATGAATTTTTTTCGAACACAAGATATCACCCACGTCTTCCAGTTTTCTCATTATGACCATTACCTACCATAAAAATACCAAAAATTCAAAGAACCCGAGTCTTGAAATTAACTTGGACGCTATCTAATGAATATTTGAACGTTTTGTAAAATAAAAGTATTCTTCATATTTTCTCGTATTATGCGCCGTTTTCGAGTAATTTGATTGTGAACTGAAAAATATCTGTGATATTCGAAAAATAGGGTACTTTGGCTGAATGCAACTCTGTTTAAAAGATCCACAGATGTGTAGTGACACAGATTTAGCTGATGGTGACTTTGTTTTTCCAGGGTTGGCACAGCCCATTATGAGAACTCAAAATGGCTATATCTTTTTATCAGGGCCGAATCGGGAAAAAAATTAGCAATAACTACCCACCAAGTTCCATTTGCATATTTGGACCACTCTTATACTTCGAAGCAATAAATATGTGATAACTTCAGCACCTCTACTTCGAAAAATGAAGCATTTGCGGACAAAAGTTATACAGGGTGGTTCCCATATTTCTGAGGATTATAATTTTTGCTCAAACCCTTTTAATAGTAAAAAAGGTTGAATATTCCTGTGTTGTTACCAGTTGAAAAATATTATACAGGGTGGTTCACAATGATGTTAGGCATAATATCACTAATATCCTTCAGTTTTTCTTTAGATAAGCCCCATCCTATAGGAAATTGATAAGAAAATTCAATTTTTCTGTATTTTCAAGAAGAGATAACAGCAGGATAAAAACTATTTCGGATTCTGAAGAAAAAATGGGTGGTGTTAAATGATCTTAGATACATGATTTGATCGATAATGAAGCTTAAAGTTTCTATAGACTTTACATGGGAAAATCATTTTGCAGGCAATAAAATGTTTTTGAAGTGAATAATTCTTTGTAGTGTTGGACTATATACTCGACTAGAAAATTACACGAGTACTCGATTATCAAAATATCATTCTGAACTGTACAGGGTGGGCAAAATTCGTTGTCTTACTGAGGGGATCTCCAGAACTATAGGAGCTAGAAGAAAACGGATCACACATTTCCTAGCTTTTTTTCAGAGAAACAAAGAATATTGAAAACCGTAGCCTCCTACGATTCTTCGTTTTTGAGTTGTTTTAGCAAAAACTGAGATTTAGACGATTTCGAAAAGTTCTCATAATTTTTTGTCTTTGAAGTTACAGATCTGAAAGATGAACCTTCTTCAGGCAATTTTTTCTTAGAATCCACTGACGAGCTCAAAATAATATTTCATTTCGAATCATTAGGCGTTTAGGCGAACATTGGTTTTTTTTATTGCAAACTTGTATAATTTGTTATTTTTGAATAGGAAGAAATTTTTTGTTAGTAGATTCTACGTATGAAAGTGCCTAAAAATGTTCAAGTTTCAGTTCTCTAATTTCAAAGACAAAAAAGTTATGAGAATTTTTCGAAATCGTCAAAATTTCATTTTTCGTTGATAACTCAAAATCGAAGATTCGTAGGAGGCTACGGTTTTCACCATTCTTTGTTTTTCTGAAAAAGAGCTCGGAAATTTGTCATCCGTTTTCTTCTGCTCTTACTGTTCTCGAGATCCCCTCGCAGTAGAAAACGAATTTTGCCATGTATATCAAACTTTCATTCATTTTTGAAGCAGAATCAACCCCTGAAGTTTGTTGCACTTATTCACTAACAACCTGTTTACTTTACGAGGCATATTATTTGAAACAACCGAGTTACAATAGTGCGAATAGAAATTTGGGACACCCAGTATCTAGGTATATCACCATGCGATGTGTCACGTGTCAACCATATCCCTGTCAACGAGATTTTCGCCGGAAATCCGCTCCCTTCTCGAAGGCGTCGCCCCCGCGCATTCCCCCTGCTACGCCACTGTCCCAGCGGGACGCCCCCGCGTCGTGCCCGCAATAAAAATCAATCGGGCGAATGGCGATGTTTTCAGCAAGGGCAGTACAGCGGGCCGTCACGGCCGCCAAACCTGAAACCACGAGAGAGGAGCCGGGACCGTAGGATAGGAGCCTTTTTGTCCCGCCCAACCCCGCAGGCCCCCAGGAAATCGACTGCTGCCACTCCAGCCGGTGCGTCGGCGGCGACGTTGACTTGGCTTGGCGCGCCGGCAGGCCAACGTGGTGGACCGTCGTGGAAACGGGACTACTCGGTCGCGTCTTGGTCTGCGCCACTTCCTCCGTGTGGTGGTTCCAAGTACCGTAACTGAAAAATCAAAGAGGATTATAAGGATGGTTTAAAAATTGTTATTTAGAATTTTTAGTCTATACAGTGTGTCCAAAACTTTTGAATCAAACGTCTCACCACGATAGAGTAGACCAAATACTATAGAATATAGAATGACACCAACTCACCAACATTAGTTCAGGGAAAATGTACCCTTTCCAAAAAAAAACCTAACCTAAAATTGCCCATTTTCGAACTATTTTTCCTATCACAGGGCCAATTTGTGAGAGAGCATACCGTTTTTCGCCCCTATTAATCCTAGATTACTGTATTATCATCCCTATAAAGGGGGTATACATATACAGGGTGTCCCAAAACTAGTGAATCAAACGGCACACCACTATAGAGTAGATCAAATACTATCGAATAACACCAACATTAGTTGAGCGAAAATGTACCTAACCTAACTTGAAATTGGCGATTTTCGGTCTATTTTTCCAATCACAGGGCCAATTTGTGATTAAGGACAGCGTTTTTCGCCCATATTATCACCCCTATAGCGGGGGTTTATTCTGAGAAATGAAAATTATGTAGAAGAAACAATTGTTTTAATTTACATTTACTTAGGTTTTCGATTAACTACTTGAAATAATTTTAATTAGGTGTGATAAAAAAATAATCTAGGATTAATATGATTTAAAATCGCTATCCTTTGTCACAAACTGGCCCTGTGATTGAAAATCGGCAACTTTAAGTATTTTCATAAAATTCTGAATATTTTGGAAACGGTACATTTTCGCTGAACTAATATTGGTATCATTCAATAGTATTTGGTCTACTCTATCGTGGTGTGACGTTTGATTCACTAGTTTTGGGACACCTTGTAAGTAGGTAAGTAATAAAAATTACTGGAAAAAAATTGTTTTAATTTACATTTACAGAGGTCTTCGATTGAAAACTTAGAATAATTTTAATTAGGGGTGGTAATACAATAATCTAGGATTAATATAAGCTAACATTGCTATTCAAACTGGCCCTGTGATTGAAAAAAAAGTTCGTCAAATTTAAGGTATTTTCATAATATTCTAATTATTTTCCTCGTTATTTTCGCTGAACTGATGTTGGTGTCATTCGAAAGTATTTGATCTACTTTATCGTGGTGTGACGTTTAATTCACTAGTTTTGGGACACCGTGTTTGTTAAGTCGCTGAACGTGGTTCTCAGATTATACAGCGCCGGCGTGCCAAAAAGTAACCTAACAAGCACTTGATTCTTGTATGTACGAGGAATTATAAAGGAAAATCCTTGCAACCGACGATTTTCAATTTAAAAATCAAGATACCCTATGATATTTCTCATGCCCTAACCCTAAAACTTTTTTTTTAATGGGAATAAAATATTGTGTTTGTGATATACAGGGTGATTCCTAATTGGATGTCAATATTTATGGGGGTGATTTTTGGGCCCATTTTGAGCTTACCTTTCGAGATACAGAGTGGTAAAGTTTTCAAAAATATATCATTTATTATTAATATCTACAATACCACTTCGGATATTTCAATGAAATTTATCATACATGTATGTACTATGAATCAAGAGGCATTTCTTAATGTATCACTGTTTTTGTAATTTTCACCAGTGGCGTTCGGACGTAGTTCGACCTGCCTATTTCGGCAGACATTGATGGTACGCAACATATTTTATCCTGAAATAAAAATTATTTTTGAAATTCCCAATCATTTCTTACCAAAGTTGATCACTTGACTATTTTCAATACTATTCACGGTTTCCGCTTAAATAAATAAAAACCGTTTGTCTGCATGATCTAGGGTTAATACATACATATGACAATATCACCATGCAGAAACATACGTAGATTTTAATGAAACCCGTGCGTCGGACTAAAAAAAATCAAGAGATCAAATTTGCTCATTATTGAATACATTCAGTGCGTGAAAACTTTACCACCCTGTATCTCAAAAGGTAAGACGTTTAGGACATATGTTCATATGAAGTTATTTTCTTAAAATGGGCCCAAAAATCACCCCCAGATTGAAAGAAACACTTTTTTTCTATACAATTTTTTCCGATTAGCCCTTGAAAAAGATATAGCTATTTCAAGTTTTCATAGTGAGCTGTGCCACCTCTGGAGAAACAAAATAACCTTCAGAATAACTAGCTAAATTTGTGACACTACACATCTGTGGATCTTTTAAAAAGGAAACTAGAACACGTGGGCGATATCTTAGGTTCCTAATAAAAGATTCGTTAAATAATTGAGAAACTATAAACCGAAATTCATTTCATTCGATAAAACCGTTTTTGAGATAGAACTAAACATAACATTTTTTTATGGTTTTTCAACAGCCTGTATATTTTTGACTGAGCCGATTGGGAAAAAATGGTAAGAGTAAAAAATGTTTCTTTTGACCTCAAGAATCTACTGTTAAAATAGTTGTATGAGTCAAAGATTCACCCTGTAGATGCTATAGTTGGTACTAAAAGTGGCTCACAGGAGGGGCAAGAATTGAGGCGAAGCCTATAAACTCACAAAAAAAAACATAAAGATAAGTGTTCAAAGAAAAAAAAAGCGCTAGGTGGTACAACTATAGTACACTATGCCAGATCAAGCCATTGATCGTACGTGTTCCATTAACTCGAAAAATTTTCCTAATGACTCACATATCTTAGAAAATAATGACTTTATCGCTTGAGTATTTATAAGGAAAGTGTTAGGGAGAATGTCATATTTATAATAAAATTGCAATTCTGCCAGTGGCACAGAATATGGGAGAAAGTAAGCAGTCACCTGCCCCTTTCCTACGCCCCTGAATTATCGGGGGATAATTTGATGATAAAATTTTATGAAAGATATGAGAAAGTTATTGAGTATAAACAACAACAGGGCAGAATAGATGCAATTCAAAAGATAATCATTTTTTCTTGCAACAATCTGGCAATCTATTGAACAAAACTTTGATTATTCTTCATGATTGAAATTTGTAGGATGTGCCTGTTCACTCAGTTTATTTTTGCACGATTGTCATAAAGGAATGTCTACCTTTTTCTGGCTATTGAGAATAAGTAATATTTATCGTATTTCTCTGTTTTTACCAAACTATGGCAGTTCTCGATTTGCCTTCGGAAAAGAAACAGTAAATAATAATAGAAATTTCTGGACTTTTAGCCGTGGTTTTTAGTTAATTCACCTGACATTTCGCCCAAAACTGCAACAAGCATCTTCCAAAATGATGTTCCCCTTGCCCCCTTTGTCATCAAACATCCTTAAAGACTTAAAGAAATTGGCACACCTCTCAGAGTGATGTTCATACAACCTGGAGTTTTTTTTGTGTTAATTCCTTAGCTCATTTGATGATGAGAGTTTTGGAATTATCTAGTCCAAATTGCAATCGTGTGGAAATAATCTTTCAAGGAATGTTTCATGAACTAAAAAAAGGCATTCCGGTTTCTTGTACACTGAGCAGATAGAAACCTGCTTGAACTTTTGTATTTTGTGGGAGAGGTTTGAGATCCGATCTATTTTACTCTACCTCGAGGATGGACAATTCTACCGAGTAAACTTGAGATAAGATGTTGAAATTGGGCACGTGGTATACTGAAAGAATGTCAGGAGTATGGTGGAGCAGCCTGTATAGTCCGAGAATTGGAAAAATTGAAAGTATGCTCGGAAAGCAGTTGATCCACCGAGATTTAAGGCCTGGTAGCAGAGTCGTCGCATATAAATGGCGAAAGAATGAGACAAGCCGAAGGAGATATGGGTCAAGACTAAGCGAAAGGCGATAAAGAGGAGAAAAGTAATAACTCTCACTCTCAGGAAAATTGAGTGGAATTCACCACTGATACTTCGAACCTTTGACGGAGAATCTGGATTCATTGAAGCTTTATTATCGGATTTTGGAGGCTTTCGTGTCCGGTGAATTTTGTACAAGAAGCGATTGATGAACTTTACTTTCAGTTACTGTTGTTTAAGTGTTTCTTTCTCTCTTTCGTTTTCAGCACCTGAAATGAGTTCACATTTTGTGTCTATTTGTAAATGAAAGCCTCATTATCGGAGGAAATTTTCCTTTCATAACTGCAAAGTTAATGCCATGTTCAAAAACCAATAATCGAAAACATATCCTAGGTAGAATATTTAATCTCCAGACATTGGGTCAGTGCTTTTATAAGCCTTATTAAGATAATGTTATTATTATTTTGTAAGGTATTTGTTGATATAAAATAGGTATATCTTTATGATTGTTATATAAGCTATATGTCAACGTAGATCTGAATATGATACATATTCTGAAGAAGCCATTCTTCTAGTGATAAATTTCGGAATTTTATGGAGCTCGGTCTAATCGTTCGATCTTGAGAATTCTTTAACTGAAGCAACTCTTCCAGTCATAAACCTCGAAATTTTATTGAGCTCGATCGAATCGTTTGGTCTTGACGAATTTTTGAATGTCCCCATGTTTTTCGGAATTTTTCGAAGTTTACCTTTCGACACGCGTAGCTCCCTAAAAAAACAGCGTAGATCAGAATGTGATACATATTCTAAAAGAGCAACTCTTCTTGAGATGAATCTCGAAGTTCCATCGAAATTCCAGATGTACAGAATTGTACTTGATCATTTCCTCTATTTCATTCAGTTCATCTAGCATTAGCCTAAAATTAATAGCTTCATGCGAGACTTATTTAGGAATAATCGATATTTTTCGTCATATCTTCGTTATATATGAATCAATGTCGCACGAAAACTTAATTTGATAATTTTTCTACACTATAGTGAAATTCCCATCAAAATCGGTCATCTGGTTCAGGAATTATGGAAATACATACTACAAACTAACAAACCTACAGACATTCACATTTTTAATATTAGTAAGGATGTCCTAACTAGGCCCTAAGAGGTCAATGACTTAGGTTCAACACAGTGATCAGTAGACTCTTTATTAGATCACTTGAGTACAGGGTTGGCAAAATTCGATGGGATTGAATGACAGCTCTGTAACCGTAAGCTAGGGAAAAATGGATGGCACTTTTCCGACCTCGATTTTCAAAAGATTGTGTATGGCCAAAACCGCATCCCTCTATCTTCTTTTGTTTTCAAGTTTTAAGGGAAAAGTCATTTTTCAGCTCTTCGCACTGGTGCCTCTATTTCGTAAAGTATCAGTGATATCGAAAAACAAATGTTACATTCTAAAGACACTTTTCCATGTAGAATACAGTGGCGTAGTCAAAGATTTTTTCAGTCGGTCACTTCAGTCATATAGCGGTAACTTTCATTTTTTTGAATATAACCTCTGTTATTTTTAAAAATTCCAGTCTTATATTTTTTTCTGATTCAGAATATATAAAATATGTCGTATCTCTAATTTTTCTTCCAATAAAAAAATTCAAAAACTAGTTCGGTTAAGTTGGCATGTCATTTTCTTGATGGATAATATGATAATGAACTATGTATATGCTCCTATGTTGTGTCAAGTTATAAGAGATTTTGGAGGTCACTTTCATTCCGGATATTCAGAAGAAGCTCGGAAATGAGGAAATTATGAGAATTTCTATGACTTCTTACCAATTTACCTAAGTTGCGATCACAAACTTACTCCGAGAGTAGAGTATGTGTATGGCCATGCTCAGAGAGCATACTCTGAGGAACTAAAAGTACGTTTGTGAACGCTTCGAGTTATAAGAGCTTACTCAGAGCTTGCTCTGAGTAAGTTTGTGAACGCAACCCTATACTAGTAAGAAACAGCCTTATTTGTGAAGGTGTTTGAAAAGGCTGTGGAACTAGAATTTAGATACTTAGATGATCTATTAGTTGGAAAGGTTTTGGAACATATTCAGTTGAATCCAGGTTTATAAAATGTCCTGACAGTGATTCATTCCATATTGGGAAATTTTTCATTCTTTCAAATATCTGGAATGAAAGTGATCTTCAAAATCTCTCATCTTAGTAATAATAATGAGGTTAACTCTTTGAAATCTACAAGGTTATAACAATTTTAATATCTGAATAATAAACCTAAGGTAATCCACTAAAGGCAAAGCCTGTGTCATTTAATAACCTGAAACAATTTAAGAGCATAAAGTTCATTATCATATTATCAATGAAATGACCTGCCAACTAGAAGGATCTAGTTTTTGAGTTTTTCATTGGAAGATCAATCAGAGTAACAACGACGTATGTTATATATTCTGAATCAAAAAAAATATGGGACTTAAATATGTAAGAATAACACAGGGATTATATTTAAAAAAATTAAAAGTCACCACTATATCACTGAATCACTGAAAAAAATCTATACAGGGTGGTCCAGATCGTAACCTAGAAATTTTAACCACGTATTCTACATCAAAAATAAGCCTTAGTTTGTCATATAAACATATGCCGAGAAATGTTCCCTTTCCGAGATATGGGGTGTTAAAATTATAGAAAAAAAATGTTTTTTATTAATAACTCTCACACTGCTTGATATATTTTTATGAAATTTGAGACATAGGTTTTGAGGGTCAAGGAGCACTTTTTGCATAATATCATTCCTTTTCTATTCTATCAGTCCGCACTGCAGCGGGACTGAATATTTTCAGATAAAAAAATGATACGCCACTGGTTTTTCCGACAATAAAAATTACTACTTAAATCCTTATTTAATTGGGAGCAAATTCGGTCTCTTGACTTTTTGCTGTACGAGGAACCGTTTCCGGTTAAAAAAATAAAACACATTCTCATGCGTGAAGAAATCGTTCACGAAAATAGTCTTATTATTATTATCTACCTACCATATCAAATTTTGGCGATTTCTTCATGCATGAGAATGTGTTTTATTTTTTTAACCGGAAACGGTGCCTCGTACAGCAAAAAGTCAAGAGACCGAATTTGTCCCAAATTAAATAAGGATTTAAATAGTAATTTTCATTGTCGGAAAAACCAGTGGCGTATCATTTTTTTATCTGAAAATATTCAGTCTCGCTGCAGTACGGACGCCACTGGTAGAATAGAAAAGAAATGATATTATGCAAACAGTTCTCCTTGACGCTCAAAATCTATGTCTCAAATTTCATGAAAATATTCCAAGCAGTGTGAAAGTTATTAATAAAAAACATTTTTTTTTCTTTAATTTTAACACCTCGTATCTCGGAGAGGAAACATTTCTCGACATATGTTTATATGGCAAACTTGGGCTTATTTTTGATGCAGAATACGTGGTTAAAATTTCTTGGTTACGATCTGGACCACCCTGTATTTTGATTTATATTCAAAAAAATCACTGAAGTGGCGGACTTTAAAAAGTCATTGATTACGCCACTGCATTCTACATGAAAAAATGTTTGTAGAATGTAACATTTGTTTTTCGATATCACTGATACTTTAAGAAATAGAGGCACCAGTACGAAGAGCCGAAAAAAGAGTTTTCCCTTATAACTTGAAAACAAAAGAAGATAAAGGGATGAGGTTTTGGCCATTAACAATCTTTCGAAAATCGAGGTCGGAAACGTGCCATCCATTTTTCCCTAGCTCTCACTGATACAGAGCTGCCATTCAATCCCATCGAATTTTGCCCACCCTGTACAGGGTGGGCAAAATTGGTGATACCTGAATTACAACTTTTTCAATCCAACGAGATAGGGGAAAATGCATGGCACATTACGGTCGTCTTTTTTCGAGAAACTAATAATGTCATCAACTTCATTACTCTATCTTCTTTTGTTTTCGAGTTATTGGTCTAAATTAAAATTTCAACTTTGGTCATTATCTCCGTTTGTGTTTGAGCTAGGAAGTTGAAATGAAAACATTATACAGACACTTTTTCGATAGCATTCCAGTGGCGTACTATGATTTTTTCCAACAGGTATATTTGGTAAGCTATAACATGAAGATGTATTTTTTCTTATGAAAACATTTGATTAAAATGACTTAGAAAGACTGAGGGCGATGTATGATATATTTCTGAAACGGTAAAAAAATGGCAATTCTTTCTAAGCCATTTTAAACTACTGTTTTCATAAGAAAGAACACAACTTTATGTTATAGCTCAGCAAATAATCCTGTAGGAAAAAATCATAAGGTCCTTTCGTTTGCATAAAAAGTGTAGCACTTTTCTACACTCGATTTGATTTACACCATTGTAGAGGAAGTGTAGTTTATCTACACATAGTCAAAAGAAGATGTAGATAAACTACACCTTCTCTACACTGGTGTAAATTCAATCAGCAAACGAATACTAAAATCGAGTGTAGAAAAGTGCTACACTTTTTATGCAAACGAAAGGACCTATAGTACGCCACTGGATTGCTATCAAAAAAGTGTCTCTATTGTGTCTTCATTTCGACATCCTAGCATAAACAGAAACGGAGATAATGACCAAAGTTGAAATCGTCCAAATTTAAATTTTGACCTATAACTCAAAAAAAAAGAAGATAGAGGAATGCAGTTGATGGCATTATTAGTTTCTTGAAAAAAGACGACATGAATGGTACATTCATTTTTCTCTATCTCTTTGGGTTAAAAAGTTGTAGTTCAGGTATCACCAATTTTGCCCACCCTGTACTTGTGAAATTCGCAACGTTTTTGAGCATTAAAATGGAAACTCCGAATTTTTTTTTGAGTGTTTTGATTTCCAAAGTTAGTGTGGGTAGGAAGGGACGAACCAAACTGGGGATTTCTTGCATATTCTCAGAGGGGCATACTTTCAACTCGTGCGATATACGAAGAAATTAAGTTTCGAGGATTCGGCGAATCCGCAGAGGAAGAACCGACGAACGTTCCGGCGTGGAAGGAACGACCTTCTCGCGCAAAAACAATAAGGAGCGGCTGCAGGCCCGGCGTGCACGGTCGGAGGCAAAAAATGGAAGTCCTTGTCGGCAAAAAGCCCCAATTAAAACCGAAGTTGTGTAGTGCGTGCGCGGAACATTTCTCGATCTATCACGGCCCCAGCATCCCTACTAGGTAGGCTCTGTGCTCTGTGGCCAGTCTTAGTTCACGTCTCTCTCGAACCCAGTGCCACACGAGGGCCGTCGAAGGGGGCAGAAACCACCCCCTGAGTGTGTGTGTGTGTCTGTGCGAGTGAGCTCCTGCCGTCTCCGGCGAAAGGGTGAGTAGCCATTGCATTTTACCTTTTTTCTTGCGCCCGGCACAATCGACGGGCGCACACTGAACGTGGCCGCGGCAGCGTCTTCTGCTTCCGTTTTGCTCCTTATATACATCCGCCGGTTGCTTCACCCGCAGATTCTTCGCGGCTAATCGCTGCGCTTCCGGATCCAGACGTCCCCAGGATGGCCGGATGGTTCGGGGACCGATTCCCGTCCGGACTTTCGCTTTCTGGACCCTCCGATGGACGCAACTTATTGATTTCGAGTGGATTCGTGTCTCTCTCTCTTGACGATGTTTTCGCGTCTCTTTCGCGCGCTCTCCCGCCGCTCTAGGCCCGAACAATTGATGCATATCTGACGCTTTTAAGAGAGGGACCGTGCGGCGGCGGGAGATTTCATCTGCGGAAAATTCTCGGTCGGGCGGCCGCGGGAAGGAGCCGGGGTTTTCCGGGATCGATTCTTTCATCTCCTACGCTCTGCGCCTTTTTATCGAGTGCGAGGATGCGAGGCCAGGATGCGGATGCCCCGGCTCTCGTCGAAGGAGGCCACGAATTCGATGTTATGCGTTTCGTAGAATCGAAATGAATATTTTCTTGGCATTCGATACCCTTGGTATCACCGATTTCCCTTGAAAATTTTACGTACAAACAATTTGCTTGAAGTTAATGTCATCATTGTTTACATTTTGGGAAGATGAAGTAATTCAAGGAAAGACATACGTTCAGCCACTGAACATCAGCCTTCAAAATTTCATAGCCTACTTGACGACGAATTTTTTTGAACGCACGTTATATGGTCACTTCCATAGACTTATTATTTTATTTATATGTCTATGGTTACTTCACACAAAATTTCTCAAGTCCTTCTTCTGTAGTTTTCGTGAAACAACCCGGTTAGTGGAAAGTCAAATTTGGGTTCAGTTTTTCCGATAACGAAGGTCTAAAATCACCCAAAAGTAATGGACGAGTTCAGGAACGTTTGCCAACCTTGTAAAGTAAATAATAGAAAAAACTTTTTCAATGGGGACGTATTTTTTTTAAATTTTATTCGTGCCTTACGGTTGCTTTCATCATCTTGGAATGTCCCTGGCTCTCAAATTCAAGTTATATAAAAGAAAGATTATATTGAATTATCAAGGTGAGTTTTGACATTATTCAGGCGTTTTTTTCGTGTTTCTTGCATTATATTTATGGTTTCATCCATAGACTTATAATTTATTTATTATTAGACTGTGATTTCATCACAGAACGCCTCAACTACCGATGTATGTTTTCCTTAGAATATAGAATAACAGGAACGAGCATATTGCTCATTTCAAGTTGACCGGAATAGAGGAGAAATATGGCCGACATATATTTCCGTTTCAACAGAGGCGTAGGACAATGAAGTTTCCAAAAAACTAACTTCAATAGTCATTTGATTCTGATTAATAAAAAAAAATTAGGAAAGCACTGACGTTAAGTCAGAAGCTTTTTCACGCTCGTTCAAATTAATAATCAAAGCGGAAATTCACCCCGCCTAACACTGCTTGGCTATATACATAATGGAATCAAGGTCTATGACTCAACATTACCTACGCCCATGGAGTGTTATTGTCATGGGATAACCTTGTTATGTCAAGAAATTCAGAAACTCATAATTAATAATGATATTCAGCTTAAAAAATCACCTACCTATGAATTATTCACGTTAAAATATCCAAAATCTTTATTTCCAGCAAATTTCAAGAATCCAAATTACCAAAATTAAGTTGAAACATCACTTTGTTCATTTGGCCACAGACAGCAGAATCATTTGACTTCCAAGTCTGCCACTTTTCAAATCAGAATTTGGAAGACCAATATGGCCGTTTCCGTCGCACAATTCCCGTCACATTTATTCGAAAAAGCTCCTTCCTGATATTCTATGTTCTAAGATGTTTTCTGTCATGAAACCACAGTCTAATAATAAATAAATTATTAGTCTATGGATGAAACCATAAATTTAGTGCACGAAACACGAAAAAAACGCCTGACTAATGTCAAAACTCACCTTGAAGATTCAATATAAATTTTCTTTTATATCACTTGGATTTTAGAGCCTGGGACATTCCAAGGATTGTAAAATGATGAAAGCAAACGAATGGCACAAATATAATTTCAAAAAATACGTTACCATTGAAAGAATTTTTTCTATTGTTTACAAGGTTGGCAAACGTTCCGGAGCTCGTCCATAGAACAAATAAAAATAAATGCCCATCCCGCTTTTCATCGAAAACTGCTACAGTGCAAGAGGCGCTGATGAGGAGAATATCTCTGAACTGTACAGAGTGTCAAAAAATATGGCATCTTCCTAGCTGTTTTTCAGGGAAACAAAGACCGGTGAAAACCGTAGCCTCCCACGATGCTTCGTTTTAGAAAAGTTCACATAACTTTTTTGTCTCAGAGTGTTGTTTAGAGATCTGAACACAGATAACAGAATCATATAGATACGACACTTCCCTAATATGGTGAAAAACGCTGTTTGCCGCCGCCATCTACACAGTGCGATTTGAACTACGAATTACAGAGACCCAACTTATCGATACAAAAAATCGAATTTAGCGCGAAATTCAAATAAGCGCTTTGGCGCAATTTTATTTGTTGATTTTATACCGTGATCACATGGAAGCAACTTATGTCGCAAATCGGTCTTCTACCTGATTGGTGAGATCGCCATAAAACTCGACATTTACGCCTATATCACCAATAAGGCTATTGAAGACTGGTTTACTACATAAGTTGCCTCCGTGAGCTCACGACCTAAAATGAAAAATGTATGTGAATATTTCATACAGATTTATACAACTCCTCCATCCACTCAAAACCTTAAAAATCCAATGTTCATTAAAATCACAAGCATTGAGATAAGTTTGTGAGAAATTAGAAAAATGAATGTTTATTCAATACAGTACATTTCTGTTTACATACCCCTTATTGAAATGGTAATTATATTTAAACTCCTCACATCTATTTGAGTCAACTAAATACAATAACTTATATCTTTTATCTTTGGGTTTGGGAAAACAAACTAATTTTCGAATAGATAAATCAGCTAAAATAAGCATCACATACATAATACCTGTTGTATATCTGCTCAACAGATAAATCTTGGTAATATTTTGGCTTGATGATTTCAACCCACTTTTTAAAAAGACACACATCACATCCAAATACACAATAAGTTTTCAATACCATTTTTTGGAAGGTATCTTGAACTGTCCCAACACGTGTTCTTTTACTAATCACTCGATTTCTCTGAAGAAATTCTTCTTTCGAAGGTGAGATTTTCAGCTGATCTTTTGATAATTTTCCGCCCAATAAAAATATATTCGAATTTGTACATATCCATTGAAGACAACAGTGACATTGAAAATTGACAAATTATTATTTATGATTCTGTTATTAGAACATAAATATCTATGTTCCAAGGGTTTAAACGATCAACCAGAGACAAGAGACCTCTTTCCCTTTCTCTATGCGATCAACAGAGTCATCTATAGATCAAACATTGTAATATTTGCGTCTACAGAGTCATCTTATCGATACGATTAGAACTAAATATGCGATTTGAAGTGGGGGTAAGAGAGTGTCACGACCCTGGATCTGAAACTTGTACCTTCTTGTCACTTTTTTACGTAGAATCCACTGGAACTCTGAAAAACTTTTCTCTTTTAGGTTTCGAAATATGAAGCAAAGTTTTTGTTCTTTGAATGTGAATGATGCAGTTGATCAGATGACAAAAATATATACGGGGTGAGACTTGACTCGTGAAATTTTTCAATAGTAGATTCTTGAGGTCAAAAGAAACACTTTTTGCCTTTACCATTTTTTCCCAATCGGCTCGGTTTGAAAGATACAGGCTGTTGATAATAATCCATAAGAAAATGTTATTTTTAGTTCTACATCACAAACGGTTTTATCGAATGAAATGAATTTCGAAATCTAGTTTTTCATTTATTTGATTAATCTTTTTCGAACACAAGATATCACCCACATCTTCCAGTTTTCTCATTATGACCATTACGTACCATAAAAATACCAAAAATTCAAAGAACCCAACTCTTGCAACTGAGTTGGACGCTATCTAATGAATACTTCAACGTTTTATGAAATGAAAGTTTTCTAAAAATTTCTTCATATAATGCGCCGTTTTCTAGTATTTCGATATTAAGAATAAAAAATATCAGTGAAATTCGAAAAATGGGGTAGTTTGACCTAATACAACTCTTTTTAAAAGATCCACAGATGTGTAGTGTCACAGATTAATCTGGTTATTCTGCAGAAAATTTTGTTTTTCCAGGGGTGGCTCAGCTCATTATGAAACCTTGAAATGGCTATTCTTATTATCAGGGCCGAATCGGAAAAATGGTATAGAAAAAAAGGAATTTCTTTTGACCTCAAGAATCTACTGTTAAAATATTTGTATGAGTCAAAGACTCACCCTGCATACATACCATTATGTCTACTTTTTCTTCTGAACGTGAACGTGACTAAAAAACATGAATTATTGAGTTAATTAATCATGGGGGTATATTTTCATGTCTACTGTGATTTCATTGATACCATAAGATGACCATAGAATTTTTAATTCCATTTTTTTTAGGACCAGAAAACTAACAGATATGGAATTGGGCAGAAGAACGCTACTTAAACGTTGTTAGATAACTTTTTTTCTCAAAAACCATTACTTTCAGCAAGAAATAATATTTCTCATCATCTTATTTGTTCAAAATGAATCAAACTATCACAAATGAATTTTTCAAGGGTATACTTAATATGAAGGAAATTTTAGGGGTGGATACTACTACTCCTTACATTTACAATTAAGACCAACAAAAAATTTTTATTGCATTCTCCCTCCCAAAGAATTTCTGCTTAATTTAATTCCTGACAGTTCTCTGGTATCTAAGAAAAAAATTGAAAATTGATTTTCAGGTGCCATCTGTAGTAGGCTGTATCTAAACAGGGGCTGCTCAAAAAAAAAGATTATATATGATATACTCACACTATTTGACAAAGAATTACCCCAAATATTTTTGGAACTATTCATTGACACCCTATATAGTGAAAAACATTCAGGATTTTCCAAATTTATTTTCAAAATGTGCGGCGTTTTCTGATCGGTTTACCCTCTGATTCATATTCTTCAGAAAGAGCGGAAAGTGACTCTGCTTAGTATTCAAATATCGGACAAATCGTTTAAACTGTCAACAAAAGCACCTTCCCCTCGAAACAATCGTCAAGCGGGATTTATTGAACCTGTTTCATTTGTAAATCATGAGAGACTGGAGAAGAATGCATGCCGACCCTACAGGTCAACATTACGTACCTACCTGTGACTTAGCCCGTGTATTTTGTGGCTCTAACTTGTGCCAACTCCGCCTGAAAGACAGTTTGTGAATTAAGTGGAAGAGTTTTAATTTTTATCGGTACTGCACCACCGAAATTGACCAAAATTTAGACTGAGGTGAGCGATGTTTCTGCCTTTAATTCTGTGATCAGTATTTGTTGAATTCGAGGCGTCTTCAATCAATTTTTTCATGAAGATTGATTGGAAGTTTTGTTTGACTGCATAAGTGGTCCAAAAGATTTGGAAGAATCGAATATTTTGGCAACAAAACGGGTCAAACAGTAGAGGTGAAATGAGTGGTTGGTGAATGTAAACATTCTTATTTTCAAAAAGAGTATATCAAGTTTCTTTGTACATTGATGGCCATTCAAGTGGTTAATTTTAGCAGCCCGAACATTATTCTGCACTCATCGAATTTCAATGTGAGAGAGATTTTCTCGACTCATTAAAATTAAATCTCAGAGAACAAAGGACTTCATATGAGAAAAGATACTAGTTAGACAGATTTTGGAGGATTCATCTTCTGCAAGCATTTTATTTGCAACGTTATCTATCTCATATCGTTCACGATATACAGGATGACTAGATTTTCTACCAAGCTGTAATCTTGATTTGTCCTTCGCTAACTTCGCTTCACCATATTTCTCTTTCGCTAATCAACCCAAGCATTTTGTTCTTTTAGTTGAGTTAAGAATCTTTGCTCATCTCACACAATTATATTATGAAATTGGCAAATGTCCTTCTTGGAATACATGATTCGTTTAAACAAGCTTCGTGTTAATAAATGCCAGAGAACATAATTGCAATAAATTAATATTTTGTTAAGCTAGATGCATGAATTCTCTTCCATATGTCAAGGAAATAGCTGGACTGTGCAAGAGCTATCCTTGAGATTTTTTGCGAAATATTGGCCAAGCGGAAAATACGAGTTGGTTTGTGGGGGTCTTTTGAATATAGAAAATATTCATAGTAATTCTTCAAAATCCTTGTAATCCTTTCTACGTACCAACCATGCTGTAATTCGTAATTCTTTGAAAACTGCTTGTCTGTAGATAAATTCTTCATTTTATCGTGATGGATGAAAATACTTTATGAAGGGAAAAGTAGTGAAACAATCAATTAATCACTGATATCAGAATTTCTGACTCTTTCTGTAGAATTCTCTGTTCAGTTGCGTACAAAATAATCTCTGCCGTTTTCTTGCGAGAATTTTGTAGAGAATTCTCCAGAGAATTCTCGGCTGTTGCAAACGGGCTTTAGAGAGGAATATAGGTATCGTTCGTCAAAAACAATAATATATAATCTCTTGTACAGGGTGGGCAAAATTCGTTGTCCACTGAGGGAGCTCGAGAACTATAAGAGCTGGACGGAAACAGATGACACATTTCCGAGCTCTTTTTCAGAGAAACAAAAAATGGTGAAAACCGTAACCTCCTACGATTCTTCGTTTTTGAGTTATTAGCAAATATTGAGATTTTGACGATTTCGAAAAGTTCTCATAACTATTTTGCCTTGAAGTTACAGATATGAAACTTGAATCTTTTACAGGCATTCCTATACGTAGAATCTACTGACAAAAGATTTTCTCCACTTCAAAAATAACAAATTCAATCAAAGTTTGCATTTAAAAAAATGAAAGTTCCCTTCGCAATGAAAAACTATTTTGAGCTTGTAAGTGGATTCTACGTGAAAAAGTGCCCGTATAAAGTCTGTACCTTCAAAGTTACAGATCTGAAACAAACTTTATACGGGCACTTTTTCACTTACAAGCTTAAAATAGTTTTTCATTGCGAATCATAAGAGAACATTCATTTTTCTAAATGCAAACTTTTATTGAATTTGTTTGTTTTGAATTGGAAAAAATCTTTTGTCTGTAGATTCTACGCATAGTAATGCCTGTAGAAGCTTCAAGTTTCATATCTTTAACTTCAAAGACAAAAAAGTTATGTGAATTTTTCGAAATCATCAAAATATCATTTTTTGCTAATAACTCAAAAACGAAGAATCGTAGGAGGCTACGGTTTTCATCATTCATCGTCTCTCTGAAAAAGAGCTAGGAAATGTGTCATCCGTTTTCTTCAAGCTCTTATAGTTCTCGAGATCCCCTCAGTGGACAACGAATTTTGCCCACCCTTGTACTTGGTGTATTTATGAGCGGAAAACTCCCTTATACGAACTGGCTGGGTTTTTATTTTTACTCGACGCCACTGCTCGGACACGGGGGGACTTGGTAAGTCGGCGAAAGCATTCTCAAGATGCAAAGACACACTGAGGAGTTGCACGTCCTTGAACCCCGTATTGATTGCTACTGGGGGAACAGACAATATCAGCATCACTTTCCCCATTACTTTGCTTACTGTCGAGTACGTGTTTCGCAGGAGGAAATTGCGGGCCCTTGCCATTTCCCCGATTTCCCGATTCAAGTCTAATCAGCTGTGCTGATCGTGAGAAAGGTGGAGTTTACACTTCTTTGCTCTCTTGGTCCCATGTTGGTTCTTGCTCAGTTCGCCTTTCGTAGACTAGAGTAAGTCGTGCATAAGAAAGAAAAATGAGAATGTCACTTAATTATCTCATTTACCAGCCAATATTTGTCGGTAGATGTAGCTCAGTGAAAATTGGTCAAAGTTCTTAAGAAGAGTATTAGTTTCGTCACATCATGAACCACTTCTGGTAGTTCCGGTCTTATACGAATGTCATTACATGATGATATAATGAAACTGATGATTTTCAATGATAATTGAGATTAATTTTTATCTGATTACTCTAATTCTTTTAACTTTACAAAAAAGAGTTTCAAATAAAACTTTCCACTTTTTAAGTAGAGCATCTCCTAAAATTATGTAGAACTATACAAAGTGTTTCGTTTCTTCTGCACAGCTATCAACTTCGTTATTTTAAATGGAACACCCTATATATTTTCACATTTTTGAATTCCTTGTTTAATTTGAATACAAGTTTGATAAAACAACTATGTCTGAATTCTCAACGGTTTTCGAGAGATTTTACTTTTTATTAATATTTTGACAGTTTGAGGTACTTACATAAAGGACTACAGCTCCGTCTTTATTCTATGTTGTTGATTCAAATTTGGACTGCGTCTAGTCAATAAATGAAACACTAAAAATTTTCTTTGTGAATAACCATATTATGTAGAGGGTCCACAAAAACAAAACTTTCTTCTGTAACAGAAATCCATCAAAATCTTCATTTTTTTAAATGCAACCCATATTTTTTTTCTCTTCATTATTTATAACAACTAAAAGCGAACAAAAAATGGATAAATAATGAACAGAAAAAAATATGGGTTGCCATTTAAAAAAATGAAGATTTTGATGAATTTCTGTTTCTATAATGGATCTACGTTTTTGTGGACCCTGTATATAATATGATTTTGATTCAGAGATTGGGAGTGAAAACCCTAAAAAGTTTATTAGGAAATATTTTTAGTAAATAATTTATTCACTAGACACAGTCCAAATTTGAATCAATTACATAAAATAGGAACAGAGCTATAGTTCCTTATGTAGGTACCTCAAACTGTCAAAATATTAATAAAAAGTCAAATTTCTCGAAAACCGTTGAGAATTCATACATAGTTGTGTTATCAAATTTATATTCAAATTTAACAAGGAATTCAAAAATATACATATAGGGTGTTCCATTTAAAATAACGAAGTTGATAGCTGTGCAGAAGAAACGAAATACTTTGTATAGTTCTAAATGATTTTAGGAGATGCCCTCCTTAAAAAGAGGAAAGTTTTATTTGAAACTCTTTTATGCAAAGTTAATAGAATTAGAGTAATCGACCGCTGACCCATGGCGCGGACACCCTGTATAAAAAAATATATTTTATTATTATTATTATTTGAAATGAAAGAATATTGGGATTCTTGGACTAATTTTCTTTATTGTTCTTCAATACAACGCCGACGTTTCGAAACGATAACCTGAGAACAATTATTATTATTATTATTATTATGACTTTAGCCTTGCAGCTTTCACACTCCTCTCCAGAGGAAAATTCACTTATCCCAGATATCTCAGATATCAAAAGGATTATTATTATTATTATTAAAAATGAAACAGAGAAGAGGCCGTAACCAATTAATCTCAAACAAAATAAAAAGAAATGATACTTCAAAAGACAACATCAAAAAATATTTAATTGAAAAATTTTCGGTTATCATTAAAAGTAGTGCATACAAATAAGAAAAGAAATTGTTGAAGAAGGGAAGTTTAATGTCTGTGATGAATTTATTCGTAAACTAGCGGCTGCAGACAAATAATAGAATTTTGAAAAAATTACCTCTTAAAATTTGGGAAAACCTTTCACAAAGCGAATTAGTTCGCTCTTCGCTCGTTTAATACAATCCGGATATTAAAAATCTCCATTTTGTCAGAATTTCGCCTTCCTGTGGAATATTACAGATATGCTACTCTTCACTCCACCTTTCTTGTTGAGTGTTGAATGAATTTTTGTTTTTTTTCCAGTCTCTCCTCAAAACCGCCGATCAGCTGCGCATAAAAGGCCTCTGCGAGTCGACCAACGAGAGGGAAAATCCCAACTTCGAGCATTTCCACTCGTCCAACGTGACCAGGATCAGGAAATCGGCGCATCTGGTCAACGAAGACCCTCTGGATGACTGCATCAGGAAGGAGAAAGTGAGAAAATTGGCCACCCCCAAATTGGAACGTTGCGAACTAGAAGAGGACGTTTCGAACGATGGTGGAAAGGAGGAAATGCCTGTGAATTCAGATGGTAGGATACGAGATCCTGACCAACAACGAAGAACTGCATTGAATATGAGTAGCCAGGGGCTGCTTGCTGGCCAAGTGAGTAAAATGATGATCAAGATTCAAGGTTCAATAGAACTGGTCGTAATGTTCTGAGAGTTTGTGGTCTAGTTTGTCGCTTTTCTTTCTTGGGCTCTTTCAGGAGATCCTACAAGAAGCTCTTCCATACTTATTCTTCTTCTTACGACGCCCTCTCCTTTCAAATGTTGGCGATCCACATAGCTAACGCTGTTCTGGATACAGCAGCTCGAAAGATTTCAACGAAAGTGCACCCAAATCATCTTCTGAGGTCTTTCAACCAGGAGTTTTGACGCCTTCCAACAGACTTTTTTCCTGAATCTTTCCTTCAATTATTAGTCTCAGCAGTTCATACTTTTGTTGCCTCTCATGATGTGACCTACTTACTTCCATACCTCAGTAATTGAGAGATACATGCCTTCATGTAGGGTTTTTCTCAACCCCTCTTGCAATTTCATGGCCCAAACAACCCTCACGCCTTGGCTTCTTCAAGCGGAGTATTATTTTACTAGGCATTGGTTGCTTCCTTCTCCTCATATAATCTAAAAATTTTAATTTCTGCCAAATTCTTCACGAAGGTCGCAAACCTGAGGGACTTCACCAGAGTGCCTCTGTCACGCCGCCAAGCTTTTTTCCACAATTTTCCAGTTTTGCAGTTCTAGGAAATCTCAGTGAGCGTTTCTCAGATCTATAATTATGAGCTAACTGGACTGCCATAGTTATCTCGATTATTGCTGACATTAGTATGCCTGCAAGAGGTGTTGGAATGAGATTCAGTTTTGACAGAGGCCTGTTTAACCTGAAGCATCAGAGCAGAAACCCGTACAAAGTTTATCACGGGACTTCAATATGCAGACGACTGCGCACTTATCGCTAGCAGCCCAGAGGATCTACAGATAATGTTGGACACCTATTAACATATATACGAAGCTTTCGGTCAATATTGGCAAAACAATATCCGCCAGAAAGCCTTCAAACAGATATCAGCCTGGATGATGAAACTCTAGAACAGGTCGAGCAGTTCAAATACTTGGGAAGCTTCATAAATACTGGGGCTAACCTGGACACGGAAATACACAACCGTATCAATTCGGCATCACGGGCATTCTGGAAGCTGAAGGACAGAGTGTTTCAAAATCACGACTTCAATCTGAAGACCAAGAAAGCTGTCTACAAAGCAGTGGTCCTCCCAACGCTTCTTTACGGAAGCGAAAGCTGGACGCCCTACAGGGGACATCTTGAACAAACGCAACAACGTCGTCTAAGACAAATAATGCACATCAGATGGTTCCACAAAGTTTCAAATACAGAAGTATTGCAGCGCGCGAGTTTTATAACAATTGAGACTCAAGTAACGAGGGCCCGACTCAGATGGAGCGACTACATTCTGAGGATACAAAACTCAAGACTCCCCAAAATAGTTCTGTATGGCGAATTCACAGAGGGAGCTCGGAAACCAGGAGGCCAGTATAAGCGGTTCAAGGATATACTGCATCAATCCCTAAAATCAGTTAATGCCAATCATAACTGGGAACAACTAGCGTTAGACAGATCAGAGTGGAGGTCTTTGGCCCACAGCTATAATGGAGACTCGAGAAGAATACAGCGGCGGCCAGATCTGGTTGGTGACTATCCATGCCCAGAGTGTGGAAGGATCTGTAGGTCACGGTTGGGTCTCTTCAGTCACAGGAGGACACACAGTTGCAAGTAGCCCTAAGAAATTATACGTTTGATAGCCTGGTTTTTGAGTCTTTTTGTAGATTTACTCTCGGTAACGAGATTCAGCAATGAATAAATGAATGAATGGAGCTTGACTGTGCAGCTAGCATGAGTTATCTCAACTTCTCATCTTCCAATAATTTATTGGTTCAATCAACATGGATCTTCTACTTCCATTTACTGAGACGTGACAGTGACAGTGGTTGGTCAGTCAATGAGTCTTACTTCCTTGATTGTTTTGCATTGTGCCTAAAAGGGGCGGACAATTATTCTAAATTTAATAAATGTATGTACCAGAGTGATTCAAGCCTTTTAGAGAAGCTGATCCACATGAATTTTCTTAGGATCAACCTCTTCCTCTATGCCCGTAGTTATAGAAAACTTCTATTCTCTTATCCTTTCGACGAGCAATAGACCAATAGACAAAATTTCAGTTATTCCATTTTATTTCAGACGCTATTCTCCCACTTCGGGGTAGATACAGATGACTTCCCTCCAGAACCCCCGGCCCCCTCGGCCATACCTGTCGGTCACGTGGACATGGACCATTCGCCCACGAGAACCCTGCTGAACAGCAGTTCCATCCATAGGACGGACATTTCCGATTCCAAATACGAGATCAAGAAGGAGGCGATAGACATCAAGTTCGAGACCTTGCGATCCTACGATCAAGACTCGTTGCTCGAGATTGACTCGCACAATTCCCGGATGTCCGGCGCCGACCTGTCCAGAGACAGCCACGAGGATCAGGACCAGTCCATGCATTCCATGCTGGTGACGCCCGAGCTCATGGGTATGGTACCGGGAGTTTCTAGTCGGTCAGGTGGGTACAGTAACGGGGTGAGATAACTATATGCGTAGAGCAAATTTGGAGCCATATTTTAACGCTTTTGGTTGCCATATTAATGTCATTTTCTGGACCTTCTCCTATCTCGTGAAATGCAACTTTTAATATTCATGTTTAACATTTACAGAGGACATCATGAATGGCAGCGGTGATATGCTGATGGGCAAAAATTCATCAGATACATCGAGAAACCCAGGTGGTCCTAAGACGTGGACGCAGGAAGATATGGATATGGCCTTAGACGCTTTGCGAAACCACAATATGAGTCTAACAAAGGTGAGACAATTCACAATAAAACATAGCCTACTCTTCAGTCGACAGCCTATTGAACGAGGCATTTTTTCGAATATGCCCAGAAAAAATCATTTTACTTTTCTTTGAAAATATACTGCTCCACAAGAGTTAGGGATATCGTATTCAATCGTTTTTAAAAGTATGTAATCTTCGAGAAAATCGCTGTAAAATCATTTAAAACTCACTAACAACTTGAATCGATCCAATAAAAATCAGTATGAGACATTTCGTCAATCTGGTCGCCTTTTTTCTGAAGTTTGGTTCTTTGAATATGCATCATGAATGTTGTTATTTTGAAATGAAGTCAGTTTATCAACGGCTTCGATTTGCAACGAGTTTTC
Source organism: Coccinella septempunctata (assembly GCF_907165205.1). Classification (NCBI taxonomy): domain Eukaryota; kingdom Metazoa; phylum Arthropoda; class Insecta; order Coleoptera; family Coccinellidae; genus Coccinella; species Coccinella septempunctata. The sequence goes on along the minus strand of NC_058189.1, from coordinate 61,487,724 downwards.
TGAAAATGCCAAGACGTACATTAACAAACGCTGAGGCTAATAGGGCTATCGGAATGCTACAGGGTGGCCTAACACAGGTTGCTATAGCGGAAAGGCTCCAAGTCAGCCAAAGTGTGATATCTCGACTTTGGAATAGGTTCAGGGAGACAGGTTCCGTGTTGGAAAGACCAAAGCTTGGTGGGTGACGAAAGACAACACCTGCTCAGGATCGTTTCATCACCGTTTCGGCGAGAAGAAACCCTACATCTACGTGTAGAATGCTACGGAATACTCTTCAAAATGCAGAGGGGGTCCAAGTTTCCATCGAAACCATCAGACGACGTTTGAGAGAGGTGAATCTAGGTTCTAGACGTCCATTAAGAGTAGTTCCATTAACACGTGACCACAAGCGTCAAAGACTGGAATGGGCAAGGCAACATATCAATTGGAACGATAAATGGCGTAGTGTCATTTTCACTGATATATCCAGATATGGACCATTTTCAGATTCTCGAACAATAAGGGTATGGCCAATCCCACGCATACCCCGTAATCGTCGCTATGTCCAAGAAGTCCATCCATTCTGAGGGGGTAGTGTTATGGTATGGGCCGGGATATGTTACAACGGGCGCACAGATCTGCACATTTGTCCTGGGAATATGACCGCCTTACACTATAGGGAGCATGTCATCGACAATGTTATGCCAAATTTTTACGCTGCTATTGGTGAAACTTTTCAATTTCTAGACGATAACGCTAGACCGCACCGTGCAGCCATAGTTGAGAATGCGCTCGAGGAGCTTGGTATTCCACATTTACCAATACCTCCGCACTCACCAGATTTGAATTGCATAGAACATGCATGGGATATGCTCCAAAGAAGATTAGATAATCATCAACCTACCCCAGAATCCTTAAATGATCTGAGAGAGCTTCTGCCCCGTTTATAGAACCAAATTCCTCAAGAAATGTTCAACAACCTCGTGTGTAGTATGCAAAAAAGCTGTTATTGGTGCCCGTGGAGGCCATACATTGTATTAATAGTCTCGAAATGCTTGAATTCTCTGGGAATAAAATTTTGTTATTTTACTCGATTTTTCTTAACCACCCTGTATACGCTGCAGACCTACAGGCTAAAATTAATTTTCAATTTGAAATCATATTAATATGAATTTTCATCACAAAAATCTTATTTTAACAATATTTTTTCGCAATTTAAGTCAATATCCCTAACTCATGTGGAGCAGTTTATTTCGACATAAATGCGTGTGCATGTTTCAAAACATTTCCACCCTTTTCCTGTTGCAGGCATCTGCAACCTACGGTATTCCCTCCACTACTTTATGGCAGAGAGCCCATAGATTAGGAATAGACACTCCAAAGAAAGAAGGTCCAACGAAGTCCTGGACCGAAGAAAACCTCAATAACGCCTTAGACGCTCTGAGAACAGGAACGATATCGGCAAATAAAGCTAGCAAAGCTTTCGGTAATTTTTTTATTTCTCACTCCATTCGAATACTGTGAATGATTAGGTTTTCCTTCCTCTCAGGTATCCCGAGTAGTACCCTATACAAAATAGCCAGAAGGGAGGGAATCAGATTGGCAGCACCTTTCAACGCAGCGCCGACAACTTGGACACCAGAAGATCTCGAGAAGGCTCTGGAATCCATAAGGTCTGGTCAGACTTCCGTACAGAAAGCATCGACGGAGTTTGGAATTCCAACTGGGACCCTCTACGGGAGGTGCAAAAGGGAGGGTATAGAGCTGTCTAGGTCTAATCCAACGCCATGGTCTGAAGATGCAATGGGAGAGGCCCTAGAAGCTGTCAGGTAATTGAACCTTTCAATGGACTTCTGGGCTCAAGGTGTTCGATTGTTTTTTCTTTTGAACGCATCTTTGTATGTTAATTTGAGCCTTAGAACAAGGATAATAATATTTAGCCTTGAATTGATTGATTGGCCAATGAAAATTCATGTTCCGATATTATTCTAGGCTTGGCCACATGTCCATCAACCAAGCGGCCATCCATTACAACCTACCCTATTCGTCCCTGTATGGTAGGTTCAAAAGGGGTATAAAGTATGACTCTGAGAACTTAGAAGGAAATTCTGACAGCAATTCACACTTAGAGGTCGCTTTCGGCATGGAATACACCAATCCTCATCCACAACAGATCCAATACCAGAATCAAACCAGCTGAGATGAAATTTTTAATTTGGATTACCTGTAAATCCTCAATAATTATTCCAATTTCGTTTGAAGCAATCTAGTTTGATGGGGATCAACCCCTCTCTCCTCCTGAAGCGTTGAAGGAAGATTTCAGTTAGTTATTTGATTTTTCTGATAGTATTACAAACTTATTTTCATAAAGAGTTGAGGCGGGTCTTCCTAACCAAATTAAAAATGAACTGAAATTGAAAATGAAGCTGGAAAACAGCTTATATCTAAAACGAAAAGCTTTCGCTTTAAATTTGAAGTTACTCAACAATATATTACGAATTTTTCGGTCTAAAATGTACTATTGACGATAGTTTCGTCTGAGTGCGCTGTGTTCTTTCTGAAATTTCAAGCAATTTTTCGAAATCATTTGAGTGTATAGGAAATTGAGTTACCTTTTTGATGAGGAAGGTGTGCAATATGAATGCCAATTCTTATTCATCAATAGTATAAATGTAAATAACTCATGTATATTGTACTGTAGTTAATATTCTCCACTTTTTGTTGTTTTGATCATTGTTGTTGAAGTTTGTTATGTTTGTTTTGTCTGACTTAGGGTAACTATAATTTTTATACGATTAATGATACCTATCTACTTACATTAAGTATATATGCATTTTATAAGATACTGAATAAATGTTTAATTTTTTATTTTCGAAAGTGTTTCAATTCTGTGAATTCAAATGAAGAAATAAAAAATTGTTCAGGAAACACTTCTTTTAATGAGTTTCGATAGGATACACTATATCAGGAGTACTGAAACAGAGATTTGAAAGGTCATGCGTCCAATCGCTGGAGATAAGAAATTTTTTTATTATCAGAGAGGTCATATCATGCATATGGGGTGACTGGTTGTTCACACTTATATCAACTGGCACTTTTTACGGCCCTTAATATGCGGCGATTAGCTCAGAGATAGCGATTTTCTAAATCCTGATTTTTCCTCACGAAATAAATATACCGCTATACCGATAAGAAACGAATTTATTTTGGTAAATTCATTGATAGTTTTTGAGTTATTCAAATATGTTGTAAGCACGCTACTGTTCGCAATTTTGAATCCATCGCTGTGAAATTTTGCACGTTGATCCTCATATCTCAGCCTTCGTTTTGGTAAAGTCGTTTTTTTTTTTATTTACCCTTAAATTTTTTTTTCGAATGAATTTTATTTTAAGTTATGGAAAAAATTTCCTTCTACGATGCAGCCATATTTTATATTCAAGCGGTAATTTAAGAGCTTATCGTCGACGAAGAATATTTTACTTCTACCATTCAAAATGAATTTGGAGTGCAATAAAAAAACTTGTTAACAGAGTACTTTTTATTTTTGTATCAAAATTGAAATACAGGTATAAGATCTCTAATTATTTCAGACTTAGAATATTTGGTATAAAAACATGAATAAGTAGAAGATTATAAAACATATAAATTAGCTGAGTTGACAGTTCAAGAATTTATCAAAAAAAAAAAAATAGAATAATAAGATAATAGAATATATAAATTAGCTGAGATGACAGTTTAATAATCATCATAAAAACATGCAATAAGTAGAAGATCATAAAATATATAAATTAGCTGGAAAGCAGTCATTTATTTTCATATTCATATAAGTATATCTTAGTAGGTAATGGTCTACTATAAAATCATAAATATTCGAAAACATATCTTACTAAAATAATTTGAGTAAAATTTTTTAATATTGCAATAAACATGTAATTGAATTATCATCTTCCACACACATATCATTGAAAGGATGTAATTCGATATATTTTAAAATTTAGTTTTGAGTATATTAATAAATTATTTAAAAAAAAACCATAAAAATGGGCTCTGGTACAAAATTATTATTATGTATTGAACTATAATTTCTCAATTTAATCGCCATATACACGGAGTTACCTTAATCCTATAATTGTACCATAAAACATATTCAAAGTCATACTTTCTCAATATCTCTTCATTTCAAATCGTAGCAAAATTGATAATTTGCAGGTTCTGGTGGAACAACTGGCGGTTCTTGCGGTATAGTTATACCTTCGGCATCTAAAAGCCTCAACTTGATTTCCATGGAAAGGAGGGTATCCAGATCTTTGTCAAACTCTCTGCTATGCATTCGATTCCCCAGCAAAGCGTTAATTCCATCAGTCCAATAGGCGTAAGTTAATTCATCCGGTGCAACGCAATCTAAAGACTGCAAATCCACAACTTCAAGAGCTAAGGAAAAGGCTAATTGATGACACGCTTTTCTACCCTTCATATGCGGGCAATCTTTACCAGTTAATAAAGCCCTTATGTCAGAAACTGCCAATTTGGATGGTAATTCTTCAGCAGATGGAGTACTTTTTTCATCACAGTCTCCATAATGGAGAACTTTGTGATTGATGGATAACCTCATGAACCAAAATTTGTCTTTGATACGCTGCCCTCTGGTGGAATATTTGGTGAAACGTGTTCCCTCCACAAGAAAAGCAAGTCTTTGCTGTTTTATAAGAGAAACAATCTCCGGGGTGATTTGTTCCCGTAGTTCAACAATGGGTCTAGCATGAGATTCCCACTCCTCCCTGGAGGTCCTTTCCAGCTGCCACAATTGAGTAATTTCACTGTAAGTTAGAGTTTGAAGTCTTGCTTTTAACTGATCTAAAGACAAAGGCGTATCTGCAAGAGCCCGAACGATCTGTTCACGAACCACACTGGCAACTTTACAGAAGTCTTCTGACGTTGCCCTCATCTCTTTCCAAGTTTTGTTGAGTAAAAGTATGCAAATGCAATAGCATTCTTCAAATGGGTGGTCATGGGTGAAAAACAATGGTTGGAATGACGCACCTTGTTCAGATGGAGACTCCCCAATTTTTAATAATTCACAAAGAATCTTGACCAGCTCAACACTTGCCCTACCAAATGGGCATTCATGCTCATCCGCTCTACAGCTATTTTCCAACACTAACTTGATGTAACTTTCAGGGTGGTTTCTTGCGAAGTAAATCATACAATCCAATGCCAGCAAACCAGGGGGGGTTTCAGTGAAATCCAGAGCAGGATTAATGTCGTTTTTGAAACCTAACTTCTTGTAGTCTCTCGTAGAACCTGTGGGTAATCTTGTTCCTCCAGCACTTTCACTATCAAAAGCAATTCTCCTGAGTTCTTTGATTTTATCATGGCCATCCTGATCCTAAGGAAAGAATAATAGCGATAGTTGAAATGTGATCATTCTTTCAAAAATATATTACATATAGCTTAAAACCTAACCAACTCTGACTCTGGGATATGGCAAAGATTGATATGAAATTGAAATTTTTGTATATTGTGGAATTAAATACCTGAGGATCCATTTTTGTTGACATTCTCTGTTCAAGTAAACTCAACATCAAGGTTTGTAACACGTACAGCTGATGAGCCATTTCAGCTCCTTCTGCAGCTCCTGTTTGCAATATATTATGCTGAATACACATCCTAAACTGCTTCGAACCTAAAGTAGCTGCTAATGAACGCCTTTTTACCATATCGGCTTTGAGGAAGAGAGCATTAATCAGCGCAACGGCATTTTGTTGCACTACTGGTGTTGCTTGAAGGTGTTCTACTAAAGAACCAATTGGAATCTCTTTTTCAACCTGCAAACTATTTCTATTAGGTAGAGTTACTAACTGTAGATGGATATATTTTTTAATCTACCATACTAACATTCTATGAAAGAAATTAAATCATTTCTCCTCAATTTAACGGTTGAATATTTGCTTAAAAACCGTTCATGCAAATGAAATGTATCATACTAACTTGACCATATCCTTCAGTACTATTCAACACTACATTTTCTAATATTGATAAGGCTGCCTGAGTAACTTGAGGCTCTTGTTTGGAATTTACTAGACTTGCTACTCTTGTAATAAATTCCCCATTCAGTATGTCCCATGAAACACTACCATGTTCCATGAGTTCAACAAAGGATAGTAGAGTATGCGCTAAAATAGTTCCTTTACATTTACCTCCCTCAATTTGCTTAATTATCAGAGACAACCCCTGTTTATTGATGAAATCAAAAGCAAATGTCATGTCAGAACTCAAACTTGATAAGTTACTAACAGCCCGGGACTTTTCTTCCGGTGTGCCATTCTGGAGCTTTTGTAAAATATCTTGAGCAGTTTTCGAAGGGGAAAACTGTAGACGTAAAATTGATCCATTCTTGATTTCATTCCTATTTTTTTCAGTTATATAATTTTTGTTATTATTCTCATTGAATTGTAAAGCATACTGTTCAGGATCAGAGAGATTCCACCCATTGCATAGTTCTTGTATAATTCCACTCAAAGGTTGCTTCTGATTGAATTCAATGAGTTGAGCAACCTGATCAGTCATCTCAACCGCTATTTTAACTATATATGAATCCTTCATTGCTGGCATTTTTGTTTTTGGCTTATTAGGGGAGTCCAGAATTTTTCCCTTATTTAGACTAGCAATTTTTTCTACAAATATTTTTACTTTGGTTTAAAGTTTGATTTGGTTTCATTTAACATAATCTACTCTCGTGATTCATGAATTAAAAATTATTGTACTCAATTTATTCAAATGAATAATTATTTTATTAGAAAAATAATTAATGAACAATAATATTTATTGACATGATTGGTGTCATAGAATTTTCAAACACAGAAGTCACAGAAGAGATTACAAAGAGATTATGATTGAATTTATGGTTGTTTCATTTCAAGGTACAATTTCTGTTCGTCGTTCATATTTTGCAATCAATTTTCCCTTCAAGACCAAGAAAAAGAATTTGGCATAAGTAGCTCTTCATAAAGATGAAGTTTTCTCGAAAATAACGATGTTGAAATGAAAGAAAAGAAAATATTTGACATTTCTGTGCACACCGCATATTAGTTCAAATGTCATTTTACTTGTTTTGTTTGGTTATGGCAATCTTAACCTACACGTTTTCTTGAAAAACTTTTTCAGGAATTTTTGTTTGATGAACGAATTAATTAGTGAAAATGAGAAAATCTTCTACAGTGCACAACATTAGGTTTTATGAACCTAAACCGGCCACAATATGTTGCATGAGTCTTAACCAACATAGTCAAAAATTAGCAGTAGCAAGGTAAGAGATTGAAATTAAATGTTTTTCTATTACAAATTTGTTCTTTATCCTCAGGATGGATGGAAGCATCGAGATATGGAACGTGAAACATTCTCCCTTTATTGAGAAGACTCTAGCCTCAAACACAGAAAATTATAGCATCGATGAGTTAGCATGGTTTCACGACAGACTCTTCTCTATAGGGTTACATGGATTCATAATTGAATACGATCTTTTCAAATGTACTATTTTACGTAAATCTATAGTAACTGGAGAGGCTGCATATTGCTTAGACATACATGAAGGTAGAAAACAAATTGCAGTTGGTACGGAACAAGGATATCTGAATATTTTCGATATTAAGGATGATTCAATAATGTACAACAAATTTTTCGACAAACAGGAAGGACGAATATTATGTCTGAAATTTCATTCTAGTGGTTCTTACGTAGCATCTGGGGGTCTAGATGCTATAAGAATTTGGGATGTTGAAACAGGTTAGTAAGAATTTTCTACATCTATCATAGTTAAATTGCTAAAAGTTTGGTTGGGTGGCTAATGAATATTTTTTTAGGTCATGCACTTCATAGAATGACGACTGGAAGAGCAGAAGCTGAAAAACCCACTATAGTATGGTGTTTAGCTTTTACTGACAATTTGACTGTGATAAGTGGTGACTCTAGAGGAAAGTTGACTTTTTGGGATGGTAAAGTGGGAGCCCAATTGGAAAGTTATGAATCGCATAAGGCAGATATACTTTCTTTATGCATATCTAAGGATGAGTCAAACTTATATTGTTCAGGAATTGACCCTAACATACATAATTTTGTGAAAATCCAAACCAAAGGAGGAAAAGAACAATGGATCCGAAGTATGCATAGAAAATTCCAGGACCACGATGTTAGGTCCCTTGTTTTGAATGATAATAAACTGTTTTCTGGTGGAAGTAACGCATATATAACGATGAGCTGTGAACAACCGAGAAAGTCTGTACAATTTCCTCCCATATTACAAAATCCAGTGATTACTCTGTGTAAAGAAGCTCGTGTCATATTGCTCAGATATCCAAAGCATTTAGAAGTTTGGACATTGGCCAGATGTAATAAACTCACCATTAAAAGCAAACCAAAAAAAATCATGACTCTCCAGAGGTTGGTGAAAAATCACGAGAAGGTTGAAGTGAAAGAAGGTATTATCTTTGCTACTATGTCGAATGATAGTATGTGGATAGCTTATGGAACACGACTTGGACTGAGGGTTTTCCAATTAATCAATGTGAGTATTTTTTTGGGGGCTAAGTCTTGTATATTGTGACTCAGAATAGTTTTCAAATTTTTTAATTTTTAAATCGGGTTAAGAATATTTTCTTATTTCAGGTAGAGGGAGAGGATCCTACGTTATTGAGGGTAGAAAACATCGATGGTACAAACAGTATACATCTCAATGGCGTTTTTACCCCTGATAACACCCAGCTCATCACAGCGTGCCGTGGCGAAAACATAGTTGTTTTTGATATTTCTAATGATTGTGTTTCTGTTTCACAAAGATTGGAGGGCAAAGGTATGAATAAACTATCTCAGTTTGAAGTTATGCTATATAATTATCTTCTTATTTGTTATTTAACATTCTTATTCAAGTATTGGTCTGAATTTACTAAATATAGATTGTTCACATGTTTTATTTGATTTTTAGAACTGACAGATACAATAACTATTTTGAAAGTATCTGATGATGGAAAGTACTTAGTAGCTGCAGACACAGCTAGTAATATTGTCATATGGAAGAAGGAAAAACGAGGTTCTTGGACATACTTTTGTAAATTACCAACATATCATTGTGCCCCAGTTTGTATGGATATTCACCCAGTCAAAGAGAATATTATAATATCGTATGCTGACAATAAGGTGAGTCTCTTGATTTCGATTATTAATTCAATTGGAGAGGTGATATTTCATTTCATTGCTTTTTCTACTATATTCATGGTTAATATAAAAATGTTCAACAATCTTACAAATAAAATATTCATAGTTTTATCTCATAATCGTTTGACCCGAATTAAATTAATTTCAGATAATTGAGTACAGCATAAATGAAAGGGAATTCACTAAATTGTCAAAGAATCTGCCATATTGTTTGCCCGAAGGCTGGTCCTCTAGATTTTACTCCATCAGAAATATATTCTATAATGTGCCTACAGACAAAATTGTACTTCATGATGACAACAGTATAATGGTGATTGAGGCTAAAGAGGTATGTACAAAAATTATTCTCTCAGTTATTTATTTTTTGTGTATATTTGTGTATAATTTTTGGCTGTTATTTGTATTTCTTTCTCTCTGCTGCTGATGAAACCTGATTGTTTGGAAATCTGTAGATTCAGCTTTTAAATCTGGTGGAGATCAAATGTTGGAGTGTGCAAAGTTGGCCTGGCACTTTCCATTTTAGAAACAAAAAATGTTGGTGCGTAATTGAGCTAGGTTTGTGCCTTCGGAGACTTTTGTCATTATTACATACAGTTCTCAAGATATTCCACCTAATGTGTAAAACGGACCAGACCAGCAGTTTTCTAAAATTTGGTTTGTAATAGTTGAAATGAATTCTGCTATATATGTAGAGTCGTGCCATTCAAATTTTTGCGAAAGTTGCTCTTATTTTTCGGAAACTTGAAACTGAAGGAAAAATTTAACCCCATATCCCATATTTTTGCCGACTTAATGACATTTCATTCACTCAAATATTGTGAATGATTATTATTTATTTCTATAAAAATTGAAGAATTCTTCGAGGTGGAACCTTTCCGGGGGTTCAAAAAAATGGCGTTGAGATGAGAAATTTTGACGATTGGTACAATCTGTCCGATATCATTTGGTGATAAATCTGCTGTCGTATCGATTCATCTCGATGTGGCGGCGTAGTTTGGCATGAACTAACGTGTTATGCGGAGCCGGACAAACCGCCATAATTAATTCAATCAGATCTTGTCATGTCGACACGCCACATATTTCGACATGTGATACCCTCTCTGCGATAGTCGCTCGATGAAACATGCCTCGTGTTTTCATTGATGCTCATCCATTATTTAGATGGCAGTCAACCGAGGTGCTCATAGACGCTTTCAGGCCGTTCATAGAAGCGATACGTGTCAATCGGTAGGGATATCGTTTTTTTTTTTTTTGATAATGTCTATGAGCATGGTGTTCAGTGAAAGGATGGGATATTCAAGCTGAACTAACAGCGAGCGGATTTTCGTGACGTGACGGGAAAGGTGCATATACTCCATTCACTTTTATTTTAGCACTCGGTTGGCCATGGAAATTTGACGCATTTCACTCTGTATAGTACGAAAATGTGGGGTTATGAAGGTTGTCAAAACATTTTTGGGTTTTAAATCAACGCTGTTGCCCGTTCTACGTGAAAGTTTCTGTTATTACGTAATTTATCACAATTTCGAATCTCTTCGAAAAATATGTGACGAACATAATTGAAGTTTATACAAACTGATTGAAGGCATACCAAATCCATTTATTTGCATGGGAAATACAAGAGATCAGTATAATATCATAATATGCACTACCTTGAGGAGAGTTAATGTTCGTTATCGCTTTGGCTAAAGTTTGAATAAGTTATCTCCATTGTAGATTTCAAAAATATTAACCCGAAGATGAAATGCATATGATGCAGTGCCGCAGTGGTTGGGAATGGGTATCTCCCGAAGGAATTAACAGATAATTACAAGAATGTTAAATTCTTCAACAAAAATCATCTTGCATCAATATAAGTAAAAGGAATTAAAGGAAGTTTCAAGTCAAGATGAACATCACCTTTGAACAAAAATTTCACATGAATAAACAATTAACAGGACAACTGGCGCGTATTTGTGGCTGTTCATCTTAATACATTGATATAATAATAATATTATAATTAGGTATTTATTGGAACCTTAAGACATTTACAATGCTAAGTCAAATGAAAAATAGAAAAATAAATTTTCGGGAACTTATTCTACGATGACATTCATCGAAAATCCTGTATTAAACTTTTCGCATTAATTCACTCGAACATAAAATTCTCAAATGCCACCACATTTTTGGGTATCCCAATAGAAGGAATTTTCAGTCATCCTCTTCATTCACAATCTTTCTTATTTGGGAAATATTCAGATGAAATATAAGTCGTTTAGATTCAGATGAAACATTATATAAATTCTCTCACATTGAATATGTTCGCTACCGTCTGACGTATTGTGGATTTTAGAATATCAGGGTATAACTATTCGAATGAGCGGACCTGAATTCTAAATAGCACTTCCTGAAACCCTGTCTTTTTTTTCAATCACTTTCGGCATTTTCGTAATAAAAATTGATATTAGTTGTGTCAACGGCGTTATGACATCAACGACATTTCATGAGTGCCAACCTTACTCCGTTCTAGTTACAAAAACTTGAGAAAATTATTTCATGGCCAACCGACTGCTAAAATAAATGTGAATGGAGTATATATACACAATTTCCTGTGCAAAATGAGTAGGCACTGACGAAAAGTCTGAGTCTATTCAACTACTTTTCAGAGAAATATAATCTAGTTCTTTGATCATGTATTATCGAAATTATGACCATGTCCTTGAGTTGGAGGCATTGAATTGTGGTAAACCAATAAAAATGCATTATACTTAACGAAATTGTACACCTGAGCGCAGGTAATTCAAAATGGATTTCCACTTGACAAGAAAAGGCCATTGTTCATCATTTTTTTGCTCATTTATAATAATAATAATAATAATAATAATAATAAAGGGCCTTTATTTTGTACTCTATGAATACAATCATGAGGCGAAGTTTAGCCTAAAGCTATTCTACTCATTTCAGCTGTAGACTTAAATTCAATAGTAAAAAGTCATTAGATAGCCTTCCCTGTTGACCTGACACGCGCTATACGCATGTAAATTAGGGCTTAGGATCATGAACAACGCTCCTGTTTGGTGGGTTTGAGGGGGTTGAGGCGACCTCATTAATACTTATGAAATCATTTCGGATGCTGCATTATAACTCGATATAATTAGAGGCATCTCGTTTCGAGTTTGCAACTTCCCGGTATCCAACTTACAATTGCATTTACCTGTAGAATTTATCCGTCCACATCGAAAAAGGAGTATAACGAGAGTCACTTTGTATGATCTTCGTAACGAGTTGTTCATATTTTCAACAGTCTCAACTTTTCCGAGTAATATCTGGCTTTTTCGCGTTTTCCGCTGCGGAACATGGGAACTCGATTAAAGTTCGCCCGGAGTTCCTAGACAATATAATTAATTCCTAATACTTGTCATATTTCCCTGGAACGAAATTAGCTCTTTGATATTGAAGACGGAAATTATTTCCTAGGGCTTTTCTGGAATTGTCTGAGTTTGTTTATTAATAATTCGGGAGGGTTAAAACGACATTCAGTTTAATTTCTCTTCGTGGATGATGAATCTGAAAGGAGAGTCCTGATGTGGGGTGTTCAATGTGTTCAACCTACTAACCAGATACTGTTGAATATCGATTTCTTACTTAAGCTTGTTGATTGGCGAAATATTCCCGAAGGAAGGTTTCTTCGGTGTTATAGGTACCTTCAGTATCACATTTCCATCTACGGTTTTTCTACCGAACGGTTGCGCCGAGATGGATGAAATTTTCAAATTAATGACTAAGAGAGTTGCTCTTTGAGAATATGTATCACATTTCCATCTACGGGTTCTTCTATTGACAGATAAACGACTCGAAAGCTGACCTTCGAAAAATCCTGAAAAAGATGGGCTCAGTTAAAACTCGTCAAGACCGAACGGTTTCGCGGAGATGGATGAAATTCTCAAATTAATTACTAGAAGAGTTGCTCTTTCAGAATATGTATCACATTTCCATCTACGGTTACTTTTATTGAGAGATAAACAACTCGAAAGCTGATCTTCGAAAAATCCTGAAAAAGATGGGTTCAGTTAAAAACTCGTCAAGACCGAACGGTTGCGCGGAGATGGATGAAATTTTCAAATTAATGACTAAGAGAGTTGCTCTTTGAGAATATGTATCACATTTCCATCTACGGGTTCTTCTATTGACAGATAAACGACTCGAAAGCTGACCTTCGAAAAATCCTGAAAAATATGGGTTCAGTCAGAAATTCGTCAAGGCCGAACGGTTGCGCCGAGATATATGAAACTCTCAACGACCCTGAAACTTCGCTTCAAAATTTCCATCGTTAACGAAATGACAGGTAAAATTGCGGAAGAGTACTTTTGTGATTAATTTATTAAATGCTGGAAATGTGCACCATTCACTTCCATGCAGTAATATAAGTTTTGCTGAAAACGTTCACGTACAATAGTCAAGATTTCTGATGGAATTTGACGGCGTTCAACAATGATCCGAGTTCGAAAATCATCCAGTGACTCAGGCTGGGTAGCGTAAATCTTCTTCCAATCAAGGCGTGAGGAAAATTTTCATCTAAGAACTGATGCACGTTGAACGAAATGAAATGGTGCGCCATGTTGTTGGAAAATGATCGTTTGATGGTTTTATACATTCTCCAATACTTGCTCCCAAAATCCAAGTGATATAAAAGAAAATTTCAAGGTGAATTTTGACATTATTCAGGCGTTTTCGTGTTTCATCCATAGAGTAATCATTTATTTATGGTTTCATCACAGAGCACATTAGTAATTGAGGCGTTCTGTGATGAAACCATAGTCTAATGATAAATAAAGCCATATTTTGGCGATTAAGCGTCTTAATCGATGTCTTTAAGCGTCTTTAAGCGTGACGTCATTAATTTTGTTGTCGCAAAAATAGAATATCGCTGATGGTTGAGTCATCTGTCGTTGTCATTAGACAGCGAATCGAATTGTGAATTTTTCAATTTCTGTTCTTTGGCGATTATTTGAAAAATATTTATTTATTCTAAATGATAATGCAGAAACTGCATTATTGGCAATAAAAGCACTCTTCCCTAGTAGGAATTCAAATCAAATTCGATATAAACAACATATTCTCCCTTCTTCTTTATATTACCTCTTTCCGCTTAAGACGACACAGGCCAGAGACAAGATGACTCTATGACACAGGCGCTCTCCACAGACCGCCAGGTTCCGCTTAAAGCGTCTTAAAGACTGACGTCATGACTTATTCGCTCGAATAGCACCGCTTAAAGACGCTTCACGCGTCTTAATCGCGAAAATATGGCTTAAATGATTAGTCTATGGATGAAACCATAAATATAATGCACGAAACACGAAAAAAAAACGCCTGAATGATGTCAAAATTCACCTAGAAAATCCAATATAAATTTTCTTTTATATCACTTGGATTTGAGAGCCGGGGACATTCCAAGGATGGTGAAAAGATTAAAGCAACCGAAAGGCACAAATATGATTTAACAAAAATACGTTTCCATTGAAAGAGTCTTTTCTATTATTTACAAGGTTGGCAAACGTTCCTGAACTCGTCCATTGAATTTATTTTGAACGTAAAAAGTAGTTTGGCGCAACAGGCCCCTGGTCGCATCGACCTCCGACAGAATTACCATCAGCCTGTCATCTAGATACAACGACCTTCCCCGATCCCGTTGTCCAGATACCAACCGGAAGGAGCGAAACCGGCCCTTGCCCTGACGAGGAACATTAATTTGCGGAACAAAGACGTATAGGCGGTAATCAATCGTAATAATCCATTGTGCGGTCCCGCTACATCCACCATTGTCGCGGCCCGATTGTATCGTCATCTGCATTTAGTCCGTAGCGAGCAAAAGGGGGCCCATAGTGTGGCCCACCACCAGGCCCGTCGACCGGAGATAACGTCGCTCGGACGATACATCAGTGTCCGCGCGTGCGGTCCATTCGGATGGACAGCGACTCTGATTAATTAGCCGAGATTCGGGAGGTCAAGGAGAGCTTTGTCCGTGTGTGAAATTTAAAACGGCCTAGAGCCTTTTGTAGGGGTATGTGTGATCGTCGGTTGAAAGAGCCTTAGATATGTCGTCGAGCTTCTTACGTTTGCCTTACGGCTGTATGTTCGTAATCTTTAATTTCCACTTAGAGAACCTTCAGGTAGAGTAGAAAGATAGGAAACGCCCTCATATCTCTAGTACTAAGAACCGACAACATTTTGGTATGTGTTTCACACATTTGACAATGAGATGGCGCTGAAAACGTATTGTCAAAACAGAAAACTGTTTAATATCAGTTTTCTGTTTTATATTCGAGGGGCGCGAAATTCGAATTCTATTTTTTGTATTCAATTTCAATATCGGCTTTATTGAGAGCAGATAATAAACATCCTGAGCGACAAAACAAAAGTATGGCTTTGTTTTGTGACCAGGATGTTAGTTTTCATCTGAACATTGTTTGGAATCAATTGATATCAATGAAATACGCTGTCGGATGTGCTATATTTTTATTTGCAATTCATAAAAATTTAACAAAAATTTGAAATTATGGACAACGAATAGAGCTTTGACTAGGACACAAAAGTATTTGGTGATCTACTATACGTCAAAGGTGTTATTTCTGTGCAATACGTTGTTTTAAATTAATAAACTTAGTTGAATTTTTACAATTTATATCAAAAATTAATATGAACTAATATTCAATATACCATCATAGCAAACGCATTTCAGTTCTTTACATATTATTTATAGAATTTTCAGAACCACAATAAAAAAAAAACCTTACAGAGGTATGCAAGACCTGTATGTTAGCCCGTCTTTATACCTTTTTTATCATTTTTTTTATGATATGGTCTTTTTCTGACACAATATACAAATTGATTAATGAATGAACTCACAGCAGGTTTCATGAAACTTTGACTGTCTAAACAACAATTGGACAGTCACTCGATGCCCAAATCGAAATCAATAAAACCTCAGCATTTATGAATATATTGAAGGAGTAACAATTGAGAATCATTGAATGGACTTATAAAGGTCATAAATTCCAATAAATGGGCCCTTCCTGCAAGGAATGCTTCCTGTATACAACAATTTACGTCGATGAAGGATGAACAGTTCCCAATTGACTTGCAGTAAAATGTTCAGTGCACATGTTTTACTCAGAAGTGTTTACTGAAGGCATTGTCCTTACGCCCTGAAAATTTTATCCACTTCGGGGAGCACTGAAAATAAAAATCAATGAATGACCGATTCACATGTTTTGAGTTACATACCTACTTACAAAGTAAAAAACTTAAATTCGACAAATCCATTTTATTTGATCCACAGTTCTTAACCATCCAATAATTTTCGAGCGATATTTTGGATTTTTCATATAGAAATCAGACAAAAAAATAGACAATAACACTGATCGACAAAATTACAGCTTTGTTCTCCCACCTAAGGAAAATATATATATTTTGAATCTTCGTAGCCAAGGTATAAACGCACGATAAATAAAAAGTGGAAGTTAGCTCTTGTTGTTTTTTAATAATTATATTCATGATTTTTAACAAAAACAATACATTATAATATTTGCAATGGTGTAAGAGATTCCGATCGCTTAGATCTTTTGTGTTTTCTGCTGTAGGACGACTCCAGTATTTCTCTAACGATGGACCAACAATAATCAGCAAGCATAGAGGGTTTCCCTTTGCCTTGGTAGCGTTTTTCGAATGACGCGATGTCTTGACTGAATCCCTCTCCATGCTCGTCACTTACGGCTCCCATATTTTGTGGAAAGAAATTAATATGTGATTGCAAAAAGTGTATTTTTAAGCCCGTTTGCAACAGCCGAGAATTCTCTAGAGAATTTGCTCAAAAATTTATGCGCCGTGAATTATATACCGTTGCATACGCACTTTCGGTAGAATTCTCTGTTCAGTTGCATACAAAATAATCTCTGTCGTTTTCTTGCGAGAATTTTGTAGAGAATTCTCCAGAGAATTCTCGGCTGTTGCAAACGGGCTTTAAGGACATGTTGCATCCCATTTTTTGATGAGCCTGTAACATCGTTTTGACGATATTTACATATTGCGGAGTTTTGTGATTGCCAAGAAAATTTTTGGTCACTTCTACAAAGGACAATCAGGCTTCTTTTTCAAAGTCATTCAATGCTGCCAGAAACCGAACTTGTTTCAATAGTTTGTTTATTTTATAAAGTATCGTAGGGTACAGAAGTGCGAACATGGACAATTCACGCATGTCTTTTATTTTGATAACGGGAGCTAAACAAACGTAAGTACTATTATTTTTGTAATAAGGTGAGGAATACCTAACAAAAAAAATATAAATCTCTTAGGTGGGACATGTTGCATCCCATTTTTTGATGAGCCTGTAACATCGTTTTGACAATATTTACATATTGCGGAGATTTGTGATTGCCAAGAAAATTTTTGGTCACTTCTACAAAGAACAACCAGGCTTCTTTTTCAAAGTCATTAAATGCTGCCAGAAACTGAACTTGTTTCAATAGTTTGTTTATTTTATAAAGTATCGTAGGGTACAGAAGTGCGAACATGGACAATTCACGCATGTCTTTTATTTTGATAACGGGAGCTAAACAAACGTAAGTACTATTATTTTTGTAATAAGGTGAGGAATACCTAACAAAAAAAATATAAATCTCTTAGGTGGGAGAACCCTTGTTGAATAGTGTAATCAGCAACTAGACGGAGCTAGATAAACAAAAAGATGTACGAGAATTAAAACATTCAAAACTTCTTTGATCAAAATGGCCATCTTAAATCTTACAAAATTTCATATGCTTTTGCAAATGGCCCTCAAATTATTATTTTATCCAGTCTTAGAGCCTTAGTTACACATTCGAAGCACGAGATGGCGCTCACATCACTTTAGTGGTACAGTGACTCTATCAAACACAGTGGCGACAATTGTTGTCTCGTTTTTCATCGTTTTAGCAAGAATATGGCGGATTTGGTCACGTGACGTGAGCCAATCCACATTCCGAATTAGAGATCATAGCATTGAAATCTATGCTTCTAAGCCGCCATATTCTTGCTAAATTTCCAATTGTCGCCACTGTGTTTGATACAGTCACTGTTTTTAGTGGTACAGTGACTCTATCAAATACCGTGGTGACAATTGTGGTCTCGTTTCACATCGTTTTAGCAAGAATATGGCGGATTTGCTCAAATGACGTGAGCCAATCCGCATTCCGAATTAGAGATCATAGCATTGAAATCTATGCTTCTAAGCCGCCATATTCTTGCTAAATTTCCAATTGTCGCCACTGTGTTTGATAGAGTCACTGTATTTAGTGGTTTCGTTTCCCATCTGTCTACTCTGTAATCTTTGGTCATACAGTATATGATAGAGAAAATACAGGGTGGGTCTTTGACTCGTACAAATATTTTAACAGCAGATTCTTGAGTTCGAAGAGAAACATTTTTTCCTTTACCATTTTATCCGAATCCGCTGGGTTTGAAAGATACAGGCAACAGTATCAATTTCGGAATATAGTTTTTCATTTATTTGATTAATCTTTTTCGAACACAAGATATCACCCACGTCTTCCAGTTTTCTCATTATGACTACTACGTACCATAAAAATACCAAAAATTTGAAGCCCAACTCCTGAAACTAAGTTTGATGCTATCTAATGAATATTTGACCGTTTTGTTAAATAAATATTCTTCATATTATCTCGTAGAGTGCGACGCTTTTGAGTAATTTGATGTTCAAAAATAAATAATAACTGTGAAATTCGAAAAATTGGGTATTTTGACCGAATGCAACTCCATGCAAGATCCATAGACGTGTCACAGATTTAGCTAGTTATTCTGAAGGTAATTTTGCTTTTCTAGGGGTGGCACAGCTCATTATGAAAATTTAAAATGGCTATATCTCTTTAACAGGACCGAATCGGAAAAAATGGTATAGGAAAAAAGTGTTTCTTTTGACCTCAAGAATCTACTGTTAAAATATTTGTACGAGTCAAAGACTCACCCTGTATGATAGGGAAAATATATTTATCTTAGGGTCCTTAGGAAAGTTTCAATTTCTGTGTATGTCCTTGTTTTTTAATTTTACCCTTTGGACATTTTGGTAGAAACTGCCGGTTGAGTACAGGGTGGGCAAATTTCGATGTTTTAGCACTACAGCTTTTAAACCAGTGGAGATAGACAAAATCTGATACCCCATTCTCGTTCTCTTTTTCTGAGAAACTAACAAGAGTAGTAGACTTTTTTGGAAACCTTCTTTTGTTTTCGAGTTAAAAGCGAAAATTGGAAAAATGGCGATTTCGAAATAAATTTATATCTCCGCTAATACTGATGATAGAGCTCTGAAATGAAAACATTATACAGGCACTTTTTTAAGTTGAATCCAGTGGCGTGCTTGCCTTTTTAGCAGGATTTTTAATTACGAAGCTATGACCCAAAGTTATGTTTTTTTAAATGGGAACACCAGATTTCTGTGCAATTTTTTGAAAGCTTAATTTTTACTGATTTCAAAAATATATAACATCATATGGTTTGTATCAATATAAATAATAGAAAATGGTCAAAAACCTTTTTTCTCAATATTTCTATGGTTTCTACTTTTGATGAGAATAGAAAAATGTAGCATCTTATAATTACCACAGTTTCCATCTTTAGTCCTTTCATTTCTATGCTTCTCACTCACTTTCTCCAAGATTCAAATTTTGAGAAAATTGGTAAAACTCGTAGAAAGAATGACATTGCCGGAAGGAGACTGCTCTTGTTATAGAAAGCTCTTTCTTTCTATGCTCGTCAAAAGTAGAACCCATAGAAATATTGAGAAAAAAGGTTTTTGACCATTTTCTATTATTTATATTGATACAAACCATATGATGTTATATATTTTTGAAATCAGTAAAAGTTGAGCTTTCAAAAAATTGCACAGAAATCTAGTGTTCCCATTTAAAAAAATCATAACTTTGGGTCATACCTTCGTAATTAAAAATCCTGCTAAAAAGGCAAGCAAGCCACTGGATTCTACTTAAAAAAGTGCTCGTATTATGTTTTAATTTCAGAGCTCTATCATCAGTATTAGCGGAGATATAAATTTATTTCGAAATCGCCATTTTTCCAATTTCCGCTTATAACTCGAAAACAAAAGTAGGTGGCCAAAAATGACTACTACAATTGTTAGTTTCTCAGAAAAAGAGAACGAGAATGGGGTATCAGATTTTGTCTATTTCCTCTGGTTTAAAAGCTGTAGTGCTAAAACATCGAAATTTGCCCACCCTGTACACTTAAGCAGCTCAACTACCAGGAGAAATTCCTATGAGAATCCTGATTGCTGTAGACCGGATCGAGAGGCGTGACCATAAACGTTACCACAGAAAGTAGTCGCGTACTGCGAACATAAACGAACGTCACGGCACTCACTCAAAACCATAAAGGGATGATGTCGACGAAATACGGCGAATGCAAATGTGCAATTTCGATTCATCCGTTCGAATACACCTGTGCGATATACAGAGCAGCCCGAATCCGCAATTCGGAAACACACCCCGAACCATAATTGCCCCGAAAATGGCCGTTCGAACAGTTTTAATGTTGTTTGGGCTGCAAAGGCGCGCACGGCGGTCTGATGGCATCAGTTCGCAATATGCACAAAGCGAAAGATAAAAATTGATAGGGCAAAAAAGTCACGGGGGTAATGGAAATGTGCGTTTTTTTTCCGGTACAAAGAGTTCACTGAGTCGTGGAAATTCTTCCCTTCCGTCTGGACGGGTTTTATGTATTACCGAGGTCGGGCCACGACTTTTTTTCTCCTCTTGGAACGGTTGGAAGGTTTAGATGAGCTGACTGAAATCAGAATTTTGGTTTTATTCAAATTGTCGGACAAATTAAATTAAGAAATTTGTCCACGACTATTGAATGAAATACCTAATCGTAATACTGTTGTAAAGGACTAGTGAACACTAGACAGAGTGTAGGTCGTCAGAACCAAATGGGGAATTCTCCTCAATTAGGGTTATCACTGCATATACAAGTTTAAACTGATTAGAGTCATTCGGGGTAACTGAGCGCAGTGGGTAAGTGTGCGCAGTGCGTATATCTCGACTATGCAATGTATGAAAGAGGGGTTCATTTGGGTGAAGCAAGGGCGCAGAATCGCCATATTAGTTTTTCATAGGAGTGCGCCGTGCCCCGTTTCTTAAACTTTTTATTTGCAATCAATCGAATTCACTAGTTTTCTTGTTAATTTTTAGCATCTCTGCAAATTCTGCCAGGTCCAATTTCCGAGTCCCTCAGTGTTGAACAATATTTTATTCGATCATGGGCATATTAATCTAAATATATAATAAAAAATTTTAGGTTCTCTTAGCTGCTCAACTCTATAAGAACGTCAATTCAAATTTTGGCTTACTGGGAAAAGTGTGCGCGGGTAAGTGTGCGCATAGATTCATTATATGGGCATTAGTTCAGTGAGGAATGAATTATGACATTGTTGATTTTCTTGGTTAAGACTCAATATTGTCCTATTTGTTCAGAAAAATATGAAGAGCCACCAACAGGGGAATGTATCAAGTGTTGTGTTCACCAAGAATTGTGGCACGAACAATAATGCACTGCTTGGCGCTTCTGTATTGACAATAAACAGCATTCCTCTAATATTGTAACATTTTGATGGCATTATTTTGTAGTTTGTTATGATTGTGTGGTTCACTAAGCACTGCGTTCACTTACCCCGTGAGGGTGCGCACATTTACCCGGGGCATGTGAACGCACTCCGACTTTCTCTATTAAATTCTTTTTTGCGGAAAGAAAACGTTTTTGTTTGTTTGCTTTTTGATGTTTTCTTATAGATTAGAAAATTCTCTATCTTATGGATATATTTTAATTAGCTTCAACATTTGGAACAGGGTATGGCTTGAAAGGCAAAAGTGCGCACAGTTGCCCCGAATGACTCTAATTATGAGTTTCATTCATGATTTTTTCAAATGCAGCACGGAAACTATTCAAAATCATTCTTCAAATATGGGGTTTTAAAATTTAAATCGCTTGGTTTCGAGTTTACGATTTGGCAACAGCGCCTACTAGACAATGAAAAGAACAATGTCCGATCAGCTTGTTTATAAAATAACTGCTGTTGATTTGCAGGCGCGTACTCACTCTCTTTTACAGTAGATTCATGAGGTCAAGAGAAACACTTTTTTCCTATACCAATTTTTCCGATTCGGTCCTGATGAAAGATATAGCCATTTTAAGTTCTCATAATGAGCTGTGCCACCCCTGAAGAAACAAAATTACCTTCAGAATAACAAGCTAAATCTATGACATTACACATCTGTGGATCTTTTGAACAGAGTTGCTTCCTGTCAAAGTAACCAATATTTCGAATTTCACAGATATTTTTCATTTATGAACGTTAAATTACTCGAAAACTGCTCATTATACGAGAAAATATGAAGAATACTTTTATTTTACAATACGTTCAAATAGGTAGCGTCCAACTCAGTTTCAAGAGTTGGGTTCTCAGAATTTTTGGTATTTTTATGGTATGTAATGGTCGTTATGGAAAACTGGAACACGTATACTTCATTCAAATTTATTTCAGCAGTCGGTTGGCCATGAAATAATTTTCTCAAGTTTTTGTAACTAGAACGAAGTTAGGTTGGCACTCATGAAATGTCGTTAATGTCATAACGCCGTTGCCACAACTAATATCAATGCCGAAAGTGTTTGAAAAAAGAGACAGGGTTTCAGTGCTATTTAGAATTCAGGTCCGCTCATTCAAATAGTTATATTCTAAAATCCACAATACGTCAGACGGTAGCGAACATATTCAATGTAAAAGAATTTATATAATGTTTCATGTGAATCTAAACGACTTATATTTCAGCTGGATATTTCCACAATCAGAAAGATTGTGAATGAAGAGGATGACAAAGAATTTCCTTCTATTGGGAGACCCAAAAAAGTGGTGGCATTTGAGAATTTTATGTTTGAGTGAATCATGCGAAAAGTTTACCACAGGATTTTCGATAAATGTCATCGGAGAATAAGCTCCCTAAAGTGGATTTTTCTATTTTTCATTTGACTTGTCCTATACAATGTAAATGTCTTAAGGTACTAATAAATACCTAATTATTATTATTACATCAACGTATTAAGATGAATAGCCACAAATACGCGCAAGATGCCCTGTTACTTGTTTATTCATGTGAAATTTTTGTTCAAAGGTGAAGTTCATCTTAACTTGAAACTTTCTTCAATTACTTTTACTTATATTGATGCAAGATGATTTTTGTTGAAGAATTTAACATTCTTGTAATTATCTGTTAATTCCTTCGCGAGATACCCATTCCCAACCACTGCATCATATGCATTTCATCTTCGAGTTAATATTTTTGAAATCTACAAATGATGTAAGCCAAAGAAGATAACGAATATTAACTCTCCTCAAGCTAGTGCATATTATGATATTATACTGATCTCTTGTATTTTCCATGTAAATAACTGGATTTGGTATGCCTTCAATCCGTTTGTATAAACTTCAATTTTGTTCGTCACATATTTTCCGAAGAGATTCGACATTGTGATAAAATACGTAATAACAGAAACTTTCACGTAGAACGGGCAACATAGCGTTGATTTGAAACCCAAAAATGTTTTGACAAGCTTCATAACCCAAAGATATTACACATGTAATATCTTTGTCATAACCCCACATTTTCGTACTATACAGAGTGAAATGTGTCAAATTTCCATGGCCAACCGACTGCTAAAATAAAAGTGAATGAAGTATAGGTGATATATCGATTGAAATTTATTCCTGGAGGATTCTGCATTTCCTGAAACTTTTAAGGGTTTTAACTCCCAATCTCTGGAACTAAATCAATTAAAAAAATTTAAATAAGCGATTTGCTCCTGCGTAAATTCCTGCACTAATTTGTCTGGAGCAAATCAAGTAGAAAAAATTGTTGCCTGACAATGAACTGAACAATTAAAATTTTATAACGTTTCGGATTCTATATCAGACTACGGAGAATTTACGCATGAGCAAATCGCTTATTTCAATTTTTTTAATTAATTTTGTTCCAGAGATTCTGAGTGAAAACTCTAAAAAGTTTCAAGAAACGTATGGGTGATATCCTGTATTCGAAAAAGATTTATCAAATAAATGGAATATTCCGAAATTGATTTCATTCGAAAAAACCGTTTGTGAGATGAAACTTAAAATAATTTTTTTTTATGGTTTTTCAACAGCCTGTATCTTTTCAACCAAGCAGATTCGGTAAAAATGGTGAAGGAAAAAAGTGTTTCTTTTGACCTCAAGAATCTACTCTTAAAATATTTGTACGAGTCAAATACTCACACAAAGGCTATTCTGAGTTAAGCATTTTTAATTTTTTTTTCTTTCGATCCATCAGTTTTCGGAAAATGTCCTACTCTGTATAATTTTCTTGAATAAAATGAAACACAATTTTTACATTCATTTCAACAAAGTCGATCAACTTTTGATATTTTCCAAGTAGTACCTACACCTGCCCAACTAGACACCCAGTCTTTTTCTATTGAAGAGTCAAGAAAGGCATCGTTGAAAACGTAAAATTCGACCTCAGACTGGTATCTACGATGCTCTCATCCAAACGAGACACCTTCACCACCCGATTAGTCGTGTAATTTCCCCCAAAAGTGGTAACACGAAAATCAGGTGGCTGACGACATTGTAATTCGCCTAATCTGATCTCGGTGCACATTTGTCTTATTCAATAGAGAAGTGAGTAACTGTCAGACGTGACAATGCCGCTTCGCGTATTATAATCAATCATAAGAACGACCCCCTCGAACGCCCTGGAGCAGGACCGTCTCAGAAGCACTCGACCCCGAATTTTCCGAGTATCTGTCTCTAGGCAATAATAATTTTAATGTTATGTTCTGGAAAAATATCGTCTCAATATAACGAGAGGCAAAATAGAAGAAGGAAGGTGCAGAAATTGAAGTATGAAAGGAAGGAGATACGTAGAGGTGTCTAGAGATCAAACAGAGCTAGGTGAAGAGAGATTTGACGGAGGAATAACAGCAAGAATATATTCAAAGCGGTTAATGGCTTGGACCACCTCCAATTCAGCAGCCCTACAGATAAAAATAAGAACAATGCTGATACAACATCATAAACATCAACCCTTCGAGCTCAATAGAAAGACCAGAGCTGGCACGATATCTTGGGTGTCGAGGAATTGTTGATTTGTCCAACTGTTCCAGTACTTTGAGAATATTTCCCGAACCAGGCTGTTTCATCAGAACCTCATCGAGTAGTTTGTGATAATGATAGTTCTACTACGTTGAAGCTGCAATAGGATCACTTAGAAACTGATTGGCAAACTATGGAAGACACCAGAACGAGGTCAACCATGTAAGTTATTTCCCGAAATAGAAGGCTTCATCATTGCAATCCAGGAGCAAGTGATTCCAACTAAGAATTACACGAAATATGTATATTGCAAGGATGCTAATAGTAATATTATTATTTAAATCGATGTTGTTGCGGCTTGATTAGCTTTTCGAGAATAGGGACCATGTAGATTTTTTTCTCTATACCCTACTCATTCAAAGGAAGCCAAGTAGGTCGTCAATGGTGTTGATAAAACCGACAACATTAAGGGCCTTGGCCGTTACCTCGTGAGTATCCAGGACAGGTTTCCCCATATGAATAATTCTTAGGCCAGACAACTCTGGGCACTTGCATACCATGTTTTCAGCTGTTTCTGCTTCTGATCCACAGAGCCTACAAATCTCATCTGCTGACTTTCCAATACTGTACAAATGATATTTGTGCCCTGTCAGCAGTCCCACCATGAAGCTCAACTCGTGACAGCTTTAGCAATTTTCTGGTGTAGGTCGAGAGTGTAGGACACGAATTTCTTTCACTGAGTAAGTCCAGGATTGTTTCTCCAGAGGGTTATTCTGTTGTTCAACTTCAATCATTGAACCGCTGCCTTATATTGGTATATTCCAAGCCTGTGGCCTTGATGCTCTTTTCGCAATTCATCGGCTTTTTCATTTCCTTCAACACCACAATGCCTTAGTAGCAATAGTAGAGTGGACTATGATTATCGTTATGGCTGTATAACACACGAAATCATCCAGAACATAACCCGGGGATGCCAGTAGTTCGCCAGCACAGAGAAGAAGAAAAGGCATGATGATGTTGCCAAGATTTCACTCCGAGAATGAGAGTCTATAAAGTACCAACTTCTAAGGTCAAAAAGGTTCCTTACTACATAACCGTCCAGATTCTGTATTGGAAAAACGAACATCACGAGCCCTACTGGGATCGCACGGTTCTCAAAGACCGGGAAATAGCTCACAATAGACCTGGCCTCATCTGAGTAAGGATGAGAGCAGAGCTATATTCATATATGTGGTGATTCCAAATAAAAACAACCTAGTAGATAGGCACAGCGAAAGGATGTCGACATAGGGAGACCTCGAGGAACAAATGAGGAAACAGTGGAAGTGAATGTATCGAGACCATACCTAACACCGAAAAAACTACCAGAGTATTTGAAGAAACTTGGACGAAACTATCTATATCTATCTATATATAGTCACGCAGAAGGCGTTACTGCTAGGGAGGGCACTGTGCGTACGAAACAGTACGCACAGTAATGCAGAAGAACATGGAAGAGAGCAGCATCCACTTTGACAAGAAGTGCGGAGAGATCAGTGTTAACGCGACAAAATTAATTAGTGGACTGTAATGATCGAAAGTTTAATAATAAATAATTTTGAAACCAAAAGAAATAAGTCACCAAAACGGTAATTCGACTCACCTTTCTACTTGCATCAACCATGCACTATATTCTCGATTATTTTTCGGAGTTTTCGAAATTTTCTCCTCGAAACAAACTCGACCGTCGAGAGAGAGGTACTTTCTCCATTTCTCCAGTATCAGTTTCGTCTTTCGCTGATTCACCGACGTTGTCAAATATACCAGTTCTGGTGTAAATTTAAGGCAAACATTTTCGAGCATTGGTCCATTCGCAAACAAAAAAAAAACATACATCCCGAATTCTTAACATTCCGCTCACCAAAACATGAAAATGTTTTCAACAAAAAAAAATATTTAATTCTCCTTGAAAAGAGGTATTCCGAGTAGCTTAACCCAAAAAACAAAAAACAAAAAAAATTATGAATTGCATACATGTATGTCGTAATCACAATATACATGTATGTTGATATCGGCACTGATTAGTCCGATCTTGGAAGTGGACACAATTTGGTAAGTCCACGTTTATAATGACCATCAGTCGTTTTTACAGATGCCACACGAATAACCCCATCTTTTCCAGGATATAACTCCGTTATTCTACCGGTCTTCCATTTTAGTGGAGGAAGTTTTTCATCCTTAAGCAGAACCAAATCACCGACATTTATCCCAACAGTGTTGTCCGTCCATTTCAATCTCTGATTCAAAGTATGCAAATATTCATTGTGCCATCTTCTCCAAAAGTCCTGATGCAATCTAGTTAATAATTGCCACCTATCAAGACGTTTAATATTTAAAGGTGCCAAATCAGGATCTGGCAGAGACGACAGAGGCTCCATGGTTAAAAAATGACCCGGAGTCAGTACGGAAAGATCATTTGGATCCGAACTGAGTTCAGTCAAAGGTCGGGAATTAAGTACCGCTTCGATTTGGACCAATAACGTGTTGAACTCCTCAAAAGTGAGGATTTGTTCACCTATCACACGAAATAAATGAGTTTTTACCGATTTAATACCGCCTTCAGACAGGCCACCGAAATGAGGAGTGGCAGGAGGATTAAATGCCCATTCGATTTTTTCCGCTGCTGCAACATCTTTCATTATATTCTTGATATAATTGGCGGCGCCAACAAAATTAGTGCCGCCATCGGTGTGGACATACGATACTCGACCACGACGCCCGATGAAACGGCGAAAAGCCGCTAGAAAACAGTCAGTGCTAAGATCTGATGCTAATTCTAGATGTAGTGCCTTTGTTGCACAGCAAACAAACAGACATAAATAAGCCTTTTGAATTTTAGCACCCTTTAATCGGCTACTCTTAATGTAAAATGGTCCTCCAAAATCAATGCCAATGCACGAAAATGGCTTTACTTGGGAAATACGGAAGGAAGGCAGATTTCCCATCAGAGGTTGAAAAGTCCTAGGATTTGCTCTGAAACATTGAACACACTTCGAAATAACACCTCGAATCGCTCTTCTAGGTGAAAGAATCCAATATTGCTGCGAGATTAAATGTTGCAACGTTCGAGGACCAGGATGCATGTATTTTCGATGAAAACTTTCAATAAGCAATTTGGTCAATCTGTGTTGTCTGGGCAACAAAATCGGAAATTTTCGATCATAAGAAAATTTGGCGTTTATTAAACGACCACCAACTCTAAGCAAACCGGAATTACATATAAACGGTGTTAATTTGCGTAGTGTCTTCGAAAGTGGCAAATTCAGTTTCAGACGATTAATTTCCTCAGCAAACACAGTACCTTGGACATTTCGAATTATGACATTCAAGGCCATGTTCAGTTCCTTAATAGTGAGGAAACCATTTATCTTAGTTCGATTTTTCATCGCATTATGTGAGAATCTGTAGAGGTAGGCTACGATTGATTGTATCTTACTTAGAAAAGAATGTTTATCTAATAAGGACAGTACGATATTATCTTCAAACTGAATATTGAAAGAGTGAAGTTTCTGTTCGCCAAAAAACTCGTCAGAGGAAAAGTCTCCAGCAATAACTTCCGGAACAGAAAAAACACCTTTCAAAAAAGAGGGCCCCGCCCACCATAACGAATTATTTATGAGCTCAGAGGGTAGACAACCTCGGGAAGCTATATCTGCTGGATTCTCAGAACCACTTATATGGTGCCAGCAGTTCGGACTTATTTTTTCCTGAATAGAAGCTACTCTATTTCCTACGAAAGTCTTCCATCGCGTTGGTGGAGACTTAATCCAACATAACGCGACCTTAGAATCAGACCATGCGAACGTTCGAGTAATAGTAAATAATGATGAAAATATCGACTGAATGTAATCCAAAATATTACCCAACAACACGGCAGCGCACAACTCCAACCTCGGTATCGATACCTTCTTCAGAGGAGCAACTTTCGTTTTAGCAAGCACTAATGTTGATTCGAATTCACTATCTGAAATTTTGACTCTGAGGTATACAACGCCAGCAAAACCCTTCTCACTAGCGTCACAAAATCCATGTAATTCGCATGATTCTCGTCTAATAATACCGAGAAACCTAGGGATTTCAAATGTTTCTAAACAATGTAATTCTGATTTATACTGATCCCAACGAGAAACAATAACCGGTGGGGGAACATCGTCCCAGTCCAATCCCAAAGTCCACAAAGTCTGTGTCAAATATTTCGAAAAAAATGTTAAAGGCGCGAGAAAACCCAACGGGTCGAAGATCCTCGCCAATTCTGATAGGATACTGCGTTTCGTACATTTCCTGGATAAGATATTCACACTATAGCAAAAGGTATCTTTAGCAGGATTCCACCTCAAACCCAAAACCTTAACTATGGAGTCATCGTCAAAGTCCAATGGAGTCAGTTTGGACTCATCCGGAAGAAAATCTAATAAAGCCGAACAGTTTGAAGCCCATTTCCTTAGAGGAAAACCAGCTTTATTGAAAATATTTATCAATTGCTCAACAATTATACGAGAATTCTCCAAAGAGTCACTACCACTCAATATATCATCTATATAAATGTCGTCTTTTAAAATAGATACTACAAGCGGAAAATTACAACCCTCATCAACGGCGAGTTGTTTTATTGTTCTGTTAGCCAAGAATGGAGAACATGTAACTCCGAAAGTAACCGTATTCAAAGTATATTCCTTGACCGACTCATCTTTTGAATCACGCCAAAAAATGCGCTGATAATTTCTATACTTAGGTGAAACCAATATTTGTCTGAACATTTGTTTAATGTCAGCAACGAACGCAATAGGATTCGTTCGAAAACGAATTAACAGATTAACTAAATCATTCTGCAACTTGGGTCCTGCGTACAATAAGTCATTCAATGAGAATCCCGATGAGCATTTCTGAGATGCATCGAAGACTACTCTGAGTTTAGTTGTTGAGGAATCGAGTTTAAACACACAATGATGCGGTAAATAATAACATTCACTACAATCTATCGAGTCCGATGCGAGGGACATATGTCCCGAATTCAAATAATCATGCATGAATTCCCCATACTGCCTTCTCAGATCATCACTTTTATATAATCGATTTTCCAAACTGAAAAATCTTCTAAGAGCGATCTCGCGAGAATCATTGAAAGAAGGTTTAAACTGCGATATAAATGGCAAATCAACTATGTATCGACCATCGACATCCCTAGTTGTAGTTTCCGTGAATATTCTCTCGCAGACTCTATCTTCTTCGGATATGACATTATGCTCAGGTATCCGTTCTAATTCCCAAAATCTCTTTAAAGTATTCTCTAAAGATTCGTTATCAGCCGAATTCGATACCAAAAATGACGACAAATGAACACTATCGAGAACCGACGAATTTTCCGAACGAATTCTTCCCGTTAAAATCCAACCGAATAATGTATTAATAGCTATAGGCTCTTCGATATTATTTTCGATCTTACCCGGAACCAATATTCGCGCAAAAATATCCGCAGATAAGAGCATATCTATTGAACGGGAATAATGAAACTTAGGATCAGCCAACTTCAAACACGAAATATGGGGCCAATTTACTGAACGAAACTTAAAATTAGGCATATCCGAACATATTCTGGGTAAGACAAAGGCATCGACCTGAATTTCACAATTAGCATCGTAACATGAACCTATGGTACAAGTAACACAGCCCTTAGGAAGAACGGGCGGGGAGCTTCCTATGCCATGAATTGAAGTTGCTATGGGGCTATATCTTAAACCTAATTTATTTAAACATTTCGTTGTTATGAAACTGGCCTGACTGGCATTATCAAGAAGTGCACGAATTTTCTGTTTATTCCCATATGAGTCTGTTACTAGAATTTCCGCTGTCGAAAGCAAAACGAAGGATTCTAAAGACTTTAGTGGAGATATTTTGTCGAAATTATTCGAAGTTTGCAGGGAAACCGGTTGACTCGAAATTAACTGCTCATTCTTTGAACTAGAATCACCAGATACACCACTAGGAACACTACTAGAAGTTGAAGTACTTGATTTATTTTCCAAAGATCGATCATGCCCTGATTCGTTTACCGCTCGATCGAAATGTAGAAGTGAGTGATGTCTATTACTTCCACAGTATCTACACGATGTGTTATTTGAGCAACTACTACAGCGATGAGAAGATTGTAAACATCTTAAACATAATTGATGATTTTTCGCCAGCAAAAATCGATCATAAGAAGAACGATTTTGAAAAATTGAACATTTCAAGTTTATGTGGTTCGATGACTTACAAAATACACACTGGTTTTTATCCATTGAATTCGTGTTTGCAACAAATGAAACCCTCGAACTATTTCTTCCACCTTTATGTGAACTGACCGAGGGACCTTTCTGGACAAGAGACTTATCGTTCGAAAATTCGACTGCCTCCAGGGCCTTGCAATGATTGGTCAAGAAATCCACCAATTCAGTATACTTAGGCAACTCTATCTTACTATGATCCAATTCAAATTTAGTTCTAGTTTTAGGATCAATTTTCTCTAAAAGAATATTGAAGAGTGGAAAATCCCACTCATCTACTGGAAAATCCAAATTGTCCAGAGCTGCTAAATTTTCCGAGAACACGCTCAACAACTTTCTCAAAACAATGAAGTTTTCTTTTTCCAGTTTTGGAAAACGAAAAATTTCATTCCAGTACGAAACCGCTAAAAGCCGCTTATTGTTATAGCGCTTAAGCAAACTATTGAAAGCAATAGGGTAATTTTCTCCCGACAATGTAATACCCTTAACTATTTCTAAAGCATCGTTGGATGTGCTACTCAACAGGTACTGAAATTTCTCAATGTTACTCAACGATGAATTTTTATCCACTAAGGATACAAATAAATCCCTATAATTTGGCCACTCCTTAAGAATACCTCCAAATGTGGGTAAAGATATTTTTGGTAGCCTAACATGAGATACCGTTGGTGGAATAGTATCCTTATTGTTAAGATTAACCTTTTCTACTAAATTGTAATGAATGGCTTTTATAGTAAAATAATTCCTGTCGACCACAGAACGAATAGCTTCCTGTGCCTCCAAAACTTCTTCACCCTCAACCGCTCTAATATTGACTATTTTAGAATGACAACTCTCAAACTGCTTATAAATCGGCTCTAACCTATCTATTCTCATTATTAGTTCGGAAATTAAGGATGGATCGCGCTGAGCACCTTTCGCCACATCAAGAATTTCCGATATTCGATTCGAAGCAGTTGTACGATTTGCGGTATGAATAGCCAACGAAGCCGCCATATCAGATGGCATAATGAGCAAATGACTGTAAAAGAAACTTTAAGGATTTCAGTACAAACTAGTATGAAATCCGACAACACTGCTGAGACGAATGCCGAGAAAGTATTCCAATTCGCAATTCAAACAATGAAATAATAATCTTTCTCTTTTTTTTTTTCGCGCAAAAAATATACGCACATACGGAGTTATCGAATTCAATAATATATCCTTATATGAGATATGTAATTATGGAAATATTCAAATTAATAGAAAAATTAAAAATATTCAAACGACAATGAATAAATTTTCCAAATCAATTGAAATTAAAGAAAAAAAACCGAATCTGGCGCCGAATGGACCAATGTTAACGCGACAAAATTAATTAGTGGACTGTAATGATCGAAAGTTTAATAATAAATAATTTTGAAACCAAAAGAAATAAGTCACCAAAACGGTAATTCGACTCACCTTTCTACTTGCATCAACCATGCACTATATTCTCGATTATTTTTCGGAGTTTTCGAAATTTTCTCCTCGAAACAAACTCGACCGTCGAGAGAGAGGTACTTTCTCCATTTCTCCAGTATCAGTTTCGTCTTTCGCTGATTCACCGACGTTGTCAAATATACCAGTTCTGGTGTAAATTTAAGGCAAACATTTTCGAGCATTGGTCCATTCGCAAACAAAAAAAAAACATACATCCCGAATTCTTAACAATCAGTAACCCAACGAACCCCAAGGACAAGACGAGCAAACAGGACCTGATCAGCATCAAGAAGCCGTGGAGCAGCCCGTAGCCAACCACTAACACGAGTCTGAAAACCTGGAAAGGGCTCCAACAGAGCTTAATCCTCCTGATATCTGAGATATCTGGGATAAGTGAATGTTCCTCTGGAGAGGAGTGTTAAAGCTGCAAGGCTAAAGTGAGACATAATTCAGATGATGCACACCACCCGCTGATATGAAAATGAACAATTTGACAATGAGAGGGAGAACGTTCCACCAAAGAAGAATAACTAAAGCTTACCATGATTTCGGTCTTATTTGACCTCGTCAGAACAACACAACTCCTTTTCTAATGGAACGGAGATCAAATGAGACCGAAACGATGGTCAGCATCTACACTGCGCAAAAAAATTAACGCACATTCTGAAAATCTCAATTTTAATGAAAGTTAACTCTACATTGACTTTATAACTTATTTTTTATGTTCTCTCGGGAAGGTTTTGAACGAAACAAGACACATTAAATGGAAGAAAAATTCAGGATTTCACCGAATCTTATGTGAAGGAAGAGAAATGAACAATTTTCAAAATACTGAAATGCTGATAAGAGATTTAATACTTGGTATTTCCATTCCTTGCGTTAATTACAGCTCGGCAACGACGGTTCATACTCAAAATGAGTGATTTTAAAATGTTCTGATCTAATCCTTCCCAGATTTCTCCGAGTTGGATTCCTAAGTCATTAAGAGTAGCTGGATGATTTTCTGAACTTCTCAGCCTTCTATTGAGGTTGTCCCAAACCTGCTCAATCGGATTGAGATCTGGACTTCTTGCTGGCCATTCCATTCGAGAGACGATGGGGTCTGGCATTATCGTCCATAAAAATGAAATTTTCACCAATCTATGGGGCAAATGGCACTACATGCTCTTCAAGAATGTTCCTTATATACTTATCAGCATGCATAGCTCCATTATCAACGACCACTAGGTCTGTGCGAGCAGTCAAAGATATTCCACCCCATACCATAATCGATCCTCCCCCGAAACCAATAGTATACAGGAAAGTGCACTGAGCATATCTTTCATGTGGACGTCTGTATACAAGGGAATGTCGATCACAATGGTAGAGGCAGAATCTAGACTCATCTGTGAAGAGAACTCTTTCCCAATCGGCCTCTTCCCAATGAATATGCTCTCTCGCAAAATCCAAACGCGCCCTTCGATGGGCTGGGGTAAGAGCTGGACCTCTTGCCGCGACACGAGGCCTTAAATCATATTCTCTGATGCGATTTCTTATTGTCTGAGTGCTAATTTGCACCTCATGAGTTTGCTCAAGCTGAATTTGAAGGAGGCGGTTGCAAACCGTTGTCTCAACGAAAAAACTCTCAAGTAACGTTCTTGAATGGCAGTTGTTACCAGTGGTCTACCCTGTCCTGGTCTTCGGACATTCATACCTGTCTCCCTGAATCGCTGCAACATTCTGGACACACTTGTATGGGAAACTCCAAACCTTTCTGCAATTCTTGTCTGTCCACCCTTCTTGTCTTCTTGTCTGTCCACCCTTCTTCTCGCAAAACTACCGCGTGGGCACATTCCTCTTGGGTCAAATTGCGTGTTTCGCGTTGAATAACGATCGAGTGTAGAAAATCAAACGAAAGAAAAACTATTGATCACTAGCATTGATCGAGAACAACTGATTTTAGAATGGAGCCAATACATTCAAAATCTGATAATATCATCTTTTTTTATTCCTGCTGGGAAAAAACATCTGGAGAAAACCATTGAAAGTGGATAACATAGGCATGCATAATTCTGATAAAAATAATTCATTGAGAACACCTTCAGTTGTAGAAAAAATTTGAGATTTCCATTTGCGCAGTGTACATCCGCTCATCGTTAGTTCAGTTTCAAATAGACCGGAAAGGAAATGAGGGGAGCAGATTGAGGGACTAAGAAAGTTTCCCAGCTTTCCAGAGTGGGGCCTGTCCTGGTGGGCACCGTTCCTGGGGCTGTAGCCTATCCCGCAGATGTGCAGTTATAGCCGTGGCCCGGGATAACTTATATTGAGTTCGGAAAACTAGTTTTGCCGCGTGATTTGCATTTGGCCCTGGATATTCGGCACGTAACGAGCGAGAAGACAATTATTATTCTTGGAGACATCTTCTGGAAGTTGGATGTTTGCCTTGCAACCAGACGGCTGGGGGCGAGGCACCTGAAATGTCTGGGTCTTGTTTTAACTTCCGGCCGAACATCCGAGCTGGGATATCATCCTTCACATTCTATGCGCATAGAAAAATAATCATGAACCTGCCTGAAATTCTGCGTTGATTTTCTGTAGACCTAAACTACTGGATTCAACTCGACGAACTTTGATCAAAACATCGAATCATTCGAAAATGAATCTCACATGAATCTCACATGAAATGAATCATTTCTCGACACCGATGGGCCTATTTTCACACATGAGATCCGAAAAAAGTATTGCTATAATAATGATCTATCTATACCTTGGAACATAAATACATGGAATGGACATTGACGTGCTATGAATGTATTTCTTGTGGTACAAACATTCGATGCTTCTCTGTCTAACGCGACACTAAGGCAGTGGCGTGAAATAAATAAATTTGCATAGCTCCTACCTTTTCGTATGAAAAATTGACGTGACAATGTCAGATTGAATGATCTCAATTGTGATTGGCGATATTAAGCAACTAACTCATTCCAGTCTTTGGACAATAACAAATGTTTATTTTCCATTCCTTCTATGTTCCAAGATCTATACAATGCTTTTTAATGTATGAGATCTGCCCACCAGTACCTAATTTAGTAATGGAAGGTACAGGGGCTTTCTTCTCATTCAATTGGGAAGAAATAACTACTTCTCATTGGATTGGTGCTATGCTTGGATGACATCTGTAGGTACAGACCAATATATTCAATTGATACAGTCTGGTCCAACGAAAACTCAACACCAGATTCAAAATGAAAATGTGGAAAATCGTCAATTTCCTATTCGAGTTGAAAAAACTTTTCTTCTCTTTGCTTGCTCGTAACTGCAACCCAGTAACACAACTCCTTGATTTTGAATAGGGATTAGGGGTGTTGCCATACCTCATGTTGAAGATTTTATCGAGTACTATCTGATCCTGAATTTTTGCTCGAAAATTTCCATCAATAACGAAATGACAAGATAAAATAGTGGAAGAGTACTTACTTTTGTGATTAGTTTATTGACTATGCTGGAAATGAGCACCATTCACTTCCATGCAGGAATATAAGTTTTGCTGAAAACGTTTACGTATACTTCATTCACTTTTATTTTAGCACTCGGTTGGCCATGGAAATTTTACACATTTCACTCTGCATAGTACGAAAATGTGAGGTTATGACTCTTGTCAAAACATTTTTGGGTTTTAAATCAACGCTATGCTGCCCGTGCTACGTAAAAGTTTCTGTTATTACGTATTTTATCACAATGTCGAATCTCTTCGGAAAATATGTGACGAACATAATTGAAGTTTATACAATTGATTGAAGGCATACCAAATCCAGTTATTTGCATGGAAAATACAAGAAATCAGTATAATATCATAATACGCACTAGCTTGAGAAGAGTTAATGTTCGTCATCTTCTTTGGCTAAAGATTGAATACGTTACATCAATTGTAGATTTCAAAAATATTAACCCGAAGATGAAATGCATATGATGCAGTGGTTAGGAATGGGTATTTCTCGAAGGAATTAACAGATAATCACAAGAATATTAAATTCTTCAACATAAATCATTTTGGAGGAAGTTTCAAGTCAAGATGAACTTCACCTTTGAACAAAAATTTCACATGAATAAACAATTAACAGGACAACTGGCGCGTATTTGTGGCTGTTCATCTTAATACATTGATATAATAATAATAATTAGGTATTTATTGGTACCTTAAGACATTTACAATACATAGGATAAGTCGAATGAAAAATAGAAAAATTAATTTTTGTATTTTTTAATACAATTCTCAAATGGCACCACTTTTTTGGGTCTCCCAATAGAAGGAAATTCTTTGTCATCCCCTTCATTCACAAACTTTCTGATTGGGGAAATATTCAGCTGAAATATAAGTCGTTGAGATTCAGAGGAAACATTATATAAATTCTCTTACATTGAATATGTTCGCTACCGTTTGACGTGGATTTTAGAATATCAGGGTATAACTATTTGAATGAGCAGACCTGAATTCTAAATAGCACTTCCTGAAATCCTGTCTCTTTTTTTTTCAATCACTTTCGGCATTTTCGTAATAAAAATTGATATTAGTTGTGGCAACGGCGTTATGACATTAACAACATTTCATGAGTGCCAACCTTACTCCGTTCTACTTACAAAAACTTGAGAGAATTATTTCATGGCCAACCGATTGCTAAAATAAATGTGAGTGGAGTATACATAACTCAAGATTTCTGGTGTAATTTGACGGCATTCATTGATGATCCGAGTTCGCAAATCATCCAGTCACTCAGGCTGGGTAGCGTTAATCTTGGATTTCAGATGAACCCATAGAAAAAAGTCCAGTGGAGCTAGATTGGTTGATCTGGGTGGCCACTGAATATGAGGAAAATTTTGTTGGAAAATAATCGTTTGGTGGTCTTGTGAATTCTCCAATACTTGCACAGGGGCTGGATAAATAGCGTTTTCCAATAGATGTAAATTAATTTCGCCAGTGAGATTACCGGGTATAAGAAAAGGGCAAATTCTGTGATTTCCATAAATACCAGCCAAACATTTAATTTTTGGGGAAGTTGAGTATGCACCTCACGAAGTAATCTTGGATTTTCATCTGACAAATACCGACAGTTATGCCGGTTCACAATGCCGTTAAGGTAAAATGAACACTCGTCCGCGAAACAGATATCGAACATGTAGTCTTGATAACCGTTAATCATTTCACTGAGCACTTCACAGAACTGGAGTGGGCGATCGGGATCATCCTCATTCAGTTCCTGAACCAATCGTAGCTTATAAGGATGGAATTCTTGTTGTTCAGGGATTCATATGATTGTTGTGCTTGAAACACCAGACAATTTCCTAGTATTTAAAGGTCGGATCCATTGCTACATGA
Organism: Coccinella septempunctata; assembly: GCF_907165205.1. Taxonomy (NCBI): domain Eukaryota; kingdom Metazoa; phylum Arthropoda; class Insecta; order Coleoptera; family Coccinellidae; genus Coccinella; species Coccinella septempunctata. The sequence continues at coordinate 61,449,257 of NC_058189.1, read as the reverse complement.
GCTAAGACAGCCATGTCCCTCGCTTCGTCTCTTTCACGCACCCTCTGTTTGTTTCCGACTCAACCAGTAGCGTCAAATTTGTCAATTAGTAGATGATATTATGTTCACTGGTCACAGTTATGGTCTACTCAATCCCCTGATCTAAAAATGTTGAAAATTATCAGTTCTTATCGCAAATCTACAGAGTACAGCAAATATCTCACCTGCACACCATTGCCACGTTGGGGGCAATTGTAAACAGAGCACGAGCACGGTTTATATGCCGTGGATTCGGGAATGCATCCGTACACCTAAGGGCAGTCGCTCAAGCCGTATTTCACAATTATTATAAGTGGACTAAAACGAGCCAACTACCGTGAAATACAACCCTTGCGAGTCAATTTGCGAAAAACACAAGGGACCATTAAAACGATACAAATTTCGCTTCAGAGCCCCGGCTTATTACTGGACGATTGTCAGGCGTTATGCTGGTTAATTTTTATTGTATTACATTCATAAATTCATTTGTACGTTTCTCGTTGTTGTCTGATGCGCAGAATGACCGGAACGAGTGCTGTTGAAATTGCCGAATGCAAAAGCGAAGAACCGATGAATGTGCCTTTTTTTCAGTAAGGGATATTCGAACGCAGTAGCCAGAATGGTATGGTGGGAGATTGTCTGCTTAACTATACGAAGGCCCATTTTTATGAATTGATTCCGATGTTTTTAAAATTGTGTTTCGCATTCGCTGTCAATAGTTGGGGAGCCCAAGAAGTAAATTCGGGATTTACTCGAGCGTGTCAGAATTATTATTCTGACTCTACAGGGTCCAAGGTATCTCCCCTTATTTAAGGGGAGACCTTAGACCCTGTAGAGTATTTCTACCAAAAATTAGACCTGTATATAAGGAATTGTCTAGGACAGCCTGTAAGAATAGTAAAAAAAAACGATCATTGTACTCACTCTAGCGTGTGAGATTGATATATGTGGTTAATTACATGTTGAAAAGTATACATTCTCTTAATCTGACAATTTAAGCGTGACGAAAATGTGTAGGAGGACGCCAAACTTGCGAAAAAATAACGTCACGTGTACATTCTCGAGCGCGGTGACTTTTTTCCTTAATTTGAAGCTAATGATTCAAGAATAACGGAAAAAACTTGATCTAACAGTTTCAGCAAGCCGAAACAATGAGAATTGGCCTTAAAGGTCATAAAAATACGTTTCCTTGAATTATCTCGTCTCCTGGGTTTCAAATTGTTTACGCATTCATTATAAAAGTTGTAGAGCATAACATTTTATACAAATTTTGTCCGAAGCAATTTTTTCTACGTTTGAACGTTTTTGAGATATATAGCGATATAAATGTACATTAGACTGGGTTTTTACATTTACCTTGGCCTTTTCCATGTGTGGTTAAACTCCACGTCCTTATCACCCTCTAGCTCAAATACGGTTGAAAAATTGCTTCAGACAAAAGTTGTATGGAATTTTATTATCTACAACTTTGATAATGAATACAGAAACGATTAGAGCTACAGGAAGGCAGATATTTAAAAAAATGCCTTGTTATCATCTTTCTCCACAGCTGAAAGTGCATACCTCATAGAACCTTTTTTACTTTCTACCATCTTAAGTTCAAAATCCACTAGGTCCCCACGACGCTCCAGTAAATCCGGATTAAGCATGGTCGGCTCCCCAACTACAAGACATATGAATCACTCTCGATCGAAGATTTTTCCGGTTTATTTTTTTATTTCATACGAGGTTATCCTGTATGAAGAAAACAATCGGACTGCAAGATCCTACATGAGTATACCACAGAGAACCTGCCAACATCGAAGGAGAGTTCCGATAAATCGGTATCGCGCTCATTTGAGCTCATCAGTATCGCATAACTCAATCAACGATGCTGGCCAAATGAAGCGGAGGACCTTTTGTTAAAATCCAGTAGCCGCATCGAAGTATGAAGTAAATCGATGCGACACCTGGCGTTCAACGACCTAAGCTTTCTCAAACATGGCTTCTGAAAAGTAGATATCTGCGTACCATTTTTCCAGTTTGGAATCTGATGCTTGTCGATTTTTCGTCAATGAATTTAACAATAGTAGCGACCTTACAAGGTTTTTTTCATGTTCTCTCAGGATGAACGGTATCTATATGGGACAATATGACTAATATGAGTTATTGCTTTTTTTTCAGAAATTGTCCATGGTGACAGTTTTACTAGTATCATTGTTAGTTAGGTTGCCAGGCAAGATCATCTTTCATCTTGATTGCATAGCTGTGGAACAATTCAACCGTTTCAGTTTATATAAACATTCCAAATCTGTGCTTTTCCTTCGGAGAAAATATTTCTACATATAGATTGAAAATTGTAGATTGTAGATCTATTGTGTTCCCCACTAGAGCTGTTTTTGCCTATGTCGTCAACAGCTAACCAGCTAGTTCTACTCAAGTTCAGTGTATGGCTACAAAGAGGTTATGTCCTTTCGCCTGCAAGTTTCTCGTCAAAACCTTTTTTTTTTACGTTGCCTAGCTATGACGAGGAATTTTGCCACCAGACGATCTTTCTGGTCCTCACAGACTCTACTCAGTTTTCTGAGGCGACAATGCCCTGATAAGGAATGCAGTATGGGGGTGTAGTGATTCTCTATAGGTACCGAAGTACCCCTCAGAAGCTCTGTGAGCTTGTAAGAATTCGGAGAACCAGTTGTGTTCTGGATAGGCATTGTTATTGTGTCCTCACGCCAGTTTAGATACAGCCCTGTAAATTTTAACCCAACAGTGAATGATGATCCGTACCCGTATCGACTAGAAAATTTCTTCTCTAGCCCGGGATCGAACTCAGTACCTTGCGGTATACTAAGCCGACGCATTAACCACCAAGCCACGCTTGCTAAGATCCAGAAATTTCTTAGATCTGGCAGTTCACATGGAGCTTTTAGGTGTTCCAACCTCGCAAGATTCCTCCAGAGTAATTTTTTTTCGTTTTTTCCCTTCTGATGAAGGTCTTTCTTGTATGTACATTTTCCTATACCACTGAAAGGTTCCGAGCCAATGAATTGAGGTTGTTCCTTTCATCGCAAGTGTATTGGCCTCTTCATTTCCTTTGATTCCTTAGTGACCTTGTTATTCTTGCCTAGTTCTTTGAGTTTCCTTCGGCACTCCCGTATCATCTGAGATCTTAGAAGCTCAGTCCTTTGACCACAGCCTGACCTTGTCAGAATATTTCCCTTTGTCGCATTTCTGATACTTTCTTTCTAGATATATTTCCACACATCTTTTTATTGCCAATATTTCTACCGGAAACAAACTTGAACAGGGGCCTGTGTAGAGTGAGCATATGATGCCAGCCCTGAATACTTCTTCGTCAGTCATACTCCTTCATCAGGGTCTAAATATAGCTCGCGACCCAAGTTTGTCCTCTTAATCACCCCTAAAACCTTACTCGCTATAAAATGCATCAATCATAAGCTAACAGATTGGAGAACTAACGAGAAATAGCAAATTTCCATAGCCCTGAAGGACCGAAACTTTTTTCGTCTACATCATTCCGCGAAACTTCCGTGCTTTTTCATCGGATAGCACCATTCTCTGGAAACGAATTACGTCACGTCCAACCCCCCACCCCCGCACCATCCTTCGTTCGGGAAAAGATAAATGCATTCGCAGGAAGGAAATTCCAGAAAGGAAATGTGTTCGTTAGGGACGGGGCAATCTGGGTGGATGCATTTTTTGGTTTCCTCATTACATTTCTCGATATTCTTCTCGGTCTTCTCCCCTTTTCGGTAACCATAACGAAGATATACTGCGAGAACAGAAAAATATGTCATTGTTAGGATTGCCATTCCGACTAAATAATAATAAATCACCATTATCCCGTTCTTTCTCCAAGAAGGATCGAGTCGATTATGTTGCACGGATGCCGGATTGGAGGCGGACTTTAGTTAAGAAATATTTCGACTGTCTGAAAAATAAAGGGAGGAGGCACATACATGTAGCATGTGCGGGGTTGCGGTTCAATCCAATTTCGTTGGCTGGATGGATTCCGGATAGAAATCTGGGAGAAGCAGGTGGTTCCGCTTGGTGTGGTAGATGGGAGACGGGGAGATATGTGAGATGTATACGTCTTATAGAATAACGTCACTTTGTCTTGAATCGATCAGGGTAATGTCGACGCTATAAATTGCTGGAGAGTCGTAATGTGATTTTCTTCTATTGGAGGAGGGAATGCGTCTGGGGACTTCAATTGAGAGGAACATTTGTCGGTTGATTGTCGGGAGATGGGTGAGAAATGAGAAAAGTTCTTGGGTTCTTTCTGATATATTTTTGAAGCACTCAGAACAGGGGTCTTTAAAAATGATTTTAAAGTGGCTGTCAATTCTAACGTGCGTTAAAAAAAATTACCGTCAACTAGGCTATGGAATGTTCTGTGCTTAGCTTCTGCTATGTACCATTTACAAGGTTGATAGTTACCTAGTGTTCTGGATGTTTGTTGTATTGAAAGCTACGTACATAAAGCATTTATTATTATCGAATTCAACGTCAGAAACGGGGGGCAAATAGAAGGCGTGTATGAATATTCCAATATTGCTGTAGATTACCAATCTTTCCAAAGCACTGTTTCGTGATGTGTTAGCGTTCTTCTTCTTCTTTGAAGAGGTGGCGTTCAAAGAAAAAGAGGAAGTGGTCGACTAAAGAAGAGAACTCCAGAATGAATCTACAATGTTGAAAATGTGATAACAGAAGCTCCACAAACTTCTGGTCGAGTTTTGTCTCAGTTGGTTGGAGTCGATTTTGAAGGAATGATTAAATTTTTATCCATATAAGGGGATATATTGAAAAATTCTCAGCCTACTATAGAACCAAACTAAATTTCAATGTCAATATATTTTTTTACTCAACATATTCTCCTCTTTTGGATACATTTATTGCAGCGAACCTGCAATGTCTCTAGACCTTTCAAAAAAAAATGTTTGTTCTTGCTCTGCAAACCATACCTCCACAGCTTCTATTACCTCCTCGTTGGAAGAAAATTTACGACCTTTTAAACTTTTTTTCAGTTGATAGTCGGATGGAGCCAAATCTGGTGAATAAGGGGGGTGTTCTGGTAATTCAAGGCCTAAATCACGAGTTTTTTGCATGGCAACATCAGATTTATGTGCAAGGGCATTGTCCTGCAAAAACAAAACACTTTTGGATAGCTTTCCGTTTCTCTTCTCTTTAATGAGTGGTCAGTAATGTCGAATAGTAATCTCCGGTTATTGTTCTACACTTATCCAAAAAATCGATCAGGCTTACTCCATGGCAATAACAAAAAACTGAAGCAAGAACTTTTCCAGCAGATTTTTGGACACGAAACTTCTTAGATCTTGGTCTTGGAGAACCAGAGTGTCGCCATTCTATCGATCGTTGCTTTGTTTCTAGATCGTAGAATTGTACCCAAGTCATCCATAGTAACAATTCGGTTTATTCTTAAACCGAACTACATCGTTTTCAAATCGAGCACAGATCGAACGCGATGCTTCTACCCTTGCACGCTTCTGGCCAACCTTCAAACATTTGGGATCCATTTTGCAGCAATTTTTCTCATGTCCAAATTGACGTGAACTATATGATAAACGCCTTCGTATGATATATTCAGTGCTTCAGATATCCGTTTTAGCCCAATTCGACGGTCTGATAAAATCATGTCATGAACTGCATCGATATTTTCGGGGACTAACACAGAAACTGGCCTCCCCAATGAGGTCATCATCTTCAATGGAAAATTTACCTCTTTTGAAGCTTGCAGTCCAATTTTTCCCCCTCCCATACGAAGGACATTGATTACCAAGGGTATTAAGCATATCTGTAAATCTGCTTACCTCTTAACCCTTTTAAATACAGGTACTTGATGATGGCTCGATACTCCAATTTTTCGATATCCACAATTTCGGTGGACATCTTCTTTCTTTTAATTAATTGCGTAACTGTGGTTTCCTTTTTTAACCTCAAACTTCACACTGACACTTCTAATGAGTTAGTGTTCGTTGCTATGGTAACGCAATATTTTTTTTATGCATGGAACTGATCTAGGTTAACTAGATATCAACAGATCCTCGTAGCGTCCAACTTAGTTTCAAGAGTTGGGTTCTTTGAATTTTTATGGTACGTAATGGTCATACTGAGAAAACTAGAAGAAGTGGATCATATGTTGTGTTCGAAAATTATCAATCGAATAAATGAGAAACTATGTTCAGAAATTTCATTTCATTCGATAAAACCGTTTGTGAGATAGAACTGAAAATAACATTTCTTTCGTGGTTTTTCAACAGCCTGTATCTTTTAAACCGAGCCGATGCGGAAAAATTGGAAAATAAAAAAAGTGTTTCTTTTGACCTCAAGAATCTACTGTTAAAATATGTATTTGTACGAGTCAAAGACTTACCCTGTACGTACAAGTGAAAGACCCACCCTGAGTAGGTTAATGTCATATTTTCACAGTGATTTTTGGATTTCATTGATTCTTTTTTGACATTCTACCTTTCAATGTTCGATTTTTGATGTTGTTGTTTGTACGTTGATTCACCTTTCTGTTCGCTTTGTTTTGTTGCTAAGTCTCTTGATATTTTTACAGCTTCACTTGTATGAATCTAACTCCTGAAGATGAGCTTGTAAAGCTCGAAACATATAGAGTTCAACAGTAAAGAGTTCATACGAAGAGTAATTTGTCTATGAAGTCACTTCCCTTTCAATACTTATAATGTCATCAATGTTTACGTATGTATTTTCATTTTGGGAACAATAAGTGAGTCAAGGAAAGAATTACGTTCAGTCACAGAACATCGACCTTCAAAATTGCATAGCCAACTTGACGAAGAATTTTTTTGAACGCACTATCGAAAGCTTTTAGTGTAGTGAGGAGAAACAGAGATTAATCGAAGCCAACTACGATGTTCACTTAGAGCAACATGTTCTCAACAAAATTTCATAGGTTTCACCATCATTTTTGTTCCAAGGATCTTCCATTGCTGTGCCACATCCTTTGACACAAACGATCCCGGTTTGTGAACGCGTCTCGCGTTAATCCCTTGCTCGCGGGGCAGGAAATTAGTCGATTTAATTGCCTAATTTATAATTCCCTCCTTCATCGGAAACGGGCTGAGGTAGCTCCGAGTCCTAATCCCGCAGATCTGCCTTTTCAATTCAATTTCCAATCGAAACGAGACACCGCTCTCGCATAGCCGGATCGGCCTGATCTGATTTGCGTTCATTTTTTATCGGCCGTCGGTGCGTGAAATCGGTTATTACGACGATCAATGCTCGGCTCGCGGAAAGAACGACGCGGTAGATCGATTGCGGCCCGTCTGACATCTTGACTGCAACCGATCTCGATGTTTCTCTTAAAATTACCTAGGATTTTGGTGTATTCCAATGACTTTGACGAGTAATGGTTAAGGGGGAGTAATACCACAAGAATCTCCGTTCAAAACCAGTATTCACTAGTTTTTATTAATTACGCTTTTAATTTTTTAACATAAAGAATTGTTTTTTTTTTCAAATTGTTGAAGGATGTCTTGATGTCACCCCGACTCTTTTTTTCCAATTTAGTTGATTTTATTTAGTGTGTCTTTCAACATACACTGCGCAAAAAAATTAACGCACATTATGGAAATCTCAAATTTATTTTACAACTGAAGGTGTTCTCAATGATAATTATTTTTATCAGAATTATGCATGCATATGTTATCCACTTTCAACGGTTTTCTTCAATACAGATGGTTTTTCCTAGCAGGAATAAAAAAAGATGATATTATCAGATTTTGAATGTATTGGCTCCATTCTAAAATTAGTTGTTCTCGATCAATTCTAGTGATCAATAGTTTTTCTTTCGTTTGATTTTCTACACTCGATCGCCATGCAACGCGAAACACGCAATTTGACCCAAGAGGAATGTGCCCAAGAGGTAGTTTTGCGAGAAGAAGGGTGGACATACACAAGAATTGCAGAAAGGTTTGGAGTTTCCCATACAAGTGTGTCCAGAATGTTGCAGCGATTCAGGGAGACAGGTATGAATGTCCGAAGACCAGGACAGGGTAGACCACGGGTAACAACTGCCATTCAAGAACGTTACTTGAGAGTTTCTTCGTTGAGACAACAGTTTTCAACCGCTCGCCTCCTTCAAATTCAGCTTGAGCAAACTCATGAGGTGCAAATTAGCACTCAGACAATAAGAAATCGCCTCAGAGAATATGATTTAAGGCCTCGTGTCGCGGCAAGAGGCCCAGCTCTTACCCCAGCCCATCGAAGGGCGCGTTTGGATTTTGCGAGAGAGCATATCCATTGGGAAGAGGCCGATTGGGAATGAGTTCTCTTCACAGATGAGTCTAGATTCTGCCTCTACCATTGTGATCGACGTTCCCTTGTATACAGACGTCCACATGAAAAATATGCTCAGTGCAATTTCCTGAATACTACTGGTTTCGGGGGAGGATCGATTATGGTATGGGGTGGAATATCTTTGACTGCTCGCACAGACCTAGTGGTCGTTGATAAGGGAGCTATGAATGCTGATAAATATATAAGGAACGTTCTTGAAAAGCATGTAGTGCCATTTGCTCCATACATTGGTGAAAATTTCGTTTTTATTGACGATAATGCCCGACCCCATCGTGCGCGCATCGTTCAACAGTACCTTGAAGAGGTTGAAGTCTCTCGAATGGAATGGCCAGCAGGAAGTCCAGATCTCAATCCGATTGAGCAGGTTTGGGACAACCTCAATAGAAGGCTGAGAAGTTCAGAAAATCATCCAGCTACTCTTAATGACCTAGGAATCCATCTCGGAGAAATCTGGGAAGGATTAGATCAGAACATTTTAAGATCACTCATTTTGGGTATGAACCGTCGTTGCCGAGCTGTAATTAACGCAAGGGGTGGAAATACCAAGTATTAAATCACTTATCAGCATTTCAGTATTTTGAAAATTGTTCATGTCTCTTCTTTCACATAAGATTCTGTGAAATCCTGAATTTTTCTTCCATTTAATGTGTCTTGTTTCGTTCAAAACCTTCCCGAGAGAACATAAAAAATAAGTTATAAAGTCAATGTAGAGTTAACTTTCATTAAAATTGAGATTTTCAGAATGTGCGTTAATTTTTTTGCGAAGTGTAGTTTGTGAGATCCCCCCAGTAGACAACGAATTTTACCCATCCTGTACCTTGCTCAAAAAAAACAGGCATGATCTCCATCTATCTTGATTTGATGTGGCCGATACTTGATGGCAATCAATAATTGAACTAAAAACAGAATTATATGATTTTCACTTACGTGGATTGTGAGAGGGACATCTTTTGATTATAAATTGTGGGTGTGATCATTATTTCCCCAAGCGGGGAGGCAACCATTCCTCCCTCAAGAATTTTAAATGACATTCTGTTCAAGTTGTCACCTCATAATCATGCATCAAGTTTCTGATTTATTTTTGTTTTTCAGGCTAATTCGAAGAAGGCATCGAAGAAAAAGAAACTAGACATTGGAGAGGAGCTTTACAATTTGAAAGTAGTCAAAAAATCTAGGGTGAGTTCATGTTATTCTTTATTGTTCGTTGTCCATTGCCCAGGTCTGGGATTTGTGAGACTATTAAGCGATACGAGGTTCTCAAACACGTCTCTCGTCATGTCATCATGAGAACTGCTTCATGCATTTAAATTTCGTTATACAGGGTGTCCGGGGAGTAACTGTACATACTCATACCAGAGATAGAGTTGGACTAGCTGATTACGGATTGACTATAAAAAATTAATTTCTGGATTTCCCTAGAAAGCTACAGGGTGATTTTCCAACTTCATGGAAATACTTAGACCATCATAAAATCCAAACTTATTGACGGATATTATTGAAACTTAGGAGGTTCATGACACATGCTAAGGTTGAGTCAGAAAGATATCAATTATTCCATTATTCCAGGGCCGGACTCATTAATCTCCATTTAAAGTGTTCAGGGTAAAAAAACACTTTGTATTTCGAATTACAAATAATTGATTAGCTTTTTTGAGAGAAGCTGAATTATGCTTCAATTTTTGGTACCGCTCAAAGTTGTCACATCAACAATTATTTTTTTATGAGTTTTTTAATTTGGATAAAGTTCGAAAATTGCAATTTTTTTACCTGAACAGGACATAGTCATCTTGTGCAGGTCGAAAATAAATAATAAATTTTCTTAAAAAAGTCACTGAAGGTGAAGAAGACTATAATATTTGTTGATATACTGGGTGGCCACCCCAGACGCGGACTTCACTTTGAGGGAGTAAATGAAGGTATTTTGAAAAAAAAATTGCTGATGTGTACAGGGTATACAGAAGCATATTTCAAAATTATTCTTATGTATACTGGGTGTTCGACAGCAATGATATAGACCGAAGTTACACTTCTTCCAGTGAAGAGAACAGCTGATGAACAGAATAATCAACTGTTGCGATATTTGAAGAAATAATGGTGATATTATTCGAAAGGCTGTATCCAATTTGAAAATTCGGCAAGAGAAATGTATACAAGCTATTGGTTTTCATTTAGAACCACTTTTGAAATATCGTTGACTCAGCAGTTCATTCGTTCCTATTTTTATTTTTATTAGGTACTCTATACTGTATTTTAGTTTTTTTCATTTGTTATTGTTTCGCTATTGAAGTGCTTATTAAAGCTCTGAACTTTTTTGTTAATTTTCTACTAATATATTCGCATTTTATATTCAAACATGACATTTCCAGTTCTCTTCATGGGGAAAAATTCAAATTTTCGAACTTTATCCACATTCAAAAATTCATAAAAAAATAATTCTTGATGTGACAACTTTGAGTGATACCGAGAATTGAAGCATAATTTAGCTTCTTCCTAAAAAACGAATCAATTATTTGTCATTTGAAATACAAAGTGTTTTTTTTTCCCTGAACACTTTAAATGAATATTAATAAGTCCGGCCCTGGAATAATGAAATAATTGATATCTTTCTGACTTGACCTTAGCATGTGTCAATAACCTGCCAAGTTTCAATAATATCCGTCAATAAGTTTGGATTTTATGATGGTCTAAGTATTTCCATGAAGTTGGAAAATCACCCTGTAGCTTTCTAGGGAAATCCAGAAATTAATTTTTTATAGTCAATCCGTAACCAGCTAGTCCAACTCTATCTCTGGTAAGAGTATGTACAGTTATTCCCCGGACACCCTGTATAATCCTGACTGGATAGTTCTCGTGATCTTTAACGTCCTGCTAGACTAGGATTATTTCGTGTTATCTCGTTTCTTTTCATTGATTCGGAATCTATTATCGAGATTTATGAAGCAGGGAAGGGGGTCCTTTTTGTAGATCCCCAGGAAATGAATAAATGGAGCGATTTTCAGAGGAGTGACATAATCTCAGCGCTTCCCTTTAATCCCTTGCTGCTACATATTCTCTATTAAAAACTTGAAAGTTTGACCGCATCAGAAAAAGCCTCTTTCCAGATAAAAATTGACAGTCCTAAGAGTTTAGGAAACATCATCAGATGAATTGAGACGCTGATAAAAACCACCAACGTTATTGTCAATATCAATATCTTATCTTATCAATAAGCTTTAAAACTCTTCGGTACTTGCTGGGCTAACTTACTATTTTTCCCAGTTACAATGAAACCATATTAGAAAACCAAAACGTATTAACTTATTCGAAGAGTGTCTGTCAATTCTTTAGACAGAGAGGAAATTTCATATCACTAAACCTCTTTTTTTGTTTCAGCATCTGATTTATGTGGGCATGCTTTCCGACAATGAAGTCGTAGCTGTAGAAGTGGATCCTATGAAAATACAAGAACATCTGCCGCCTGTTTTTGCAATGAATAAATTCGGCACGAAATAATGGACATGATTCGTTTATGTTGATTCCGGAGGAAGAATTTTTTATAATAAATGTACAGATTGTTTTTGATGTTTCATTCTTTCCCAAATTTGACGAACTAAATGTGATGTTGCACTCAAATGAAAAGGCTGTATCATACCTACATACAGAAGAAAAAATGAGTCTTACAGGCCACCTTTGTAATGATATAGGGTTTTTTCCATTGCCAATTTAGGGAATGAACCATGGTTTGAATAATTAAGATCCTGAAAAAAGCAGGACTGTGTTAAATAGTAATTTAATATAGACATAATATGAAATTATAAGGGACCTATGTGCTTTCTCAAGTCAGTGGTCAGGACGAAGCAACTCTAAGAACATAACTTGCTAAACTGAAACAGTATTAGTGAGAGCTTTGTGGTGTTGAATGTCTGCATAACATGACATGACGTTCATATTAATGATGTTTATACACTATCATGACCACAGGGTAAGTTCAGAAGTTACAATCCGCTTAAATAATTTCGTCTGGCTGCTGGGAACTTGATTTATCCAGAATTTACACGTCAAATGATGGTTCCTTCAACGGAGTTTAATAGTGGGCATCATAGGTAAGTTTAGGTGGGCAGCATTTGTATCAGTCGACTTTCATTTGCTGAGCATATATTATATTTATTCTCGATACGTTTTAAGCTTAAAACATAGACATTATTCAACCCATAGCAACAAGGGTAAGTTGACGTTCATCCCTTCAGTGAAATAATTTTTTTGAACTCACGAGTGAAATAAAATCACATGAATTATGAGTGGATAAAAATTCAGCTTTCTCTTGTAGCTATGGATTGAATATATTGCTCTAGCAACAATTAATCGAAGGCACACCTTATTTCATAAATTAGATAATTCTCTAGAAAGTGTTATCAATTGAATCCTAATCGAAATGGAATAAAATTCTGTATACAACACATGAGTTGTAAATTTTTATTCATTGGAAGAAATAAACATTCAGTTATCTCACTTCACACAAATTTCGTAAAAATAACCATAAGAATGACAATGGCTTGAAAATTTGACGTACATGTACAGTACCTACATGTGTAGTAAAGTTCGAAAATTAACATTTTTATCGGGAAATTGATATTTTACACATGAAAAAGTTGGCCTTCAAAGCCATGCACTCTAATATCTTTAAAAAAACAAATAGATTTGTACAACTGTGAGATTCTTATAAAAGAATAATCTCAAATATCGTTTATTGACACCTTGCTAATCGCAAGTAGAAGATGTGTTCATCAATCTTGGAAAATTCAATCTTTCGCTTCTGTATTTCCATCATTATGTATTTTTATGCTTTGCTGCGCAAATATTATCATGAAGATAAAAGAATCAAATAGTGTCATTGAGTTGAATGAGTAATTCTACGAATTTGCATTCATGAATATTCGTGAACACGCAGAATGATTTTATCGCAAGAAAATACTTTTTTCATTGTGTGAGATTCAGTTTCATCTTCCTGGAAATTCACTGTACTATAGCTTTATGATTTATAGTGATTGTTCATATTTGATACAAATTCAATATTTTCTGGAGGAATGAGTGAAGGTTAGATAATAAGACTTTTATCTATGAAATTCTCGACAATCCTCTGATCTTTTTGAGTACAGAAGTTTCTATATTCGAGAAATATTAGAATAATATAAACATATTTACTACGAAATGCATATCGTATTTATTTTTGTCTACAATTAATCCTGTCATTCAACAGAATGCTCTGACAAATACAAATGTGACCGAAACCATAGCCAGCATCAACTCTTCCTCTATACTCTCACCTTTGGTACTCTGAATGATTATACGCAGCACAAATCTGATTCGGATGGCAACATTGGTTTATACAGGGTCTCTCACGAGGAACCTCACCCATATTTATACGGGAAACTACTGAACGTATTTTCATGAAATTCAGCACTTATAAGTATTTCACGATGCTGATGAAATCTAAAATATTTTCAAGGCATGAGCACCTCCGGTTTTTCCGGAAATGACGTCAACTTCCGTTTTTCAAATTAGAACACCATTTTTTTATTGCAGAAATAGATTCCTTAGAAAATTTCAAGTTATTTTGATGTAACATTTTTCAGTTTTGTTTGGAAAATTCTCTCTGAGCGGGAAAATTCGAAAAAAAAATCGAAAATAGAGCTCCGCTGTAACAAGAATAACTTCGAGGTTTTTGGATGGAAAATTTTCATTTTTGGGATTTTTCAAGATGTAAGATTGATGTATCCACTTTAAAAATCGAAATCGCGATTCCTGATACAGGGGGTGAAAAAATCGCTTTCAAAGTTAGGCATGACAAAATCGTGAAAAATCAATTTTTTCAAATTAGAACCCCATTTTTTTATGGCAGATATTGAATCTACGTTAAAAAATAATGTGAGTGTATGCATCACACCCTTGCCCTAAAGTGGATATTTTCTGAGTTATTCACAAAAAACTGTTTTTCATCTTGAATTTTCAGCTATTTCTTTTTCCTGAAAATTTCATCTTTTTGGCGTGAAGGGAAAAGAAATAGCTGAAAATTCAAGACGAAAAACAGTTTTTTATGAATAACTCAGAAAATATCCACTTTAGGGCAAGGGTGTGATGCATACACTCACATTATTTTTTAACGTAGATTCAATATCTGCCATAAAAAAATGGGGTTCTAATTTGAAAAAATTGATTTTTCACGATTTTGTCATCCCTAACTTTGAAAGCGATTTTTTCACCCCCTGTATCATGAATCGCGATTTCGATTTTTAAAGTGGATACATCAATCTTACATCTTGAAAAATCCCAAGAATGAAAATTTTCCATCCAAAAACCTCGAAGTTATTCTTGTTTCAGCGGAGCTCTATTTTCGATTTTTTTTTCAAATTTTCCCGCTCAGAGAGAATTTTCCAAACAAAACTGAAAAATGTTACATCAAAATAACTTGAAATTTTCTAAGGAATCTATTTCTGCAATAAAAAAATGGTGTTCTAATTTGAAAAAAGGAAGTTGACGTCATTAATGGAAAAACCGGAGGTGCTCATGCCTTGAAAATATTTTAGATTTCATCAGCATCGTGAAATACTTATAAGTGCTGAATTTCATGAAAATACGTTCAGTAGTTTCCCGTATAAATATGGGTGAGGTTCCTCGTGAAAGACCCTGTATAAACCAATGCTGTATTTATGTTAGCCGGTGGTCGGTGGTATCTATCAATAGTTACTTTGAAAAGAATTACATGAATACTCAGATTGAAGACCTATCGAAATGTTTTGTCACACAACTCACAATTCCCGCCCAAATAATTTCGCCATCAAATGAATTCACCGACTGACAGAAAAATGAGCTATTGGTTATAGTGGTGGCACGTTATCTGGAAAATTCTATCAAATTTTCCTCTTCCTGAGATTTCCTATTCCATTCATCCTTCCCTCAGAACCCAGAATGTGATTTATTTTGAACCCTTTCACTATTGTAGAGTTTTCGCACACGAATCTCCCACGGTCTGCGTGAATTTATTCGTTGAAATTATGTGTAACTTTGAAATTTCGGCGAGTAATTCAACCCCAATGAATTATTCATGAGGGTAGTTAAAAACGCGACACCTCTGTGAGATTTCCCAGACGGACTAAATGTGTAAATGAAAGGGAAATGGATTGTGGAATAACTATCCCTAGTGCTTGTGTATATATGTACAGTCTTTTGATGAAAATGTTCTGCATTCAAGAGATTCTTTGGTAGTTTCGACATAAAGTTAGTGGTCTCTTTGCTTCTTCCAAAAGCTTTTCTGTATTGGAGATTAGAAATAATTATTCTGAAGAACTGTGTGAGCGCTTTAATATTTATGTTTTATGAACGGAGTGATTAAAAAGTGAAGCACAACATTCATATCTGCGGTATTTACAATTTTGTAAAAGCAGGTCCATTTTTTCATTTTGATCTATGCGTTATAGAAATTAACTATCAGAAGTTAGTCATAGTACTACATTTTGACAGTCAGGCTGTTTACTATTGAGCTTTTTGAAGAACGTCCGGACAAAAAAATGTCATTGTTGTTATCTAATCTAGGGTGAGTCTTTAACTCATACAAATAAACTGCTACACAAGAGTTAGGGATATTGTATTCAATCGTTTTTAAAAGTATGTAATCTTCGAGAAAATCGCTGTAAAATCATTTAAAACTTAATAACAACTTGAATCGATCCAATAAAAATCAGTATGAGACATTTCGTCAATCTGGTCGCCTTATTTTTTCTGAAGTTTGGTTCTTTGCATATGCTTCATGAATGTTCTTATTCTGAAATGAAGTCAGTTTATCAACGGCTTCGATTTGAAACGAGATTTCTGAAAATGCCAAGACGTAAATTAACAAACGCTGAGGCTAATAGGGCTATCGGAATGCTATAGGGTGGCCTAACTCAGGTCAGCCAAAGTGTGATATCTCGACTTTGGAATAGGTTCAGGGATACAAGTTCCGTGTTGGAAAGACCAAGGCTTGGTGGGCGACGAAAAACAACACCTGCTCAGGATCGTTTCATCACCATTTCGGCGAGAAGAATCCCTGCATATACGTGTAGAATGCTACGGAATACTCTTCAAAATGCAGATGGTGTCCAAGTTTCCATCGAAACCATCAGACGACGTTTGAGAGAGGGGAATCTAGGTTCTAGACATCCATTAAGAGGAGTTAACACGTGACAATAAGCGTCAAAGACCATGGCGAAGTGTCCTTTTCACTGATGAATACAGATATGGACGATTTTCAGATTCTCGAAGAATAAGGGTATGGACAATCCAACGCATACCCCGTAATTGTTGCTATGTCCAAGAAGTCCATCCATTCCGAGGGGGTAGTGTTATGGTATGGGCTAGGATATGTTTCAACGGGCGCACAGATCTACACATTTGTCCTGGAAATATGACCGCCTTACACTATAGGAAGCATGTCATTGATAATGTTGTGCCAAACTTCCACGCTGCTATTGGTGAAACTTTTCAATTTCTAGACGATAACGCTAGACCGCACCGTGCAGCCATAGTTGAGAATACGCGCGAGGAGCTAGGTATTCCACATTTACCAATACCTCCCCATTCACCAGATTTGAATTGCATAGAACATGCATGGGATATGCTCCAAAGAAGATTTGATAATCATCAACCTACCCCAGAATCCTTAAATGATCTGAGAGAGCTTCTGCCCCGTTTATGGAACCAAATTCCTCAAGAAATGTTCAACAACCTCGTGTGTAGTATGCAGAGAAGATGTCAAGCTGTTATTGATGCCCGTGAAGGCCTTACATTTTATTGATAGTCTTAAAATGCTTGAATTCTCTGGGAATAAAATTTCGTTATCTTACTCGAATTTTCCTAACCACCCTGTATACGCTGACCTACAGGCTAAAATTAATTTGCAACTTGAAATCATATTACTATGAATTTTCATCACAAGTATCTTATTTTAACCATTTTTTTTTCCAATTGAAGTCAATATCCCTAACTCATGTGGAGCAGTTTATTTCAACAGCAGATTCTTGAGGTCAAAAGAAACACTTTCACCTATACCATTTTTTCGATTCGGCCCTGATAATAAGATATAGCCATTTTAAGTTTTCTTAATGAATTGTGCCACCCCTGGAAAAACAAAATTACTTTCAGAATAACTACATCAATCTATGACAATACACATCTGTGGATCTTTTAAACAAAGTTGTATTCAGCCAAAGTACCCAATTTTTCAAATTTCACAGATAGTTTTAAATTCGAAAACGGCTCATTATACGATGAAATATGAAGAATACTTTTATTTTACAAAACGTCCAACTTAGTTTCAAGAGGCGGGTTCTTCGACTTTTTGTGTATTTTCATGGTTTTTCAACAGCCTGTATCGAGCTCCATGAAATTTTCAGATTTTTAACTAGAAGAGTTGCTCTTTCAGAGTATGTATCACATTTCCATCTACGGTTACTTTCATTGATAGAAAAACTACTCTAACGTTGACGATCGAAAAATTCCCAAAAAGATGGAATCAATGAAATAATCGTTAAGACCGAACGGCTGCATCGAGCTCCATGAAATTCTCAGATTTATTAGTAGAAGAGTTGCTCTTTCAGAATATGTATCAAATTTTCATCTGAGGTTACTTTTATTGAGAGATACACTACTCGAACTTTGACTATCGAAAAATTTCCAAAAAGATGTAATCAATGAAATAATCATCAAGATCGAACAATGGGTCGAGAAGCCCTGTATCTTTCAAACCTAGCCGATTCGGAAAAAATGATAAAGGAAAAAAGTGTTTCTCTCGACCTCAAGAATCTACTGTTAAAATATTTGTACCCGCCCTGTATAAATTTTAGGGGAAAAATAATTTGGAATACAGAAAATAATCTTGTCTGTTAGGGTTCCTTCTGGTAAAATGTTCTCATAGTGATAAAAACCTTTGATAGAATGGCCTCCTTCATTCGTTTTTCGTGTTTTGTTTTCGATTCCTTTCAACTTGCATCCGAGAGTAGAGTTTGATTTCAATGAAAGACCCTATAACCAGTTTCAGGTCACGCCAAATCACCTTTACTCATCGGAGAAAGATAAGGACTTGGGAACTGTGAATCCCCAGCAACAACTTGATGGATTCACCACGTAGGTATCACTATAAATAGTATCAACAAATTCGTGTAATGAACTTGACCACTCTATTCCGTTTGCTGCAGTTCGTGAGTTAACTTTACGTATTCCGAGATTTTGAAAGATGCGTTCGTCCAGTTTCTTGTTTTTCCTTATGAGTGCAGTATTAGTTTCAGGTAAAAAAATTTCTTCAGTAACATTGTTGATAAATATTTCGTTAGTATGGCAATTTAATATAACCGAGGAGCAAATGTTTCCATTCTTCTATTCGCTCTCATCTTTATTGTTAATGTTTGGTGGTCAAGTGGTACCTTGAACTTTCTTCGTAAGAAAATTCAAATTTCAATTAGGTTGTCTTGCAGTTTCAGAGGCTTTGACTGACAGGGAAATCTTCGCGAAAACGGTTTATGGTGAAGCTAGAGGTGAGCCTCAAGAAGGGCAAATATGGGTAGCTTGGGTCATTAAAAATAGAGCCAGAGCGAATAAGTCGTATTGGGGTGGAAGCAAAATAGGGGATGTCTGTCGTAAACGTTTGCAATTTTCATCTTGGAATGGAAAGACTGATATCGTTATCAACGAGCCTGCAAAATATCAACAAATACTTCAGCTCACTAACGCGTGAGTACTTTTTATTACTTGTTTATTCTTGTTAGTAAGCATTATAAATGCTTGCCCAAGCAAGAATTCAATCTTCCAACTATACCTACCGCTCAACAATTGATGGGGATCAAATTTCTCTTTTATTCTTGTCTTTTGATTATATCTGTTATTCATTTTAAGCAAAACTGGGCTATTTTAAGTTGTTTTTATCATATTATTATTATAGGTGATCTCTATCAAATGTTGAGCGGTGTAAATCTTTAGATTGATTAACTATGTTTTTTGTAACCTTCAGGATATATGATGCACCAGCCAGTCAAGACCCCACTGGTGGATGCGATCAGTTCCACAGCAAAAAAATGAAGAAATATCCTAGCTGGACGAAGAACTGCAAAGAGGTTAAAACGATTGGAAATCATATCTTCTACAAATCCCTGTAAAATATGCGGATTCTCCCTATCATTCATGTTAGTTTTTCTCAATTTTATGAGATTTCCGAGAAAGTATTATTCGTAATTTGTATTCTGGAATATATTTTATCTTCTATTGAATAAATTTTGTTTTAGACAATCATTTTTTTTTGCATAGCATAGAAATCAGCCTCCTGCTCTATGTCAATTAGAATGAATTATCTCTGCAAACTATAATTGTTGGATGGAGCCTTTTAATATCATATTTTAGAGGTTGGAAAAAAGTCTTTCAACTAAGGTTGAACGGAAGGATGGATGAAATTTTACCATGAGAGTTAGAGACCAGAAAATTTCAGAGTCATCAGTAAATTCACTGGTCGAATTTTAGAGTTACAGGCATCTAAATTTTTCTACACGATATTGAAAAAATACCGATCTTAAAGTGAATTGATACCCAGTATGAATAGTTGTTGACTGTCAATACGAATACGTAAGGATAGTTTCACTGAAAAAATAGAAAAATCTGTATCTTGGAAACATTTAATCAGATAACATTCTAATTCTGCACTAATTTTACAGTGCTGTAAATTTTGTAATACTGAGCAAATATACTGCTCCACAAGAGTTAGGGATATCGTATTCAATCGTTTTTAAAAGTATGTAATCTTCGAGAAAATCGCTGTAAAATCATTTAAAACTCAATAAGAACATGAATCGATCCAATAAAAATCAGTATGAGACATTTCGTCAATCTGGTCGCCTTTTTTCTGAAGTTTGGTTCTTTGCATATGCTTCATGAATGTTCTTATTTTGAAATGAAGTCAGTTTATCAACAGCTTCGATTTGAAACGAATTTTCTGAAGATGCCAAGACGTAAATTAACAAACGCTGAGGCTAATAGGGCTTTCGGAATGCTACAGGGTGGCCTAAATCAGGTTGCTGTAGCGGAAAGGCTCCAAGTCAGCCAAAGTGTGATATCTCGACTTTGGAATAGATTCAGGGAGACAGGTTCCGTGTTGGAAAGACCAAGGGTTGCTGGGCGACGATAAACAACACCTGCTCAGGATCGTTTCATCACCTTTTCGGCGAGAAGAAACCCTACATATACGTGTAGAATGCTACGGAATACTCGTCAAAATGCAGATGGGGTCCAAGTTTCCATCAGACGACTATCATAAGACGTTCGAGAGAGGTGAATCTAGGTTCTAGATGTCCATTAAGAGGAGTTCCATTAACACGTGACCATAAGCGTCAAAGACTGGAATGGACAAGGCAACATATCAATTGGAACGATCAATGGCGTAGTGTCATTTTCATTGATATATCCAGATATGGACGATTTTCAGATTCTCGAAGAATAAGAGTATGGACAATCCCACGCATACCCCGTAATGGTCGCTTTGTATAAGAAGTCCATCCATTCCGAGGGGGTAGTGTTATGGTATGGGCCGGGATATGTTTCAACGGGCGCACAGATCTACACATTTATCCTGGGAATATGACCGCCTTACACTATAGGGAGCATGTCATTGACAATGTTGTGCCAAATTTTCACGCTGCTATTGGTGAAACTTTTCAATTTCTAAACGATAACGCTAAACCTCACCGTGCAGCCATAGTGGAGAATGCCCTCGAGGAGCTTGGTATTCCATATTTACCAATACCTCCGCACTCACCAGATTTGAATTGCATAGAATATGCATGGGATATGCTCCAAAGAAGATTAGATAATCATCAACCTACCCCAGAATCCTTAAATGATCTGAGAGAGCTTCTGTCCCGTTTATGGAACCAAATTCCTCAAGAAATGTTCAACAACCTCGTGTGTAGTATGCAAAGAAGATGTCAAGCTGTTACTGATGCCCGTGGCGGCCATACATTATATTGATAGTCTTAAAATGCTTGAATTCTGTGGGAGTAAAATTTCGTTATTTTACTCGATTTTTGTTAACCATGCACCCTCTGTATACGCTGCCGACCTACAGGCTAAAATTAATTTGCAACTTGAAATCATATTAATATGAATTTCCATCACAAAAATCTTATTTTAACTATATTTTTTTGCAATTTAAGTCAATATCCCTGGCTGTATTCGGGTTCGGCTTTTGGTCGGTCCGAGAATTGTTCTAATACTGCGCAAAACTGTTGCGCCCTGGTATAAAATCCTTTGCGCAGTTCTAGAACCATTCTCGGACCGTCCAAAAGCCGAACCCGAATACAGCTCATATACAGCCGAATACAACTCATGTGGAGCAGTTTATTTCTTGTTTTAAGCAACGTTGGGTGGGTTCAGGACGTGGATGGGTGACCGCCCCTGACCTCATGTCAGTTATTTCTTTATTCATCATTTATTTCCATTTGTATAGATTGGTTCACATGAGATCCTATTCGAAATTTTATTTTATTCAGAACTTCAGGCATTACCTCAGACATGCAAACAATCAATTCGATTCTAGGATCTATCCAACCCTCCCTTCTCGTCCTGATCCGTCCGACAGGCTCAGTTTATACGGACAGGCGATCACTCAGACGGGATTATGCAAACAAGGGAAATAATACGTATTTGACAAATCCACTATATGCATCAAAATGTTTGTTTTTCCTTTGAGGCAAGTTTTTTCGCTCCATTCTTAATCGCCCGACTGGCAACTGACCGTATAGTCCAGCTTTCTGTCGTTTATTTGACGCATGTATCGTACTGGGAAAATAATTCCTGGATTTATCTTGTTTGTTTACTTCGTAGGCTTCTGCCCTCGCTACACTGGATGGGAATGATAGGATCGGATTACGAGGAAATCAATGGGGAAGTTTCATCTTCAGTAAAGGGTCTGTTATAAATTAACAGTTCGATGGGAGATGGGAGTTGGGAGCATAATCATATTGAGATTGAGTATACTCAAGATTCCGTCGTTGGAATCGTTTGATAAGGGATGATACTAATCAAAGCTTATGGTTATAACATAACCTTAAAGTTATTGAAGTGGATAATAATTTTCGTACATGTGATAATAAATATGCAAGGTGATTTATTGGTAAATGGGCGGAAGCTAAGGGTAGTTAGAGGTCACGAAGGTGAGCCAGAATATTCAAAGGGCCTAGCCCTCTTTTTAATCGAAATTCAGAGTGTTTAATTGATTGTGTCAGTTTCTTCCATTACCCATAACTTTCGAACCACCCTATAGAGGCTGAGCCTTCGACTCGTACAAATATTTCAATAGTAGATTCCTGAGGTCGAAAAAAACACTTTTTTCCCTTACCATTTTTTCCGATTCGGCCCTTATAAAAAGATATAGATAGCCATTTTACGTATTCATTATGAGCAGAGCCACCCCTGGAAAAGAAGAATTTCTTCTAGAATAACTAGCTAAATCTGTGACACCACACATCTGTGGATCTTTTAAACAGAGCTGCATTCGGTCAAAGTACCCAATTTTTCGAAATGAAGAGAAATTTTTTATTTTTGAACATCAAATTTCTCGAAAACGGCGCATTATACGAGAAAATGAGGAATACTTTTATTTTACAAAATGTTCGAATATTCATTAGATAGCATCCAACTTAGTTTCAAGAGTTGGGTTCTTTGAATTTTTGGTATTTTTATGGTATGTAATGATCATAATGTCATTTACGTACGTAAAGATTCATCAAATGAATGAAAAACTATATCCTGGAATTTATTTCATCTGATGAAACCGTTGTGTGAGATTGAACTAAAAATAATTTTTTTTATGGTTTTTCAACAGCTTGTTTCTTTCGACCTCAAGGATCTACTGTTATAATATTTGTACGAGATCCACCCTCTATATTATGATGATATTTGGTGCGTTTATTCTCCGCACCGCAACAATTGATAAAGTAACTGATTTTTTTTCAGGTCCGGCCTAGAAAAAATTGATGAATAAGGTTCAACCCCAAAATATACCCTGTTTATCAAAATTCCTCAAAATTCATAGGATATTCGAAAAAGGAGAAAAAACTAAAGGGTATTTCCCGTTCTTTCGCATGCTCTTTCAATACTCAATAAACCTTGTCAAATCTGAGTTTTCATACAACACAGTACCTAACCAAAATTTCAAAAAAATCAGATTTCATTCGGTGTTTATCAATTTTATCAATTTGATTGAATTTTTTGGGTAACGTGATACACTACGGAAGCAGAGGTCTGATATCTAATAAATAAATGTTATCGTTTCAGTGTTGAAATTACTTGAAATTATCACAGATTAACCCAAATAAAAAAAAATGGTGATTTATGAAATTTTGGTTACTGCGTTTGAAAATTCAGATTTGACTAGGTCTATTGAGTACTAAAATAGCATGCGAAAGTACAGAAAATACGTTATTCCCTTTAGTTTTTCTCCTTTTCACGATTATCATACCAAATAAAATAAATTTTCATAGACAGGGCGTTTTTTTTGGATTCTATCTTATTTATAACTTTTTCCTAGGCCGGACCTGAAAAAAAAACAGTTGCTATGTCAGTATAAGCTAGTTGTTGCGGAGAATAAACGGACCAAATATCCTCAAAATATATAGAGTGGTTCGAAAGTTATGGGTAATTGAAGAAATTGGCAAAATCAATAAAATACTCTGTATCTTGATTATAAGAAAATATAGACCCTTTGAATATAGATTATTCTGGTCCACCTCAGTGTCCTCGATCTACCCTTAGCTTACCCCCAATTACCAATTTTTATCACTTTGTATGGTATAAAGGGAAACAAAGAAACGATTTTTTATAAATGTACTGATGTATTAAGTTAGGTCTCTACATATGTACGTTTTACTTGCCTAAGATGCCTAAGATTGCATTAGAGTGACAACATAGTGAAACAATGATCCAAATAAATATTCTACTTGGTGGAATCTTCATGCTCAAAATAGGTAACATTTTGAAAATAAGATTTAATTCTGAATTGCGTCAATGAGGTTATCAGTGAAAGTTTGAGGAACGTTTTATCAAATGTCTGTCAGCATTGGCTTTGACTGCTGTTGTAATGCTCTGTAGTGGGTCGGATAGGCGGTGTAATTGCTGTGACATTGCAGACCAAACATGTTCAATACAATTTTGATTTGTATAGGCAGCGGGTCAATAAATTCGTTTAATGCATGCATTTCTATGTGGTGGTTGACAATTCTAGCATGATTATCACCGTAAAAAAATTGTGACGATGGCTGCCCAAAAGCAACAATAATGGGTCCTACAATCAAATCACGATATGTTATACCCCTGTGATAGTTACGTCAATGAAGGTAATTATAAAAGTAAAAAACGAAATATTCAAGTCACGAAAATCACCCCTATCCTAAAATTATGAAATTCTGTTTCTCCTTCTTCGGCATCGTATGCAGAGGACTGACGAACATGGGTCCAACTTTTTCGAGCGAATACTTCAAATCACCTCTCCATCCAATCACTCCTGAAATAACGAAACAAAATTTAATTCAGGCGGCAAAAATTTCTAAGATCAAGACATTCGAGTTTGTTCTAGACTCATGGATCTTTATTAAAATATCTACAGGATTGGACACTAAGTAAATATCTGCAGAACGAAAAAGAGGATGTTTATGAAACTTCGCAGGCAAGTAAAATGTTACGGGGTTTCCCAATAAAAATTTCAAAGTTTGAGCCTATTTCAAAAACTAGATGTTTGGTTGTTGAGCTTGAAATGTTATAAAACCAGAAATAAGTTCATTAGATTCGATCTACAAACAATGAATCCTCACGAGTGCAATAATATACAGTAAGGTGAAGCAATGAATTGGATCGATTATCCTACCCTTTTCTCGTTCTAATTTATTGGACCTTCTGAGGATGCTGCATTTCAGGATTTGTGTAGTATTACTGTGCACTCGCAAACAATCTGCGTAAATCTCTATGAGGGTTCATAATGAGAAAATGTAGATAGCACCTAATTACACCTGTAGATTAACGTTGTCTGTGTTCTCCAGTTTTATTAACGCAGGAAGGCCGGGCATTATTTCGTGATTAGGATTCGGACGAGCTAATTAAAATATAGTCCTAGAATTTTTGGGTAAATGTTTTGCTTCGAGTGGATTTCTGTATACAAACACAAGTGTTGCGAATTGAAAGATTGGATGAACTATCATAGAAAATCTATATGCTTCAACCCTCAATTTTCAACCCTACAAATGGGACGATCACACCTTAGAGCTGGGAGATTATACAGGGTGAGTTTTTGACTCGTACAAATATTTGAACAGTAGATTATTTGGGTCAAAAGAAACACTTTTTTCAATATCATTTTTTCCGATTCGGCCCTGATAAAAAGATATAGCCATTTTAAGTTTTCATAATGAGCTGTGCCACCCGTCAAAAGACAAAATTACTTTCAGAATAACTAGCTGAATCTGTGACATCTTTGGATCTTTTCAACACAGTTGCATTCGGTCAAAGTAACCAATTTTTCGAATTTCACAGCGATACTTTTTAAATTTAGAACATTAAATTACTGGAAAACGGCTCATTATACGAGAAATATCAAGAATATTTTTATTTTAACGTTTAAATATTCATTAGCTAGCGTCCAACTTATTTTCAAGAGTTGGGTTCTTTGAACTTCTTTTATTTTTATGGTACGCAATGCTCCTAATGAGAAAACTGGATGACGTGGACCATATTTTGTATTCGAAAAAATTCATTAAATAAATGAAAAACTATATTTCGAAATTCATTTCATTCGATGAAACCGTTTGTGAGATAGAACTGAAAATAATTCCGATTCGGAAAAAAAAACGTGTTTCTTTTGACGTCAAGAATTTACTGTTGAAATATTTGCATGAGTCAAAGACTCACCCTGTATAAATGCAACTTTGAAAATAGAAATATCGAATTCAGAGCAAATTTATCAGCATTCACATTGGTACCATTATGTTCGATTAAATTGAGAACATAAAACAGCAGTAAAAATTGAAATTATCAATTTTTTAATGCCAACCTGAATTCTTCAACGCAAAATATCAATTTGTGGATTATTACCAACTTAAATTCAACTAGTTCATCACTTGATGTTTCAATTGAATTTGATGGTATACAGGGTAGAACTGAGAGTTGCAATTTCCTCAAAATTACTGAACACCCTGTGGAGATCATTAGTTACGCAATTAAAGTGTTTCTTATCAACCATTTTGATCGAGGTTATCTATACTCCATTCACTTTTATTTTAGTACTCGGTTGGACATGGAAATTTGACACATCCACTCTGTATAGTACGGAAATGTGGGATTATGACGCTTGTCTGCTTGTCAAAACATTTGTGGGTTTTAAATCAGCGCTATGTTGTCCGTTCTACGTAACTGTGTCAGTAATTACGTATTTCATCACAATGTCGAATCGCTTCGGTAAACAAGGATTCAGGATTTTTTTCTGGGGGGGGCACAACGGGCAGACGAGCAAAAAAATCAACAGTAACTGTGAGAAATGAACTTCACTTTTATTTTTAAGAGTTCAAGTATGTATAGAAAGATCCGTCCGTCTGGTAAATATGAAGTACAAACTGATTGAAGGCATACCAAATGCAAAATATTTGCATGGAAGATACAAGAGATCAGTTTTTGAATATATTTATTTCTGCTATATTATTGACACATAATATGTAGTAGCTTGATGAGAGTTAATTAATGTTGGTTATCTTCTTTCGCTTAAGGTTGAAGACGTTACATCAGTTGTAGAATTTAAAAAAATCAACCAATGATGAAATTAATCTGATGCAGTGGTAGGGAATAGGTATCTCTCGAAGGAATTAACTGATAATTACAAGAATGTTGAATTCTAAAACAAAAATCATCTTCCATCAAGTCAAAATAATTGAGGGAAGTTTCAAGACAAGAGGAACTTCACCTTTAAACAAAAATTTCAGCTGAATTAACAATTAACAGAACAACTGGCTCATATTTATGGGTGTTCATTTTTAATACTTTGATATAATAATAAAAATCATATATTTATTGATCCCTTGAGACATTTACGATGTATAGAAATGGTCAAATGAAAAATAGATAAATGAATCTTCTGGAACTTATTTTATGATGACATTCATCGAAAATCCTGTAGTAAATTGTCGCATTCGTTCAACATAAAATAAAATCCTCAAATGCCACCACTTTTTTGGGTCTGCCAATAGAAGGAAATTCTTTGTCATCCTATTCATTCACAATCTTTCTGATTATGAAAACATTCAGCTGAAATATAAGTTATTTAGACTCAGATGAAACATTATAATATAAATTCACTGACATTGAATATATTCACTACCGTCTGATATATTGTAGATATATCAGAATATCAGGGTTACCTATTATTTGAATGAGCGGACCTGAATTCTAAATAGAACTTCCTGCAACCCTGTCTTCTCCCTTTTTCAATCATTTTCGGCATTTTTGTAGTATTAATTGATATTAGCAGCGGGTTTCATAAAACTCTGATTGACCGATCAACGATTTGACAGTCACTTGAGTTCTGACACGAAATCACTGAAACCTTTTCATTTCTGGCTATATTGAAAAAGTTGCAATTGTGAATGAGTGAATGGACGTAGGAACAACATAATTTGATGCGAGAATGATATTCTGAATGATCATGACTGAATTATCGATTGAAAACGAATTGACGTCTATTCATCAATCAAGCGTTGATTCCCCGATCAAGCTTTATGAAACCCGGGGTAGTTATGGCAACGGCGTTATGACATTCACGACATTTCAATGTAAGTGCCACCTCACTCATTTCTATTATAGTAACAGAAACTTATATTATGGCCAACCGAGTGCTAAAATAAAAGTGAACGGAGTATACAAAAAAGCTCGAACATGTTTCAGCACGCACACCCCCACCACCCACGCCTCGAAAGAGAGACAGAACAGCAGCAGCGGCGGCGACAACAGTCAGATCATTTCCCCGATGATTAATTGCGCGTTTCCGTCGTGTTAATTTTTTTTCGACTCATTTCCGCCCGACGCAGGTGTTCCCGAATACATTGCTCCAGCTAAATGTGAGAAGTGACGTCGAAACTGTGAACTAGCACCGGTTGAAACACGCTGAAATGGGTAAAACATACCATTATTTGCGGTAAAGTATCTGACTACTGCAGACGTTTTCAATATATCATTCTGAAGGGAGGCCGTTACGTAGTTGTTTGCAAGGTATTTTGATTAATTGTTCTCGAGTTCGTACCGAAAGGAAATAACATTAGTTATCTGCAAGGTATGAGGGAAATGAGGGCTATTCTCCTTCGTCCATTGTTGTGTGGAAATGCATTTTGAGCGAGAGCTATCAACGCCGGTTAATAAAAGCGCATTACCTTTATTAGATACTCCGGCCTCTATTATGGGACGTAATTAATTTGTTCGGCGCTTGAACAGCATCATAATAAGCCTTATATGACATTTAGTGCGGACAATGGGTCTTTTGAGGAGCACCAACAAGTAAATGAACAATCTCGCACTGCATTATTTTCGTCTTCGAAAGAGATCTTCAGATCTTCTTGTTGACTTCCTGCCAGACGTTGCGATTAATTTATCGTCCGAGTTCATTACCACCAATAACTCGAGGTTTCAATGATGGGATTGTTGGAGATTTATTATGGGACGTTATTCATTCCAGAAACATGGATTTTGCAATTTATCGGACGCTCTGGGAGATGATACTCGAGTATCATACTCCTAACATTGACTCAATTCTGATCAGAGCTGGACTATGCACTGAAAACTGAAAAGTACTTTACTTATTGCACTCCTTGGTACTTAAGATATCGAATTAGAAAAAATAGTTATTCTACGTTTCAATTTGTATACAGGGTGGGCCATCCATAACTTTCCACCCCGAATTTTGAGCTTTTGGATGGAATAACGAAAAAACGCTCAGACAGGTCAAATTTTGTTGAAAGGGGGACAAAGAAGGGTGTTCAAATGAGTTTGATATCACTACCCCTATAGCCGTAACCTCTAACAGCTCTCATTTTTGATAGGAAAAAGGGGTCGAGCAGCACCTTGTTTGAAAGGCAATTCAATTTCCTGCATGAGTGTTTTTTTCTCATCGCTTTATTATCATACAGAGTGACTCAGTATTCGCCAGACGCTGCGATTAATTTATCGTCCGGGTTCATTACCACCAATAACTCGAGGTTTCATTGATGGGATTGTTGGAGATTTATTATGGGACGTTGTTCATTTCAGAAACATGGATTTTGCAATTTATCGGACGCTCTGGGAGATGATACTCGAGTATCCTTACCATGACTCAAGTCTGATCAGAGCTGGACTATGAACTGAAAAATTTTACTGCGTACTTTACTCATTGCACTCCTTGGTAATCAAGATATCGAATTAGAAAAAATAATTATTCTATGTTTCAATTTGTATACAGGGTGGGCCATCCATAACTTTCCAGCCCCGAATTTTGAGCTTTGGGATGGAATAACGAAAAAAAGCTCAGACAGGTCAAATTTTGTTGAAAGGGGAACAAATAAGGGTGTTCAAATGAGTTTGATATCACTACCCCTCTAGCCGTAACCCCTAACAGCTCTCATTTTTGAATAGGGAAAAGAGGTCGAGCAGCACCTTGTTGGAAAGGCAATTCAATTTCCTGCATGAGTGTATTTTTTTTATCCCTTTATTATTATACAAAGTGACTCATTATTCCATCAATGACTTTCACACGCCGAATTTGGATCTTTGAGATGGAAAAAACGCCCGGACTGGTCAAAAAATGAATTCGATATCACTACTTCTCTAGCAGCTACCCTAACAGCAATTATTTCAATTTAAACGAAAGCGCACGATTTACGATCTGTTATCTCTATTCGAAAATAATTGCTCTAAGTGGTAGCGGCTATAGGGGTAGTGGTATCGAATTCATTTTTTGACCCGTCCGAGCGTTTTTTCCATCTCAAAGATCCAAATTCGGCGTGTTAAAGTTATTGATGAAATAACTGAGTCACTCTGTATAATTATAAAGCGATGAAAATAAAATACACTCATGCAGGAAATTGAATTGCCTTTCCAACAAGGTGCTGCTCGACCCCTTTTCCCTATTCAAAAATGAGAGCTGTTAGGGGTTGCGGCTAGAGGGGTAGTGATATCAAACTCATTTGAACACCCTTATTTGGCCCCCTTTCAACAAAATTTGACCTGTCTGAGCGTTTTTTCGCTATTCCATCCCAAAGCTCGAAATTCGGGGTGGAAAGTTATGGATGGCCCACCCTGTATACAAATTCAAACGTAGAATATTTATTTTTTCTAACTCTAACTCAACTCAATTGTTAGAGAATATTATCAACAGTGGTAGTATTAGGCTTGCGTTGCTGCATTCTTTAGACTGAACTGTAGAGTTATATCATCCTGATGGTTATAAATAACTGTTTTATAATCCATCGTGGATATCAATTGAGGAAGAAAGGGTGAAAAGTCTAAAAACTCCTACTGCATTTAGCTCCGTGTTCATTGTAGAGGTTGGGCCAAATTGGTGATACCTGAACTACAACTTTTTAACCCAATGAGATAGAGAAAAATGAATGCACCATTCATGTCGTCTTTTTTCGAGAAACTAATAATGCCATCAACTGCATTCCTTTATCTTCTTTTGTTTTTGAGTTATAGGGCAAAATTTAAATTTGGGCGATTTCAACTTTGGTCATTATCTCCGTTTCTGTTTGTGCTAGTATGCTGAAATAAAAACATTATACAGACACTTTTTTGAAAGCAATTGAGTGACGTACTATGATTTTTTCCAACAGCTATATTTGCTGAGTTATGAAAAAAAATGGTTTTTTATTATGAAAACAGTAGTTTAAAATGATACGTATAATATATTTCTGAAACGGAAAAAAATGACAGTCATTTTAAATGTCAATTGAAATCACCCAAATTTCAATTTTGGCCTATAACTCGAAAACCATTATGAAGACACATTTTTGATAGTAATCCAGTGGGGTACTATGATTTTTTTCAACAGGTTTATATGCTGAGCTATAACATAAAGTTGTGTTTTTTCGTATGAAAACAGTAGTTTGAAATGACTTGAAAAGAATTGTCATTTCTTCCCGTTTCAGAAATATATCATACATCTCCCTCAGTCTATCTAAGTCATTTTATTCTACTGTTTTCATAAGAAGAAACACATCTTTATTTTATAGCTCAGCAAATATACCTGTTGGAAAAAATCATAGTACGCCACTGGATTGCTATCAAAAAAGTTTCTACATAATGTTTTCATTTCAACATCCTAGCACAAACAGAAACGGAGATAATGACCACAGTTGAAATTTTAATTTTGGCCTATAACTCGAAAACAAAAGAAGAATTCAGTTGATAGCATGACATTATTAGTTTCTCAAAAAATGACGACCTTTATGTGCCTTGCATTTTCCTCTATCTCATTGGGTTGAAAAGTTGTAGTTCAGATATCAGCAATTTTGCCCAGCCTGTACCTACAGCCTTCCTTTTTACATATTTAGGCCATCTTCAGAACATATTTTTTTTTGTGTTATGATATTCTTCATGCATTATTTCACAGGTATGCAGTAAAAAATTGGATCAACCAATCGGAACTTCAATTTTGACTATCTTGAGCCTGTGCAACTTTTTTAATTGAACTTAAATAGTATCAATGTGAAGATAATACAATGAAAACTTCATTGGTCCACTATTTAAAAATATGAGTGCTCTACACTGTTTTTGAAGTGGTATTGGACATTTATGTGAAATCAAGGCCTGTATAGGTGTCCCAAAACTAGTGAATCAAACGTCACACCACGATAGAGTAGACCGAATATTATCGAATGACACCAACATTAGTTCAACGAAAATGTACCATTTCCAAAATAATCAGAATTTTATAAAAATACCTAAAGTTGCCGATTTTCGAACTATTTTTCTTAAACACAGGGCCAGTTTGTGGAAAAGCATGTCGATTTTAAATTATATTGAGCTAAGATCATTGTTTCACCTCCCCTTATTGAAATTATTTAGAGTAGTTAATCGATAACCTGAGTAAATGTACATAAATTAAAACAATTGTTTTTTCTACATGATTTTTATTACTCAGAATAAACCCCCTCTATAGGGGTGATAGTATGGGAGAAAAACGCTATCCTTAATCACAAATTGGCGTTGTGATTGAAAAAATAGTTCGAAAATTGGCAACTTTAGGTTAGGTTTCTTCAGAAACGGTAAATTTTCGCTCAACTAATGTTGGTGTCATTCGATAGTATTCGATCTACTGTATCGTGGTGTGACGTTTGATTCACTAGTTTTGGGACATCCTGTATCCTAGTGCAACAGGCATAAATTCGACTAAATTACAAATATAGCTGTATGAATGCTTCGACCATGGAAGATTTTCTTCTTGCCGCATTCTCCGATCGGTAGAATTTCTCGCAATAAATTTTTCCTGGCGAATTATAATCCGTTTTATTTTTCTTTCATTATGGATTTCATCGCGAAGGCACCGGGATCTTCTGCTGTTTTTTATCAAAGGCGCAAGCGGAATTTGAAAGCCAGGATCGAGATCGGTTGATGGGTCCCATTATAATCCTCATCAGGCGAATTCACTCAACATATTTATTCCTTTTCCAGCACTTTGCTTTACTGGATGAGGTTCATCTTAATAATTCTTCAGAGTTAAATCCCGATCCTTTGGAATGGAGAGGTTGTCAACATTGCATGATCGCTGTGAATCCGGTCGAAAAATTATATAGGGTGTCCTGAGTGAAACAAATCCCATTTTATGACGATTCACGCAATAGGGTGTCCAAAATTTCATGACCAGCAAATTCTTATTTGGCCGGAGCTGTATTCTGATTAAAATTTCACTTCAACAACGTTTATGTCAAATAATAGTATTCACCTGACATACAGGGTGTCTGCAAACAAATGCGAAGGAGTAAGGGAGATGATTTCTCGATGAAAATGAGCAGGGGTAGTTCCTATAATTTTTTTTCGAAATCGATCTCCCTTCCAAAATACAGCCTTTGGAAGGCAATGGCTAGTTGATAGTTTTTTTTACGGGTTCTAAAAAACAATGAGACTTAAAACTATAAATAATATAAAGTATTAAGTAGATGTTACTCATACAATTTTTTTAGACTCATAACTTTATCATTAGGGGTTGAAAATAACAACTCATTATGATTTTCCTGCAAAAATTGTTTTCGTGGGATAGATTTTCGAAAAATAAAA
This sequence comes from Coccinella septempunctata, assembly GCF_907165205.1. Classification (NCBI taxonomy): domain Eukaryota; kingdom Metazoa; phylum Arthropoda; class Insecta; order Coleoptera; family Coccinellidae; genus Coccinella; species Coccinella septempunctata. The sequence continues at coordinate 61,415,564 of NC_058189.1, read as the reverse complement.
CTATCTTATGGTTTCCCATTCAATTCTGGAGAAAAAAAGTATCTTGCAGAATTTCGATGCAGTAGTTACTTTTCTTGGAATAAATAAAAACTTACAAGCAGTTCTAATCACTGTTCATTCCATTTCATCGTATAGGTAAGTGTTCCATAGAATGAGTGCCTCCCGCTAAAATACATGTTTTAACCCCTAATAATAAAGTTTTGGGATTTAAAAAAAATTGTGTGAGTAACATCTATTTAGTGCTTCATATTATATGTAGCTTTATGACTCAGCGCCTTCCAAAGGCTGTATCTTTAAAGGGAGGCCGAAGTTTAATGTCACAGTCTGTATCTGTAGGTACTGAAATATTTGTGTACTGCAAGTTTGACTCATAGTGATATAATTAGTTTTCTTGATTTTCCTTTAGTTTCGAATCACCCTGTGTTCACATCACTTTGAGGATTTTAAGAGTACGTGCGCCTAAATAGGATTTATCAAGTTTTTTGTCTCTGCTAGGAACCTGAGCTTATTAACAATAGTTTGTAGTGTCTTACCGAGGTCTTCTAGCTTCTAGTGAAGTATATATTATTTTATCTTGCCTTATTCTCTTCCTAATTAAAATAAGTGATACTCGTTCGCATCCAAAGGGAAGCAGTATATGATTATATAAATTTTAACACCGGAAGCTGCAACGCTTCGAGGAAGAAGCGCAATAATTCCTGGTTTAACCCATAGTTTTCTAGTTTTCTTTGTACCTTCTATTTACTAGAGAATATTAAGGAAGAGAGCATTTGAAACAGTTTCCGAACAATATGAAAATGAAGATGAGTGGTTTTCAAAAGCATACTCTTAGTGGGTGAGTGTGTGGACGTTTGGTCTATTATACATTCTATTGTTTTTTTCCCCAGGAAGGACGATAACATATTGATTTTCCGACACATTGTAGCCTGTCACTGCATTCATTAAATCTATTTAACCATGACCACATTGTGCATAAATGTGATTATTCAGGAATTTAGCATTTTAGTGAGAATAGTTTTCAATTAGGTATTCATTTGAATAGAAGTCCTACGTGGAAGCACTAGAGTTTGGGTATGATTCCTACGAGGATATACTGAAAAATTCTTAGCCTACTATAGAACCAAACAAAATTTCAAGAATTTTATTACTCAACATATTCTCCTCTTAATTGGATACATTCATAACAGCGAACATGCGACGTCTCTAGACCTTTAAAAAAAAATGTTTTTTCCTGCTCTGCAAACCAGACCTCCACAGCTTTTATTACCTCCTCGTCGGAAGAAAATTTACAACCTTTTTAACTTTTTTTTCAGTTGAGGAAAGAGATCATAGTCGGATGGAGCCAAATCTGGTGAATAAGGGGGGTGCAATAGTAATTCAAACCCTAAATGACGAATTTTTTGCATGGCAACATGAGATTTGTGTGCAGGGGCGTTGTCCTGCAAAAACAAATCACTTTTGGATAGCTTTCCGCGTCTTTTCTTTTTAATTCTTTTCCCGTAGAGTGGTCAGTAATGTCGAATAGTATTATTCGGTTATTGTTCTACCCTTATCCAAAAAATCAATCATGATTACTCCATGGCAACTCGAAAAAACTGAAGCAAGAACTTTTCCAGCATATTTTTGGACATGAAAATTCTTAGGTCTTGGAGAACCAGAGTGCCATTCCATCGATTGTTGCTTTGTTTCTGGATCGTAGACATGTACCCAAGTCTCATCCATAGTAACAATTCAGTTTAAGAAGTCTACATTGTTTTCAAATCGAGCACAGATCAAACGCGATGCTTCTACCCTTGCACGCTTTTGGTCAACATTCAAACATTTGGGTATCCATTTTGCAGCTATTTTTTCCATGTCCAAATTGACGTGAATTATATTATGAACACGTTCGTTTTGAATATTCAGTGCTTTAGATATCCGTTTCAGCCCAATTCGACGGTCCGATAAAATCATGTCATGAACTGCATCGATATTTTTTATTCACTGACACTGAAACTGGCCTTCCCGATCGGTCATCATCATCAATGAAAAATTTACCTCTTTTGAAGCTTGCAGTCCAATTTTTCACGGTCGCATACGAAGGACATTGATCACCAAGGGTAATAAGCATATCTTCCTAAATCTGCTTACCTCTTAACCCTTTTAAATACAGGTACTTGATGATGGCTCGATACTCCAATTTTTCGATTTTCACAATTTCGGTGGACATCTTCTTTTTTTCAATTTATTGCGTAACTCTGGTTCACTTTTTTGACCTCAAACATCACACTGACACTTCTAATGAGTTATTGTTCGTTGCTATGGTAACGCAATATATTTTTATGCATGGAACTGGTCTAGGCTAACTTGATATCAATACATCCTCGTAAATCAAAAATAGGCCTTTTAGACGCTATTCATTATGATGGTTGTTTCATAGGAATTGGTGGTGCATTGGTGCGATAAAACCCCTTAATTTCAGATTTTTTCCTGCAGTTGTGGAAAGAAAGACCCAGGTTCTAGGCAAGTGTATGTGATACAGGGTGGTCCGGGAAGAAATAAGAAAATTCTCGAGTATCCAAGTATCCCTTCTTTAAATTTCCCAAATACGAAAAGTTCAAATTTATTCACTGCACATACCTTATGGAATCAATTTTGTTTCGATGCGCTGGGAACGGATATGATTTCGAAAAATCGAATTACCTGAAGATGTCCGAGGAACACCGCCTGCCTCTTCAATATCCCAGCCAATCGAATCATATTTCGGTTGGGGTTTCTTGAAACTAACTTTCTCGTAAAATTCCTCTTCCGTGAAACCGAGTTTTTCGGCTTCCTCCTTGATTATCTGGACGGAGTTCCGACTTGTAATAAATAAATTCTTTTATGTTATGATTTACTCACTCGTTTGAAGTCCAAGTGGTAACCCCATTTTCTTTGCCAATTTACCCTCGCCTTGCGTTCCTTTCTGGACTGCTCCTTCCTGGAAATTTTTCATAACTGAATGATCGAGTACCTAAGCGTCTTTCGGATTCACTTCTAACTTACAGAATGTTTAATTTATCAACTGGATTATCTGCCATGATCGTTGAATGTGTTATGTGGTGTGTTGGACTTGTGGGTTAAATGTCTGTAGGGTGGATGTTTGATCGATAATTTGATATGGCAACTCACTAATTCACGAGTGAATTAATTTTTTGAAAGATTAAAGAAATTATATATATACTCCATTCACTTTTATTTTAGCACTCGGTTGGCCATGGAAATTTGACACATTTCACTCTGTATAGTACGAAAATGTGGGGTTATGGAGCTTGTCAAAACATTTTTGGTTTATAAATAAACGCTATGTTGCCCGTTCTACGTAAAAGTTTTTCTTATTACGTATTTTATCACAATGTCGAATCTCTTCGGAAAATATGTGACGAAAATAATTGAAGTTTATACAAACTGATTGAAGGCATACCAAATCTAGTTATTTGCATGGAAAATACAAGAGATCAGTATAATATCATAATATGCACTAGCTTGAGGAGAGTTAATGTTCGTTATCTTCTTTGGCTAAAGTTTGAATACGTTACATCAGTTGTAGATTTCAAAAATATTAACCCGAAGATGAAATGCATATGATGCAGTGGTTGGGAATGGGTTTCTCTCGAAGGAATTAACAGGTAATAACAAGAATGTTAAATTCTTCAACAAAAATCATCTTGCATCAATGTAAGTAAAAGGAATTAAAGGAAGTTTCAAGTCAAGATGAACTTCACCTTTGAACAAAAATTTCACATGAATAAACAATTAACAGGGCAACTGGCGCGTATTTGTGGCTGTTCATCTAAATACATTGATATTATTTTTATTATTAAATGTCTTTATTGCCTATGCAATTGGCCATCGACCAGCGGTCGTTCAGCCTAATACATTGATATAATACCTAATAATAATTAGGTATTTATTGGTACCTTAAGACATTTACAATGTATAGGACAAGTCAAATGAAAAATAGAAAAATCAATTTTCGGGAACTTATTCTACGATAAAATTTTCAAATGCCACCACGTTTTTGGGTCTCCCAATAGATGGAAATTCTTAGTCATCATCTTCATTCCAATCTTTCTGATTGTGGAAATATTTAGCTGGAATATAAGTCGTTTAGATTCAGATGAAACATTATATAAATTCTATTACATTGAATATGTTCGCTACCGTCTGAAGTATTGTGGATTTTAGAATATAAGGGTAGGTATAACTATTTGAATGAGCGGACCTGAATTCTAAATAGCACTTCCTGAAACCCTGTTTCTTTTTTCAATTACTTTTGGCATTTTCTAAATAAAAATTTATATTAGTTGTGGCAACGGCGTTATGACATTAAGGACATTTCATGAGTGCCAATCTTACTCCGTTCTAGTTACAAAAACTTGAGAAAATTATTTCATGGCCAACCAAAGTGTCCTACACATTGTAAATGTCTTATGGTACCAATAAATAACTAGTTATTATTATTATTATATCAATGTTTTAAGATGAACAGCCACAAATACGCGTCAGTTGTCCTGTTAATTGTTTATTTAAGTGAAATTTTTGTTCAAAGGTGAAATTCATCTTGACTTGAAACTTCCTTTAATTATTTTTACTTATATTGATGCAAGATGATTTTTGTTGAAGAATTAAACATTCTTGTAATTATCTGTTAATTCTTTCGGGAGATACCCATTCCCAATCACTGCATCATATGCATTTCATCTTCGGATTAATATTTTTGAAATCTACAACTGATGTAACGTATTCAAACTTAAGCCAAAGAAGATAACGAACATTAACTCTCCTCAAGCTAGTGCATATTATGATATTATACTGATCTCTTGTATTTTTCATGCAAATAACTGGATTTGATATGCCTTCAATCAGTTTGTATAAACTTCAATTATGTTCGTCACATATTTTCCGAAGAGATTCGACATTGTGATAAAATACGTAATAGCAAAAACTTTTACGTAGAACGGGCAACATAGCGTTGATTTAAAACCAAAAAATGTTTTGACAAGCTTCATAACCCCACATTTTCGTACTATACAGAGTGAAATGTGTCAAATTTCCATGGCCAACCGAGTGCTAAAATAAAAGTGAATGGAGTATACGTCTGAACGAAACAAACCATGTATTTCCAACTATATCCAATGTATCTCGATTTCATCCACTTCCCACTTATTCAACACCTGTCATATGTCATTTCCCAATGTCACTCGTCGTTACGTTACGTCATTCTCCACCTCAACGAATCAACGACGTTCGATTCTGACAGATTCAGTCGCCATTAAAGAGTGGAACACAAATTGCAACCGCTGCTACATACTGCAACCCCCCTGGCGTCACCTTAAACTTCCCTCCCTAGGGACCATCCATATTCAAGAATGCTGATCGGAAGAAAGGAGGCGTGAAAAACGTCCCGCCGAAAAATATGAAATTCTCCCTGAATTGATAGAATCCCGCAGCTGCGAATGCCGTAGTCCGGTCTTTCTCCCTTCCCATCATATATCATTTCGTAGACTTCCTGGACATTTCGTGAAAAAGGCGAAATCGAATAAGCTACGTCGTGTCCTGTCCCCTGGACTAACCGGACTTCTTTCCCGTCCTGTCCGATATTGAATTCGATTCGTTAACCGAACGAAAGATGGAAAAATTGTAATTCCATTTCATTGTTTTTCTGATTGGAGCCGGTGGTGCTCGCATCGCTGAGTTTGGAGCGCTGTTGGAGATGGCAGATTGATATTAGTCGAGAATGGGGGTGAGGGATTTTTCGTCATTTTCGTTGTTTGACGAAAATGGACTCAATTTATGCTTTGAGAAGAAGTACTGCCGTGGATGAGTTTATTTTTGGGTGGTAGATCATAAAACCGTTAAATACAAATCTCCAGCCTGCCTTACAAAATCAAGGAATTTATTATGATTATTTTAGACTACTGATCATTCGTGTAGTGCTTGATAGGTTCAGTTTCAAGAAAATACCTGGAACAGACTAGATACTATAGAGTCATTCGGGGCAACTGTACGCACTTTTACCTTTCAAGCCATACCCTGTTTCAAATGTTGAAGCTAGGAAAATTAAATCATATTCATAAGATAGAGAATTTTCTGATCTATGAAAAAACATCAAAAAGCCAACAAACAAAAACGTTTTCTTTCCGCAAAAAGAAATTTAATGGTGAAAGTCGGAGTGCGTTCACATGCCCCGTATTGCGGGTAAGTGTGCGCACCCTCACGGGGTAAGTGAACGCAGTGCTTAGTGAACCACACAATCAAAACAAATTACAAAATAATGTCATCAAAATGTTACAATATTAGAGAAATGCTGTTTATTGTCAATACAGAAGCGCCTTTTTACAAGCAGTGCATTATTGATCGTGCCACCATTCCTGGTGAACACAACACTTGATACATTCCCCTGTTGGTGGCTCTTCATATTTTTCCGAACAAATAGGACAATATTGATCGAGTCTTAACCAAGAAAATCGACAATGTCATAATTTATTCCTCACTGAACTAATGCCCATATAACTAATCTATGCGCACACTTACCCGCGCACACTTTCCCCAGTAAGCCAAAATTTGAATTGACGTTCTTATAGAGTTGAGCAGCTAAGAGAACCTAAAATTTTTATTATATGTTTGTATAAATATGCCCATGATCGAATAAAATATTGTTTAACACTGTCGGACTCGAAACTTGGACCTGGCAGAATTTGCAGAGATGCTGAAAATTAACAAGAAAACTAGTGAATTTGATTGATTGCAAATAAAAAGTTAACGAAACGTCGCTCGGCGCATTCCTATGAAAAACTAATTTGGGGATTCTGCGCCCTTGCTTCACCCAAATGAACCCCTCTTTCATATATTGCATAGTCGAGATATACGCACTGCGCACACTTACCCACTGCGCTCAGTTACCCCGAATGACTCTATATAAAAACACAAAAAGTGTTCATCAGAACTGACACCTGTTGTCTGTTAATTGATCAATATATTGTACTATACTCCATTCACATTTATTTTAGCAGTCGGTTGGCCATGAAATACTTTTCTCAAGTTTTTGAAACTGAAACGGAATAAGGTTGGCACTCATGAAAGGTAGTTAATGTCATAATGCCGTTGCCACAACTAATATCAATTTTAATTACGAAAATGCCGAAAGTGATTGAAAAAAAAAACAGAGTGAAATGTGTCAAATTTCCATGGCCAACCGAGTGTTGAAATAAAAGTGAATGGAATATAGATATAGGAGTTTTTCCCGATACTCAGAAAAGAAAAGAAGATTACAAAGTGTTTTTCATTAAAGTTGCCACCAAAACTTTTTATATAAGTCATGGAAGTAGCTTTAAATAACGAAATGGTTGAATACCTAGAGAGAAATGGCCTCATCGAGTCATCAGTGATGTTGAACATGGATTTGGCATTTGAAAACATCGATCAAAAGCAAACTCATCAGCATCGGAAGCTTGTGTTGTTGAGGGATAGATCAGTTGTTCTGGAGATATACAGGGTGAATCTTTGACTCATACAAATATTTTAACAGTAGATTCTTGAGGTCAAATGAAACACTTTTTCCCACATTTCTATTCGGCTGGGTTCAAAAGATACAGGCTGCTATTTTACTTTGAGTTCTATCTCACTAACGGTTTTATCAAATGAAATGAATTTCGGAATACACTTTTTCATTTATTCGATTAATCTTTTTCGAATACAAGATATCACCTACTGTTTCCAGTTTTCTCATTATGGCCATTACGTACCATAAATATACCAAAACTTCAAAGAACTCTTGAAACTAATTTGCACGCTATCTGATGAATATTTGAACGTTTTGTAAAACAAAAGTATTCTTCATATTTTCTCGTATAATGCGCTGTTTTCGAGTAATTTGATGTTCAAAAATTAAAAAGTATCTGTGAAATTTGAAAAATTGGGTACTTTGACTGAATACATCTTTGAAAGATCCACAGATTAAGCTAGTTACTCTGGAGGTAATTTCGTTTTTTCCAGGGGTGGCCAAGCTCACCATGAAAACTTAAAATGGCTATCTTTTTATCAGGACCGAATCGGAAAGAATGGTACAAAAAAAAAGTGTTTCCTTTGACCTCAAGAATCTACTATTATTATATTTGTACCTGTATAAAGCCGTCCATCATGTGTGGCATCATCCGTCTCTACTGAAAGAGTTATATTCTTATGGTTTTCTGTTATTATTTTATTTAATAAAAAAATGAAAAATTCGAAGACGTCAGTTAACTTTCCATTTCGAAGAAGATAATTTAAACCAGAGAAAAAAGGCTTTCGAAATTGCTCGCCTTGTATTCAACGTTTTCGAAAACTCATATTTTCATACCAAACTTTCGGATATCTGATGCTGTTTACGAGCAAATTGAGTTACTCGTTTTTCCACTTCTCATTTTTCAGTTCAGTTCAGAAAGTCTCAGCTTTGCAATTCTCGGCTGAATCATACACTGTTTGATTTTCTGGAATGTACCAAACAACTTCTGTACACTCCAAATCCTAGGTCAGTAAAGGAACAGCCTGATTCAAGACAAGATAGCAAATAGGTCTTTTAGAAGGGTCTAACCATAGATTATATAGATGGAACATAAGCTATTTTCCAGACTGTTCATTTTTCCAATAATTCCCACTCCATGCAACCACCAATGAAATGAATTTTCGCTTGTATTCCCCTCCTGATCGCTTCAAAATTTCTAAGACGGCGTGTGTACTTGTAATTGTCAAAATAATGGGCCATATGCATAAAGAAGTAGTAAATGCTTTCACTTCAGTTTATTGAAAGGAAATTATACATTTTATAAGCAACTGACGAAGATAGTATTATAGTAAAAGCAAATACTCTTCTTTATGCATACGACTCATTATTTCAATCATTCACGTCGTAATATTTTGGAAAATATGCAACGATGTGCCGTAAAAAGTGTGTTTGAAATAAAAGTGCATTTATACATGGAAGGGGAAAGCGATTCACTTATTCCGGTAAGTTTTGGATATTTTATTCTTGTTTTTGAGTACACGACTTTATGAAATCAGGGGAGGGAGTTAGGGGACGCCAGGGTCGAATTCTGTTTGAATACGATCTAATGATTTCTGCTTACATTGAAATGTTGAGTTTGTACATTAAAATAATTGATTTAAATTTTAGTTTTCCAAGAAATAAAACCAGACGACCAGACCAGACTGGGTCTTGAAAACAATTTACACTTCTCTTGTAATTTACACTCCAGACTTCAGTATAATGAGAGAAATCGACTTTTACTGTTAATTTGAAAAAGATACCATCCAGAGTGAGGTAAGATAGGTACATTACCACTTTTTTAACTCGCTTTCTTGTCCGAATATCACTTTGTTTGGAATTTTGCAAGTGATTTCTGACAACTTCTAGTTTTGAGGTGAAGTTGAAATTTGGTAGATTCTCTTTCTCCTATAATAAATCATGCTTTTTTATATAAACATCCTTCCTGGTTTCAAGATGAACAGTAGAACGAGATTTTAATTGCTTTAACAATGCTTTAATTATAGCCAATACTGTGCCTGCCATCAGTACTGGAGTTTTTGAAGAAAATGGAAGGAAAATGGGATGAAAATCATCAAACATGAATGCCAGTTCAGGATTTGCAGAAATGAAAGTGTCTTGTAGTTCAAGAATAAAACAAGTAAGATACATACCCACCCAGGGTGTTACAAAAAATTCTCTTAACTACTATGGTTAATAGAACTCGTCTTAGGAATGAAAATCCACAAAAATGAGTAAAGGTCATGTTTTGAGGCACACGGCGTTGAACCTTTTTTGATAAGCAAAAAAGTTTTCTTCATTTGTAACATGTATTTCAATGGCAATGTAAAAATTATGCTACTACTGTAATTATGAACACAATATTATGACCATTCAAATGGAGCTCGGATATTCCCATTAATTATTGAATGAAAATGTCTGTTATCAGGATATTTCGAAGTGAAATTTCAGTTGAAAAATTTTTGCAGGAAAAAACACGCGGAGAACAGAAATTGAAAAACAGCCAATTGAAGTCGAAACCGATTTAAGACGACGAGTGTGTCGTCAGTACTTCAAGAAATAATTTGCTACCCTACAAGCCGTTGTCTATTCATTGGAAGGAAAAATTGAAGATGAAAGCTTGAAAAGCCGAGGCAAATACCTTATGAAAAATTTCTTTGAAGACAGTTGCATGCATTAAAAACATAAATATGGCAATGACCTCAAACAATTTGCTTTAGAGTAACATTATTATTCAGTTAAAGCTTACAGTTTTGGTATTACTAGTTCTATATACCTTTGAATAGTTGTCATAAAAAAATACTCGAAATCTTTGCATTAAAACATACTTATTTTCCATTCGATATAAAATTATTGCCGACTATCTGAAATATTCAGTGCAAGTAGTTCTGAATCAGCCCCTGTCCAGTTCCCCCACCCAAAGAATCCAAATTCATATTTATGGCAGTATTTTGTGAATGCGTTTTTGTCGAAATGCTCTATCTCCTGTTTTATTAATCTATGGGTCTAACCCCTTGCTTCTCATTGACTTAAAAATTAAGATTTTCGGAAACGACTTAAGGCTCTCATATGGCAATGCTCATTATAGAGCAGGAAGGGCGAGTATAATAAATTATATCAGAATGAGTTCTTGGCTTGAGTCCTTCGTTAATGATAGACTGATTTACTTGACAGGGTTGAAGGTCAGGTTGTTGGAACAAAAACCACTTCTCAGACCATTGCCAAGAAAAAAAAAAGATATCGCAGATACAAATTTGCAATTACCAGGACTGTCTTCCTCATAAGAACGTAGGCCTTCAGTCAAGGACCCTTGTTCACTGTCAGCTGAGTCTTTTTCTATCCACAGAGTCTGCATGTCTCATCTGCTGACGTCCCAAAGTGATTTGAAAGATATGAGTACCTACAGTGTCCCGTCAGCAGGACCACCATTACTTGAGCTCAGATCGTGGTAGCTTCAGGAGCTTTCTGCCTTTAAGTCTAGCAATTTTCGTCCAGAGAGTTGTTTTTTTGTTCCCATCCCATTGTTGGATCGCTAATCCATATTGCGAAGGGTTGCGTCCAGCAGGTGGTTATCTTGATTGCACACATAGAAGAGTAACCTTATGACTCCTGTTGATTAATATACTACGCTATATCCATGGCATCAGAGTCTGGCTGCGTGAATCCAGAGTTCTGATTGTAACTTAACTATCCGTTGTGACGTAGATGTGCGTCCTAGTAAGGTTTTCCTGGAGATATAGAATTCTATATAGAAGATATAGAAATGCATGGCCTGCTTAAATGAATGATTTGGCGGCTGCATCTCCAAAATTGTATTGTATTAAACAGTTGCAGTGATTAAAACCTAGGCATTTCGCTACCAAAATATCAAGCAGTTGACATCATTTCTTCTGAGAGTTTCGAGTGTAACATTCATCTACGTTAGCGGGAAGGTATATGCCTACATTGTATCCAGAAGCATCGAACTCTCGGTTTTTGATGAGGCGATGAATACTTAGTAATACGATTCGGCTGAATGGCAGCATGTTCATAATCTGGAAGCGTTGTCTCGAATTCCAACGAGAACACTAGACCATCCGCATCAGACCATTACGTCGTTAAATCGTTAGGTCGCTCCTCCATATGGTATTCGATTTCTGGAGTGTATCCAGTTACCTCGTATTTCGAAAATGAGGTCTAGACTAGATAACGATGTGCATCGAGCCGGTTTATGCGATTCTTCTCCGACGTCGATCTTCGTTATCGAATTTCGGATTCGGATATCCGGATAGCAGATAGTAACGTAGTAACGTTTGGTTTATGCATAATCGTCCTCGAGATTTTGAGCTATGCATCTTTAGGAGCTTTAGTCGCAGAATGATCCAGTCTAAATGTTTTTATTCCATTTGGCTTGAATTATGAAGATATATTGAAAAATTCTTAGCCAACTATAGAACCAAACAAAATTTCAATGTCAAAATATTTTATTGCTCAACATATTCTCCTCTTAATTTGATACATTTATTACAGCGAACCTGCAACGTCTCTAGACCTTTAACAAAAATGTTTCTTCTTGCTCTGCAGAAAAGGCCTTTACAGCTTTCATTTTTTACTCTTTTTCAGTTGGGAAAAGAGATGATAGTCGGATGCAGCCAAATCTGGTGAATAAGGGGGATGTTCTAGTAATTCAAACTCCAAATCACGAATTTTTTGCATGGTAACATGAGATTTGTGTGCAGGGGCGTTGTCCTGCAAAAACAAAACATCTTTGGATAGCTTTCCGCGTCCTTTCTCTTTAATTTTTTTCCGTAAAGTGGTCAGTAATGTCGAATAGTAATCTCCGGTTATTGTTCTACCCTTATCCAAAAAATCAATCATGATTACTCCAAGGCAATTCCAAGAAACTGAAGCAAGAACTTTTCCAGCAGATTTTTGGACACGAAACATCTTAAGTCTTGGAGAACCAGAGTGTCGCCATTCCATAGATTGAAGCTTTGTTTCTGGATCGTAGAAATGTAACCAAATCTCACCCATAGTAACAATTCGGTTTGAGAAGTCTACATCGTTTTCAAATCGAGCACAGATCGAACGCGATGCTTCTACGCTTGCACGCTTTTGGTCAACATTCAAGCATTTGGGGGATCCATTTTGCAGCAATTTTTCTCATGTCCAAATTGACGCAAACTATATGATGAACGCCTTCGTATGAAATATTCAGTGCTTCAGATATCCGTTTTAGCCCAATTCGACGGTCTGATAAAATCATGTCATGAATTGCATCGATATTTTCGGGGACTGACACAGAAACTGGCCTTCCCGATCGGTCATCATCTTCAATGGAAAATTTACCTCTTTTGAAGCTTGCAGTCCAATTTTCATGGTTGCATACGAAGGACATTGATCACCAAGGGTATTAAGCATATCTTCGAAAATCTACTTACCTCTTAACCCTTTTAAATAGAGGTACTTCATGATGGTTCGATACTCCAATTTTTCGATTTTCACAATTTCGGTGGACATTTTGTTTCTTTTGATTCATTGCGTAACTCTGGTTTACTTTTTTGACCTCAAACTTCACACTGACACTTCTAATGAGTTATTTTTCGTTGCTATGGTAATGCAATATGTATTTTTTTATGCCTGGAACTGGTCTAGGCTAACTAGATCTCAGTACATACTCATGCTCGTATTATCATTAAGAGGAGTTTATACCACGAACTTTCTCACTTCTCACGGCATCCGTATAAGCCATAAGTAGGGGGAGAAAGACTACCAAAATGTGGGGTGTTGCCAGAACCCTCGAACGATCAGTAAAAGTTGCAAATATTACAATAGTTTCCACTTTCGTCGAAAAGATGGCAGCACTTCGTCTTCTTCAATATCAGCAGAATACGAATTGTAGCGAATGGCGAGACTTTTCGAGAAATTTTTTTATGTGGAAATTCACTGAAAAAATCGTTTAACCTATACTTCATTCACTTTTATTTTAGCAGTCGGTTGGCCATGGAAATTTGACACATTTCACTCTGTATAGTACGAAAATGTGGGGTTATGACGCTTGTCAAAACATTTTTGGGTTTTAAATCAACGCTATGTTGCACGTTCTACGTAAAAGTTTCTGTTATTACGTGTTTTATCACAATGTCAAATCTCTTCGGAAAATATGTGACGAACATAATTGAAGTTTATACAAACTGATTGAAGGCATACCAAATCCAGTTATTTGCTTGGAAAATACAAGAGATCAGTATAATATCATAATACGCACTAGTTTGAGGAGAGTTAATGTTCGTTATCTTCTTTGGCTTACATCATTTGTAGATTTCAAAAACATTGACCCGAAGATGAAATGCATATGATGCAGTGGTTGGGAATGGGTATCTCCCGAAGGAATTAACAGATAATTACAAGAATGTTAAATTCTTCAGCAAAAATCATCTTGCATCAATATAAGTGAAAGGAATTGAAGGAAGTTCCAAGTTAAGATGAACTTCACCTATGAACAAAAATTTCACATGAATAAACAAGTAATAGGGCAATTTACGCGTATTTGTGGCTATTCATCTTAATACATTGATGTAATAATAATAATTAGGTATTTATTAGTACCTTAAGACATTTACATTGTATAGGACAAGTCAAATAGAAAAATCCATTTTAGGGAACTTATTCTCCGATGACATTTATCGAAAATCCTGTAGTAAACTTTTCACATTAATTCACTCAAACATAAAATTGTCAAATGCCACCACTTTTTTGGGTCTCCCAATAGAAGGAAATTCTTTGTCATCCTCTTCATTCACAATCTTTCTGATTGTGGAAATATCCAGCTGGAATATAAGTCGTTTAGATTCAGATGAAACATTATATAAATTCTCTTACATTGAATATGTTTGCTACCGTCTGACGTCTTGTGGATTTTAGAATATTAGGGTATTACTATTTGAATGAGCGGACCTGAATTCTAAATAGCACTTTCTGAAACCCTGCCTCTTTTTTCAATCACTTTCGGCATTTTCGTAATAAAAATTGATATTAGTTGTGGCAACGGCGTTATGACATTAACGACATTTCATGAGTGCCAACCTAACTTCGTTCTAGTTACAAAAACTTGAGAAAATTATTTCATGGCCAACCGACTGCTAAAATAAATTTGAATGAAATATAGGAAAGTGAATAACATGAATAAGCATTTGTTCTTCACTAAGAAAAATTTTCAAATTTTTTTTCCATTCGACGAATAAAAAAATTTCTGGCTTTCCGAGCTGACGAGTTGTGTGAATTGAATTTTGATAAAAACCACATATAAATCAGTTGTTTCTGACGTAAGACACGTCTTTTCTCTTTTTGAACTGACCACTGAAACGGTGTAGACCCCTCTTAATTAAAGAGAATCAAACTGCTGCAAACAGTCCTGGTAAAAATTGAATTCCTGACCTCTGGGATCCGATACAAAGTTATGCGTTGATTTGACTCCCACCAAATGAATTAATGACCGTGAAGCGTCAATTAAGGTGGGAACAATTCCATTCCCTTATCTCAAGTCGGTAACTCCCTGATTTATGGGAGAAAGGATCGAGACGCCAAGTTTGTTTTATACTTTTAACATTGGGAATAAATCCTGGGCAGGTTTAAATTACGATTAACCAGTTCAGCTCTGGGGAAAAAGTGAAATCCTCTGATTGCCCAAACTTCAGATTTCGACTTCGACTTCTCGTTCTTCTTCGGTTCAGTTTTGTTCTTATCCCAGAGAGATTATTTATTTCTTCGGATCGCAGTAGACCCTGTAGGCGTCTTAACTTTTGCACTTCGAAGTGGATTTGTTGCTCCAGGCCAGCCTGGATGTTTCCACAGGCGAGTTCTAGTTTCCTGGCATCAGGTCTGCTGACTGCGCTCTCTATTTCATTCAATTTTTTTTTCTCGGTTGTTGTGTTCATGGTTCGAATTTGATTTTGTGACGGGGCATCAACTTGGATGGATGCGACAAAGTTATAGTGGAAATTTAATGAGGAAAGTTGCATCATTTCCAGTGGAACTGAGAATGTACAAACTCGTTACGAAAGTATCAGACCGGTCTTGGATGAAATTTTTAATCTCCATTAAAACTGAATGGGGAAAATTAGGTTCTCTATTACGGTCCTAAGGTTTATAAGACACGGTACTTCAAAAATGAATTGGAGTTTTTGTCCTTGAATCCAGAAGTGAAATAAATTTTCCTGATTTCTTCTGGGATGTAGGTATTGCACTGAATTCATCTGCCTCTCTTGATATACAGTGTGGTCTGACGAAAACTTAACACTTCGATTTTCCGGAAAGGGGTTGTGCTCACCCCCTACGGGGTTGCAGTAACGGGGATGCAAAGAGAGGAAAAGTTGTTCCCACTCAGAAATTGACAGGTCCAAGCGATTTTCGACATTTTCATTTCAAAGTAGGAAAATTGGGGTGTTAAGTGTTCGTTGGACCACCCTGTATATGAAAGACTTTTGTGATGAAAATTCATATAAATATGATTTCAAGTTGCAAATTAATTTTAGCCTGTAGGTCTGCAGCGTATACAGGATGGTTAAGAAAAATCGAGTAAAATAACGAAATTTTATTCCCAAAGAATTCAAGCATTTTAAGGCTATCAATACAATGTATGGCCTCCTCGGGCATCAATAACAGCTTGATATCTTCTTCGCATACTACACACGAGGTTGTTGAACATTTCTTGAGGAATTTGGTTCCATAAACGGGGCAGAAGCTCTCTCAGATCATTTAAGGATTCTGGGGAAGGTTTATGAGTATCTAAACTTCTTTGGAGCATATCCAATGCATGTTCCATGTGAATCAAATCTGGTGAGTGCGGAGGTATTGGTAAATGAGGAATACCAAGCTCCTCGCGCTCATTCTCAACTATGCCTGCACGGTGCGGTCTAGCGTTATCGTCTAGTAATTGAAAAGTTTCACCAATATCAGCGTGAAAATTTGGCACAACATTGTCAATGACATGCTCCCTATAGTGTGAGGCGGTCATATTCCCAGGACAAATGTGTAGATCTGTGCGCCCGTTGTAACATATTCCGGCCCATACCATAACACTACACCCCCGGAATGGATGGACTTCTTGGACATAGCGACGATTACAGGGATTGTCCATACCCTTATTCCTAGAGAATCTGAAAATCGTCCATATCTGGATTCATCAGTGATAAGGACACTAAGCCATTGATAGTTCCAATTGATATGTTGCCTTGCCCATTCCAGTCTTTGACGCTTATAGTCACATGTTAATGGAATTCCTCTTAATGGACGTCTAGAACCTTGATTCACCTCCCTCAAACGTCGTCTGATGGTTTTGATGGAAACTTGGACCCCATCTGCATTTTGAAGAGTATTCCGTAGCATTTTACACGTAGATGTAGGGTTTCTTCTCGCCGAAACGGTGATGAAACGATCCTGAGCAGGTGTTGTTTTTCGTCGCCCACCAAGCCTTGTTCTTTCCAACATGGAAACTGTCTCCCTGAACCTATTACAAAGTCGAGATATCACACTTTGGCTGACTTGGAGCCTTTCCGCTACAACAACCTGAGTTAGGCCACCCTGTAGCATTCCGATAGCCCTATTAGCCTCAGCGTTTGTTAATTTACGTCTTGGCATTTTCAGAAAACTTGTTTCAAATCGAAGCCGTTGATAAACTGACTTCATTTCAAAATAAGAACATTCATGAAGCATATGCAAAGAACCAAATCTAAGAAAAAAGGCGACCAGATTGACGAAATGTCTCATACTGATTTTTATTGAATCGATTCTAGGTGTTATTGAGTTTTAAATGATTTTACAGCGATTTTCTTGAAGATTGCATATTTTTAAAAACGATTGAATACGATATCCCTAACTCTTGTGGAGCAGTATATTTCCATGGTTTATATTCACCTTAAAATGTTTTCCAATAATCATACCCAGATAGTCTCTAAAATTACTAGTTAATCAACAACAACCATCCAATACCTGGACGAACATGAAACTCACGATCAAAATAAACGCTTCTTCCTGGCGATGATATTCGCGAAAACTCCCAGAAAGATTGCATCATGAACCCCTGATTCCCGGATCTCGATTGCTGCTAATCCCAGACCTAGGCATCCACAAGAAGCATTGATTGATTGAGTGTAAGTGTAATCAATTATATGACTTTACGAGCTGACGGGTTCCCATCTGAAAATAACCCAAATCAATTACCCTTCTTTCTTCGGTTTGGTGGTGAGATCAATCAGTCATTCTTGTTTTCGATAGTCGCTGAAGTTCCCCAGTGGGCGAGCACTCTAATGATATGTTAATGGATAATACATTAGATTTGAGAGGAGCGCAAGGATTATATCAAATGATGGGGAAGATGTTAAATGCTAAAATGGAGAAATTTCGGAAGGGACACGGGGTTTTTGAGGATATCGCAAAGCATGGATTTGTGTTTAATTCATAGGGATTTGTATGGAGACATCGAGTTTCTTGAAGTGTTAAAAGTTCTTGCGAATCACAGAATTATGGAGGGTAGAGAGAAGGAGAACGATTGCCATATTAAAAATGTGTCTCCAAAAACGGGGAAAATATAGGGGTCGCTGCGATCGCTAGGTTGATCGATAAGGGGGGAGGATTAAAGGGTCAATTTGAAATGAACAGCCTTCATTTTATTTTAGGTTATGTGTCATCGTAGTTTTTTCTGATGATTTTTCAAATACGTTTCTTCAAATCTATAATAAATATGAATTTTCTGAATAATAAAGAATAAAATACAATTCACATTATAAAGGGGACTCGGTAATCAGCTTTATTTATTCATAATAAATGACGAAATCAATTGAATTAAAAAAAAACACTAATCAAAAAAATGATTTCTACATATGTTTATCATTGTTTATTTAAACAGGATTTATTAGTTGGTTTAATGTCATCTTCAAAATTAGATAGGTACATTCGCAGTGAGGTGTAGAACACATACAGACAACAAAAGGTAGCAATCTCAGATTTAAAACTTAGGTATTAAAGTAGATTCTGTTTCCAATACTCAGCTGAGAACCGTTATAAACCATGTATTATGTTATGTCAACAAAATTCTTCAAGAATATCCACTTCTGCACCATATAGTTTTATTGGTTTGATATTCTTATTCAGAAGAGTACATGAGGGATGACCATTTCCAATTTCCGATTTCGTTTATAATCGCAAAATTGCTCTCGACACACGAATTGATTTGGAATCGATTCTTGAGGTGAGGTTTTTTCCAATTTGCACTCTGAAATTTTATCTCTTCTCCTTTTCTTTCTATGCCAAACCACTCTTTACACTAGCGCACCCTTCAACATTTCGCCTATGTTGTTCTTTTTTCAAAAATTGAAAATAATAATCATCTGTCACCAGGAAGATAGTTCCCTCAGCCTCATAGAGAAAGATGTCTGCTCAGACAACTTTAACTATACTCCATTCACATTTATTTTAGCAGTCGGATGGCCATGAAATAATTTTCTCAAGTTTTTGTAACTAGAACGGAGTAAGGTTGGCACTCATGAAATGTCGTTAATGTCATAACGACGTTGCCACAACTATGGAAATATAAAACTAATATCAATTTTTATTAGGAAAATGCCGAAAGTGATTGAAAAAAGAGACAGGGTTTCAGGAAGTGCTATTTAGAATTCAGGTCCGCTCATTCAAATAGTTATACCCTGATATTCTAAAATCCACAATACGTCAGACGGTAGCGAACATATTCAATGTAACAGAATTTATATAATGTTTCATCTGAATCTAAACGACTTATATTTCAGCTGAACATTTCCACAATCAGAAAGATTGTGAATGAAGAAGATGACAAAGAATTTCCTTCTACTGGGAGACCCAAAAAAGTGGTGGCATTTGAGAATTTTATGTTTGAGTGAATTAATGCGAAAAGTTTACTACAGGATTTTCGATTAATGTCATCGTATAATAAGTTCCCGAAAATTGATTTTTCTATTTTTCATTTGACTTGTCCTATACATTGTATATGTCATAAGGTACCAATAAATACCTAATTATTATTATTAAATCAATGTATTAAGATGAACAGCCACAATTACGCGCCAGTTGTCCTGTTAATTGTTTATTCATGTGAAATTTTTGTTGAAAGGTGAAGTTCATTTTGACTTGAAACTTCCTTCAATTCCTTTACTTATATTGATGCAAGATGATTTTTGTTGAAGAATTTAACATTCTTGTAATTATCTGTTGATTCCTTCGGGAGATACCTATTCCAAACCACTGCATCATATGCATTTCATCTTCGGGTTAATATTTTTGAGATCTACAACTGATGTAACGTATGTAACTTGTATTTTCCATGCAAATAACTGGATTTGGTATGCCTTCAATCAGTTTGTATAAACTTCAATTATGTTCGTCACATATTTTCCGAGGAGATCCGACATTGTGATGAAATAGGTAGTAACAAAAACTTTTACGTAGAACGGGAGACATAGCGTTGATATAAAACCCAAAAATGTTTTGACAAGCTCATAACCCCACATTTTCGTACTATACAGAGTTAAATGTGTCAAATTTTCATGGCCAACCGACTGCTAAAATAAAATTGAATGGAGTATAGTTTACATCAAAATTTCGCCATCCCGTGATCGCCAGCGCGGCTATTGGCAAAAACATGAACTACCTATTGGTACATATTTTAGATGACGAATAATCTATGGTCTCGAAGCAGCGAACGTTCTCCTTCTCTCTACTCTCCATACACAGAACTGATTGAAAAAAGTCTGGAAAAACGACAGAAACGGTCATTGTGGAAGGTCTGAATGAATATCTTGTTTTGTGTTCGTCTCTAGTTCGAAAACTCTTGAAAACCTTTGTTCCTTGTTATTTGGTACCACCAGATAGGCAAACCAGCCTTCCGAGGTTGTTTGTATTCTTCACTTCAGTCTAGCTGTAGCTGTATTGTTAACAGCTTGTTTTTCTTATCCTTCCTCAGCATACAGTCACCACCATATTCAACAGAGGTTAATTTTTTAACTTCTCACATGGAGATGTGTGAGTCCAATTGCCAGCACATTTCAGCTTATAAATCAAATCCTTGAAGTCATAAATTGAGTAGAAATTCGATAGCCTGTTTGATGAAGAGTTTTGATGAACGCTCTACACGAATCATCTAAATCTGTTAAGGGAGTTCTGTGTGGATTCTCTCACCCTGCACCGCACCCTCCTGACCTTCCACTCTAGATGGCCAACAGTAATTTCGTGGAGGTTTCAATCGAAGTCGAAAGTTTACAAAGTTCATGGGGGAAATACAGTTAATGCAACTAAAGCAATTCCCATTTACGGGTTACTATCAACCTTAGCGCACATTTAATGCCATTAAAGGTAACAAGTAAAAATGGAATGGGTGCATGCAATGCTGTTACATCTAACTTTCGGTCATTAAAATGTAAGTTATGGACCACTTTACAGCTTCATTCAATCGTAAAAAGTTTATTGTTGCAATTTCATAAAGATGTACCCGGATACTGTGCAGGAAATGAAACGTATTAAAAATATCGAGGTGTTTGCGATTAGGAATATCAAGTGGGGGCATTAAGGAGGCTTTATCCAGGGTGAGAGGAGAAATTCAGAATCATGAAGTTGTTTTTATATGAAGCCAACGATACAAGTCTACAAGGAAATATTCGAGTTTTGTCTTAGGAGATCGAATTTTGATTATAACCTTGAGAGATCAATCCACATTTACCTTTTCTGTAACTTGAGCACTTGTGTAATGCAGAAAAATTGCCCCATTAACGATAACATTTCGGGACGATATGCCTTCAAACTGTTTATGGTTATAGGGTACTACTTATTATATTGAAGTTGTATTATTGGATCAATACCCAGGGTAGGCAGAATGTCGTTTGCCATACTTGGGAGTTCCTACCGAACGATCATTGGCATCTCTCAATTCTTACCATTTCATATCAAAATTTCATCAACATATATAACAGGATATATTGAAAAATCCTTAGCCTACTATAGAACCAAATAAAATTTCAATGTCAAAATATTTTAGTACTCAACATATTCTCCTCTTAATTACATTTATTACAGCGAATCTGCAACGTCTCTAGATCTTAAAACAAATGTATCTTCTTGCCCTGCAAACCAGACAACCACAGTTTTTATTACCTCCTCGTTGGGAGAAAATGTACGACCTTTTAACTTTTTTCAGTGGAGGAAAGAAATGATAGTCGGTTGGAGCCAAATCCGGTGAATAGGGGTGTGTTCTAGTAATTCAAACCCTACTATTTTTTGCATGGCAACATGTGATTTGTGTGCAGGGGTGAGGTCTAGCAAAAACAAAACACCTTTGGATAGCTTTCCGCGTCTTTTTTCTTTAATTTTTTTCCATAGAGTGGTCAGTAATGTCGAATAGTAATCTCTGGTTATTGTTCTATCCTTATCCAAAAAATAAATCATGATTACTCCAGGGCAATCCCAAAAAACTTAAGCAAGAACTTTTCCAGCAGATTTTTGGGCACGAAAATTGTCTCGGAGAACCATAGTGTCGCCATTCCATCGATTGTTGCTTTGTTTCTGGATCGTGGAAATGTACCCAAGTCTTAGTAACAATTCGGTTTAAGAAGTCTACATTGTTTTCAAGTCGAGCACAGATCGAACGCGATGCTTCTACCCTTGCACGCTTTTGGTCAACATTCAAACATTTGGGGATCCATTTTACAGCAATTTTTCTCATGTCCAAATTGACGAGAACTATATGATGAACGCGTTCGTATGAAATATTCAGTGATTCGAATATCTTTTTTAGCCCAATTCGACGGTCTGATAAAATCATGTCATGAACTGCATCGATATTTTCGGGGACTGACATAGAAACTAGCCTTTCCGATCGGTCATCATCTTCAATGGAAAATTTACCTCTTTTGAAGCTTGCAGTCCAATTTTTCACGGTCGCATACCAAGGACATTGATCACCAAGGGTATAAAGCATATCTTCGTAAATCTGCTCACCTCTTATGATGGCTCGATACTCCAATTTTTCGATTTTCACAATTTCGGTGGACATCTTCTTTTTTAAAATTTATTGCGTACCTCTGGTTTACTTTTTTGACCTCAAACTTCACACTGACACTTCTTATGAGTTATTGTTCGTTGCTATGGTAACGCAATATTGTTTTTATGCATGGAACTGGTCTAGGCTAATTAAATATTAAAACATCCTTGTAACCTCGTATAGGTAAACCTAAATATAAAATGAAATTTACAGAACCAATTCATTTTATGAAGAGAAATTGAATGGAATAAAATGAGAAGCCAAGGAATAAACATCAACGGTTCCATAAAAGAACCTTGAACAACTCTTCTATTCCATCTATCGAAGAGATTGTGAAACACTCACAGACGTTTGGACACAGGCTGCATGAGTTTGCGCTCTTGCATGAAATGAAGATAAGAGAGACAGTGAAATAGTCATTTTTAGCAGTAATTTTTCGGAATTATATTGATTCGAACAAAACTTTGGGGGGAACCGTCATCAGATTGGTCAAATTTCTTTAATGACCTGTATTCTTCAAAAAACTTGATGTGGGATTGATTGGGATGAAACTCATCAAAACATATCATTTCACCATCGCCCCATTCCTAATGCCCGGTTTTTGAACTCCGTTTATTGGAAGTTTATCTATTCGTTAAACTTAATGTACTGATTACTGGAAAGAAAACCTTCCAATAACCTTGGATTAAGTTAAACCTTCGACGATGTCTTTCTTGTTTACAGGCATTTAACCTCACTTTAGTGGATACCATACTAGTGTTTGGGATTTTTAGTGTAGCTGTAGAGATCAGTGTGAAGATACTGGATGGATTAATCTCTAGAAATCCAACAGTTATCTGATTTTCAAAACGCTGAAAGTGGCATCAGAAACTCACATAAAATTAACGACAGTTTATCAGTTCGTTAAAGTTTTTAAACTCAAAACTAAATGATGGTTGTTGAAACGTACATTAATCCAATAAACAGAATTTCAAAGAGGAGGAGGATAGCCAAGGAAATCCTCTAGACTAAAATGAGGATAATTAAAATGAATACGTTCATCAAACAAAGCATAATAATCCTCCGCGAGTACAACAAATATAAAAGTTTTTCATGTCTATCCCAACTTCCTGTCTACATGTTAGCGCAAATGTAAAAACTTGTAAACATCCATAATTCCCCAGAACATGTATAAAGTACGGAGATTCTCAATACAGCATCCCCGAGCAATGGGAGTTCAACAAAGGGCTGAAACTAAGCATTACACATCTGCGTTCCTTCATGTTGCGCCCGTGCAGAATTGAAAAGTTTTCTTTTATGCATCCATAAAAATGTGAATACTGACGAAAGTTTTTCGACTGAGCTAAAGCTGTTGGAGTTTACGTCTTGTATATGACTTCAGTTGTACAACTGGGAACTCAGGAAATGAATTTTTCCACCTTAGTTGCTCTATCTCAAATATTTGCATGTAAACGTAGCACTCGAGAAAGCCCTACAAAGTAATGGCTGAGAATAACTGGGAGAGGCAATCTTGTTAGGATTTTTATTATTTCACGGTTCCAGTATATTCACTGACTTATGGCTTGTTATCGTTCATGAGGAAGTTTTTACCTGGAATTATAAAGATGTGTCGTTTTGGGAGTTGCAGCATGGATTATAAAATGGAAATGGCAAATTGTTCAATTGATGTAAGTCAGTAATGCAAAGCAAAAAGTTGCTCAGGAAATTAATGATTTCAAACATCAAAAGAAACAGAAAAATAACTATACAGGATGTTTTTCAAGATGAGGATTTTATTCGGCAGCAGGTATAACTCATCAAAATGAGTCATTTCACCAAAACTCGTATATATTATCATTTTTATAAGGCTGTTTGCAAAGATTTTTTTGTCACAGGGTGTACTTGAATTCGAAGCAAAACTATATGACGTATCATTCATCGTAGATAAATCGACATGTATCATATCATGTAACTCTCAATGTCAGGTGGCTTTCTGATAATGAAGGTAATTTATACTAAATTTGCCGACCAACTACATATAAACTGCTCCACATGAGTTAGGTATATTGACTTAAATTGCAATAAAATATAGTTAAAATAAGATTTCTGTGATGAAAATTCATATTAATATGATTTCAAGTTGCAAAATAATTTTAGCTCGTAGGTCGGCAGCTTATACAGGGTGGTTAAGAAAAATCGAGTAAAATAACGAAATTTTCAAAAATCAAACAATGTATGGCCTCCACGGGCATCAATAATAGCTTGACATCTTGACATCATTTTTGAGGAATTTGGTTCCATGAACGGGGCAGAAGCTCTCTCAGATCATTTAAGGATTCTGGGGTAGGTTGATGATTATCTAATCTTCTTTGGAGCATATCCCATGCATGTTCCATGCAATTCAAATCTGGTGAGTGCGGAGGTATTGGTAAATGTGGAATACCAAGCTCGAATTCTCAACAATGGCTGCACGGTGCGGTCTAGCGTTATCGTCTAGAAATTGAAAAGTTTCACCAATAGCAGCGTGAAAATTTGGCACAACATTGTCGATGACATGCTCCCTATAGTGTAAGGCGGTCATATTCCCAGGACAAATGTGCAGATCTGTGCGCCCGTTGTAACATATCACGGCCCATACCATAACACTACCCCCTCAGAATGGATGGACTTCTTGGACATAGCGATGATTACGGGATATGCGTGGGATTGTCCATACCCTTATTCTTCGAGAATCTGAAAATCGTCCATATCTGGATTCATCAGTGAAAAGGACACTACGCCATTAGTGGTTCCAATTGATATGCTGCCTTGCCCATTCCAGTCTTTGATGCTTGTGGTCACGTGTAATGGAACTCCTCTTAATGGACGTCTAGAACCTAGATTCACCTCTCTCAAACGTCGTCTGATGGTTTCGATGGAAACTTGAACCCCATCTGCATTTTGAAGAGTATTCCGTAGCATTCTACACGTAGATGTAGGGTTGCTTCTCGCCGAAACGGTGATGAAACGATCCTGAGCAGATGCTGTTTTTCGTCGCCCACCAAGCCTTGGTCTTTCCAACACGGAACCTGTCTCCCTGAACCTATTCCAAAGTCGAGATATCACACTTTGGCTGACTTGGAGCCTTTCCGCTACAACAACCTGAAATAGGCCAGCCTGTAGCATTCCGATAGCCCTATTAGCCTCAGCGTTTGTTAATTTACGTCTTGGCATTTTCAGAAAACTCCTTCAAAATCGAAGCCGATGATAAGCTGACTTCATTTCAAAATAAGAACATTCATGAAGCATATGCAAAGAACCAAACTTCAGAAAAAAGGCGACCAGATTGACGAAATGTCTCATACATTTTCCACTAGGTCTCCACGACGCTCGAGTAAATCCCGATTTAGCAACCTGGGCTCCCCAACTAATACTGCTAAGAATTTTTCTTCAATTCTGTTTTTCATAATCCGTTTGGACCCGTACTAATGGTACTAATTAATACATGTTGCCTTGGCGTTATGAGGCATTGAACACATATTCAATTGTTTACCATTAGCCGAAGAGCTGCAACATCCTCGCCGCATACAATCGGAGGATGAAAACGAGGGGAGAAAGCTTTCGAAATCCAAATTGACAGACTGCGAACCCGGCAGACGTCGGTACAAATTCAATTTTCCCGTTTCCGCCGTGATCAACATCTCTTGGAAAACAGAGATCCGGACAGGAATTTCATAAAGCTCCCGACGCTCGTACAGCACTGTTTTTCCCTGCCGGTCGTGTGTCGTTAAATTACCTAACGAGATGCTCATTTTATTGCAGCGACGACAGATGGGATTTGCCTAATATGAGGCAGGCTATTCATCGGTTTCAGGATTCTCGGCTATTGGGCTTTTCAATCACCTCGTTAGACTCGGTGACGTTTTACGACGTCTGGGAGGGGTGGCACTGGACGTGGTTTCGTATAATTCGACGGCGTCGCCCCCTTCTCCTTGCTCTTCCAACGGGGCCTCCTAATTTCCGACAGGAGTGATTCGGGAAGTTCATCAAGATTTCGGTCACGAAAAGGCACAACAAGTTATTCTGGGTTTCGAGCTTGGCCAGCAACGATTAGGTTGGCCTAGGTTGAAACACAACTGATTCTTTGTCCTCCAAATGTCCACTTATGAGAATTCAAATACACTGCACTCAAAAATTAACGCACATTCTGAAAATCTCAATTTTAATGAAAGTTAACTCTACATTGACTTTATAACTTATTTTTTGTGTTCTCTCGGGAAGGTTTTGAACGAAACAAGACACATTAAATGGAAGAAAAATTCAGGATTTCACCGATTCCTATGTGAAAAAAGAGAAATGAACAATTTTCAAAATACTGAAATGCTGATAAGTGATTTAATACTTGGTATTTCCACCCCTTGCGTTAATTACAGCTCGGCAGCGACGGTTCATACTCAAAATGAGTGATCTTAATGTTCTGATCTAATATTTCCCAGATTTCTCCGAGTTGGATTCCTAAATCATTAAGAGTAGCTGGATGATTTTCTGAACTTCTCAGCCTTCTATTGAGGTTGTCCCAAACCTGCTCAATCGGATTGATATCTGGATTTCTTGCTGGCCATTCCATTCGAGAGACTCAAACTCTTCAAGGTACTCCTGAACGATGCGCGCACGATGAGGTCTGGCATTATCGTCCATAAAAATGAAATTTTCACCAATGTATGGGGCAAATGGCACTACATGCTCTTCAAGAATGTTCCTTATATAATTATCAGCATTCATAGCTCCATTATCAACGACCACTAGGTCTGTGCGAGCAGTCAAAGATATTCCACCCCATACCATAATCGATCCTCCCCCGAAACCAGTAGTAGGTATTCAGGAAATTGAACTAAGCATATCTTTCATGTGGACGGCTGTATACAAGGGAACGTCGATCACAATGGTAGAGGCAGAATCTAGACTCATCTGTGAAGAGAACTCTTTCCCAATCGGCCTCTTCCCAATGGATATGCTCCC
Organism: Coccinella septempunctata; assembly: GCF_907165205.1. Taxonomy (NCBI): domain Eukaryota; kingdom Metazoa; phylum Arthropoda; class Insecta; order Coleoptera; family Coccinellidae; genus Coccinella; species Coccinella septempunctata. The sequence goes on along the minus strand of NC_058189.1, from coordinate 61,388,001 downwards.
TCGCAAAATCCAAACGCGCCCTTCGATGGGCTGGGGTAAGAGCTGGGCCTCTTGCCGCGACACGAGGCCTTAAATCATATTCTCTGAGGCGATTCCTTATTGTCTGAGTGCTAATTTGCACCTCCTGAGTTTGCTCAAGCTGAATTTGAAGGAGGCGAGCGGTTGCAAACCGTTGTCTCATCGAAGAAACTCTCAAGTAACGTTCTTGAATGGCAGTTGTTACCCGTTGTCTACCCTGTCCTGGTCTTCGCACATTCATACCTGTCTCCCTGAATCGCTGCAACATTCTGGACACACTTGTATGGGAAACTCCAAACCTTTCTGCAATTCTTGTGTATGTCCACCCTTCTTCTCGCAAAACTACCGCTTGGGCACATTCCTCTTGGGTCAAATTGCGTGCTTCGCGTTGCATAGCGATCGAGTGTAGAAAATCAAACGAAAGAAAAACTATCGATCACTAGAATTGATCGAGAACAACTGATTTTAGAATGGAGCCAATACATTCAAAATCTGATAATATCATCTTTTCTTATTCCTGCTGGGAAAAAACATCTGTATTGAAGAAAACCGTTGAAAGTGGATAACATTTGCATGCATAATTCTGATAAAAATAATTATCATTGAGAACACCTTTAGTTGTAGAATAAATTTGAGATTTCCATAATGTGCGTTAATTTTTTGCGAAGTGTAATATGGAAACGGATGTACTGAACCATCCCAGGTGACCAGTAACATATCTGTTATGTTTTCTTGGGAGATCTAATAGGGAACTTTGTTATGTGATATTTTCTGTAACCATTATGTGTCTGATACGATATTTGGGATGTGTCCGTGCTATATGCCAATTATATCCACATTTTGTGAATGTCATGTTCCCGCTCCGTGACGTAACATATTTGTAACTCTGCTCTATATTTGCCATGTATCAGTTTAAGATCATGGAGAGAGCATGATACCATTAACGTATAATTTGTGCCCTGAATGCTATATTCCAGATATATTTCTGCTATATAGCTGCTCAGTAATGTAGTCATCTGGGATTCATTGTCCAGTCCAGCCATATATCACCATATGTCACCTTCCACAGTCCCATACTTAAAATTTAATGGGATTTTGTCGGAATTCTAGGGTTTATAGCTCAGCCATCTTGAATATTTTACATAAACAATTTGGTGAAATGACGTTTGATGACTTCTACCTTCTGTCAAAAAAAAGTCTCACCTTTGAAATTACCCTGTAGTGATAAACATTATTTGCTTCTTCCAAAAAGACCTAATTGTTCCCTGTTTCGTGAAGAATGAAGCTCCGATAGAATAGAACTCAGAGTGCAGAAACTTCGTGCTCGATGAATACCAAGAAAGCAAGTCATGCTCCAGACAACAGCGAAGAGAAAATGATACAACCCGTCGTGCCCACATTGTAGCAGAACGTTGGTATGTTGGACTCTTGATGAAAATTAAACCGGGATCGTGTTAGAGTTGGAGTATGTTCCGGAGGAACTCCGGAATATCTTTGACAGGCACTTGGAAGCATCATGGCAATTTAATACTTAATCAAACACGTTCTTCGGAGTAATGCTGTCTCTGCTCATAAATTATTGTCGGAGAATGACGTGAAACTTTAGCATCGAACTATTAAGTTAAGCTATCCAACGTAACCAGGAACTGAAGATAGTGGATAATGAATGCCTGGGACAAAGTTGCCAGGGCCGGCTTGTCTGATCAACAATTCTGGAAGATTAACAGCCAGTTTCATAATCAATTGAACAACCAGTTTCAAGTCTCTTTAACTTTAATGCTTCTTTGAGTTTCTCTTTTCAGTCAAAGTAAAAGGTACTTTAAGATTGAAGGGATGTTTTCAACGATGACTCTTCATTTTTAACAGATGGTAGAACTCCAAATAATCTCCACCCAAACCTAACCTAACCTAATTATAAGGGGTGATTTCAATGGCGGGTCTGTTTTTTAACAGATGGTAGAACTCGTCAAAATGAATCATTTCACCAAAACCCATACAAAACTTTCAAAATGAACGAGCGAGATCGTTATAGTGACCTGAATTACAGGAATAGCACATGTTCTAATGGATGAAACACACTTAGGCCCAGTTTCACAATCATTGGTAACCAGTGGTGGTTTATTAACCACTACCTTTGAGTTAACCCAAGGTTTAAAAAGATGCTCGTTTCACAACAAAAAAACGAGTGATGGTTCTTTGACCATCGGTTAAAATTTTTTTCTGAAGGTGGGTAATGTTTTTCGAGTACGATAGATCTACTTTTGGGTTATTTATTAATGACATTTCGTATTTCTGTGAAACAAGAACTTAAGAATATAGAAATTGTTATGAGTATGACAGAAAACGAATAAAACGTATGAGTACCGTACGAATGTTTGATGTTCTGTGCTGATATGAGTTTGGATTTTGATTTAAGTGAAGCTGAAGCGTTCGTTTTTTCTTGTTCGAAATAAGAAAAAACAGTGCAACTGTGCTGAACCAATAGAAATTATTACTTTATTGAAAAATTCAAACAAAATTGAGTTTTGCATTTATAACTTGAAGTTCCTTAAATAATTTATATCTATCTAGGTGTTTTCCTCAACAGTTCTTCAAAAGCTTATTTTTATTGATTATTTGAGTTTGAATTGAGATGCTTTGATCTATTTCAAAAATTCAAATTTCACCACTCTAATTCAACATATTTGCATAATAACTATTCATAAGATTCAGTCTAGTTCTTCTAGTTCTATTATTTGACAATCATTCTTGATCCCCTATAGGGGGCACAGCAACATTTTGATATGAATTCATTGCTTCTCCTTCTCCTCATGAAGGCGGTTGTCCTTCATTTTCATTACAAGATATGGTATGTAAAAAAACTGTGGACTTAATCATCATCATTGCATCTATACTTTTAATATTCTCATTGAAGGAGCTGAGATTCTTCGCTTCCAACTGCCTTCCTTTCCACTGTGTTTCTGAATCTACAGAAGAAATCCAGGTCGATATATTACTCAAAATAATTCCTCCTAGCTCCAAATCTTCTGGGCCTCACTGTTTCCTCATCACTACTATGAGTATTCATCATAATCGTCCACGATAATCGTAAATAATAAGTAATAAACACCCAATAAATGTGAAACGCTTCCTAACCAGTATTCCCGAAGAAATGCTGACTTGTCTCTGACAGAACTCAAAATATGTTATCTATGCAGAAAAGCATACGCCACGAAACTTCTATGTCCAGGCAACTCATAGTTAACGCATGAAATTTTCGGGGTTAAGTCAACCACAAGTTTACTTTAGGTCAAACGATAAACCACACTTTGTGAAACAGAATTTTTGATTTAACCACTGGTCACTACATAACTTTGGGTTAACCATATATTGTGAAACTGGGCCTTAGAGATAAAAAAAATAGACCAAGTATTCCTTTTTCAGTAAATATGATAGGAAAATGTGAAAAAGACAACCGAACGTGTGGCCAATAGCTGTTTTTCCTAGAATTTTGAATTGACCACACCCACGTCTATGTCCACAGAAGAGAGACAAGTTCTTCTCTTTCTGCAGTGTACGCACTGTCGTTGCATTCGGTGACGACTTCCAATCCTGTACAGGGTGTCCCAAATTCGAGTCTAGTCAGGGGAACTCGGAAACTAGAATAGCTAGAGCAAAACCGATGACACATTTCCGAGATCTTTTTCAGAGAAACAAAGACTGGTGAGAACCGTAGCCTATTACAATTCCTCGTTTTTGAGTTATTAGCAAAACATGATATTTTGACGATTTCGAAAAGTTCTCAGAACTTTTTTGTCTTTGAAGTTACAGATCTGAAACTTCAACCTTCTACAAGCACTTTTTTACGTAGAATCCATTGACGAGCTCGAACAATTTTTTCATTTCCAATCATTAGGCGAACTTCCGTTTTTTTGAATGCAAACTTTTATTGAATTTGTTATTTTTGAATGAGAAAAAAACTTTTTTATCAGTAGATTTTACGTATTAAAGTGCCTAAGAAGACAAAAAAGTCATGAGAACTCGTGAAAAGTATCGTAAGAGGCTACGGTTTTCACCATTCTTTTTCTCTAAAAAAGAGCTAGGAAACTCGTCATCGGTTAATTTCCATGCATCGCATTGGACTTGTCTATTGTGGCACTTGTTCAGATAAAAGTCTCTTGCGAAAGCATGCGGTATCAACGATGACAAATTTGAAGAATCTAGAATCTTCGATAAAATAAATCATAACGTGACCATAGAATGTGTGTCACTATCAGAAGTGTAGCACTTTTCTACACTAGGTGTAATTTACACTCGATTTTAGTATTCGTTTGCTGATTGGATTTACATCAGTGTTAAGATGTCTAAAACTCTGGTGTATTTACTGATTCGATTTTGTTTTTAATTTCGTGGGGATATGAGATCAGTTTCGTTTTTCCCACTGTAGGTAGCGCTGTTCTAAATTTGACAGAGCATTGTCAATTGATATTTGAAAATAATTTGAATACTTTCTTACGACTTGGGAATATGTTGTATTTATAAGCGATTATTGATGTGTGAAAATGTACTAGTTACGAGAAAGGGGTGTAGAACATTCATTTATTCAACATGTCGTTCACTGAGTTCAGTTTTCTGTATGGCGATCAAGAACTACAGCTAATAATTCGGTGTTGTTGGAATTTGAGGCAGAACCAAATCAGATGAACGAACAGTCGGGACGGATATAGCTAAGTTATATGGCACCTTCAGCAATATTTCAAAGAAACTGTATTGGAAATACGTAATGTGAATTTTGAGCATGTATTGAGAATCAGAAATACATTAATCTATTCGAGTCTGTTCTTCAAATCTTCTTCCTGAGTAGATATAGTGAAAATTCCCTTTCCGTCAACTGAATATATTGGATATTCGACCAATCAACTGTGTTTTATGGAAATCATATTGAATTACCCCCCTCACGAATTCAAGTTGTCAAACGGAAATTATCTTGAAGAAGAACAGTGAAAAGGCCAATTCATATTTTGCACTTGTTGATCGACATTCGATATCAACGCAAAACAAAATAAAACGAGACAGTATCACTGGACTTCTTTTGGTAGAATAAGGATAGAACGAAGCAAATGACATGGTGGCGCCGCCACGAAACTGATCCCATATCCCCGATTTGCTGAAATGTTAATGCTTGCAAAAAGTGACAAGTGCACACACCAGTGTTTAATACATCTTAATCAGTGTAGAGGAGGTGTAGTTTATCTACACCTAATCAAAAAGAGGTGTAATATTAGTGTTCAGTGGTGTGAAATGAAAAATTTGATGTTAACGTCACGGTCGTCACAATAATCTACTTTGAAATGGATAGAATTTAATTCATCACTTTACAAGAGAAAGAAAAATTTACAAAAATTCTGAAAAACGAAACCATAGATTATATCAAAATTATTAATCTATGAGCGTAACAACCTAACTTCAGTGATTTTTGTTTCATTCGTTTGCGCAACTACACTGAAAATCAGCTGATTCGAAGAGCAGTGTAGATTACACTACACCAAGAAACAGACGAAAGGACCTTATATTTCACTATTTCATGGACTTTGTGCAAGCGAAATCGGTAAAGAGAAAAATGAATTTCTCAAAATAAAGATAGCCAAGACAACGAAGAACGAACAAAGCGTTGAAATGAAAGAAAAAGACATATTATCTTCATGTAGTTAAACCGTACCTGCTCTCTTTGGTCCAACAATTCTTTCCCCTTCAGGGATTTGTCGCGATTTCTACGTCACTGAATATATTTCAATTTCCTCTACCACAAAAAGAGCTTTTTATACCCCGAAACATACTTAAAGCCTGCAATATTTCGCTGGGACATCCGTGCATCGCCCTGATTAAGTTAATAAAGCACGTGACATCAAGATGTTATTGAAACGTCAGCCTTCCATGAAAATTTTATTACAGGCGATCCAAGACGGAAATAACCTTCGACGTATAATTTCCCCTGGAAAGCTGGAAAACGTTTATTGGCTTCGGTGCTGTGTGTTTGCTTATAAAATCGAGGTAGATAGCTGTTCGCCATAATGGCCCGAATGTCATTATGCGAACAAGAACATAACTTTTGATAATTAAATTCAGTGGCGTGCGTCGTTCGGTTCCACGTGGCATCTAATTAAATCGAACGGAAATTGAAATTCTATCTGGGAAAGGGGAGTTTTTGGCAATATCCGTTTGCAATGGGGAAACATCGCCGCTGTTCTTCGTCGAAAACGAGCCTGTAAATTTTAAACCGTGGTCCGCAGATGCGGTGGATGATTTCTGATTGACGTTTCAACCAGTCAGATTTTCAAGCACAACGGACAATTACGCCAGTTTTCAAATGATCCATGAGTATTCTACAGAACCCCATATTCGAATGGCGTTTGCAAGTAGAAGTAGTACAGGGTGGGCAAAATTCGTTGTCTACTGAGGGGATCTCGAGAACCATAGCAGCTAGAAGAAAAAAGATGACACATTCTGTAGGTCTCTTTTCATGACTAATCCAAATCTGAAAACAGAATCGGCCTATCATTCTTAGATTTCGAGTAATAAACAAAAATTGACATTTTGACGATTTCGAAAAGTTCTCATAACATTTTTGTCTTCGAAGTTACAGATCTGAAACTTGAACCTTCTTAGGCACTTTCATATGTAGAATATACTGACAAAAGTTTTTTTTCCAATTCAAAAATAACAACTTCAATAAAAGTTTGCATTTCCAAAAATGAAAGTTCACCTAATGATTCGAAATGAAAAAATATTTTGAGCTCATCAGTGGATTCTACGTAAAAAAGAGCCTGAAGAAGGTTCAAGTTTCAGATTTGTAACTTCAAAGACAAAAAAGTTATGAGAACTTTACGAAATTATCAAACTCATAAACGAAGTATCGTAGGAGGCTGAGGTTTTCACCATTCTTTGTTTCTCCGAAAAAGAGCTTGGAAATGTGTCATCCGTTTTTTTCTAGCTGCTATAGTTCTCGAGATCCTCTCAGTAGACAACGAATTTTGCCCATCCTGTACATACGATTCGAGATCAAGACGATCGACATTGGTTGCTTTACTGATGCTACCCCAAATACGAAAATGTGTCACATCTTTGAGCAATAGCCTGAGTCAGTTGAAAAGTAGAAATTACCACGTGAGAGGTAATATTAGGAATATTGAATAATTTTCAGTTATTCCTGAATTTCAGCGTAATTTTGGCATATATCACTATGAAAATCTTTGCAATATATAAACAATTGAATCGCCGATGTCATCCCGTCGTCTTTTTATCGAAGTATGTCGAAAAACCGTCGAAGAATGATTGTGGAAACAAATTTTATTGACACTAAAGTTCAAGATTTTTTTTTCTCATAAAAAAACAACTTAAGTTGAAAAAAAGAGACATGGTGACATCAAGACGACCTTTAACTTCAATTTAAAAAAAAAATCAATGCTTCATGTAAGACATTTAAAGCGTAAATTAGGAACTAGTGAATTCCGTTTTTCAATGGAGATTCTTGAGGTATTACTTCTCTGATTCTCTGATTCCATAGTAGGAGTGTATTTCAGGTCAAATGTAGAAGGAAATGAAAGGTGAAATTCCCGGTTGAATCAATTTTTGTCACTATACAGGTTGAGTCTATGACTCGTACAAATATTTTAATAGTATAGATTATTGAGGTCAAAACTGTGAAAATTAGCTCGAACGAATGAGGATTTGGATTAGGAGTTGATTTAGCTAAGTTCATCCAAATACCTAACTCCACTACAACTAGTTTACTTACCTTTCATTCAAAATAAAAATCCTGAGCTTCGATTATTGATCGTGACAACGTAGCAAATATGGAATTCTGTGGATCTTTGAATCAGAGTTGCATTAGACCAATTTTTCGAATTTCACTGATATTTTTTATTTTTGAACAACAAATTACTCAAAAACGACGCATTATACGAGAACATATGAGGAATACTTTTATTTTACAAAACGTTCAAACATTTATAAAGCGTCTAACTTAGTTTAAAGATATCGATTGAAATTTATTCTGGGAGGATTCTGCATTTCTTAAAAAACTTTTTAGGGTTTTCACTCCCAATCTCTGAAACAAAATCAATTAAAAATGAAATCGATGATTTGCTCCTGCGTAAATTCTTGCACTAATTTGTCAGGAGCAAATTAACTAGAAAAAATTGTTGCCTGACAATGAACTGAAAATAAATAACGTTGAAATTATAATTTTAAGTGGTAACGTTTCGGAGTCTATATCAGACCCCTTCATCAGACGAAAAATCTATTTTCAATTGATTTTGTTTCAGAGAATCGGAGTGAAAACCCTGAAAAGTTTATTAGTTTAAAGAGTTGGGTTCTTTGAATTTTTGTTATTTCTATTGTATGTAATGAGCATAATGAGAAAACTGGAAGACGTGGGTGATATCTTGTGTTCAAAAAAGATCCATCGCATACATGAAAAACTATATTCCGAAAATCATTTCATTCGATAAAACAGTTTGTGAGATAGAACTAAAAACAAAATTTTTCATTGATTTTCAACAACCTGTATCTTTTAAACCGAGCCGATTCTGAAAAAATGTTAAAGGATAAAAGTGTTTCTTTTGACCTCAAGAATCTACTGTTGAAATATTCGTACGAGACAAAGACTCGCACCTTGTATGCATTATGTTCTGAACTTCTGTCCCCATTTCTCCGCCCCTGAGTAAACAGTGAATAAATTGTGTGCACACCCGGCCCCCGACATCCAGGACTGTCGAAATGCATAAAATCTGAGCACTTTGGCGAATCGTAAACTAAAAAGCACGAACCGTATAATTTAAATGATTTTTAACGCGGGTCTAGAAAGTATTGTAGGGTTGTCGATCCCATAAAAGGCCGATAGAGCGAAACTCCAGGGGATTCCAATTTTCCGCGACCACTAACGATTCTCGATATTAATTGGTGCTATTTTCTCTATGCCCACGAATCGTTAGGCCTAACGGACAGTTTCCAATCGATATCTACGATAATTTCGGATTTCAGAATTACCACACCTGTCCAACCTAAAATCGGAACTGCTGAATTGAAATGTAAATGAAGGAATTCCCAAGAAAAATTCGCATTTCAATTCAACAGGTTCATCGCCTCAGCTAGAAGTTTTATATCAATTATATCGGGTGTTCCATAACCTTAGTGTGTTTCGTTTCTTCTGCACAGCTATCAACCTCGTTATTTCAAATGGAACACCCTATATCTTTTTACATTTTTGAATTCCTTGTTTGATTTGATTATAAGTTTGATGACACAACTATGTCTGAATTCTAAACGGTTTTCGAGAAATTTGACTTTTTATTAATATTTTGACAGTTTTAGGTACTTACATAAAGGACTGTAGCTCCCTCAGTCCATATTCTATGTAATTGATTCAAATTTGGACTGTGTCTAGTAAATAAATGATAAACTAAAAATTTTCCTTGTAAATAACCATATTATATACAGGGTCCACGAAAACGTAGATCCATTATCAAAACAGAAATTCATCAAATTCTGCATTTTTTTTAACGGAAACCCATATTTTTCTTCTGTTGCATCTATCTAGAGTGTAGATAGAGAAGTATCGAATATGTGGACGACAACAAGAGCGTTCTTAGCACTGCAATGGCCATTTCATGTATCTATGGTCCAAGGCCTTTCCACACCTACCTACCCAAACCACAGACCGAGCATTGACCATTCGAAACTTATCAATCGGCTTTGCCACACACTATAAAATATAACAAGAGTTTTTGCTCATCAGCACCTGTAGAAAAAAGATTATTTTCTTTAGCAGCTGTTGTCTGACACATTTAAAAATCTTTTGCCGATCAATTTGCTGATGTTCTGGATTAGTTGTAATTAGTATTCTATTCTAATAACTCCTTACTGTATTTTGTAATTCGTATTTTTGAGTCGATAAAGTATCAAAACATTAATTTCAATGGAACTTTGACCCATGCATGCATTTGTAATAGAAGTTATTCATTCAAGTTGTTTTCATTGTTTCATCTAGAAGTGCTTGGATCACTGATCTTCGATCAGAGAATTTTCACATTAATGCCATTATTTATCTATCTAGTACCCACACCTATTATCTTCTAATTTTTCTTTTCATCTTACCGTTTTACCTTTTATCATCTTTTAACTTCGTAAACTGCAGTTAAATCAGCTTGAACCCAAAATGAATGCTCAGATATATCAGAGAGACATATATAGAAATACTTGGGTACACTTTGGCACAGAACTGATCCGAATATTTCCAAATCAGCGTAGAAACTGTAACCGACAGACGAAACCAAGCGTAGTGCCAGTAGCGAACTTAACAGTGCCTAAATTCCCATGAACGCCAAACTTGTGTGAGCCCAGACGTATGTGCACTCTCAAATTACTATAAAAATACCTCGACATTGATGGAAATACTTCAAAGGATTTCATACCTACGTACGTCGCCTGGCATAATGGGCGAGAAGGCTAAAGGAACCCTCACAAAGGGCCACGTGTCTCGCTGTTTTCGATCCACCCTACGGGCATTAACAGTTCACGGCGTTTTCTTGGCTGTCGCATCGCAAATATGCTCCTTAGATATGAGATTTCATGAACAAGTGAACAAGGATCCTCAATATCGCCGGTATATTAATGCGAGAAGTTTGGTGACGGATCCGATGCGGGTATTGAATGAAGATCCTATCTTCATACTCAGGCAATTTCGTCGTCTGATAAATTCGATCGCGATGCTTCACCACAAACAAACAGACTATCATACAGGATGAGAGAAAAGTAACTCACAAAATCCATATCTTTGGTATTTCTTATTTTGTAAAAAAATTCTAGAGTAGGTCAATTTTTATTTATAGTTGGGGAGCCAACGATGCTATATCGGGATTCACTCGAGCTTCGTGGAGACCTAGTGGATTTTGAACATTAGATGGTAGAAAGAAAATAGGTTCTATGATGCATGCACTTTCAGCGGTGGGGAAAGCGTCTGCAGGGTCTCAAAGATGTAAAAAAAAATCGTCAGGTGTACATGCTCGGCGTGTCAGATTGAGATACTGTATATGCCCTACGTGTCTCTGATAATGAATTCATCCTTATCTGACAGTTCGCGCGGTGGGACTGACCGTACGGAAGAGTTGAAAATGGTAAAAAAAAATTTTTTACAGTGTGTCAGATTTTTTGAGGATATGTTAATAAGACCCAAAGGAGGCTACTCTTCAAGGGACTGACAATTTGGACGTGACGCAAGGTCACAGCGGTATTTTAAAAATGTAAAGAAAAATCGTTACTTGTACATACTCGAGCGTGTCAGATTTTCATACATATGGTTAATCTCGGTGTTGTAAACGTGTTGACCCATTAATCTGACACTAATCAGGGGGGGTTGTATTAATCTGACACTTTGAAGATGATAAAAATGCTTTTTTTTCGAATATTTTCCTGCCTGTACCTCTAATCGTTTTTGTATTCATTATGAAAGTTGTAGATAATAAAAGTCTACACATCTTTTGTCAGAAGCAATTTCACATACTCTTAACCGTTCTCGAGTTAGAGGGCGATAAGGGCAAGAAGCTTAGCCACACATGCGAAAGGACAAGGTCAATGTAGAATCCCAGTCTAATCTTCATTCATCCAATTGTCAAAATGACAAGGTTTTTCTATGGAGACAATTTTGAAATTAGTCACGAATATTTTAGTGTTGTCTGTGACTGAACCTTAGAATGTACTATTTTCCAACGAGCGAATTTTCGCTTCAGCAGGTATCGCTAAACACCTCGCATTAATCGCTATACTTATATCTCAAAAACGTTTGAACGTAGAAAAAATTGCTTGGGACAAAATTTGTAGAAAAAGTTATGCTTTACAACTTTAATAATAAATGAGAAAAAGATTCGAAGCCCAGGGAAGGAGATGATTAAAAAAAAATGATTTTTGTGACCTTCATGGCCAATTTTTATTGTATATCAGTGCTATATCATTTTATCAGGGCCGAATCTGAAAAAATGGTATGAGAAAAAACTATTTTCCTCTAAAAGTTTGATCGTGGCCAGTTTCGTCTACAAATTAGTAAAATAATATGGCTCTCATCCCTTGGAACAAGGATAGAAAGATAAATGTCATAGGAAGACGGACGTAAGATCCGATTTAGAGGCTCAGTGTGGGACATATTTTTCTTTAAATTATTCTATTTGAAGTATTTTTAATATTTGAAACCCTAGAGTTTCTCTATCTAGAGCTACCCTAAGACAGTGGCGTTACATGGATAAATTTATATACTTTCCTTTCTTTTCGCATTGAAAATTCATTTGACAACGTCCGAATCAACTGTCTCAATTGTGATTGTTTATTTTCCATTCCATCTATCTATGTTCCAAGGAAAGGGTTTTTTTTGTGCCTTATAGGGTTTGCAGTTTTCATTTCGCACCATGATTTGGACTGCAGCCATAAAAACGCAGAATCTGAATGTAATTAATTCCAGATGTATATTGAAGACACAAGTTTTTTGTTGTTATTATGTTATGTTGGCTACCTGTCAGAATTTACTGGTCTATTTCTAAATCCGTTCTTGCAATCGACAGATCCGAAGAATAAATATTTCTCATTATAAATCTGCGGGAACGAAAACAACTCCTCATTCTTTCCTTTGTTATATTTCATAACAGCAGAATTTCCCGCCGAATAAGGGTAAAATTTTGATGTGGGTATAAAGCATTTGATTATGGAAATCATCGTCTCTGCATAATCTTTTCTTCGCCTATTAAATTTCGATTTCCTTCCTTAGCATCACACCGTAATCTCCAGAGATGCAACACCCGCAAGCCAGAAAAGTTTTTAGCGGATGCAAAACATCCCCGCACTCATCGAAGGTAAACCACAGATTATTTTCTTTGAAAGCATCAAGACTGTGTTGGTGTTTTATCGTCAATTTAACACGTAGTATAAGCATTAACGGTATGGTGCTTTAGGTGATGAATTTTCTCGTGATAGCTTTGAAGAAAGGGAAACTTCCACATCAACCTATCTGAGTAATGATAGCGAGAGACAGGTATATATAGGTAATAGTTTCTGAAGCTGGAACAAATGCATGATCGTACTTTCTTTCCTAATCGAAAGAAATGCATTGATTTTTCCATGTTATCAATAGTGAAAAAGATTGTCGGGAATGTGGACTTTAGGCAGCTAATTTACAAAAATTTTGCCTACGTTTCGAGGAATTTTCTGCTCTTTTTAAACTTTTTTTTATCTGCAGAATGAGATGAAACAATACAGGGTGTTCCTAATTTGAACGTACAAACGAAAAGGGGAGATTCCTTAAGTGAGTTTAAGAAAAACAAGTCCCATAAACATGGGGTCGCAAACGTTTCGTTTTCGAGATACAGAGTGTTGAAGTTTGAATTTTTTTCAAGTTTTTTTCTCATAGTATCTACACTTCACAAGATATTCAACTGAAATTTGGCATAGATATTACATTTTAGAGTTCTCACCACGTGACATGGCAATTTCGATAGAAGATCTACAGGGTGATATTTTTTCTGGAACACTGCCAGCTGTTCTTCTGCAGAATCGTTCAAAATTTTTTTTCTCGAAATCGTTGGTAGATACGACAAAACTACAAGAGACCGAAAGGTTTAGTATAAGAACAGAGCTTCTTTTTACATTTTTTCAAATTAGCAGTTGCTCACCAAAAAAAAGTTCTGCAGAAGAACAGGTGGCAGTGTTCCAGAAAAAATATCACCCTGTAGATCTTCTATCGAAATTGCCATGTCACGTGGTGAGAACTCTAAAATGTAATATCTATGCCAAATTTCAGTAGAATATCTTGTGAAGTGTAGATACTATGAGAAAAAAAACTTGAAAAAAATTCAAACTTCAACACTCTGTATCTCGAAAACGGAACGTTTGCGACCCCATGTTTATGGGACTTTTTTTTCTTAAACTCACTTAAGGAATCTCCGCTTTTCGTTTGTACGTTCAATTTAGGAACACCCTGTATAAATTTACTTACATTGAATAACAATTCAGCACAAGTCTGCATCTTTGCATAACTCCGAACGATCCCCAACTTCGATGTCACCCCCGCAGGCAATATACGATTCTATTTAATCCCTTAAAAGACCGAGACGTTAAGCCTACTTGTTACTCAGTTCCCTGGGACCTAGCCAGATGATGCAACAACCTTCGTATACTCCCGAATTTCCCTTTTCTTTCAATCCACACTATCCGACCTAAGCTCTTTTTGGTATAAATCGATTATTGATTACTCCTACAAACTAGGAAAACCTGATCATCATCTGATGTGAAACCTAAAATTGCTGCGAATTCTCGGCCAAAATTAATTATTCCAACAGGGTCTCAAATATTAAAAATACTCCAAATAGAATAATTTAAAGGAAAATATGGCAAACAATGAGCCTCTAAATCGGACCCTATAATTCTGGTCTTCCTATGAGACATTTATCTCTTTCTCCTTGTTCCTATGGATGAGAGCCATATTAATTTACTAATTTGTAGACGAAGCAGGCCACGATCAAACTTTCAAAAGAAAAATAGCTAGGGAATTTTCGGATTAAGAGCTGTAGAAATTTCGAACTATTATCGTCTAGACTCCAAATGGTTTGTGAGGTAAAGGCTTCTGTTTTTTTTTCGACATTTAAATAAATAGAAATCTGTTGAAACTCAGTTTGTTGTTGTCCAAGGGTTATGATATATAAATACAGGGTGAGTCTTTGACTCGTACAAGTATTTCAACAGTAGATTTTTGAGGTCGAAAGAAACACTTTTCTTCATACTTTCATACTATTGTGTCAGATGCGGCAAAGATAAAATTATATAGCACTTTTCATAATGAGCTGTGCCACCCCTGGAAAACCAAAATTACCTTCAGAATAAGTAGCTAAATCTGTGACACTACACACCAGTGGATCTTTCAAACAGTGTTGTATTCAGCCAAAGTACGCAATTCTTCAAATTTCACAGATATTCATCAGAAAGCGTCCAACTCAGTTTCAAAAGTTGGGTTTTATGAACTTTTGGTATTTGTATGGTACGTAATGATCATAATGAGAAAACTGAAAGATGTAAGTGATATTTTGTGTTATGATATATAAATACAGGGTGAGTCTGTGACTCGTACAAATATTTCCACAGTAGAGGTCGAAAACAACACTTTTTTCTGAAACCATTTTTTCATACTAGGTCCTGATAAAATGATATAACACTTTAGGTTTTCATAATGAGCTGTGCCACACCAGGAAAACCAAAATTACCTTCAGAATAACTAGCTGAATCTGTGACACTGCATACCTGTGGATCTTTCAAACAGAGTTGTATTCAGCCAAAGTACGAAATTTTTCAAATTTCACGGATACTCTTTAATTTTTTAACATCAAATTACTCGAGAGCGACGCATAATACGAGGAAATATGAAGAAAACTTTTGTTTTACAAAACGCTTAAATATTCATTAGAAAGCGTCCAACTCAGTTTCAAGAGTTGGGTTTTTTGAATTTTTGGTATTTTTATGGTACGTAATGATCATAATGAGAAAACTGAAAGACGTAAGTGATATCTTGTGTTCGTAAAAGATCCATCAAATGAATGAAAAACTATATTCCGAAATTCATTTCATTCGATGAATTCGTTTGCGAGATAGAATTAGAAAAAAACATTTTTTTTATGTTTTTCAACAGCGTGTATCTTTTGAACCGAGCAGATTCGGAATCAATCGTAGAGAAAAAAAAAGTGTTTCTTTTGACCTCAAGAATCTACTGTTAAAATAGTCGCAAGAGTCAGAGGCTCATCCTGTATATTCGTATTTTCTTTAGGAAAGTTCAGTTTTCAGTTATTTCCAAATGTATTCTGGAGGTTAACGCAGTTAATGAGTTGACATTCTTCAAGAATATTTCTGGTATGCACTGAGTACAACGTTAGATACACAACAAATCTTCTTCAAGCTACTCGAGGACCAATTTTTTGAAAATACTGTTAAATTCATGGTGGAGTGAAGTGGAGTAGAGAAGAAAAGTTGAGGGAAGAAAATTAGTCCTGTCAAGGAGGCGGGCACAACTTGTGCGCGAATATATGACTCATCCAGAAATGAAAATAAAAATCGAAAAACATATGTAATTTGAATCGCTATAGAAATTACACCATTGTAAATCGATTCGTTCATGAAAAACGTATCCTGGGGGAAATTTATCGAGCAATGAATCAGGAAAACCGCGGATTCATATCGGAAAATACCGGAAACGATCGGCGTTGCCGAACATTCTGGAAAATTTGAATTCGACAATAAATTATTTGAGTCTTGTTTCAAAATAATCTTCGGACGGAATTCCTCCCTCCCCAGACTTTTGCATAATGTATTCTGATGTATGTTTGGCGTCCGATTCCTCCCAGGGAGCTCAGCTTCTTTTTGTCCATTTCCAGCAATTTATGTGCATCGGTAACAACGGCTCCACCGTCCAAATCCTAGAGGGATTAGGCCGGCCCTGGATGCGCGCAACTGAAAATACATATTTCATTGGGGAACCGATAAAAATGAAAAATCCTTTATAGAAATGGCCATTGGGAAGCAACTAAAATGGGAGTTTAAAGAGATCAGTACGATTCCTGGATGATTCCGCCTGAGGCTTTCTGGAAACTTCTGGGAGAAATGGGGAAAAAGTCGAAAAAAGTAAGCAGAGATACAACTGTCTGACGTTCAATTCAGCAATGCTTATTATATCCCTTATTGAAATGGACGCATGAAATGGAATTGAACGTTTTCTTTGTTTTATCTTGGAATGAGAATTCTAATAAGGCATTATTTAATCAATTCGATTTCGCGAAACGGCATATAAAGAAAATGAATGTGAATTCAGAAGTAGCATCGGGTACAAAACTAATATCAAATTCCCGAAAGCACTCGAGATATTCACTTCTGAAATTATAATAGTTATTAGGTTGACATGAAAAAGTCAGAAGGAAGATTGCAATATACAGGATGAGTCTTTGACTCGTACAAAAATTTCAACAGTAGATTCTTGAGATCGAATAAAACAATTTTTTTATACCATTTTTTCGTAATCGGCCATGATATAGCTATTTTAAGTTTTCATAATGAGCTTTGCCACCCATAGAGAAACAAAATTCATTTGAATTTATTCCCCGAGTACTCAATACTAAAATAGAAACAAGTAACAAGGGTCTCAATCTCACAGATTTATTGCTTGAAATCACGACCGGTTTCGGGATGTCTAAACGCATCCCATCTTCAGGTTCCTACAAAAGATTTTTCTGAGATGTTACCTAGGTAACAAAATGACAATAAAAATACCAACATTTGATGGACTACAGTTAGAAACTAAGAATTCGGTTATAAAATTTAAAAACTTCAAAACACAAATAAAGCAAGCATACATAGAAAAGGTGATTACAAAATGGTGATTTTATGACGCAGCAGTAGAGATATAAGTTTATAGCGCCATCCACATTTTCATATTGTAAAAGGATGACAATAAACAACAGATATCTACGTATTAAGAGTAGGAAAGAAAACTGAGAAAAGGGAGCTGCTTTCATATTCTGTTTGGACGTTCAATGATGTCCGGGAGTTAATTTTATATCTCATAATTTCCAAATTTTCCAAAAAATTCAGTTTACGACCTTTTTCTGCAAAATGGACGACTTCGAAACCGTCATCGGTATAGAAATTGTGGTTGGTCTCAAGAATATGTTTGGCAAATAAGACCAACCACAATTTTTATACTGATGACGGTTTCGAAGTCGTCCATTTTGCAGAAAAAGTTCGTAAACTGAATTGTTTGGAAAATTTGGAAATTATGAGATATAAAATTAACTTCCGGACATCATTGAACGTCCAAACAGAATATGAAAGAAGCTCCCTTTTCTCAGTCTTCTTTCCTACTCTTAATACGTATTTATCTGTTGTTTATTGTCATCCTTTTACAATATGAAAATGTGGATGGCGCTATAAACTTATATCTCTACTGCTGCGTGATAAAACCACCATTTTGTAATCACCTTTCCTATGTATGCTTGCTTTATTTGTGTTTTGAATCTTTTAAATTTTATAACCGAATTCCTAGTTTCTAACTGTAGTCCATCACAGGTTGGGATTTTTATTGTCATTTCGTTACCTAGGTAACATCTCAGAAAAATCTTTTGTAGGAACCTGAAGATGGGATGCGTTTAGACATCCCGAAACCGGTCGTGATTTCGAGCAATAAATCTGTGAGATTGAGACCCTTGTTACTTGTTTCTATTTTAATCTTAACTCACACAATGGGTACACTTTCCTATTTGTACTCAATATTCTGTGATTTTTTCTATGTATCTATTACTTCCTGAGTAAAAGTCTCAGACAAAAATGCCTGTAATAATGTAATAATCATTTTCTAGTAGGAATTGAAACGAGCAAGTTATTCATCATAATTGAATATGGCAATTTCTCAGTTGAAACATCTGAACGCAACTCAAGACCGGTTTCGAAATCATTGTCCCTCATCAGTACAATGTTTCAGCTGAATCTAAGCGACTTATATTTTAGCCGAATGTTTCCACAATCAGATGAAGAGGACGACAAAGAATTTCCTTCTATTGGGAGATTCAAAAAAGTGGTGGCATTTGAGAATTTTATTGCGAAAAGTTACTACATACATTTTCGATTACTCTTATCGTAAAATAAGTTCCAGAAAATTAATTTTTCTATTTTTCATTTGACTTGTCCTATAAAATGTGAATGACTTGAGTGATTAATGAATATATACCTAATTATTATTATTATATCGAAGTATTAAAAATAAACAGCCATGAATACGAGCCAGTTGTCCTGTTAATTGTTAATTCATGTGAAATTTTTGTTTGAAGGTGATGTTCCTCTTGCCTTGAAACTTCATTTCATTCTTTTGACTTTTATTGATGCAAGATGATTTTTGTTGAAGAATTTAACATTCTTGTAATTATCCGTTAATTCCTTCGAGAAATACCCATTCCCTACACTCCATCAGATGCATTTCATCTTCTGGTAGATTTTTTTGAAATGTACAACTGATGTACATTCAACCTTAGCCAAAGAAGATAACCAACATCAACTCTCCTCAAGCAACTGCATATTATGTCAAGAATTCAATTTTCTTCCATAGCAAAAATAAATATATTTCAAAACTGATCTCTTGAATTTTCCATGTATATAACTAAATTTGGTATACCTTCAATAAGTTTGTATAAACGTCAATGATGTTCATCATACAGGGTGGCCATTTGAAAACGAAACAGACGAGATTACAGACGAAATAATTTTTTTCGATAGAAATGCTCGGACAGGTCGATTTCTGTTTCGAGGGGGACAACTTAAGATGTAGGTTACGGACGCATAGCGCTTCAACCCTTGCTACTACAACCCTCACCCCCAATTTTTGAATAGGGAAGATGGGGTGAGTGATACCTCATTTGAAAGGTATTTTTATACTGATTTCAGCACAGTAATTGTTTTTTCATTTTATGCATTAGTTCTCGAAATATTCTTAACTAAGTATTTGGAAATGAAGTGGTGTTTTCATGGCACTTGTAGTGTTTTTTTGTGAAAAATCGACATTTTGAGCTTCAAAACAACCATGACTGTGGCTTCCTTCCTCCAATCCACTGACATAGAAATCTTTAATCAAGATGTCGAACAAACAAAGCGTATTGCGAAGGAGCTCAATCTTGCTGAAACTCAATCTAAATTATCTTCGATATAATTTGCAGTATTTCCAATAACATGCGGTAACACTTGATCGATAGAAATCTCCAAAAAGTCCAAATACGTACATATCTCTAATCAGATTACCAGGTAAGAAAATCAAATCATTAATGATGCCACAGATTCAATAATCAACAAAATGAAAACATTATTGAAGCCAACTGAGAAAACACTTCATAATTAAGTCGGAAATCGTTTCACGAATTGGGACTGGAATATTTCTGTGGCATCATTAATGATTTGATTTTCTTACCTGGTAATCTGATTAGAGATATGTACGTATTTGGACTTTTTGGAGATTTCTATCGATCAAGTGTTACCGCATGTTATTGGAAATACTGCAAATTATATCGAAGATAATTTATATTGAGTTTCAGCAAGATTGAGCTCCTTCGCAATACGCTTTGATTGTTCGACATCTTGATAAAAGATTTCTATGTCAGTGGATTGGAGGAAGGAAGCCACAGTCATGGTTGTTTTGAAGCTAAAAATGTCGATTTTTCACAAAAAAACGCCACTTCATTTTCGAATACTTAGTTAAGAATATTTCGAGAACTAATGCATAAAATGAAAAAACAATTACTGTGCTGAAATCAGTATAAAAATACCTTTCAAATGAGGTATCACTCACCCCATCTTCCCCTTTCAAAAATTGGGGGTGAGGGTTGTAGTAGCAAGGGTTGAAGCGCTATGCGTCCGTAACCTACATCTTAAGTTGTCTCCCTCGAAACAGAAATCGACCTGTCCGAGTATTTCTATCGAAAAAATTTATTTCGTCTGTAATCTCGTCTGTTTCGTTTTCAAATGGCCACCCTGTATATTTTCAACTTCATATTTACCGAAGTGATTCGACATTGTGATTGAATACGTAATTACTGAGACTTTTACGTAGAACGGACAACAAAGCGCTGATTTAAAACCCAAAAATGTTTCGACAATCGTCATAACCTCACATTTTCGTACTATACATGGCCAATCGAGTGCTAAAATAAAAGCGAATGGAGTATACACAGTATTCCACGTCGGAAATATCAAACTAGAAACAACAATCCCTCTCGAATTTCCATGTTTCCAGCTGTGTATTTTTGTATTTTGCATAATCGTATTCAATACAGTACTCTAAACTTGGACATTTTTCTGGAAATCGATCCTATTCGAAGCCAGATCAAGATAGAATATCCTCGAACTGAACCTAATCGAAATGACACGAGATGAATTTGGGAGCAAGATGAATAGAATGAAAGCGACAATATCGCCATTCCTCCCGCAAATCATTCGAGAAAAATGATTCTATGTCATCGCGACGTTTCTCGAGACCACTTGGAAACGGCATACATAACATAATCCTTCATCTAGATCGTATCCGCGAGAAGAAAAACTAGTGTCAGCATCCTAAACGGTCTCGAAAAACGGGGTCGGGAAAAACAATATTTCAATTCGGGACCAGATGAGAAGCACCACATATATATTGCTAGATTTCCTCGGAGAGAGCTTCTGTGTATGTGCACTTTCATCACGAGTGCCCGAAACGGCGCGAGCTCTCAAAAAAGAAAAAGATACCGGGCGTGTGTTCGATGCCGGCGGCTCCTGAGAGGAGGGCGCGGGCGCGCCCGGCCTCGTAAATCACCCCGAAAATATGAAACAATGGGAAATGCGCGCATTCCGCGCAATAAATCACTGATAAGACCAACATTACCGAATTAAAATAAAGTTTCACATGACGGAAACCGGGCGATTTTCGAAAAATAATATTCTCCGGATCGGACCGGGCGTGCAACGCGGGCGTAGCCGTTTTTCATCGGGCTAATCTGTTTTCGGGAACGGCGTACACTTCCTTACGTTTCTGGTGTTTCATTACGGCCCGTGTCTCCATGGACGTATGGAAATTATCATAAAACGCGAGGGTTGAATTGAGCTATTCTTTTCTTTCTACACATTTATGTTTCGTTGTTAGTTTTTTTTTAAGCAGTTCGTTTTCTACCACCAGAACCGTTTCAGCTTCACACGAGCAGAGTTAAATACACTACAACTATACTCCATTCACATTTATTTTAGCAGTCGGTTGGCCGTGAAATAATTTTCTCAAGTTTTTGTAACTAGAACGGAGTAAGGTTGGCACTCATGAAATGTCGTTGATGTCATAACGCCGTTGCCACAACTAATATCATGCGGAAAAGTGATTGAAAAAAGAGACAGGGTTTCAGGAAGTGCTATTTAGAATTCAGGTCCGCTCATTCAAATAGTTATACCCTGATATTCTAAAATCCACAATACGTCAGACGGTAGAGAACATATTCAATGTAAGAGAATTTATATAATGTTTCATCTGAATCTAAACGACTTATATTTCAGCTGAATATTTCCACAATCAGAAAGATTGGAAAATGAAGAGGACGACAAAGAATTTCCTTCTATTGGGAGACCCAAAAAAGTGGTGGCATTTGAGAATTTTATGTTTGAGTGAATCAATGCGAAAAGTTTACTACAGGATTTTCGATAAATGTCATCGTATAATAAGTTCCCGAAAATTGATTTTTCTATTTTTCATTTAACTTGTCCTCTGCATTATAAATGTCTTAAGGTGCCAATAAATGCCTAATTAATTATTATTATCATATCAATGTATTAAGATGAACAGTCACAAATACGCGACAGTTGTCCTGTTAATTGTTTATTCATGTGAAATTTTTGTTCAAAGGTGAAGTTCATCTTGATTTGAAACTACCTTTAATTCCTTTTATTTTTATTGATGCAAAATGATTTTTGTTGAAAAATTTAACATTCTTGTAATTATCTGTTGATTCCTTCGGGAGGTATCCATTCCCAACCACTGCATCATATGCATTTCATCTTTGGGTTAATATTTTTAAAATCTACAACTGATGTAACGTATTCAAACTTTAGCCAAAGAAGATAACGAACATAAACTCTCCTCAAGCTAGTGCATATTATGATATTATACTAATCTCTTGTATTTTCCATGCAAATAACTGGATTGGGCATGCCTTCAATCAGTTTGTAAAAACTTCAATTATGTTCGTCACATATTTTCCGAAGAGATTTAACATTGTGACAAAATACGTAATAACAGAAACTTTTACGTAGAACGAGCAACATAGCTGATTTAAACCCAAAAATGTGTTGACAAGCTTCATAATCCCACATTTCCGTACTATACAGAGTGAAATGTGTCAATTTCCATGGCCAACCGAGTGCTAAAATAAAAGTGAATGGAGTAGGTATACATGATGAATACAGAAACGATTAGAGGTACAGGAAGGGAGATATTTAAAAAAAATGTCATGTTATCATCTTCAAACTGTCAGGTTAAGAAAACCCGCCTGATAAGTGTCAGATTAATGGGTCACTACGTCTGCAACACCGAGATTAACAATCTGTATGAAAATCTGAAACGTCCGATTATGAAAACGTTTTTTTTTTGCATTTTCAAAAGACCGCTGTGACCTTGCTTCACGTCCGAATTGTCAGTCTCTTGAAAAGTAGTTTCCTTTGGGTCCAATTAACATATCTTCTAAAAATCTGACATGCTCGAAAACATTGTTTTTCCATTTTCAACTCTTCCGTACGGCCAACCCCACCACGCAAACTGTCAGATTAACATGAAATTATTATCAGACACTCGTAGGGCATATACAGTATCTGACATGCTCGAGTATGTACACCTGACGATTTTTTTTACATCTTTGGGAACCTGCAGACGCTTTCCTCACCACTGAAAGTGCATACATCATAGAACCTTTTTTTCTTTCTACCACCTCATCTTCAAAATCCACTAGGTCTCCACGACGCTCGAGTAAATCCCGATTTAACATCGTCGGCTCCCCAACTATAAATTTGATTTATACCGAAAAAGATGGGGTCACTTAAAAATTCGTTAAGAACGAACGGTTTCTCTGAGGCGGATGAAATTTCGAAATTTATTAACGGAAAGGTTTTTCTTTCGGAACATGTATCACTTTCAACTCTAAGCCCGTTTGCAACAGCCGAGAATTCTCTAGAGAATTTACTCCAGATTTCATGCGCCCTGAATTCTTTACCGTTACATACGCACTTTCGTTAGAATTCTCTGTTCAGTTGCATACAAAATAATCTCTGCCGTTTTCTCAACAAAATTTGGTAGAGAATTCTCGGCTGTTACAAACGGGCTTACGATCATTCTTCTTGGAAATACGCTCGTCGAAAATTGACCTTAGAAAAATTCCGAAAAAGATGGGGCCACCTAAAAATTCGTCAAGACCGAAAGGTTGCACCGAGGTAGATGATATTTAGAAATTTATTGCAAGAAGATTTGCTCTTTCAGAATATGTATCACTTTCAACTTTACGATGGTTTCTCCGGGAGATCACCGCATCGAAAGTTGAAATTAAGATGTCTAAAAATATGGTGTATGCACTCGTCAATTTTTGAATGGAATGACATTAGACTAAATCGAAAATAAGAGATTCGTTTCGTGGCGGCGCCACCATGTTCTATCCTTGTTCTATGAAAGAAAATCTAATGATACTCTCTCGCTTTATTTTGTTCTGCATTTATATCGATCACAGATTACAGTCATCTCTGTGTTCCTGATCCATCAAAGAATCAGCTGTTAACGAATATTTGTGATTTACACTTGTATTTTCGTTGTAAAAACGAATCTGCAGATATTTCAACACTATAGAAGGATTCGAAGGAGTACTTCTATTTTTCTTCAAGATAATTTTTGTTTGACAAATTGTATTCTTGAGGAAGGCAATTCAATATGATTTCAATAAAACACAGTTGATTGGCGAAATATTCAATATATTCAGTTGACTGAAACGCAATTTTCACTATACTCGAGAAGAATATTTGAAGAACAAACTTGAACAGATTAACATATTTCTGTTTCTTAATACATGCTCACAATTCACATTACGTATTTTCAATACAGTTCCTTTATTGCTTAAATATTGCTGAAGTTGCCATAAAATTGTTAGCTCTATCCGTCCCGAATGCCGAATGTTCATCTGATTTCGCTCTGCCTCAATTTCCAACAACAAAGTGTGATAGTCCAACAACACCGAATTCTTTGCTGTAGTTCTTGATTGTCCATACAGAAAACTGAACGACATGTTCCATAAATGAATATTGTACGACCTTTCTCGAAAGTAATACATTTTCACACACCAATAACCGCTAATAAATACAGCACATTCGCAAGTCGTAGGAATGCATTCAAATTATTTTCAAATATCATCTGACAACTGTCAATTCCTAAACGGCGCTACCTACAGTGGGAAAAACGAAACTTATCTCTTATTTTCGAAGCGGGAAAAACAAAATCTAATCAGTGCATACCATAGACATATTAAACACATGGACACGGCGTAGAGAGAGAGGGGGTGCGGCCGAAATAAGATAGAGCTAGTATGGGCAAAACATTCGTTTGAACTTTGTATTTATCGAAATTTTCAGAATTTTCTCATCAATTTTAGATCAACTTTGAATGTCGTATCCTTTTTCTATTATGAAAGTAATAGTGGTGTCCTCGTAGAGTGCAATTAATAGTACGAAATGAGTTGAAAAGACAGATAAAGTGAAATTTCACAGGTATAGTAACTTCGAATGTATTAATCGATTTATTACATCATAGTTGAATTATTCATTTCAAATCAATAAATGTATGTCAATTCTTTTCTCATCTAGCTAAAATAATACTCAATAAGCACTTGAGATTAGAAGAGAAAATTAGTATGCTGATTGTAATGTCTATTTTTCAACCTTTTGATCAATATTGAGCAATGAAATATTTTTTCAGATATTGAACAAGAAATCAGAATATTGTGTTGGCTAAAAATGTGCTCAATTGTTTTTATTCAAATCAATTTATTTACAAACTTTTCATGAACTTATCTGTTGTATTTTCCGAGGAATAGTTGCCGAAAGCAAAAATTGTGCTCTTTAGTTCTAATTGGATCATTAAACGCAATCTAAATGATACTAATATTCGTTCAATTTTCTATATTCGATTATAGGTACTTGTTTTTATCTCTAACGGGCGCCAATATACAAATATAGCTCGGAAATTAATACCATCTTGCCCATACTAGCTCCATCTCATGTTGGCCGCACTCGTGGCTATTGAAACTCACTGAAAGGGCGCGTCCATGTGTTTTATAGGTCTATGGTGCATACACCATGTTTTTAGACATCTTAGTTGAAATGAATCAATCATTTCAACTTTCGATGGTTCATGGGGCTTTTTGAGCTGACCGTTCACTGCTCAGTCACTTCAGTCCGTATCTATCCCTAGGGAGATGTTCTTTTGCCCCTTATCCTAGAGGTACACTGCATGCTCCCAAATTGGCGACGCTTACAATTGCAGCAGTTGCAGCGGGTTGCGGCTGCCTACAAAGATAGATTGCAACCTCCTGCGTTCAATTCCTATCAGCCACTTCTCGATAATTCGATAGTTCTAAGCGCTCAAAAGGGAATTGAATCTTTTATACGAGTGTGTGTGTGTTTTGTGTGTACGGTGAACGAGGGCTGTCTTTTTCACTCTCGTAGGACTCAAAAGGATCCGATCTGTATCGTCGATACAGCCGCGTTCGAGTGGATGGAATGATGTTTTTGCCGACGGCGATTGAGGTCGTTTCGCGTACGGCAGATCTGAGCCGATTGCAGTCGGAGTGGTTCCAATAGGGAGTCCTAAATAAAATATGTCACCCTTTGTAACGGGTCGCGCAATTGATTTTTCTCAAGCCTTTCGATGGTTTTTACTTCGCCAAGTTTATCTCTCTAGCGTTCGTAGCTTCCTTCTCTTGATTCTTGATGGGAAATGAAATCCTAGATGTTATGGAGAAAAATTTCAGAACAATTTCCCAACATCATCATCTTCAGATGGGTGAAGGAAATAGTGGCAAAATTTAAGTTCATTAACATTGAGTTTTATTATACACTGCGCAAAAAAATTAACGCAAATTATGGAAATCTCAAATTTATTCTACAACTGAAGGTGTTCTCAATGATAATTATTTTTATCAGAATTATGCATGCATATGTTATCCACTTTCAACGGTTTTCTTCCCAGCAGGAATAAAAAAAGATGATATTATCAGATTTTGAATGTATTGGCTCCATTCTAAAATCAATTGTTCTCGATCAATTCTAGTGATCAATAGTTTTTCTTTCGTATGATTTTCTACACTTGATCGCTATGCAACGCGAAACACGCAATTTGACCCAAGAGGAATGTGCCCAAGCGGTAGTTTTGCGAGAAGAAGAGTGGACATACACAAGAATTGCAGAAAGGTTTGGAGTTTCCCATACAAGTGTGTCCAGAATGTTGCAACGATTCAGGGAGACAGGTATGAATGTCCGAAGACCAGGACAGGGTAGACCACGGGTAACAACTGCCATTCAAGAACGTTACTTGAGAGTTTCTTCGTTGAGACAACAGTTTGCAACCGCTCGCCTCCTTCAAATTCAGCTTGAGCAAAATCATGAGGTGCAAATTAGCACTCAGACAATAAGAAATCGCCTCAGAGAATATGATTTAAGGCCTCGTGTCGCGGCAAGAGGCCCAGCTCTTACCCCAGCCCATCAAAGGGCGCGTTTGGATTTTGCGAGAGAGCATATCCATTGGGAAGAGGCCGATTGGGAAAGATCTCTCTTCACAGATGACTCTAGATTCTGCCTCTCTACCATTGTGATCGACGTTCCCTTGTATACAGACGTCCACATGAAAGATATGCTCAGTGCAATTTCCTGAATACTACTGGTTTCGGGGGAGGATCGATTATGGTATGGGGTGGAATATCTTTGACTGCTCGCACAGACCTAGTGGTCGTTGATAATGGAGCTATGAATGCTGATAAGTATATAAGGAACATTCTTGAAGAGGATGTAGTGCCATTTGCCCCATACATTGGTGAAAATTTCATTTTTATGGGCGATAATGCCAGACCCCATCTTGCGCGCATCGTTCAGGAGTACCTTGAAGAGGTTGAAGTCTCTCGAATGGAATGGCCAGCAAGATGTCCAGATCTCAATCCGATTGAGCAGGTTTGGGACAACCTCAATAGAAGGCTGTTAAGTTCAGAAAATCATCCAGCTACTCTTAATGACTTAGGAATCCAACTCGGAGAAATCTGGGAAGGATTAGATCAGAACATTTTAAGATCACTCATTTTGAGTATGAACCGTCGTTGTCGAGCTGTAATTAACGCAAGGGGTGGAAATACCAAGTATTGAATCACTTATCAGTATTTTGAAAATTGTTCATTTCTCTTCTTTCACATAAGATTCGGTGAAATCCTGAATTTTTCTTCCATTTAATGTGTCTTGTTTCGTTCAAAACCTTTCCGAGAGAACATAAAAAATAAGTTATAAAGTCAATGTAGAGTTAACTTTCATTAAAATTGAGATTTTCAGAATGTGCGTAAATTTTTTGCGCAGTGTATTTAGGCACAGAAACTTGTTGATCGGTGAAAGCTGGGCAGAAGGGGACAGAAATTCAGGCCAATAAAGAGAAACCTATATTCGTTATTGCCTTGAACGAAGATGGGCACTTGTTTATTATTTATTCTTATTCTCAATTGCTGGAGATCATACCCGAAAAAAAAACATAGATACTCTAAAAAAAGTCATATGCTTCATCTTTTGCTGATTTAAGGTGGGCTTATTAACTTAGTCCCGTTTGCACCAATACCCCTTAAAACGAGTACTTAACTGAGTGTCGTTTAAAGTTAATGGACGCTTAATTTTATTCCCAGTTGCTTGACTGTGGCTTAACAGAATCTTAAGTAAGGGGCCCTTAGGTTTTTATAACTAGTGATATTTCTGTTTTTTATTTTGGTGCAACTTCATCCTACTCCAATAAAGCCATTTCATTGGTTGGCCGGTTGCCGATGATCGTTGTCATTTCATTAACCTAACTTTATTGTCCTGTCAGTCAGTTTCAAGTAAATTATTATATATCAAAGAGCGACAACTTTTCATTGTTGAAACTATTGATAATGATATGGATTGTCAAATAGAAGGTACCTGAGTTTATATAAGTACAATACTTTCTTTGTAAGGTCTTGTGGGAATTTGTTTAATTAATGTTGAAGAGGAACGGGAAAAAATGTCCTTATTGTACTTATTAGTAAGAATACGGTGAATGATTGCCAAGCAGCTGGTGATAATCTACAAAGAGCACTCAACTTCTCAACAGAAGAAAAGAGTTTGTTGCTAACTATAGTGTGATTTGTGACACAACATTGAAAATAAAAAGACTGATGGCATTACAATAAAGGCAAAAGAAAAGGCTTTGTATTCAGTAATGAATTCATTCAATTTTCAAAATCCATCAAAAATGGGTTCTGCAGCCAGTTCAACAAACTATTTTAGGTTAGAATTCCGCCCTCAAATATGTAAGTGGCACTTAAATTTAAGGTTAGCTTTAGCCATATAAATGTCAGTTAACAGCTTTTGCAACGTAATTTAAGTTAAGGGTTCATTTTAAAGGACACTTAACATTAAGCGTTTGGTGCAAACGGGTCTTAGAACCATGTCTTCAGACTCTTTAAGGTATTTATTGCTTTTGTTTCAGGTTCTCAAAAGTTTTATCTTCGTACATGACTAATATATCATCAGCAAAGTCTTTTTTCACCATCACAATAACATCTTCAGGTGGGTGAAGATGCTATTGTGATAGCGAAACACGTGACGTGGTTCAAAAACTCATTTTGTGAAAATCGTTCAATCTGTTTCGAGTTCAATTATGGGTTTTCATCAAGTATCGCCCACATCAATTCAATACTTGTTACTGTACAGCAAAGGCAGTCCTCACATCCTATTTCGCTGAAATGCTGTCTTCAAAGTGAACACTATTTTATGCATGGTGTAACACGCCTTTCTGTTTGATCTTGACCGTTCTGGGATTCAGTATTCAAACATTTAATATCAAACGTTATGAATTCGAGCATGGGCAAACCACTCGGGTCCATCATCATTGAGGGGTTTACAAATATGAATAAATTGCGGTTTGTCAATATTGATCACTAATTAAGAGAGACGACAGCAATAATTAGCGATATTACATTCGTGAGGAACACTCTCTTTTTTAGCGGAATTGCATATTTGCGTTAGAACGGAGGGACATTTACATGGGAACTGTTTATGTTTATTTCTAGACTGGTTCTCGAATAGACGAGTTGTCGTTTGCCAACCTTGTGAAAATTCGACAAAACGCTTACAATGGAAACTTTTTTTCTATACAGGATGGGTCTTTGACTCGTACAAATATTTTAACAATAGATTCTTGAGGCCCAAATCAAAGGAACACTTTTTTCTATAACATTTTTTCCGATACGACCCTAATAAAAAGATATAGCTATTTAAGTTTTCATAATGAACTATGAGACCTCTGGAAAAACAAAATTACCTTCAGAATAACTAGCTAAATCTGTTACACTACACATCTGTGGATCTTTTAAATAGAGTTGTGTTCAGCCAAAGTACCCACCCAAGTTTTCAAATTTCACACATACTTTTTAATTTTTGAACAAATTACTCGAAATTGGCGCATTATAGAAAAAATTACGAAGAATACTTTTATTTTATGAAACGTTTAAATATTGATTAGATAGCGTCCAACTTAGTTTCAAGAGTTAGATTCTTTGAATTTCTGGTATTTTTATGGTACGTAATGGTTAATGATAAAACTGGAAGCCGTGGGTGATATCTTCTGTTCGAAAAAGATTCATCAAATAGATGAAACACTATATTCCGAAATTCATTTCATTCGATAAAACCGTTTGTGAGATAGAACTTAAAATAAGATTTTTTCTTGGTTTTTCAAGAGCATGTACCTTTAAACCTAGCAGATTCGAAAAAAATGGTAAAGAAAGAAAGTGTTCCTTTCGACCTCAAGAATCTACTGTTGAAATTTTTGTACGAGTCAAAAACTCACCCTGTATTTGGGTATTTTTCAAACCTTGGAAAGTCGTTGGCTTTCACACTCAAGTGATATATGGTATGTTATCTTTCAAGGTTTTTTCTGCTAGGCGATTTATTTCTCGTTTTTTCAAATTATTTTAACTGAATTTAGTATTTAAGACTTCGAAATAAAGGAGTTTTTTAAATCCATAAAATATACAGGATGTTTCATTTGTTCCAATTGAATTAAAAAAGCTGAGGGTGTAACGAAAATTATGATTTGTTAGACGACAGTGTATAAGCCTGCCAATTTTTATAAGTTTCGTCCTTTTCGTATATTTTCTTGGTCCTACGAGGATGTATTGATATCTAGTTAGCCTAGACCCAGTTCCATGCATAAAAAAGATATTGCGATACCATAGCAACGAATAATAACTCATTAGAAATGTTAGTGTGAAATTTGAGGTCACAAAAGGGTAACCAAAGTTACGCAATAAATTAAAAGAAAGATGTCCACCGAAATTGTGAAAATCGAAAAATTGGAGTATCGAGCCATCATCAAGTACCTGTATTTAAAAGGGTTAAGAGGTGAGCAGATTTACGATTATATGCTTAATATCCTTGTTGATCAATCTCCTTCGTATGCGACCGTGAAAAATTGGACTGCAAGCTTCAAAAGAGGTAAATTTTTCATTGAAGATGATGACCGATCGGTAAGGCCAGTTTCTGTGTCATTCCCAGAAAATATCGATGCAGTTCATGACATGATTTTATCAGACCGTCGAATTGGGCTAAAACGGATATCTGAAGCACTGAATATTTCATAGGAACGCCCTCATCATATACCTAGTTCACGTCAATTTGGAAATGAGAAAAAATTGCTTCAAAATGGATCCCCCAATGTTTGAATGTTGACCAAAACCGAATTGTTACTATAGATGAGACTTGGGTACATTTCTACGATCCAGAAACAAAGCAACAATCGATGGAATGGCAACACTCTGGTTCTCCAAGACCTAAGAAGTTTCGTGTCCAAAAATGTGCTGGAAAAGTTCTTGCTTCAGTTTTTTGGGATTGCCAAGGAGTAATCATGATTGAATTTTCGGATAAGGGTAGAACAATAACTGGAGATCACTATTCGACATTACTGACCACTCTACAGGTAAAAATTCAAAAGAAGAGACGCGGAAAGCTATCCAAAGGTGTTTTGTTTTTGCAGAACAACGCCTCTGCACACAAATCTCATGTTGCCATGTATGCAAATTCGTGATTTACGGTTTTAATTACTAGAACACCCCCCTTATTCACCAGATTTGGCTCCATCCGACATCATCTCTTTCCTCAACTAAAAAAAAGTTTAAAAGGTCGTTAAATATCTTCTAACGAGGAGGTAATAAAAGCTGTGGAGGTCTGGTTTGCAAAGCCAGAAGAAACATTTTTTTTTGAAAGGTCTAGAGACGTTGCAGGTTCGCTGTAATAAATGTATCCAATTAAGAGGAGAATATGTTGAGTAATAAAATATTTTGACATTGAAATTTTGTTTGGTTCTATAGTAGGCTGATAATTTTTCAATATATCCTCGTATACTTAATCCCAACCTTGAATTCTATAATGTTACATTCACGTTCTGTTTTTACCATGAATACTTCACTGAAAATTGCTCCTTTGGAGTTGTTAGTTTCATGAATATTCAAAATAATTTTTTACTGCTCGAATGACGAGTCTTGTGTATTCTTTCGATTACCCCATCCCTGTTATCTCTACTGAAAAATGTCTCCATTTTTATGGGAACCGATTTCGTGGAAAATTTCTGGCAGCTTCAGCTACGGACCATCCCGAAAGTGATGACGTCCAGCTTTATAATCCGGAGATTAACGTAGAGTGAACGAGATTACTGAATCAGACACAGATTTATACGGACTGGATGCTGTAAATAATTTAAGCCCGAGAGACTGACGCGGTCCTGGTTGGAGGGTTCGTTCATTTCGCAAGCGGAGTTTCCCAGGCTATCTGCGATATGAGAATTAAAATTTGCCTTTGACGGGAATTCCGAGCCGGGCTTGGAAATTCGGGGTCGCCGACCACGGCCAGACTCTGTGGGGATAACGAATTTTTAACTATGCGGGTTTTTGATCTGCGGATATCGACATAACAAGAACGGACGACTGTAAGTTCAAAGAGTTATCGTCTCCTAGAGTTAGCTAGTCGTTATTCTATCTAGGCAATCCTGGAATGAGAGTTGAGCTCAACAAACTTCAACAGATACAGAGTGCGTTTTTCTGGCAGAAGCTAAAATCAGCATAAATCATTTCACCAGGAGCAAGTGGGAGTTGGTTCAGTTTTGGTGGGACAGGTGGCGCTTCGTGATGAGGGTTGAAAACTATCCCTTATGGCGGGCCTCCAATTTCGCATGAAGGCACCATCCTCCGGTTCAGATGTGTAACACTGCACTGTACTGATGAGGGACAATAATCCCGAAATCGATCTATATACAGTTTGTTTTTATATGTGTAAGCGTCTCTGAGAATTCTTGCGCTGATTCATGATTGGCTGGTAATAATGGAACGAAAATTCTTTGTATTTCTTCTTTTGTACGTATCGAAATGAAACACTAATTGGAAATCGTCTAAGTTACAGGTTGATGAGAAAAATACAGACATCGTGAGTTTTTCTTTTCTTTTCCTTTCAAAAACCTATCGGCAATATTCGTAGCCAAACCATTTCTACTTTTAGTAGAAAAATAGACCCCTCTTCAAAAAAACTCATGTACAAGTACAGTCAATATGAGGAATATTATTAGTTACGGAGATATTTCCCAAATTTTCTGAACAGAAAGGAAATCTACCTACATCTACTGAAAATATGATGGAAACTGTTGTAGAATTTAATTGAAGAATATCTTTCTTTTCTTCTACTGTAGATTCGGATGACTTGGGACGATTGTTGAATTCAACTGGTCATATTTTCAAAACGGTGACCTATTTTTATCTGAAAAAGAGGTTCGAATATGCTTAATGACTCAGACTATTGATTAGGATTTATACCATGCTTCAGAATTCGGATATACATTTTGAAAAAAATAAAATGTACCTACTTGTCTCAAGTCACCCACCGATTTGGGAGGCTTGGGACACAAGTTAAAATCTATTGATTTCTCAACTCTCAAATGAAATAGGTGACTTGCAATGGTGTACAGTTTTGAAAAATTAGAATTTGTGATTATATAGTTGAAATTCGGTAAGGAAATTCAAATGATAAACCCCTATTACACCGAAATTAAATAAATATTGTCACTCAAATGTAAAAAAACTAAACAAAACAAGGGAACTTTGATTTCTTTCATTTTTTGGTGATTCCTTTGTGTAAATAACGTAAATAATAATATCCTGCGAAAAATCGGCATATTTCCTGCTGCTAATGCGCCGCTTGTATATATTCGGCATTGTCACAAGTCACTCTATGAAACAAGAAAATAAATGAATGAGATCCGTGTTGACGTTTGATTTGTAAACAACCTTGTTCCATGACATATCTTATATCCCAATATCCCACATATCCAGAAAAAAAATTACACATGCACGAAGTGATACACATGTACAGGACACTAGAAAGTATAAGAGCCATAAAAAAGCGAGCTTTTACTATCCTGAATTCGTAAATTCTTCCTGTCAATTCAAACGGTCTGGTCACGGCAAACTCAACAGGAATTAATTGTTAAACTAACCGAAAAGACGCTACACAATCTTAAAAGTTTGTCCCTTTACTCATAAATGATAAGAAACAAGGAAAACTGCAAAGGGGGTAATTGTCCCAAGTTACAGGACTGTCCCAAGTCACCCGATTCTACCGATACTTCTTCCCTTCACCTTCATACTAAAAAGTCATGGTATTGGGAGTACAAATTTATAATTTTGCTGTTTAACTCACAGAGACCTGCTGATATGAATATCAACAAGTGTTACGAACTAGCCAACTGGAGTTCGTAATCGGAACCATGCATATGGTTCCGATCTCATCTATTCAGGGCAACACAACTCTATAGTCTATCCAAATCCGAGAGGCCAGCGTAAACAAACTGACTAACGCGTGATCTTATTTGAGGTACTCCTCTTATTGGTCAAAGCTTCAGGAACGCCATGTTTGCAGGTGGGAGTAATGCAGAACCGCATTACGTTTGATTCATTGATTGTATGCGAATTGTTGTGCAGAATTGCAGAGGTCATTCATTGCTTTTTCTTTCGTAAATTGGTTTATAGTTGTAGTAAGTTATTCAAGTTACAAGCATTTAAGATAATGTCAAGTACTGATACTGCTGAGGAATCGCGTGTTGACTTAAGTCCTCTGTAATGTTGGATTCGTAATTATATATATTGATTATAATAAAACTAGCGTAGAAAATAAGTGAGCGGTAAATACTTTTTATTGACTGACTCCAGTTCAGCATAACTGTCATTGTCACAATGTCCTTATCAACAATCATAGAATCATATCTATTATAGTATTCTTCAGTTCAACAGTGCACGTTCACATTTATACTTTACATCCTCCAAAAAAGAGACGTCTGAAACGACACTTCAGTGCCGAGATAAAAGAAATGATTTTGAATACTTATGAAATTGAGATAATTCAAAATGCAGGAATGTGTTTAAAGGACGTTGAACTCCAAGTTGCTGAGAGACTTGGCATAAATTCCGGTGTTCTATCACAGCCGGCAACAAATCAAAATCGGACCACCAAATGGGAGTCCTTATCAGATTTCGATTAAAATGTAATACGGCGAAAAGTTCACGAGTTTTTCTTCAGAAATGAACACCCGACTATAGAGAAAGTATTAAAAATAGTTAGTTTTCAGTCGATAAGTTGGTCATAAGCATTCTGAATATCATTCTTGCACCAAATAATTATCTATACACGCCCATTTAATGATTCTCAACTGCTACTCCTCCAATATATTCGGAAATATGAAAGTTTTAATGATTTCCTTCGGGAAATCAAATGCCAAATCGTTGATCGAGCAATCAAAGTTTTGTGAAACTTGATATAAGTAGATTAAGACTCGTAGATAAGCATACATATTTTTCAACGGGAACGGGAACGGGTACACTCAAAAAGTTTCAAATCAAAATATAACGCTCTCGGAATTAAATTTATTAGTACACCTCTGCGTTATCACGTTCTTGGCGCGTGATCACTGAATGCTGCAATGTTTACGCTGGCCTCTTGGATTTGGATATACTATAGTCCCATGGACAAAGGTTTGAATAGACGGGCCTTAATTGAATACTGCTAGGAGCTTCCCAGTAATATTAGTACTCTAGCACCATCTAGAAGGCAATGAGGCATAAAACATGTCCTATATTCTGCAATTTCAGTGGGCCAGACTGCATGTCGCTGTCGACCTGTGTAAGAAAAGAGCTAGGACGCATATCGCTTCGAATTTAATGAAAAAACCTTTTTCTGCCATAATATAAAATTTTATTTTAACAAAGTATCATTTGTGTGAGGTTCAAGTTTTCTTCTTTAATTGGAGGAAAAGTGCAGCTGATGCTCATCTTATGCTTGTGGAAGTTTACGGCTATTAAATCATGAAAGGAATGGTTGTGAAGTTTCTAGATTGTTGATTTCAGCGTTGTAGATAAGCCTCGATGTGAACAGCTGAAAAATTCGATGAACATCCGGAGTCAACCGCGAGAGTTACTTGCAAAATCGTGTGAGGTGACACAACAAACACTAATTCTGTATTCCTTATGGCTCAGGGAGTGCTACCATATTCTTATGTTGGAAAAACTTTTTCCAGCGACTAGAATCGAGGAAGAACTGAAGCTTTTTTTTTGCTACCCAGACGGAAGTCCCAAATGACCCGGATCCATCATCATGATCCGCGAAATTTCCCGTGAAACCACCGGTTCATGATCGGAATACGATCCGTGCCTGAATTTGTTTAGGATCCGCCAAGTTGACGCGCTGAATAGTTAAACATCGCAGATCTTCCAAAGCCGGAGTGTGCTGATGAGCGTCCGTAAAATTAGCCGACTGCTCTCTGAATGGCGTCGAAGACGTGACCATCTGCGGAAATACGGAATATGGACTGTGTGCAAGGGGAGGAAAACGAGAATTCGGGAAACTTAAAATACCCTCCACGATCGGGTTGTTGAACTTGAGACTTCTCGAACAATACGTTGGGTAATGGATGAAATGGCATAATTATTTGCGGAATCCTTGGGTTCAAGCATAAACGGGAATTTCTTCATGGAAGTAGTAATGTTACTACTGATTTGCCCTAAAAAAAAAACATTAAAAAAATGAATTTCGTGTAAATACCGAGGCCAAAAACCTTACTCTTCGCTATTCATGAGTTGAATTGGTACTAGCCGCCACCCATAGACATAAATAAATGGACTGAGCATACCCTCTCCATCTGTGGATGAAATACGTCCTAAAAAATTTACAGGGAGAAACTGAACATCAGATCAGCCAGTTGCCTTCTTCTAGAATTTCGATAGGTCCACATTCAAGTCTATATCAACAGAAAAGAGACAAGTATTGGCCTGACGATCATTTCTCTCTCTCTATAAAATAGCCATTTTCATGCTGGCATTGCTGATATTGCTCAGTCTATTTCTCTGACGACGGTCAGTATTGTCAAACGTGGATTTGCTTATATCACTTTCTCAAGCATTCGTGTTATTACCTCTGGTCAAACAAGACTTCAACCAAAGATTATAAAGTATAAATATGTTAAACGAAGCGACTAAACTGATGTGAGCGCCGTCTGTGTTTCAAATGTGGCGAGAGCCATTTGCAGAAATATATGAAATTTTGTAAGATTGTAGATGGCCATTTTGTTCAAAGATTCTAATGCTTTGATTCTCGTACCATCCATTGTTTATCTAGCTCCTTTTTGTTGCTGATTATTGAAGTTTGTTGTCTTATTTCTTTGTGAAAACCTCAAAATATCGCTCTAAAATTATTGCATGGTCCATTCAGATATTCTCAATTGCTACTTCTTCAATATATTTAGAAATGCGAAGGTTTTATTGATTTCGATTTGGAAATCGAATGACTGTCAAATTGTTGTTTGGAAAGTCCAAGTTTTATGAAACCTGATTATCAATTCATTAATCAATTTGTATAATTGTGTCATGAAGAGACCATATCATGAAGAAATCATAAAAAAAGCATAAAGAAACTATACTGACTTTGTTTTAATTGTGGTTCTGAAAATTCTATAAATAATATGTAAAGAATCGAAATATGTAAGCTATGAGTGGTTCATGTATATAAATTGCACAAATTCAACTAAGTTTATCAATTCAAAACAACGTATTGCACTTTGACGTATAGCAGATCACCATTTACTCTTGTGTTCTAGTCAGAGCTCTATTCGTTGTCCATAATTTGAAATTTTTGTGAATTTTTTATAAATTGCAAATAAAAACATTCGACAGCGTACCTATTTCATCCATAATAATTGATTCCAAAGAATGTTCAGATGAAAAATAACATTCTGATCACAAATCAAAATCATGCTTTTGTTTTGTCGCTCAGTATGTTTGTTTTCTGGTCTCAATAATGTCGATTTTCACATTCAATACAAGGAATAGAATTCGAATTTCGCGCCCCTCAATTTTAAAACAGAAAACTGTTATTAGAAAGTTTTTCTGTACTGACAGCGCCGTTTTCAGCGCCATCTTATTGTCAAATGTTTTTCAGTGACCAAAACATAGTCGGTCTTTAGTATTAGAGATGTGAGGGGGTTTCCTATCTTTCTACTCTATAATATTTACTTTCATCTGGGGATTCAAATCTTAGAACATAGAAATGTTAGATATTCTATATTCTAAGATTCAAATATAGATAGCAGCGACGTAGCGATGACATTTCGAACCACATAGTTAGTGGAGTCATTGTCATTTTTGAAGGGGATTTCGAGATTTTCGTCAAATAACTTTTTTCTCAGGTTACAGTTGTTTTTTTCCCAAGTAAGATTCCGACTATGTCCTGAATCAGCTGATGAAACAGAGTATTATTTTCAAAATATAGGAACTTCTTGGCTCTTTACACGATCATAATAGAAGGGCATTGATTATATGATTGCCAATGCTATGATCCTTTGCCTTCTCTGCTATAAGTAGAGTAGAGTGGCTGTCTGTTTACGTTCCTTAATTTTTCCATTTTTGGCCCCGATTTTGAAATCACCCTGTATATCCCGAGCATAAAAAGTGAAAGAATACATTTCAGAAAGGTGCATCCTCGACTGTAATGAAAAAACACAACTACGAGATGGATGAGGTCCAATCAATCATCCCCGCTTATGATTATTCTTCGTTGAAGCTACTGAGATCGCATAATTCTTATGGAAGCTATACGTCATCTCTAAATACCCCACAAGTAGAAATCTGTTGGAGTGAAGCTCGGGACAAGTAACAAATGGATTCATTACAGAGCAGCTCCATAACGGATGTTTCAGAAGTCTGCCGCCATTTGCTATAACAGGTCACAGCTGGTGACATGACGTTCCTATTTATCTATTGTTGAGAAAGCTGGCTGTTTTCCGAAAGACTCGTGACTTATTTCGTGAAACGAGAAATGGATACGATGATTTAACGGTTCTTCCGACTCTACTTGAGTGATAATCATCCTCATGATCTCCTGAACACAATAGACATACTCCTTATTTACTTGAATTCGGAATTTGCCTAGTAGATCTCATCATTTGCTGGCATTTCCTACAGTGAGTCTAACAAGACAATGTCGACAATTAAGAATTCAGCGATAACATGGCGGCTTATGCACCGTTTCACGAAGATTAAGCCCTCAAAGGGAGTTCAAGCAAAAAATTTCTATGAAAAGAAGACGTTCAAGGAATTAATCTCGTTTAACGAAACGGTGCATACAGCCATAAGCTCACATTACAATGCTGTGATCTGAGATCTGAGATAGAATGCGGATTGGAACACGAAACGTCACGTGAACAAATCCGGCATTAAATTGCTAAAACTAAAATAGCCGATGAAAAACGAGACCACAATTGTCGCCAGTGTCTTGTTAAAGTCACTGTGTTTTAACCTGTAAGCCTCTAACCTAACCTAACCTATCCGTTATCTGTGCAAAAAGAAGAATGTATTGTATTTCAAACAAGTACATTGCAAATAACCTAACCTAACCTGACTTTTAAGCCTCTAACTTTTCAAAAAGAAGAATATATTGCATTTCAAACAAGTACATTGCAAACAACCTAACCTAGCCTGACTTTTGAGCCTCCAACTTTTCAAAAAGAAGAATATATTATATTTCAAACGAGTACATTGCAAACAACCTAACCTAACCTGACTTTTAAGCCTCTAACTTTTTAAAAAGAAGAATGTATTGCATTTCAAACGAGTACATTGAAAACAACCTAACCTAACCTGACTTTTAAGCCTATAACTTTTCGAAAAGAAGAATGTATTGCATTTCAAACAAGTACATTGCAAACAACCTAACCTAACCTAACTTTTAAGCCTCTAACTTTTCAAAAAGAAGAATGTATTGCATTTCGAACAATTACATCGCAAACAACCTAACCTAACCTGACATTTAAGCCCTTAACTTTTCAAAAAGAAGAATGTATTGCATATCTAACAAGTACATTGCAAACAACCTAACCTAACCTGACCTTTAAACCTCTAACTTTTCAAAAAGAAAAATATATTACATTTAAAACAAGTACATTGCAAACAACCTAACCTAACCTGACTTTTAAGCCTCTAACTTTTCAAAAAGAAGAATGTATTGCATTTCAAACAAGTACATTGCAAACAACCTAACCAAACCTAACTTTTAAGCCTCTATAACTGTGCGAAAAAAGTATGTATAGTGCATTCGAAACAAGACAAGTACTTATATTGCAAACAAGTTATTCTGGGAGTAATTATTGAAATATAACGATTGTAACTAGATCAAGTCTAGGTGAAAATCATCGATTTTCAATTAAATATTAAAAACGAATTTCAGGAAACAGTGATTAACTCCGCTTAACTTAAACTCAGCTTAATATTCAAACAAACTCATCTTAACATTGACATCTGCTTTGTCCATGAAGTGAAGTACGTAGGGTAAAGAAACCACAAAACGCAGTGACACTATATTTTGATTGAAGTTAAGAAATATCAAACTGGAAACAACAATTTCGAAGAATTGTCGTTCTAATAATGCGAACTAGTCATGAACGGGCGTAGGAAATTCTAGAGAAGTTGGAATATCTAAACGCAACTGTAGAACGGTTTCGGGATCATTGTCCCTCATCACTACAGTGTAGCGCCAAATATTCCAACCGGAGGATGAGGCGATGTTTTGAGAAATTATTTCAATTCGGGGATTTTCTTCCCTTAACGCCAGTGACGTGTAACCTCGGTTTATATCCTTGAAATTGGGCCTTTGTGGAATTTAAAAACCAGGTGAAATTCCTATAATTTGAGTAAACCCTCGTCCGGCGTGAATAGTTGGTTCAAATATAGCAGTTCGAAGCCATTAAATCCGGTCTCCCGTGTTTTGGTGTCATTAAACTATACATTCAATTCGGATGAATGGTCCAACAGTTCCATTCCACATTATTTCACTGATCTCCTGAGTATCGATGGCAGGATAGAGTGCTTGTGCATGTGCAGTTGTTGCAGGGCATATTTTTCGGATCGTGCATTGTTCTGCCCGTGATATTCGCTGATGGACATTGTATAATGTTTGTTGTTGGACAAGGATTTAGAATTCAATCACACTGTATCCATTCTGTCGTGTGACGCGGTATTGGGGAAATGATTGAGGACAGTTGCGATAACATGGATTTTGATGGTCCCCAGAGTTTCACTGTGTCATGGGGTTTGAGTTGATAAACACCATATTATCTGAATTAATGACTAGAACTCCAATACTCACACAACTGAACGAGACGTAGAAAATTTACGATATATTAGGTACTTTTGAAGGTCAGTCATTTACAAATTGAAAAAAAAATCAACCGATAAAATAGATTGCAGGAATGTCCGTTAAAATTAAACGCCTTATTGAAATTTTATAATACTCCATCATTTCCTTCAAGAACGGCAGTTTTTAATTTTAATGGAGCTTTAAAGCCTAATGGACGTTCCTGCAAGTTAGCCTCTAATAAAATCGAAATTGAAAATTCCCAAAGATACGGTTCATGATGAAATATGATTAATATTTTACAAATTCTTATTTGATGAATATTTTATACTGATGAAAAAGGAGCTCTAGAATGTGAATGTGTCATCCGTTTTCTTCTAGCTGCTATAGTTCTCGAGATCCCTTCAGTAGATAACGAAATTTGCCCACCCTGTACTTTTGCAGTTTCTGCAGCATGGATTGAAATATCTGGTGAATATTTTACACTAGTTACTGAAGACGCTATCAATCATTAGATAACAGAGGGAAATTCAAGAGGAGATTATAGACGAAGTTTGATTGCTTTCAGAATAGATTACGTAACAGAATGAGATATACCATCAATTTCTCACATAATGGTGTTATGTTCATCGGTCCGTGATCCTCAGGAGAATTGAAAGAGCTTTTTTTTTTCGTTTCTAAACGTTGTTTGATATGATAGAAACTACATCAATGATCTTAAGGGTTACTGTTCGATTACAAACTTTATCTTATAGTGGAGCATCATACTCATGATAGCAATATTGAATTGTCTCTATGTCATTATCTACGCAGGCCCTGGCAATTTCAGAAATATCGTGTGGTTAACTAACGTTGATGGTTGAAAAACAACATTACAGCATGAGCATGGTATCCAGTATAGTGAGCTATTTATTCAATCTGTACTATATTTAAATAATACAAATGTTTTAACAATGAATTCTGGAGCTCAAATGAAATACTTTTTTCCTTTGCCATTTTCTCCGAATCGGCTGGGTTCAAAAGATACAGGCTGTTGAAAAACCATAAAAAAAAGTTATTTTTAGTTCTCACAAATGTTTTTATCGAATGTATGAATTTCGGAATAAAGTTTTTCATTTATTTGATGAATCCTTCTCTACACTATGGTCAGCATATCAACTTTTCCTTGATGGGACGGTCTTTCTTTCGGCACCCTCAGTAATGTTGGTTAGCTAGTTCGATATCATTATTTTATTACTGAATTTTGTTTTCTATTCACCATGACACACTGTGCAATGAAACGATTATATTTGTAAAATGAGTTTAAATCAGCCTTGACGAATATTCTAAATGTTTGTAATAAACTATATTGAAATTAAAAAAAAGCAATCTTTTCCACACCACCTCTGAGGTAGATTGCCAGGTGCGTTTTATTTTTACATGGTATCCCCTGTAGGCCTAATCCATGTTCTTTTAGGGCGTGTTCGGTGAAGGTGACAGATTTTGTCAGCATTTACTTCACGGACACGCTGTGACCAATATAGTATCACAAATTGGGATATGCTGCGGTATTGCGTAATTTGTGATAATCGTTTACCGCTGTAACCCCAGAACCACCTCACCAACCATTTCCAAGTACAATTATTGTAGTTGAATATGAGTGTTTTAAGAAGTGGTCCCGGCTGGGTGTCGAACCCAGTGATCAAATCAAATCAAAAAGAGTTTATTCATATTTTGTTTAACATTGGTGTGGCTCCAGGGAGCACATTTGTTCACTTAATATTATTAAGTATTAGTTCCTACATGGAGTATCCACTAAAATTTACAAGTATTGAATATTCGGGAATTCATTTAACAATTGTCTTACTTTTAAAATAAATATTATGGTACATGGTATAATGTATCTATATCAAAACGATTTTTTCAGGAAAAATGAAAAATAAAAAACCTGATTTAGTTAGTTGTGTTACTATGTACAATTATTTACAAATTTACATTATTTACATAAGGTTTAATTGGTGAGGGGTTGAAGGAATATAGGGAGGAATTGGTAGGGTAAGGGGTGTTTGCTATGAGGATCTATATTGTGGAACCTCGTTTTGGTAATGTTTTTTGTGAGATCGTTCTCGCGACACTGGTGTTCGAAGAAGTTGTTCGAAACACTGTCTATGTATTCGCGAATGGTTGGGATTTTGCTTATTTCATGCAATTCTGATACTCGGGTATATCTGTTTCTATTTGTTATGAGTCGGAGGCAATTGTTTTGGAAAGTTTGCAGCTTGCGAAGGGGCCAGGGACGGAGGTGACAAAAAACTGGGGCTGCATATGTTATTAGGGGTCTAATGATTGTTTTATATAAAAGGGTTTTGTTTTTTAGATTTAGTTTGTTTTTCTGGATATTTAAAATGAGTTTAAATTAGCCTAGACCAATATTCTAAATGTTTGTAATAAACTATTATATATTGAAATTCAAAAAAAGCAATCTTTTCCACACCACCTCTGAGGTAGATTGCCAGGTGCGTTTTATTTTTACATGGTTTTCCCCTGTAGGCCTAATCCATGTTCTTTTAGGGCGTGTTCAGTGAAGGTGACAGATTTTGCCAACATTTACTTCACGGACACGCTGTGACCAATATAGTATCACAAAT
Source organism: Coccinella septempunctata (assembly GCF_907165205.1). NCBI lineage: Eukaryota > Metazoa > Arthropoda > Insecta > Coleoptera > Coccinellidae > Coccinella > Coccinella septempunctata. The sequence goes on along the minus strand of NC_058189.1, from coordinate 61,343,797 downwards.
TGGGATATGCCGCGGTATTGCGTAATTTGTGATAATCGTTAACCGCTCCCAGAACCACCTCACCAACCATTTCCAACTACTATTATTGTAATTGAATTAAAGTTTTTTAAGAAGTGGTCCCGGCTGGGGTTCGAACCCAGTGAGCGCAAGGGAGATAGTAGTGACACTGCTAATTTATGCCACCAGACTAGCCCTGCGCCTGGTTACAGCTGTGTAGTTCATGCCATGTACTATGGGTGACCAATCGGCCGATTGTGTAGCCGGTAGTGATTGTAATTAAGGAAGAGACTGTTTGTATGGTATTTTTATTTTTGTGAATTACTTATATTTTTAGTCTATTTATCTATTTTTTTTTCAATGAGCGTACAACGAAGGAGCCTTAGAATATGTAGGGTGAAATTTTAACTAGTACGAATATTTTAACAGTAGATTCTTTGTTTCCTTTATAATTTTTTCCGAATCGGCTCCTTTCAGAAGAAACAGGCTGTTGAAAAACCATTAAAAAAAATTTTATTTTTAGTTCTCACAAATGCTTTTATCGAATGTATGAATTTCGGAATGAAGTTTTTCATTTATTTGATGAATCTTTTTCCAACACAAGATATCACCCGCGTCTTTCAGTTTTCTCATTATGACCATTACATACCATAAAAATACCAAAAATTCAAAGAACCCAACTTTTGAAAGCAAGTTGGACACTATCTAACGAATATTTGAACGTTTTGTAAAATTAGAGTATTCTCTATATTTTCTCGTATAATGCGCCGTTTTCGAGTAATTTGATGGTGGAAAATAAAAAATTCGAAAAATTGGTACTTTCTCCGAATGCAACTCTTTTTAGAAGATCCACAGTATTGTAGAGTCACAGATTTAGCTAGTTATTCTGAAGGAAACTTTGTTTCTATAGGGGTGGCATAGCTCATTATGAAAACTTAAAATGGCTATATCTTTTTATCATATCCGAATCGGAAAAAATGGTTTAGGAAGAAAGTGTTTTTTTTTACCTCTACGGTTGAAATATTTGTAGGAGTCGAAGACTTACCTTGTGTATTTTTATGATTCATACATTTTTAGGTTCAACAAAGGTTAGTGTAAAGGAGTGCCATAAATGAGCTTAGGGTAAAACCTCATTAAAAAAACCCTGTCTGACCGTGTATAGTGTAATGATGTGCAATTTGTTTACAGAATAAGCTTTTAATACTGAAGGGCTTCTTTTCCAGTCCATTTTCCCCTCTTCATTTCGAAATTATATCTTAAACAAAAAACCAGAGCAGAAAACGAGAAAGAAAAAATGAATAATACAGCCTTCATCAAATTGATTCGAAGATGTGATGATAACTAAAGAAAAAATAATTAATCATAGGTACATAACTTGTTCTCCAATTGCACTGTGAAAAATATCATCTTTGCGTCAAAAATCTTCTGCAGAATTTGTGAATGATCACTCTTGTCGTTAGAAATCCCTTCATTACTACTATTGATTATTTGAAAACGTTCTTAATTTTTCTTGAGATCGTTCAGTGAAGAAAAACCATATTATTATGGAGTATTAATACTCAAAGGTTGCTTTATGGATGCTGCCCCAAATACGAAAATGTGTCCTATCTTTGAGCAATAGCCTGAATTACGTACTGAGTCAGTTGAAAAATAGAAATTACCACGTGAGTGGTAATATTCGGAATATTGAATAATTTTCAGTTATTCCGGAATTTCAGCGTAATTTTGGCATATATATCGCTATGAAAATCTTTGCAATATATAAAGAATAGGGAATACTGCTTCTGACGAAAATAATGTATTTTTCATGAAATATCTTTGAAACGTCACATTTTGAAATAACCATTTCAACCATTTCCCAAAAAAAAAAATTATTTTAAGCACTTGAAAATGAAATATAAAAATGGGTATTTAAAAAATTTCCAATAACCATTTTTATTTTTCGCTTTGAATGAAGCTTTAAATAAAGCGTTTCATGTGGATTGCACAAGATGGCAACATCGACTGAAATATGCCTTGATAATGAAGGACAACCAATACATTATCTTGATGAGATAGACAAAGATGGCTGTCTATGAAGATGCGACGAACGAGGAAGGTCGTAAAATTTTAGATGATTTTCATGGCCGGTTACAGTTGAAGCTCTCCAGTAAGTAGGCGCCTGTAGATCAACAGCTGTTATTTTATAAACAAGCTGATCGGACATTGTTCTCTTCATTGTCTTGTATGCGTTGTTGCCAAATCGTAAACTCCGCACAAAGCGATTTAAATTTTAAAACCCCTTATTTGAAGGATGATTTGGAATAGTTTCCGCGGGAATTTGAAAAAATCATGAATGAAACTCATAATTATTCAGTTCAAACTTGCATATGCAGTGATAACCCAAATTGAGGAGAATTCCCCGTCGAAAAATAATTGTGAAAACAAGTTTTATTGACACTAAAGTTCAAGTTTTTTTTCTCATAAAAAAACAACTAAATTGGAAATAAAGAGACGGGGTGACATCACGACGTTATTCAACTTCAATTTAACAAAAAATCAAGGCTTCAGGTAAGAAATTGTAAGCGTAAATTAGGAACTAGCGAATGTCGTTTTTGAATGGAGATTCTTGAGGTATTACTTCTCCTTAAACAAATATTTCGCACGAATTGGCAGATTTATATGCGCGGCACCCTCAGACGGTCCTGCCGAAGGCTCACTCCTCCTGGTTCATCTGCGTCTGGATCCGACTGAAATTCATCTTGTTCAAGGAATTTCTTTGCAGTCAATGGTATGGAAATCTCATCCTTGTCGATTCGACTCGGCTTATTTGAGCATTCGAGTACCCACTGTGTGCATCAGATTCGATTTGGAATATATTCAAAACGAGGTGGAGCCCTTCACTTTCCTCCCGCTACGAGGCGCGGATCACAATCAATTCCTGCTGCAAGAATCCAGGATGTAAGCTGAGACGACAAAGGAGAGATAAGACGGGATAATAGACCAGGATTTTGATGGGAAGCTGACGACAACATGAATTATTTCGGCTGCAAATTAATCATTAGGGCCGGGGCGGGTGTTTTTGGGAATTTCGTTGTATTCAATATACAAGGTGATTGCCAGTCACATGGCCTACTAGACGTTACGAAAGACGTTTGGAATATAATTCTCCAAATATATTTGGAGTTATGAGTTTTGGGTTTTATCCAATTTGTAATTACTTATATATTCATTAATCTACGGATTTCTTCATACGAGGATATATTGAAAAATTCTTAGCCTACTATAGAACCAAACAAAATTTCAATATCAAAATATTTTATTACTCATATCAACATATTCTCCTCTTGATTGGATACATTTATTACAGCGAACCTGCAACGTCTCTAGACCTTAAAAAAAAAGTATTTCTCCTTGCTCTGCAAACCAGACTTCCACAGCTTATATTACCTCATCGTTGAAAGAAAATTTACGACCTTTTAAACTTTTTTTCAGTTGAGGAAAGAGATGACAGTCGGATGGAGCCAAATCTGGTGAACAAGGGGGGTGTTCTAGTAATTCAAACCCTAACTCACGAATTTTTTGCATGGCAACATGAGATTTATGTGCAATGGGCGTTGTCCTGCAAAAACAAAACACCTTTGTATAGCTTTCCGCGTCTCTTCTCTTTAATTTTTACCTGTAGAGTGATCAGTAATGTCGAATAGTAATCTCCGGTTATTGTTCTACCCTTATCCGAAAATTCAATCATGATTACTCCATGGCAATCCCAAAAAACTGAAGCAAAAACTTTTCCAGCAGATTTTTGGACACGAAGCTTCTTAGGTCTTGGATAACCAGAGTGTCGACATTCCATCGATTGTTGCTTTATTTCTGTATCGTAGAAATGTCCCATCAATTCAAATCGAGCACAGATCGAACGCGATGCTTCTACCCTTGTACGCTTTTGGTCAACATTCAAACATTTGGGTATCCATTTTGCAGCAATTTTTCTAATGTCCAGATTGACGTGAACTGTATGATGAACGCTTTCGTATGAAATATTCAGTGCTTCAGATATCCGTTTTAGCTCAATTCAACGGTCTGATAAAATCATGTCATGAACTGCATCGATATTTTCGGGGACTGACACAGAAACTGGCCTTCCCGATCGTTCATCATCTTCAATGGAAAATTTACCTCTTTTGAAGCTTCCTGTCCAATTTTTCACGGTCTCAAACGAAGGACATTGATCAGCAAGGGTATTAAGCATATCTTCGTAAATCTGCTCACTTAACCCTTTTAAATACAGGTACTGTATGATGATGGCTCGATACTCCAATTTTTCGATTTTCACAATACCGGTGGACATCTTCTTTCTTTTGATTTATTGCGTAACTCTGGTTTACTTTCTTGACCTCTTCACACTGACACTTCTAATGAATTATTGTTCGTTGCTATGGTAACGCAATATTTTTTTTATGCATGGAACTGGTCTAGGCTAACTAGATATCAATACATCCTCGTAGTTGTTGTTGTCCAAAGACTGGAGTAGATAGTTGCTTAGTGTCGCCAATCACAATTGAGAATGTTGAATCTGACATCATTGTCACATCAATTTTCAATACGAAAAGGTAGGTATTTCACTTCGCGTTAGTGTCGAGCTAGACAGAGAAGCATCGAATGCGTGTATCAGAACAAATACATTCGTAGCACTACGATGGCCATTCCATGTATTTATGGTCCAAGATCATGAAGGATGAAGGACATTAGAAGTCGGCATATACTTTTCCATAATAGTCCGTCCACGTCACCTGAAACACTAACTGAGGTAGTCTCAGGCTGTCTTTGTCAACCTCAATACTTCATTGTTTCCAAGAATCTATAGAATAGAACTTTAAGTTCACTTTTTCATATTATGCAGATTGTATTCAAAGAGTCAGGGAAATATTTCCCGAAATTTCTCGAATAAAATTGCAACTCATCATGGCATATACAGGGTGATCCTTTGACTTGTACGAATATTTTAACAATAGATTTTTGTGGTCAAAAGGAACACTTATTTTACCATTTTTTCAGAAACGGCTCGGTTTAAAATATACAGACTGTTGAAAAACTTTAAAAATATGTTATTTTCAGTTCTCACAAACGGTTTTACGGTATGATGTGAAATTCGGAATATAGTTTTTCATTTATTTGATTAATCTTTTTCGAACACAAGATATCACCCACATCTTTCAGTTTTTTCATTAAGAGCATTACCAAGGAAATACAAAAAATTCAAAGAAGCCAACTCTGGAAACTAAGTTGGATGCTATCCAATAAATATTTGACTGTTTTGTAAAATAAAAGTATTCTTTATATTTTCTCGTATAATGCGCCGTTTTCGAGTAATTCCATCTTCAAAAAAAAAAGTATCTGTGAAATTCGAAAAATTGGATACTTTGGCCGTATGCAATTCTGTTCAAAAGATCCACAGATGTGTAATGTCACAGGTTGAGCTAGTTGATTTCAAGGTAATTCTGTTATTTCAGAGGTGGCACAGCTCATTATAAAAACTTGAAATGGCTATCAGGGCCAAATTCTTATCAGGGCCGTATCGGAAAAAAATGGTATAGGATAAAAGGGTTTTTTTTTTACCTCAAGAATCTACTGTCGAAATATTTGTACGTGTCAGAGACCCACCCAGTATAGTCCATTCAAGAATGATTGACATCCCAGTAGTCCAGACGCAGCTTGATATCTAGTCACAGAAAATCTTCAATAACTTCTGTAGTTTCAATAACAGAACTTGAAATGCCTCAATTTACTTCAGTATTTTCACCCCAAGTCGCAAGATACAACATATTCTTCTAGTGGCCTGATACAACTAATCAGATAGACTCGGATGTACTGAATGACATTCCTTTTTCAGCCATATTTCCGATGCCGTAGTCATCTTACACAGTGCCGTACTCGAAATTAAATGAACTTCGAAATTCCAGGGTTGGTAGTTCAGCCATCTTGAATATTTCATATAAACATTTTTTGGTGAAAAGACTCATTTCGATGACTTCTACCTTCTGTCAACAGAGCCTCACCTTTGAAAACAGCCTGTGTTCAATGGATATAATGGAAACCAAGAAAGGACCCTGCCTCGTTTCAAATTAAAGGTAGAAAATCTTCCGCAATGGCGGACGGGGTAGTAACTCACCCCAAGAACCTAACCGCCGAACGTTAGACGCTAACAAAATGGCGGAAGAATGCAAATGTATCCTCCACTCGAAGCGTCCAAGTAGCATTATGGCCCCCCAGAAACCGTTAACATTTTTCACCGGAATAGAATGGGAATTCGAAGGTTGCCGCGTAATTCACGACGCGGCCGAGGGAACCGAATGAAAATAAATCTCGGAAATTCGGTCTTGGGCCCTCTCACGATTCAGCGGCCATTCGTATCAGCCGGCCACAATGGCGGTGTTTAGGTAAACCCCGTTTCCCGCACGGCCGCCTAATGGACACATTTAGTGCAGCCAGAACAATTTTCTGTGTTCCGTGGAACAATGCGCGACGGCTGCATTAAAATGCTCGGTGCTCCGCGCAGTCCGGCAATGATTTAGGACGGCCATTTGGCCGTTCGAAGAATACGTTGCAGACATGTGTGTTTAATAACCGTCCCATCGACAAAAACACAAAATTAATATTCCCGCATTACGGCAATGATATCTTCGGGCGGATTAATGGCGGCGTTGAATAAAAGTCGTGAGAGGTTGCTGAGTTGCATTAGGGTTTCCGTTGTTGGCTTCCGGTGACGGATGACGGCTTCTTTTCTCTTGGAATCGATCGTGGGGTGAGCCTATTCAATGCTAACGGGGACTGTCATCATTCACCTCGTTTGTTGTTCTTTTAGCTCTTAGTCGTGGACGTTGAAGGATTAAATTGCCTGATGAGATTGCTGAGAGCCACTCGTGAGTTATACGTAGTTTAGATTAAATCTGAATGGACAAATATCCGTGGTGGAATTAGAGGTAGGGGCGACAAGGAACGGATTTCCCTTCCTACAATAGTAGGAGAAACTATTCAAGGTATTTATCTTCCCCCTATTGTTTTTTTCTGTAAATATTCTGTCAGAGACGAAAAGTGAGAAGCCCATAAAGGCAGATACATTTCCTACGAAGAAGATAAGAAGCGATATTTTAACCCCTAAGAAGATTTAATCTTTTGCTACAGGTTAATAACCTGTATTATCTGAAAACGCATAAAGAACTATATCATCATATAGTCTGGACACTTTTACAGTTTAAAGTATGGAACGCCTCAATTTTTCGGCAACAGTTCGCAAGATTTCAGGTATAAACGTCCTTGCTGAATGTTATCTAAAATTCGTGATTTTTCCACTACTAAAATGTGGACATACCTCTAACATGAAACAGACATTTGAAGTTTCTTCACATTGAACGAGTTTATTTACTCATAGCTATCGACTATACTATATACTATTTTAACTTCAGCTAAGATCTTGTAAATGTAGCTATGTAAGAATCCTCTAAAATAAAACTAAAAGATACCAGATTGAAATGACCACTAACCGAATAGATTGGCCGGCTTTCTATCCAGACCAAAATTGTATTGAATATGTCTGGTCTGCAATATCGTAGCAATAACACCGCTTACCTAACCCACCGCAGACATTACACGAGATCGCCAATGCTTTTACGGACATTTGGCAAAACATTCCTGAAACTTTCGTTGATAACGTCATTGAAACAATGCTGAATAGTGTACGAGGATATATTGAAAAATTCTTAACCTACTATAGAAACAAACAAAATTTCAATGTGAAAATATTATATTACTCAACATATTCTCCTCTTAACGTCTCTAGACCTTTCAAAGAAAAATGTTTCTTCTTGCTCTGCAAACCACCACAGCCCTTATTACCTCCTCGTTGGAAGAAAATTTACGACCTTTTAAACTTTTTTCAATTGAGGAAAGTCGGATGGAGCCAAATTTGGTGAATAAGAGCGGTGTTCTAGTAATTCAAACCCTAAGTCAGGAATTTTTTGCATGGCAACATAAGATTTGTATGCAGGGGCGTTGTCCTGCAAAAACAAAATACATTTGGATAGCTTTCCGCGTCTTTTCTCTCCAATTTTTTTCCGTAGTGTGGTCAGTAATGTCGAATAGTAATATCCGGATATTGTTCTACCCTTATCTAAAAAATCAATCATGATTACTCCATGGCAATCGCAAAAAACTGAAGCAAGAACTTTTCCAGCAGATTTTTGGACACGAAACTTCTTAGGTCTTGAAAAACCAGAGTGTCGCCATTCCATGGATTGTTGCTTTGTTTCTGGATCGTAGAAATGTATCCAAGTCCCATACATAGTAACAATTCGATTTAAGAAGTCTACATCGTTTTCAATCATCGAGCACAATCTAACGCGATTCTTCTACCCTTGCACGCTTTTGGTCAACATTCAAATATTTGGGGATCCATTTTGCAGCAATTTTTCTCATGTCCGAATTGACGTGAACAATAATATGATGAACGCGTTCGTATGAAATATTCAGTGCTTCAGATATCCGTTTTAGCCCAATGGGGTATTTTCCTAAATTTCAAAATATATGTTATTGAAATCTTTATACCTCAAATATATCGAAATATATTTTTTTCGAATTTTAACATATTGCATTTTGCCTGTATTCACTTTCGAAAATTATTATTTCAGAAGTGCTCTCTTATGAACATTCTACGTCATTTTCACAATCCGGCAACGCCCATCGAGTCAATAATGGTCATCATAGACATAGAGTCTATATGTCTATGATGGTCATGAAAGTTTTTTGATCAACATAGACGTAATAAATATCAAGTTTTTCGATTATATTTGACAAGAAAAACAAACAATGACACAAAATGTCATGGGTTTTAAGAAGCTATTAAGATGTCTAAAACTCTGGTGTATTCACTGATTCGATTTTGTTTTTAATTTCGTGGGAATATGGGATCAGTTTCGTTTTTTTCACTGTAGGTAGCGCTGTTTAGAATTTGACAGAGCATTGTCATCATGATGCTGTTATCTGTGATTGTCATTTGATATTTGAAAATAATTTCCTACGACGTATGAATATGTTGTATTTATAAGCGATTATTGGTGTGTGAAAATGTATTAGTTTCGAGAAAGGGGTGTAGAACATTCATTTATTCAACATGTCGTTCAGTAAGTTCAGTTTTCTGTATGGACAATCAAGAGCTACAGCTAAGAATTCGGTGTTGTTGGAATTTGAAGCAGAACCAAATCAGATGAACGAACATTCGGGACCGATATACCTAAGTTTCATGGAAACTTCAGCAATATTTCAAAGAAACTGTATTGGAAATACGTAATGTGGATTGTGATCATGTATTGAGAATCAGAAATACATAAATCTATTCGAGTCTTTTACTTCAAATATTCTTCCTGAGTAGATATAGTGGAAATTCCCTTTCCGTCAACTGAATATATTGGACATTTGACCAATCAACTGTGTTTTATTAAAATCATATTGAATTACCCCCCTCACGAATTCAAGTTGTCAAACGGAAATAATCTTGAAGAAGAACAGTAAATCCACCTTTGAACCCTTATTCGATAGTATTGAAAAATTGACAGATTTGTTTTTACAACGAAAATTGAACTGGAAAGCATAAATATTCCTTAACAGTTGACAAAATGGACCAGTTCATATTTTGAACTCGTTGATCGACATTCGATTTCAACGCAAAACCGGCAAAACAATATAAAACGAGAGAGTATCATTGGACTTCCTTTGGTAGAACAAGGATAGAACGAAGCAAATGACATGGTGGCGCCGCCACGAAACTGATCCCATATCCCAGATTTTCTGAAATGTTGATGCTTGCCAAAAGTGACAAGTGCACACACCAGTGTTTTAGACATCTTAGAAGGTATAGACACGGAATACAGAAACAATTTTATGCAATCTGTGGATATCTTCTTGATCAGTTCCACTGTTGTCGAATTAACAAATTTTACTAGACTTTAGTGAAGGCATTCTACGTCACAAGCTTTCACATATTCGAATGTTTAGTAAGTTTCGAAGGGTGTATTTCTGAAATTTCTAAATTTTGAAGCGAATCCTTCAGGTGTTGGATCACTAATGGAAAAGGGTTTCCATAAATAACCTTAAATTCGATTTTGGAGTTTTAGGAAAATTGCCCATTCAACGGTCTGTTATGAACTACATCGATGTTTTCAGGGAGTGACACAGAAACTGGCCTTCCCGATCAGTCCTCATCTTCAATGGAAAATTTACCTCTTTTCAAGCTTGCAGTCCAATTTTTCACGGTCGCATACGAAGGACATTGATCACCAAGGGTATTAAGCATATCTTCGTAAATATGCTTACCTCTTAACCCTTTCAAATACAGGTACTTGATGATGGCCCGATACTCCAATTTTTCGATTTTCACAATTTTGGTGAACATCTTCTTTCTTGTAATTAATTGAGTAACTCTGGTTTACTTTTTTGACCTCAAACTTCACACTGTCATTATAATCTATGATTATAATGAGTTATTGTTCGTTGCTATGGAACTGGTCTAGGCTAACTAGATATCAATACATCCTCGTAATTATAATTAGATTTAAATATTCTGCTTTGGCAAAACGTTCTGATTGACGAGACTTTTACAAGACTCTCATACGAGACTCGAAACGAGAAGAGACTAGAGACAACGAGTCGTCTCTCAATACTAATACTCTGGTCAAATTGGTCTCGTGGGCATCACTAATTTGAATCGAACAGAAGTAGACACTATAGCTGATACAGACGTGATGAAATAGGAGATAGTTCTTGAACTGTTTCTTCAATATCCACTCGGTATAAAAGCTCACCGCATTAAGAGAATTCTAATCTCTCTTCGGAATTTGCCGAAGCGCTCCTTTGGACCATGGACAACCCACATCCGCAATCGATCTTGCCGGGACGAATATTGCAGCGATTCTTGCGAAAGCAATTACAGTTCAGAAAGTCCCTATTGTTTTTCCATTAGGCGAATAGCCAATTGTTTTTCTTCGAGCGGTCTTTTTCATTAGGACCTGACGCGGCGTCAGTACAGACGAAGAGAAATATAAGTAGTATAAAAGCCGGAATGCGGTGAATAAAAGTAATGGAAAGTCCCGATTTCGCGATTACTGAAGTGTTCATAACGGAAAGCAATAACGCAGCCGTCGGGAGGAAAATGCATTTTTTTCCCATCTGTCCGAATCGAACGTAACGGTTTTGTATTCCGCCGATTTCGTCGCTATGAAAATTCATCGTCGCTTCTCGCCTGAATATTCATGAGTTTGAAGATGGGAGTCAAGAAATAAAGCACCGTCGGACCTGGAAGAATGAAAGGTTTAAGTGATTTATACGTTGCCGTTTCCGAGGGCTTTCCTCCGTTCGTTTCGAAGAATCGGGTTGCAGGTTTTTTTTCGACGGGAAGTATTGTGTTCGGGCTTTTCAGCTCTAGCTCTGAGACAAATCTCATTATCGTCTTGGAAATTCATTTATGTTGAGCGCATCATCAAATTGGATCATTAGGATTTCGCTTGTTATTTGAGGATGGATATTTCTAGATGAATTGATGAATGGGAAATTGGGGATTTCCTGATTTCACAGTGTATTTTGACTAATTAATTAAAAATTCTCTGATGAAATCATGGCTTATTGTGAAAATATGATGAGTCTTCTTGAATTTGAATTCCATTCAAGACTTGCACCAAATGAGATCTCATATCTATTACATAGAAATTTAACGTTTGTATAGTGATAACATCTACTGTATTATCTTAGAAGTAACGTTTTTGAAATAAAATTATTCATCAACACGTCGTTCGGGGTGGAACAATTTTAGAACTAAAGTATACCTATACTCGATTCACTTTTATTTTAGCACTCGGTTGGCCATGGAAATTTGACACATTTCACTCTGTATAGTACGAAAAGTGAGGTTATGACGCTGGTCAAAACATTTTTGGTTTTTAAATCAGCTCTATGTTGTCCGTTCTACGTAAAAGTCTCAGTAATTACGTATTTTATCACAATATCGAATCATTTTGGAAAATATGTGCCAAGCATACGAGGATATATTGAGAAAATTCTTAGCCTACTATAGAACCTAACAAAATTTCAATGTCAAAATATTTTATCACTCAAAATATTCTCCTCTTAATTGAATACATTTATTACAGCGAACACGCAACGTCTCTAGACCTTTCAAAAAAAATATTGCTTCTTGCTCAGCAAACCAGACCTCCACAGCTTTTATTACCTCCTCGTTGGAAGAAAATTCACGACCTTTTAAACATTTTTTCACTTAAGGAAAGAGATGATAGTCGGATGTAGCCAAATCTGGTGAATAAGGGTGGTGTTCTAGTAATTCAAACCCTAAATCACGAATTTTTTGAATGGCAACTTGAGCTTTGGTTTGTGTGCAGGGGCGTTGTCTTGCAAAAACAAAACACCTTTGGATAGCTTTCCGGGTCTTTTCTCTTAAATTTTTTTCCGTAGAATGATCAGTAATGTCGAATAGTAATCTCCGGTAATTGTTCTACCCTAATCCATAAAATCAACCATGATTACTCCATGGCAATCCCAAAAAACTTAAGCAGGAACCTGGAGAATCAGAATGTCGCCATTCCATCGATTGTTGCTTTGTTTCTGGATCGTAGAAATGTACCTGAGTCTCATTCATAGTAACAATTCGGTTTAAGAAGTCTACATCGTTTTCAAATTGAGCACAGATCGAACGCGATGCTTCTACCTTTGCACGCTTTTGGTCAACATTCAAACATTTGGGGATCCATTTTGCACCAATTTTTCTCATGTCCAAATTGACGTGAACTATATGATGAACGCTTTCGTATGAAATATTTAGTGCTTCAGATATCCGTTTTAGCCCAATTCGACGGTCTGACAAAATCATCTCATAAACTGCATCGATATTTTCGGGGACTGACACAGAAACTGACCTTCCCGATCGGTCATCATCTTCAATGGAAAAGTTACCACGTTTGAAGTTTGCAGTCCAATATTTCACAGTTGCCTTGGAAGGACATTTATCAGCAAGGGTATTAAGCATATCTCCGTAAATCTGCTTACCTCTCAAACCTTTTAAATACAGGTATTTGATGATGGCTCGATACTCCAATTTTTCGATGTTCACAATTTCGGTGGACATCTTCTTTCTTTTAATTTATTGAGTAACTCTGGTTTACTTTTTCGACCTCATACTCCACACTGACACTTCTAATGAATTATTGTTCGTTGCTATGGAAACGCAATATTTTTTTATGCATGGAACTGGACGAACTGATCTAGACTAACTAGATATCAATACATCCTCGTAATTAACGGTATCCTCGTAATTAACGGTTGTACAAACTTATTGAAGGAATACCAAATCTAGATATTTGCATTGAAAATACAATAGATAAGTTTTTCAATATATTAATTTTTGCTATGGAAGACAATTGAATTATTGAGACAATATGCAGTAGCTTGAGGAGAGTTAATGTTGTTTATCTTCTTTGGCTAAAGGTTGAATACGTTACATCAGTTGTAGATTGCAAAAAAAAATATCAACCCGAAAATTAAATGCATATTATGCAGTGGTTGAAAATAGGTATCTCTCGAAGGAATCAACAGATAATTACAAGAATGTTAAATCCTTCGACAAAAATCATTTTGCATCAATGGAAATCAAAAGAATTAAAGGAAGTTTCAAGGCAAGAGGAACTTTAAACCTTTAAACTAAACTTTCAGATGAATTCACAATGAACAAGATAACTGGCTCGTATTTATGACTGTTTATTTTCAATACTTTGTTAAATGATACCTGATAATTCTATATTTAACCACCATAAAATAAAATTCTCAAATGCCACCACTTTTTTGGGCCTCCCAATAGAAGGAAATTTTTTGTCATCCTCTTCATTCACAATATTTCTTATAGTGGTAACATTCAGCTAAAATATAAGTCTGCTCAATCTCATTTCTTTAAATTTTCTAGTTTAACTAAAAATTGATTTTTAGGTGCCAACTACTGCTGCTTTGGAAACCCACGCTGAATGTTGCCTTGGAAAATATCCCAGGCAGCCTAGAGTAAGATGTGACTAGATTTCTGTGACAAATTCTTAAGTGATACAATTTCTTCTAGAACAAAAAAAACCTTATCCTCATGGTCTGAAGCGAGGCTCCGAGCGGATCCTGTAGTAATTGCAGCAAGTAAGAAATTCCGCCATAATATTAACTTAGTTATAAACAGAGAATCGAGCAATCTGCATAACTCCCCAAATTATTTCACAACGAGCAGTATCAAAGACTTCCATTATCCAGACTCCGATATTATGCCTCGTTCTCTCTCTAAGCCGGCTATTTGTCCCTGTAAATTGAAAGTTTCCGCCGACAGCATATTTTACTTGGTTTTTAGTCGAAAATCAAATTGTCTCGGAATGTGCAAGTCTGCCGGAATCGTCGATTCTTATTCCCGGGAGTACTTTGTTGAGCAAACTTTGGGCATTTCATCCGGATCCGAAAGTTTGCATGTCAGTTTCACTGGGCGTTTTTTTCCCGGTCCCTGCCAGAGAGCGTTTTATTCGGATTCTTCGCGTACGTAACTCGAGTAACCGACGTTAAATTGAGGTTTCGAGATACACTGTACACTGTATCGAGGAACGAGTTGTTTGCCGGTCGGTCCTGGGAGGGTTTCCAGAACTTTTCGTCAGACGGAAGGACTTTTGTTCGCGTCTGTGACGTGGATTTATCATCTGGGAGTTTCTCTTGAGAGGTGGCGAGGTTGAAGTTTGAGTCAACACCGGAAGGATTATTTAAAGATTTCTTTTTTTCTCAGTTTCACACTTTCTTCTGTACGACAATCCCAACTTTGAGTTCTTCCTTCGAAAAAGGTTGTCAATTTCACACATACGGGGTGTATTTAAAGTTGAGGCTTTTTTTGATAGAACGTAGTAGGTACTGGTCAAAATAAAGCGTTTTACCAGAAATCACCTATCCAAAACTTTCAAAATGACAAGGTTGAAAAAAAAAATTTTAAAAAGATTACTGAAATAGATCCCTATACGATCCTAGATCATTTGTTATCTGAATTATCGCAAAGCAATGGAAAAAAACTTATCTCGTACACTATAATCCATTCACTTTTATTTTAACAGTCGGTTGGCCATAGAAATTTGACACATTTCACTCTGTATAGTACGAAAATGTGGGGTTATGAAGCTTGTCAAAACATTTTTGGGTTTTAAATCAACGCTATGTTGCCCGTTCTACGTAAAAGTTTCTGTTATTACGTATTTTATCACAATGTCGAATCTCTTCGGAAAATATGTGACGAACATAATTGAAGTTTATACAAACTGATTGAAGGCAGGCCAAATCCAGTTATTTGCATGGAAAATACCAAAGATCAGTATAATATCATAATATGCACTAGCTTGAGGAAAGTTAATGTTCGTTATCCTCTTTGGCTAAAGTTTGAATACGTTACATCAGTTGTAGATTTCAAAAATATTAACCCGAAGATGAAATGCATATGATGAAGGGGTTGAGAATGGGTATCTCCCCCAGATAATTACAAGAATGTTAAATTCTTCAACAAAAATCATCTTGCATCAATATAAGTAGAAGGAGTTAAAGGAAGTTTCAAGTCAAGATGAACTTCACCTTCGAACAAAAATTTCAGATGAATAAACAATTAACAGGACCACTGGCCCGTATTTGTGACTGTTTAACTTAATACATTGATATAATAATAATAATAATTAGGTATTTATTGGTACCAATCTACAATGTATAGGACAAGTCAAATGCAAAATAGAAAAATTAATTTTCGGGAACTTATTCTACGATGACATTCATCGAAAATCCTGTAGTAAACTTTTTTCAAATTCCACCACTTTTTTGGGTCTCCCAATAGAAGGAAATTCATTGCCTTCCTCTTCATTCACAATCTTTCGGATTGTGGAAATATTCAGCTGAAATATAAGTCGTTTAGATGTCGGATGAAGTATGGGGAGTCTGGGCGAGTTGAACCCCTTTTCTCTTGAAACCACTTAAGTTGTATCTGTAAATGGTAACAACTCATTTTTTGATGGAAGATATCATGCCCAATTAGATTAGGTAACGATAGATAATAGTAAAGTGATGGTGTGATGAACATTTTGAGTACAGCAATTGTTTTTTAGGAACCAAAAATTGGCTCATGTCTCCCTAACCCAAGGAAAGGTTTAACAGGGGGGCGAGAGAGACTTGACCATAAGTTTATCAGGAAAAACATTGAAAGAAAACAATTTCCAATGGCCAACGATTATCTATTTCAAGATTTTCATCATCAGATGTTTCAGCGTATCAAATACATATTTTTTATTTCAAAGTCACTTTCACTTATGATGTTTTTCACTTTTTTGAATTTTTTTATGTTTATTTCTATTATTTAATTTTCTGTTTTTGAAGCAAACTATTATCTAAGCTTAGTGCGGGGAACTTGGACCACTGAATATCCCGACCATAGCATGAGTCATGTTTCCCGCTCTCCCTTTTAGTCCATTCAACAGATGTTTTCTTGAAACTTTTACAACTATTATTATTAAAAAGGCTCATCGTTTGGGAAACAATATTAATCAATGAAATCAATAAAACTAAATAACACCGCGCACCTATTAAACTTTTCAGACAGTGTAACAAACAAAAATTATTGAATTTCTTAGTTCCTAACAACAAAATCACGTTCAACCCTCTCACTCCCGAACTGTTCTGATGGCGGCCAAAATGGAGCCGCCACTAGTTCTGCCCTGTTACTAGTATATCGCAAGCTATTCACGAAACCGGTAGCGCAAAATTTGAATTGA
Source organism: Coccinella septempunctata (assembly GCF_907165205.1). Lineage (NCBI taxonomy): Eukaryota > Metazoa > Arthropoda > Insecta > Coleoptera > Coccinellidae > Coccinella > Coccinella septempunctata. The sequence goes on along the minus strand of NC_058189.1, from coordinate 61,326,953 downwards.
AATATTTGAGGTGGTTCAAGTCTCGTACCTGAGCAAGTCTCCCGGACTCCCCCTACTTGTTACCAGTGGTGTGGGTTATGAAATTTCACTGGGATACGTGTAGTCCATCTTTTAGCAACCATAACGTCAAGAATCCTCCATTTCATGTGCGTTTGATCACCCTGTTCATGGATGGTGGAGACACCATCTAAATCTATTTCGATTTGAGTTGATGCCAAAGTTACTCTTATTGCTATTTTATCCGATCTCAAGAGGTTAGAAAATCATTCCAAATCTAACTTTTTTTGGAATTTAACCGCAATATATTAATTTTCTCTCCAATAATCACTATTGGAGCCTATATCACTATCACTATTAGCCCATATCAAAATAGTCTTGTTTGCTGACGATACTTCTTTTATAATTCGAGCATCCAGCCTTGTTGAACTCACCGCTAGGTGTGAACTTGTAGTGCGCTGTTTTACTGATTGGTGTTTTCGGAATTCTATAATCCTGAATATAAATAAGACTGCTGTACTTTCAGTCGCGGTATATGAATTGCCAGCTGAGCTTGAAACTTTCGTGAGTTGAAGAATTCCGATTGTGTAAAGTTCCTCGGACTGTGGGTTCTGAGTTGGAAGAATCATGTTGACTCAGTTTGTTCGAAATTGGGTAGTGCATATTTCGCCATTAGGAGTCTCAAGCAGATTTTACCAAAAGAATCTCTAATTTGTATTTATTGCTCACTTGTCTTCTCTCATCTGAGTTATAACGTAGTATTATGGGGCGAGTCGTCTACAAGTTATCGTGTATTTATCGCACAGAAGAAGATCATTCGACTCATATTCAATCTTTCACCTATGGAGTCCTGTAGACCCTACTTTGTTGGGAGCAGATTGTTGAGTTTTCCCTGTATTTTTTTACTTGAATGTTTACTATATATTAAAAGAAACATTGGTTCACTGAAGAAATGCTCTGATTTTCATTGTTACAATACCAGGCATAAGGATATTCTCTGTATTCCTGAACATAAAACAACTAAATTTGAGCACTCACCCATGTACTGTGGTATCAATCTTTTTAATCATCTTCCAGAGAAGTTAAAAGTTTTGGAGTACAGAGAATTCAAGAGAGAAATAAAGGAATTATTAATTGTGAATTGTTTTTATAGTGTTGGTGAATTTTTGAATTTTTCTATTGTTTGAGGTTTATGGTTTTTTTCATTTACTTTTCTTTGTTACTAGGGTATTGATCTATTTTTCTTAATTTTTCATTTTGTTTTCATTTCTGACGTGTTCTATACAGATGTAACCTGTCCTAAAGAATGAACAAAAATTATTATTATTATTATAATATTATTATTGACTTGACCATTTAACGGAATTCTACCCAACACTGGGCAAATAACAGCCCTATGAGGAGAAGGCTATGAAATTTGAAATGTGGTTTCCAGTAATAAAGAAGCCCCAATAGGGATGAAAAGGGATGAACGTAGATCTTTCCCAATCCGTTGCATCAGTTTGCCCAGTGAAGAATACAACATAAACAATGCCGAAGCGATAAGTGGATTATAATCCAAACAACCGAACAGTTTCCAAACTATTTTCCACTCCCCATTTTAAGACTTTGTAAACGGACATTCGGAGGGCTAATTAAGAATTCCCCGCAACACTAGTTAACATAAAAATTTTACGTCGCTCCCGCGGAAACTTGCCACTCTCGTCTATGCAGAGCGAGTTTGTAGTTTTAACGCTCGAAGATTTTAGTTTTATCGAATAACGAAGTTAACTGACTGCAACTTGAAGCTGCGCGCTCCTAGTGAATTTCATTACCGGGAGACTCCCTCCATTTGAAAGTGTAACCCGATTTGGAGGGCCTCCAGAATTAACAAGACGTTTAATCTGTTTCTAGTCTAGAGGAGTTGGGAGCTCTCCGGTTCATTTTGGAGATGGGGATGTTAAGGAGATCGAACAACTTTGCCGGCACATGCAAAATTCATGCGATTTTTATGGGCTGATGGGAATTTTTCCAACGCTGGTTTTTACGAACTTTGCGCAGATGGTTATGTGGCGGAAGTTTCCTCGGATTATATCCCTTCAGAGAAAACGTGAGAACGATTATACTTGTTCTTAATCGTGCAGCATGTTGTGAGGTTCCTTCATGCCACCGGGGCGTTGATTCTAGAGTGGAATCTTGTCCTGATGGGGCTCTTGGTCGAGCTGGCAAAGAGTGGATTCGCTGTTGTGACCAATGAGGATGACTGATTAGAGGTAACGTAATTTTTGATCAGAGTCAGAATGCTCTACGCTTGATTGAGCTTGATTGAAGCGATAAAATAACGAATGTTATGTTAAAAAAATTACCTAGAAAAGGTATAGCCGCTCTAACAAATATCGCGAATGAAATCATGAGGACAGAACACTACCCAGAAAAATGGAAAACAGCGGAAGTCATAGTATTCAATAAACCATTTAAAGAGAAGAAGTTCCCACAAAACTACAGACCGATAAGTCTACTGTCAGCGTTAGGAAAAGTAGTAGAAAGGATTATCGCCACGAGGCTAAATGAGGAAACCGAAAATCTGAAACTGAAACCGCCAGAACAGTTCGGATTCAGAAGAGAGCATTCAACAGAGCAACAATTATTAAGGCTCACAGAGTACATTACAGAGGGATTCCAAAATAAACAAGCCACAGGTCTTGTTTCACTAGACGTCGCCAGAGCTTTCGACAGAGTATGGCATGAAGGATTAATATATAAGATGAGAAGTGCTGGATATTCGATCAAAATATGCAAGTTGATCCGGAATTATCTCAAAAATAGAAGATTTCACGTGAAAGTGGAAGGAGAATGCTCCACAACAAGAGATTTAGAGGCTGGAGTACCCCAAGGGTCAGTGCTTGGGCCACTTCTGTACAACATATACATTCACGATATTCCAAAGAATCTAAGAACCATGCTAATGTTATATGCTGACGACACAGGCATAGCAACTCGACACCGAAACCCAGAAGTAATAGAACGAGTTCTACAAGAAACGATTGACGAAACAAATGACTGGTGCATAAAGTGGAAAATCAAGATCAATGGACAAAAGAGCCAAGCAATATTACTACAGAAGAGAAGACTGCGACCCACAACGAAACTGGAAGTTGACGGCGAAGAAATCGACTGGAAAAATGAAGCCAAATATTTAGGAATAACGCTTGACAAAGGACTTACTTGGAAAAGTCATATCAAACAAGCAATCGACAAAACGAAAGCAGCGATGAATAGACTCTACCCTTTAATAGGAAGAAGAAGCCACATGTCGAAAGAGACAAAATTGAAGAAAATCAAAGCCGTTGCTAGGCCTCAACTGACTTATGGATCAGTTGCCTGGGGCTTCGCGGCAAAAAGCCACATCAAAAGAATTCAGGCCACTGAAAACAAGCTGCTACGATGTGCAATAGATGCACCTTGGTTTGTCAGGAATAGACAGATTTATAGGGACCTAAAATGGGAAACCATAACGGAATTCATGAACAGAAAAGCAGAGAAATTATTCGAAACAGCGAAAAACCATCCGAATCAAGAACTAAGGAGACTAGTGGACTACGACCCAGAGGAAGACAAGAGGAGAATGCGAATTTACCGAAGGAGACCAAGAGATCAATTAAAAAGAGATTAAAATAACAACAGAAACTTATTGAAGAATTCAATAAAGTGTTAATCCAATAAAGGATAAACACATAAATCCCAGCACGCTAATGTGCGAGAAGAAAACCGACTAAGAGACGAACGGTGTATAGGCAAATGCCCGGAACCAAAATTCAAGGAGCAGTTATGGGTTTTTAGTGGGTCTCGAGCTCAGAAGAGTGAGAAACCCCACACTTGTTCCCCCTCAGGAGGGGGTGGTTCGTCTGATTTGCAGATTTTCCCCCTGCTACCCAAAAAAAAATTGATTGAGCTATGGTGCTTGGGAACCAACTCTCGGCCAATGCTTATAACACAGAGATGGCTCTTTTTACTAGGAGTAAGCTGTCCTGGAACATCAAGCTTCCTAGGTTGCTTGGTAATGGGCTAACTCTATTCGAGATGCTGGATGCTGGACCATGTACCACCAACTACTGTGAAATAAACACAGTATCCAATCAGGCTACACCAAAAAGGCTTCTGTTCCTTAAGGTCCCACTTGATTAACTTATGGCAGCTCTCTAATGTCCACAGGGGATTGTCGTACCTAATTTCAACCAGTCCTCCCCTCCCTGTTGGGAAAGTCCATCCCCATAGTGCAAGGTGAATTGTATGCTGTTCCTATCTGCACACTGAGAAATGTCCGCAGAGTATATTACACATCTAAAAGAACGTAGAAAAAGAAGAAAAGGTTCCTATACTATAAAGGTGTTTGATTCCCATCCAAATATGCAGTTCTAAATATGTACAGTTCGAAGGTTATCTATATCAGTCATTCTGATATTGTAAGATTCTGGAATTAAAGATCAAAACATTTTTCTGAGAGTCTATACAGTCTCAACGTCAAGACTGCGCTGGTCAATAGAAATTTTAAGAAATTCCATTTATCCCAAGTGTATTTTACCAACTGTTTCAAGTAGAATTTGTCAGTTCCTTTCGAACTGAATTCTAAGCAGTAATAATGGATACCATGTGATAATTTCGTACAAAATTGCATGTTATAACTTTTTCCCGCTTTTGTTATTATTCTAGATAAGAAAGCTTCCCGCATTATTATGTATTAGGTCTCGAGAAGGGAACTTATAATGTAGGAATGGGAGCTGAGCTTTCTACAAAACTTGTGTTCATGAGATTACCAAACTTTCAGTCCCGTTTCACAAATACAAAATGCCTTGCTGTTCAGATAACATCGCGAAAATTTTCAGGGGTTCAGAAAATGGAGCAGTAACTTTACGGAGTTGCATTTCAAGAAAGGTTGAATAGATGGACGAAAACATTGATGAGGTTGATTTAAATTATTTTGGTGTCGGTTTGCAGTTTCAGTTCAGTTCAACTACATACAAACAACCGTGTCAACAAATCAATGCAAAAATCACCAATAAATCCCTCCAATTTAATGATTGGGATTTCGAAGTATCGATACTCACCACAAATTCACTACTAACACTTATAGTTGGGGAGCCCAAGAGGGAAATTCGGGTTTTACTCGAACGTGTCAGATTAATATAAGGGGAGATACCTTGGAGCTTATAGAGTACCTCTACTCTCCTCTCCAGGGCTTCAAAATGTTTTCGCATTCATTAAAAGTTGAAGGGCATAACATTTTCCACAAATTTTGTCCGAAACAGTTTTTTCTATGTTTGAACTTTTTTGAGATATGTGGCGATGAATGTTAATTAGACTGTGTTTCTACATTGACCTTGGCCTTTCGCAGGTTTAGCTTAGCTCCTCGCCCTTATCGCTCTCTAACTCGAAAACGCTTAGCGGTATGTTAAATTGCATAGAATTTCATTATATACAACTTCTATAATGAATACAGAAACGATTAGAGGTACAGGAAGGGGGATATTTGAAAAAAATGCCTTGTTATAGCACCTTCAAACTATCAGATTAAGAAAATCCCTCTTGACTAGTGTCAGATTAATGGGTCAACACGTCTGCAACACAGAGACTAATCATCTGACACACTCGTGTATGTACAGGGTGGGCAAAATTCGTTGTCTACTGAGGGGATATCGAGAACTATTAGAGATAGAAGAAAAAGGATGATACATTTCCTAGCTCTTTTCAAGAGAAACAAAGTGAAAACCGTGGCCCCTTACTATTCTTCGTTTTTGAGTTATTAGCAAAAAATGATATTTTGACGATGTCGAAAAGTTCTCATAACTTTTTTGTCTTCGAAGTTACAGATCTGAAACTCAAACCTTATTAGGCACTCTTATACGTAGAATATTCTGCCGAAAGGTTTTTTTCAAATTCAAAAATAATAAATTCAAGAAAAGTTTGCACTTAAAAAACGAAAATTCGCCTGATGATTCGAAATGAAAAAATAGTTTGAGCTCGTCGTTTGGATTCTACGTGAAAAAGTGCCTGTAGAAGGTTCAAGTTTCAGATCTGTAATTTCAAAGACAAAAAAGTTATGAGAATTTTTCGAAATCGTCAAAATCTCACATTTTGCTAAGAACTCAAAATATAATTATAATTTACGGTGACCCTTAGGCCCAGTTTCACAATCATTGGTAACCAGTGGTGGTTTATTAACCACTACCTTTGAGTTAACCCAAGGTTTAAAAAGATGCTCGTTTCACAACAAAAAAACGAGTGATGGTTTTTTGACCATCGGTTTAAATTTTTTTCTGAAGGTTGGTAATGTTTTTCGTGTACGATAGATCTACTTTTGGGTTATTCATTACTGACATTTCGTATTTCTGTGGAACAAGAACTTAAGAATATAGAAATTGTTATGAGTGTGACAGAAAACGAATAAAACTTATGAGCACCGTACGAATGTTTGATGTTCTGTGCTGATATGAGTTTCATAATTGCCTAAGTTATAAATGCAAAACTCAATTTTGTTTGAATTTTTCAATAAAGTAATAATTTCTATTGGTCCAGCACAGTTGCACTGTTTTTTCTTATTTCGCACAAGAAAAAACGAACGCTTCAGCTTCACTCAAATCAAAATCAACAATTCTACAAAAGCCTATTTTTATTGATTATTTGAGTTTGAATTGAGATGCTTTGATCTATTTCAAAAATTCAAATTTCACCACTTTAATTCAACATATTTGCATAATAACTATTCATAAGATTCAGTCTAGTTCTTCTAGTTTTATTATTTGACAATAATTCTTGATCCCCTATAGGGGGCACAGCAACATTTTGATATGAATTCATTGCTTCTTCTTCTCCTCATGAAGGAGGTTGTCCTTCATTTTCATTACAAGATATGTTATGTAAAAAAACTGTGCACTTAATCATCATCATTGCATCTATACTTTTAAAATTCTCATTGAAGGAGCTGAGATTCTTCGCTTCCAACTGCCTTCCTTTCCACTGTGTTTCTGAATCTACAGAAGAAATCCAGGTCGACATATTACTCAAAATAATTCCTCCTAGCTCCAAATCTTCTGGGCCTCACTGTTTCCTCATCACTACTATGAGTATTCATCATAATCGTCCACGATAATCGTAAATAATAACTAATAAACACCCAATAAATGTGAAACGCTTCCTAACCAGTATTCCCGAAGAAATGCTGACTTGTCTCTGACAGAACTCAAAATATGTTATCTATGCAGAAAAGCATACGCAAAGAAACTTCTATGTCCAGGCAACTCATAGTTAACTCATGAAATTTTCGGGGTTAAGTCAACCACAAGTTTACTTTAGGTCAAACAATAAACCACACTTTGTGAAACAGAATTTTTGATTTAACCACTGGTCACTACATAACTTTGGGTTAACCATATATTGTGAAACTGGGCCTTAGTGTTTAAGCGTTCACTAAGGTCAGGCGCAAATTGAAACGAAGGTTAGTGAGGTGACGCAGCGTGTTTTTTTGTAAAACATAGAAAAGACCAAGACCTCGCAAATAAAGCTTGACAGTGACTGGTCAGATAGTACGTGCAGCGCAGAAAAAAGCTGTATCACCTCACCAACCTGCGTTTCTATCTGCGCCTGGCCTAAACATATCGTAGCTAAGAGTCACCTAAATGTTCTTAGGTATCCCTTAAAATTTAGGCATTGTTGGAACGGGATAAGAATACCGAATCGATCTGATTCTTTGAACATAAATACATGGAATGGACATTGACGTATGAATGTATTTGTTGTGGTACAAACTCTTCTCTGTCTAGCGCGACACTGAGACAGAATAAATAAACTTTTGTAGCTCCTACCTTTCCGTATGGAAAATTGATGTGACATGTGACATTGATGTCAAATTCAACTATCTCAATAGTGATTGGCGACACTAAGCAACTATCTCACTCCAGTCTTTGGACAACAACAAATATTTATTTTCCATTCCTTGTATCTATGTGATCTGATTATCCGTCAGTTGTGTCTTTCATTCTTCTGCTCGACAAACATCCTGTATGTCGAATAAACTGTAAAACCTCGAATAGCGCTGAATAATGGAACGAAATATTCTCCGATCCCGACGAAGATTCCCAAATTCCAGCTGTTCGTTATCTGCGAGATTGCATATAAATAATTACGTACCAGGTGTGGGTGTCCGGTGCATCTAGGGGGCGGGGACGACGGCTGGCGGTGCGACCCGGCGAGACGCCGTCGCCGTAGTCCTCGGCCTCCACGTCTGGGTCCCAGACTCACCTTGACCTTCGGTGCCGGCTCACTTCGATCTCGAAGAGCTGGCTCGTCTCGTCAGCCTTCCCTGTGCCTCCGTCCTAGGAATAAATGTATTAAAAGTTCGTCTGAAAACTACTCTAGAAGATAGTTTTTCTAAAACCCATCTTTACTGAAGTATCCACGTACAATTACAACAAGGTTGAATGTTTTTGTTTGACAGGGTTGTCTTGATTTCTATGTTCCTTGTTAGAGGTTAGTTTTTAGATTTAACATTCCCGTTGTGTCCCTTCACTTTTAAGACACGTTGAGTTTAAACTCCGTTTACTCGAGAATTATTTCTCTTGCTCCATTTCTGAACAGGGTGTTTCACCGGTGAGAAGTGATATTTTCAGATTTTTTTAACGCAGAATCATCAAGGGTAATTGAGGTTTCATTTTGCAATTGAAATTGATAAAAAGATATAGCCATTTTAAGTTTTCATACTGAGCTGTGCCATCTCTAGGAAAAACAGAATTAACTTCAGAATAACTAGCTGAATCTGTGACACTACACATATGTGGATCTTTTAAGAAGCGTTGCATTCAGCCAGAGTACCCAATTTTTCAAATTTCACAGATTATTTTTAGTTTTTGAACATCCAATTACTCGAAAACGACAAATTATACGAGAAAATATGAGGAATACTTTTATTTTACAAAACGTTCAAATATTCATCAGATAGCGTCTAACCTAGTTTCAAGAATTGGGTTCTTTGGATTTTTGGTATTTTTATGGAACATAATGGTCATAATGAGAAAACTGGAAGACGTGGGTGATATTTTATGTTCGAGAAAGATTCATCGAATAAATGAAAAAACTATATTTTGAAATTCATTTCCTTCGATAGAACCGCTTGTGAGATAGGACTGAAAATAACATTTTTTATGGTTTTTCAACAGCCTGCATCTTTTAAACCGAGCCGATTCGGAAAAAATGGTAGAGAAAAAAGTTTCTCGTTCGTCTTCAAGAATCTACCACTGAAATATTTGTACGAGTCAAAAACTCACCCTGTATATGGTAAAATTCTTTATTTAAAGAGATTTCAATTGATGCCATTTTACATGGGTTGTTCCATTTGAAGAAAAAGAGAAAATGTGGCATTTTCAAAATGTGGAAAAACTACTTTTGATCTCTCAGAAATGATCTATATAAAGGGTGTTTCAAATTGCGCGTTTTTTTTTAAGACTAAATAAAATATAGATGGCGTACCGAATTCGTCTGGGTGTTTTGAGATTTAAAAAGTATGATGTACGACATTTATAAAAATGGCTTCGTACATGATACAACAACACGTTCAAATTGTTAAATTGTTTCATGAAAATCAGCATTCTGTGAAAAGTATTTTTAGAAAATTATGTGAATTTTATGGTTTATATAATCGTCCATCTGAGAGCACTGTTGGTCGAATTACTAAAAAAATTCAAGAGACCGGTTCGGTGATAAACGAATTTTGTGGCCTGAATCAATAAATATTGATAAAGAGGACATTTGGTTTCAACGGGATGGCGCTACACCTCACTGTGCAAATGACACAATTGATTTATTGAAACAATAATTTCCTGGACAAATAATCTCCAGAAACACTGATGTCAATTGGCCACCAAGATCATGTGGTTTGATATCGTTAGACTATTTTTTTGGGTATTATATGAAAAGCCAGGTCTATAAGAATAATCCGCAGTCGATTCCTGAACTAAAGAATGAAATTATTCGTGTCATTAGTGAGATAGAGCCTTAATTATGTCAAAATTTCATTGAAAATTTAAACAAAAGAGTAGACGTCTGTAGAGCTGCAAGGGGAGGCCATTCGGCAGATATTGTTTTTCGTACATAAATGTCGTAACAGATACTTCAATCACCAATAAAAAGTTTTTAAAAACGATGGCAAATTATATGTTTTATTTATTTAAAAAAAAACCGCTCAATTTGAAAAACCCTTTATAAAAAAAGGTTGAAGTTAGATATTCCCAATTTATTTTGTCGAAAAATTCAATTCGACAACTAGAAAGATATGAAACGCCAGTTACTTTCCTACTAGACTAAATTTTTGGTGTTCATTCTCTAAATTGCACGCTACTCGACTAAAGTACTGGACAAGACTTTAATTAGGCTGTTTTTTCAAATCCATCATAATCTACTCAGTCTGTAGACAAAATAGGCACATCTCAAACTACGAAGATGAAAGCGCCGCCTTCAGAAACATTCCTAGCGACCGCTTGTTCAGGTACCATCTTCCATCTGCCGGCCCAGCATATAGCGTACATACCAGGGACAACAGGTTTTCTCTGATACATACTTTATATAGATAAGGATAAAAAGTAGATATGTTTCTTATCTGATATGCTTCTCGAGCAGCGTATTCTTCAGTTTCTGTCATCTGCGTCGTTTTTTGTAAATAAAACGTTGTTTTCGTTTTTTTTGTTGCATGGGTGAAAGTAGTTTGATTGTTACCTCTACAGTTATTTCTTACGTGAGCAAAATGGCCATAAATCAAGTTTAAGGATTTGGTTCTTCTTGTTAAACTCCGGACGTAGTTTTTTAATTGATGGGGTGGGAAGTTTATCACACGAGGATATGCTCGTTTTGGAAAACATGCCAAGATTTTGTCCGCAAATGAGTAATTTCTTGCAGAAGAACATAATACATACAGGGTGGCCATTTGAAAACGAAACAGACGAGATTACGGACGAAATAAATTTTTTCGATAGAAATGCTCGGACAGGTCGATTTCTGTTTAGAGGGGGACAACTTAAGATGTAGGTTACGGACGCATAGCGCTTCAACCCTTGCTACTAAAACTTTCACCCCCAATTTTTGAATAGGGAAGATGGGGTGAGTGATACCTCATTTGAAAGGTATTTTTTTACTGATTTCAGCACAGTAATTGTTTTTTCATTTTATGCATTAGTTCCCGAAATATTCTTAACTAAGTATTTGAAAATGAAGTGGTGTTTTCATGGCACTTGTAGTGTTTTTTTGTGAAAAATCGACATTTCGAGCTTCAAAACAACCATGACTGTGGCTTCCTTCCTCCAATCCACTGACATAGAAATCTTTAATCAAGATGTCGAACAAACAATGCGTATTGCGAAGGAGCTCAATCTTGCTGAGACTCAATCTAAATTATCTTCGATATAATTTGCAGAATTTCCAATAACATGCGGTAACACTTTATCGATAGAAATCTCCAAAAAGTCCAAAAACGTACATATCTCTAATCAGATTACCAGGTAAGAAAATCAAATCATTAATGATGCCACAGAAATATTCCAGTCCCAATTCGTGAAACGATTTCCGACTTAATTATGAAGTGTTTTCTCAGTTGGCTTCAATAATGTTTTCATTTTGTTGATTATTGAATTCATATCTTTTTAAAAAAAATGAGAATCGATAATTTTTTATTCATTACGAACAGATCATCAAGTTGGCTTACTGGTTCTTTGACATATGAATTATTCTTAGTTTTGAATCGAGACTTGTATGTGTTCTAATTCATTGTTCGACATGGTTTATTCAATTGCAGAGCGGTTGGAAATAATTTAACTTTTTTTTGCAAACAATCAATGTGCGAATAGAACCGCAGAATTCTTCAATCAACGACATTTAGATAAACATGTTAATAGGAAGTATGTTTTGAAGCTCAAAATGTCGATTTTTAACAAAAAAACACTACAAGTGCCATGAAAACACCACTTCATTTTCAAATACTTAGTTAAGAATATTTCGAGAACTAATGCATAAAAAGAAAAAACAATTACTGTGCTAAAATCAGTATAAAAATACCTTTCAAATGAGATATCACTCACCCCAACTTCCCTATTCAAAAATTGGGGGTGAGGGTTGTAGTAGCAAGAGTTGAAGCGCTATGCATCCGTAACCTACATCTTAAGTTGTCCCCTCGAAACAGAAATCGACCTGTCCGAGCATTTCTATCGAAAAAATTTATTTCGTCTGTAATCTCGTCTGTTTCGTTTTCAAAAGGCCAACCTGTATAAAAAATATTGAAAAATAAATCACACAAAAAGTCGCATATTCAGCACGTTTAACTGCTGTATTATTTGCTGCTTGATTGACCAAGAGTACTTCTACTTGTTATTCATTGCAAAGCCTTGAATCCGGAAATATTATTCTAAATCCATACATTTAAATGGTTCTGTTATATCTAACGGGTAACCATTTCAGGGTTACATACAGCTTGGAAGGAATATCGACGAACAACACCTAATGGTAAAAACTCGGCGCCGCTTCACTACAGACGCGATATTATCAACTTAAAATACAGCCAAGACTCCCAGTCCCATCGACGTCACTCCGAACTGTCGTGCATAAATGTGTTTTGTCAATCTCATATGATTGCATCCTCAAACTGCCGCTGCGACCTCGAAAAAGCTGCCCCGACGAATTTTACGAGGAAATGATTCCTGGATGGCATGTGGCAGACGGAATAAACGGGCATTATTCAAAGTGCAACAAACGTTTGAGATCTTCGGGTATGGGAAGAGAATTGAATATCATTGTAGCGATTCACGTTCGAAATATGAATTGTCCTGGGTTGACAGCGCTCAGACTTAATGTTGTTTAATCACGACAAACACGAACTGCTTCAAGGCATGCTCGCCATTGTGTATCGTGAAGGATTGAAGTGGTAGGTGTCTGAAAGCAATCACTCGGGAGAGGCACAAATTGGAGGAATAAGAGGATTGTACGTGTTCATAGATTGAGTATCTATCGCTCCAAGAATCGGTCAAGTGATCGAGGTAATTGCTTGATCTCAAGGATGAACAGCGCCACATCGTGACCTCAAGTCGAAATAGGGTTGTTATCCTTAACCATTACATTATCTCCTCAACTTTCCCATTCATATGTTGGATATTGTCTATCTAGGAGTATTGGGGACTTAGCCTCCTTGAAGTCCTCTCAGATACTGGAGTTCATTGGAACTCTGGAGCTGGAGGTCAAGCTGTAGAGGGTTTTTGTTATAAACGTTCTGATGGGGGCACAATAGATCTTAAGGTCGCAGTGAAATGTAACCTCCTTACCAACTATCGTCTATCTAAATCTATTTTATTCTCTATTTTTTAAGATATGAATTACAGAAACTGTTCCCGAAGGAATGCTATTTGCACTGATGGAATATTGCTATAGCTTGTTGTTCCCCTCTATAATTTTCTGTCCTATAGATACGCCTCTGGACTCTGTATTCTGTAAGTGGGTTTCAAACTTCTTTTTCTGACTATGTATACAGGTTGCTTTCGATTTACACAAAATAAATGCTGCCTAAAGCATTCACATCAATGGCCCTCTGACCTCTGTACTGAATGAAGAACTCCATCTACTATTTTGCAAACAAAATTTTGTTCGATAAGGCAAACTCCATTCCAGACCTGAAGATTGAGAGATATAAGGTCTGTGAAGTTGGAACCCCGAATGCAAATACATTCGGGTTTGTTAATCCAATTCGATATTTCCTTCCAAAATTTTCGACAGAGGGTGGAAAATAACGGTCACAGGAACATCTATTCATATATTTATTAATCTTCCAGCGACGTTTTGGCTGATATGTATCCTTTATCAAGCTTAAATAGACAATGTCAACTATGAGTGTATGAAAAAGATGTTAACTCAAATGAATACCTGAAAAATCATAAACAACACACTAAAACAGTAGGTAATCTACAGTGATGCGACTCACTTTCAGAATAAACTATTGAAAGTATCTACATTAAAATATATTGAGCTAAAATATAGTCATAAAATACTAAAACAGAATAAGTAGAAAACAGAGCATTCATAACAAACAATCGATGTGGCGCGATTGAAAAATCATCAAAATGGCAATATAACATATTGCACAAAGGATGGAGGTGGACAAGTCAGTCAGTCATCATTCGGGTTTGTTGTTTGTCAATCTAAGGCCCAAATTTGTCTTGCAATTTTTTCATTTGTTCAGGCACAGTTCAAGAGATATGGAAAAAAAAGATTTTTCCTTACATTTTCTGGGAGATTGCGAAAAAGCATTTTCGATGGCATAGATCGTTTGTACACTAATGTGCACTCAATTATTCATAGGCGTAGCCAGGGTTGAGTTTCGGGGGGGTTTTGAAATGAAATTCTTCTGATTTTGACATATAAATTGAGACTTTTTGAAACTAATATTATGTAATTATATTATTTCGGGGGGGGGTTTGAACCCCCAAACCCCCCCCCCCCTGGCTACGCCCGTGCAATTATTTCGTTTGCCCACCCATAGAAGTCCATCGTAAAAAAGTTTTGGTCGACAACAACAAATTTTAAAACCAAAAATTCAGGGACGTTTGATTACCGCTTACCTTTTTTTTGTTCAGGCGCCTTACAGGTATTTTCTAAGCAGTGTCCCCAAAATGAGAAAAAGTAGCCAGATTGGAAAGTTTTTTTTTCGTCAACCTCAACGTCATCTAAGACAGATAATGCACATCAGATGGTTCCACAAAGTTTCGAATGCAGAAGTCTTGCAGCGCGCGAGTTGTACAACAATTGAGAGTCAAGTAACGAGGGCCCGACTCAGATGGAGCGGCCACATTCTGAGGATGCAAGACACAAGACTCCCCAAAATAGCTCTATACGGCGAACTCACTGAGGGAGCCCGGAAACCAGAAGACCAGTATAAGCGTTTTAAGGATATACTACATCAATCCCTGAAATCAGTTAATGCCAATCATAACTGGGAACAACTAGAGTTAGACAGGTCACAGTGGAGGTCTTTGGTACACAGTTATAATGGAGAATCGAGAAGGATACAGCGGCGGCCAGATCTGGTTGGTGACTATCCATGCCCTGAGTGTGGAAGGATCTTCAGGTCACGGTTGGGTCTCTTTAGTCACAGGAACGCACACAGTCGCAACTAGCACTAAGAAATTACAAATTTATTCCTGCTAACGGGATACAGCAATGAAATGAAAATGAAATGAAATGAAAATGACATTTAACGTACTAATTCGCGAAAGAAAAGTCGACTAATTTTGATGGCAAGTATTTTTCGTCCGCGTCAGATACTTTTCGTCCGTAAACACTTTTCGTCCGCTCTGTTTGGAGCTTGGAGAGTCATGGAGACAAATAAGACAGTGACCATTAATCAATTTCGAGAGCCAGGTTTTGATGAAAACATAAGTGCCTGCGACATTAACAGTCATTTACCTTGTGAAATTGATTCTTTATGAAATCTGCTAGATTTTAAGAGTGAATTAAGAAGTGATAGAAGTATGAATATGAATAACACTCCTTCAGAGATGAGGGAATTGGCAACTACCGCCAGGTGAGTACTTTCATGAAATCGACGAAAAAATTTAATATGCACTTCGTCAAAAACTGTCTATATTGTCTCGCTCCAAAATTTGCAGCTCGGCTGTAATAGACAGTTTTTCGCCCTTGGTACATTACTATTCTCTGAATAAAACGACCTCAACAAAAATGTCATTTTACATACTGATTTCCGAAATCCGAAAAAAGCTAAGTATTCTTCGTCCGCAAACTCTTTTCGTCCGCCGTCGTCACCATGATAAGGCGCGGTAGGAGAGCGCTCAGCGGCTATTATTATCATTTTCGTGTATCCACAATTTAATAAAAACATAAGTGACTGTGATATTAACGGTCATTTGACGTTGTCAAATGAATTCTTTCCCAAGGTCAAAAATATTTTTTGTCGGATATTCCTGCTAGTCAGTTTCTAGAGATCTAGATCGACCCCGCTCAATTCAGGTTTCAGGCTATTGACTCAGAAATCTAATCTCAATACCAGATCGCCTATCCCGAGAAATAGTGGCTAACCGAGGTTTTTCCGATCCTTTCACTCCGACCTCCCCCACGGCTGCGCTGAAAAATAATGAATGTTGCAAGGGCCTTAATTAAAGTCCGCTTTTTTCCTTCCACGTCCTGCCTAGTCTGGCGTAGAGAAGCGGATCCCGCACTTTGAACGCGTTTATATTAAAAGTTGCCGAGTCCTTTTGATACCTCCCGAAAACAAATTCTTCAAACTTTGATAAATTGAATATCGATTGGAATCGATTATGGGAAATGAAATATGCGGGGCTTCAAAGTTGCGGATTTGTGCAGTCGACCGTTGAGACCGTGTCTGCCTCTCTCCTTTTCTCTCTCTGTCTCTCTCGTTCTGTTCGCCGCCTCTCAAATATTTATTTTACAGACAGAGGGATTCGGTTTTAGTTGCATGCCTTGAACATTAGGGAAAGCCGATCTGTTCGGCTGTTGTCTGAGAGAGGGATCACTTTTTCAATGGGCGAATCGGGGGATGCGGCGGCGTTTCCGTATGATGAATTTATATTAAATTCGACCGCATCGGTGCCGGGCGGAAATTCAGTGTATGTGGAAGTCTCTTTTGAAACGTACAGCGCCTTTTACGAGGCTGGATTCGAAAGGAAGGGTAAAGCGAATTAGGGGATGCACGCTTTAAATAACCGTAACCGCGGATAGGATGTGCGCCGTTCAACAGAGGGAAACTCCGGAGTTTTAATAGAGTTTGAAAAATACTTCCGGAATATCGTTGTTCGTACCACGAAACAGAACAACTTGGTAGTCAACGCGGGTCGATTCAAATGCGCGATCAAAATTTGGGTTTCGGTCAGAGACAGAGTCACTGGTTTCGACCAGGTCTCGGCTAGTGATGGCCACGAGACCAACGAGACGAGATTTTACTGAAGTCTGGTCTAGTCTCTTGGTCTAGTGGGCATCTCTAGCCGAAACTAGACCGTAGTCACTGGCGAGCAGCTACAGCAACCGGCCATAAAAATCCCATAAAATTTTACGACCTTCTTCGTTCGTTGCAGTCTTCGAAGCGATCCGAGACTTATCGGTCATCTACACTCTCAAAGGAAAGTAAAACCGTGCTTCGCAACGAAAAACGGGACTTACTAACTGGTGCAACGTCGTTAAAGGTTAAAGTTAATGGAATTTTTATTGCCGTTGCTGTTGCTGCTCGCCAGTGAGTACGCGCCTTTATACGGCGGTAAATCTTTCGGACAGTTACAGGATGGACTTGTTCTCCTAACCACTCATCAGCCAAAGATCGAGTTGTCGCAAATCGGTCTCTAATGGCCATAAGTCTTAGATGTCGATCTTGAACTTCATTTGTGCCCCTTCGACGGCGGGTGCCTACTCTTCTTCGATTTTGGGCATTATCGAACCACGCTTGACAACATCTCATAACAGTTGAATGTCTCTTCATAAACTTTTTAGGGTTTTCCCTCCCAATCTCTGAAACAAAATCAATTAAAAATGCAATCAACGATTTGCTCCTGCGTAAATTCTTGCACTAATTTGTCAGGAGCAAATTAACTAGAAAAAATTGTTGCCTGACAATGAATCAACGTTTCTGTGCAGTCTCTGTTTCTGTGTGTGGACAATTAATGTCAGACAAAAAGCGACAATTCCGGAAGATTTTCAAAAGTAGATTTTTTCGTCTGATGAAGGAGTCTGATATAGACTCCGAAACGTTACAAAGAATTATAATTTCAACGTTATTTATTTTGAGTTCATTATCAGGCAACAATTTTTTCTAGTTAATTTGCTCCTGACAAATTAGTGCAAGAATTTACGCAGGAGCAAATCGTTGATTTCATTTTTAATTGATTTTGTTTCAGAGATTGGGAGTGAAAACCCTAAAAAGTTTATGAAGAGATGCAAAATCCCCCCAAAATAAATTTCAATCGATAGTTGAATGTCTGTTTGTACGGTTAGCGATTCCTCGAAATGTCAACCCCGCCTCTCGTAGACCAATAATTCGATCTCTCTCAAATTCTCTTTCCAAAAAAAAAATAAATTTAAACAACTCCTTCTCGGTGTTGCAGTTTCTTTGTCAGTTAGTAGGTATCGAAGTCCACTGGCTCGTGTTTCACATGAACATACCCTGAAAGTTTTCACCAAGTGCGTTCGTCTTCAATTTATTTTATTTATTTATCAACTAAGGAATACACACAGGTGATTTTCACACTCAAAAAGGTATTCACAAAATATTATAAAAAAGTGTACAATATTTAAACAGTTACATTAAAGAAACACAAAAAACAAGAGGCTTTGCATTATGGATGGAAAAAGAAAAAATGAATCCAGAAGTGATATCCCCCATAACAAAATAATCTACATAGTTGAAAAAAGAAAGAATGATACACAGAAGACGATAAAGTTAAAGTTCCCCAAAATATTTTCTTAACATTTTCTGCTTAACAGTTCTGGAACTGTCGAAAATTAGTCACATAATTCTGCAAACATGGAAGTCTCTTTTTGCTTACGATACAGAGGCGAACTCTGAGCAGCAACAGTGTTTCTCCTAGGGAAGTAAAAGATTTCGTGTTTCCTCAGTGATATACTCGGGGTATATAAGGTAATACCGGCAAGTTCTTGGAGCATCAACACATCACTTATAGTTCTGCGATATTCCAAAATGACCAAGTTAAAATGTTTCTGTCTAATAGAGTAGTTCTAAGGATCACCTTTTTGGGTTATAAGACCGAACCTGTTACTGACAAATCTTAGGAATTTTTTCTGAACATTTTCGAGTCTCAATATGTGAACATTACAATGAGGATTCCACACAGACGTTGCAAAATTTAATCTGCTGAATATGAAAGAATAATATACAGCTAATAATGCGTCTACATTTTTGAAGTCTTTGCATTGTCTAGTAAGCAAACCAAGCATTTTATTGCTGTTATTGATTACGGACTCGAAATGATGATGAAAAGTTAGTTTGGAATCGAGTACTACTCCCAAGTCTCTGACTACGTCAGTTCTAAAAAGAGTCCTATTGTCAATGGAATAGTCAAAAAGAATAGGATGATGCTTATTTCTCGTGAAAGAGATCACTGAGCATTTAAAAATATTCAAAACTAAGCCAATTTTTCTACAGTACTCACAAGATATAGTCAGCTCTCTCTGAACAGCAATGCAATCGTGTATGTTGCGAACTACAATGAATATTTTCAAATCATCTGCAAATAGCAGAATTTTACATTTAATGAAACATTTCCCTATTCCATTGATAAAAATCAGAAAAAGTAACGGTCCCAAATGAGACCCCTGAGGCACACCCGATGTAGCATTAGAATTCTGAACTGAAACCCTGAACCACAACAAATTGACCCCTGTTCTCCAAGTAGGACCCGAACCACTGCTCCCGCTCGTCAAACCTATTTTCCAGATATTCGACAAAACTCAACAGGTTTGTCTCAACCGATCTCCCCGCATTGTTCGGGAATAATCTGAGTCTTTACCAAGTGGAAAAGGTGTGGATAAACCTAGGACTCAAAGAGCTTCTCGAACACATAAAGCTTGCTTATTGGTCTATAGTTGCTAATCAATTTCCAATAAGATGGAAAGACTCCCGTATAGCCAGAGATCTATTAAAAATTATAGTGAGGGGGACTTTTAAGGATTCGCAACATTCTCTAACAAAGAAAGGTGGAATTGAATCAGGTCCAGGACCCTTATCGACCTTGAGATTCTGAAGAGCACATTCTACGTCCTCCTCGGTAAACTGAATGAAATTTATTAGATATTGTCTTGGTATGTCTATGGCAGCAGAATGAAGAATTTCTGCTCTGGATCATTGTTTTGAAGTTTTCGATGAAAACAATTCATTTTTTCGGGCTTTCGAAAACTTGTACCATTGGGAAAAAATAAGAAAAAGTGATATAGTCATTCGGGGTAACTGAGCGCAGTGGGTAAGTGTGCGCAGTGCGTACCTATATCTCGACTATGCAATGTATGAAAGAGGCGTTAATTTGGGTGAAGCAAGGGCGCAGAATCGCCAAATTAGTTTTTCATAGGAGCGCGCCGTGCCACGTTTCTTTAACTTTTTATTTGCAATCAATCAAATTCACTAGTTTTCATTTTAATTTTTAGCATCTCTGCACATTCTGCCAGGTCCAAGTTCCGAGTCCCTCAGTGTTAAACAATATTTTATTCGATCATGGGCATATTAATCTGAATATATAATAAAAAATTTCAGGTTCTCTTAGCTGCTCAACTCTATAAGAACGTCAATTCAAATTTTGGCTTATTGGGGAAAGTGTGCGCGGGTAAGTGTGCGCATAGATTCATTATGTGGGCATTAGTTCAGTGAGGAATTAATTATGACATTGCTGATTTTCTTGGTTAAGACTCGATCAATATTGTCCTATCTGTTCAGAAAAATATGAAGAGCCACCAACAGGGGAATGTATCAAATGTTGTGTTCACCAAGAATTGTGGCACGAACAATAATGCACTGCTTGTAAAATGGCGCTTCTGTATTGACAATAAACAGCATTTCTCTTATATTGTAACATTTTGATGACATTATTTTGTAATTTGTTTTGATTGTGTGGTTCACAAAGCACTGCGTTCACTTACCCCGTGAGGGTGCGCACACTTACCCGCAATACGGGGCATGTGAACGCACTCCGACTTTCTCTATTAAATTCTTTTTTGCGGAAAGAAAACGTTTTTGTTTGTTTGCTTTTTGATGTTTTCATATAGATTAGAAAATTCTCTATCTTTGAATATGTTTTAATTTTCCTAGCTTCAACATTTGAAACAGGGTATGGCTTGAAAGGCAAAAGTGCGCACAGTTGCCCCGAATGACTCTATGAGTACGAAGAAATGATTCCACAGTTTTCAAATTCGGAAGCAAAACTCCATAAAGGAAGTCAGCTTCCCAACTTTTGTGGAGCAGTATATTCAATCTACTAGAGATGTCTTATAAAAACATGTAGAAAA
Source organism: Coccinella septempunctata (assembly GCF_907165205.1). Lineage (NCBI taxonomy): Eukaryota > Metazoa > Arthropoda > Insecta > Coleoptera > Coccinellidae > Coccinella > Coccinella septempunctata. Next base: position 61,305,923 of record NC_058189.1, on the reverse strand, counting down.
CTACAAAGAAAAGATTAATTCGGATTAACTTGTATTATTCACTGACTATTAGATATTACTGAAATCTTCTCGCTTCCATTGGTTAACAAGTCCATTTTTCTTCATATGATACTACTTAGAAAAAAATCTGAAGCAGAAATAATGTACTAGTTGAAATCCTAGTAGTCCAGAAATTATAAAGCTAAGAGACACATGTAATTTAAAATAATGAATGCTTATGTATTGAAAACGAGTATTGTTCAATCCAGTTAATTCCTATTAGCAGTCACAGGACCAACTTGAGGCAGTCTGCAGCTCCCTTCTACTCCCATCTTGAGTGCTCCAATATTGGTCTACGCAATCAACAGAATCGAACTCGGACGAATTCGCCCTGATTGTTTGATCTCCTAAGTGCAATTTCTGGCCATCTGCCGGATCGATATTCGATTATCCCCACAATGGGGAGAAAAATTTAAATATCCTTGAGCCAGCGCGCGCCCATGCCTCGCGATGGATCACCGCCGCGTCTCGCGGTGGTGCTGCAGTTGCAAAAATCGAATTGAAAAATGTAATTGGAAAACTGGAATTCATTACGTGTGACAAATTTCGCAACGGATATGCGTCCGCGCGGCCCGACAAATAAAACAAGATCGCTCCGAAAATTGAAAGGCGAAGCTACAGCACCGTCCGCACGAATTTGCATATAAATTGATATTCTGAGCTATAAATACCCCGAGGACTACTGTTCTTGGTCGACACGTAGCCTGCACTCCCAGTTTTAGCATATAGTTATTTCCATCATTGATTGATCCGTGGTTGCGATGAATTTTTCAACAGCCTCCGCCTTTGGCCTGGGAAATAGAAACATTGAAACAACCACCACAACCAAATCAATTTCACGAAAGGTATGGACTAAGTATCGATTGAAATTCAATCTGGGAAGACTCTGCATAAAAAATAACTCATGTTGATAAAACCTAGGGGAGAGTTGAATAAAAAGGGATAGCTTACGTTATATAACCCATAACTCCCTAAATATGCTATTGATAACTGCTACTTCTGCACAATAACTTCTCTGGTGTCTACATTGAATATCGAGCATTCCTTCATTGTTTGATGATTATGTAGAAAAAGTAATATTTGTTATAAAAGGTTAAGTACCCTGTTTTGCCCCCCTAGTCGTAGAAATGGGATGGTGTATGAATAAAAATGAAAATGATTATGAGAGTCAAATATATCTACTGAAATAGAAAACAGAAGACCTTGGGAAACTTATAAGTTTACAGATTTAGACTTCAGCAACGACAAAAATCGTACGAGTACATATCACCATCATTCTCCACCCCGTCACAAGCTTCGTGAGACCAAATACGACAGTCCTGGCACATTACCCAACCGTCAGCACTCCTTAATTTAGAGTTCAATTTTGAACAATAAATGCAGGTCACAGCGGGTTTCTGGACATCTTCTGAACTACTACAATTTTTGTTTCTTCCTCTCTTTCTTTTGCCGACTTTTTGTTAGATATTATATATTTTACCTTCTCTTTCTTCTTGTCTTTTACTGCCGATTCGTTTTTCTCGCATATTTTCCAATCCTTCTTTTGACTTGTTGAACAAGTGAATTCAAAATCTTTGTTGCAACCAATAGATCTCTTGGTTGGGCAAAACGGGATACTATCCAGTTTTATCCGATTGCATGGTATCTCATTTTGCCTGACCGCATCTTCCAAAATATTATTCAGGATTTTTAAGAGAAAAAATATTTTTTTGATATATGTAAATATCACGAAATATAGTCAATTATTCAAATTTTCATATGAAATACTCATCGCTATTTATTTTCGTTATTCAAATTGAAAAATTCCTCATTAACTACCGGTAAAAACTAAATAGTATAACACTGCCTTCACGAATTGCAGCTTGTCACACGTTACAGATTTACAATTCATTTGAATAATGAGCTGCTATATTTGAAGATACCTTATCCACAGCCAGTTATACTACCAGTCGTCCAATGGCCCTGCTTATTTTCGAACATTGCCCGATCTCCACTAGCCTGTTTTGTCCCACTATTGTAAATTTTATCGTTTGATTATCTTTTAAACTATCAAAAAGAAATGTCTTCTTCTTTTTGTTATATTTATATTGTAACCGAGTACACTAGGATGTATTGATATCTAGTTAGCCTAGACCAATTTTATGCATAAAAAATACTGCGTTACCATAGCAACGCACAATAACTCATTAGAAGTGTCAGTGTGAAGTTTGAGGTCAAAAAAGTGAACCAGAGTTACTCAATGAATTAAAAGAAAGATGTTGACCACCGAAATTGTGAAAATCGAAAAATTGGAGCCATCATCAAGTACCTGTATTTAAAAGGGTTAAGAGGTAAGCAGATTTACGAAGATATGCTGAATACCCTTGGTGATCAATGTCCTTCGTATGCGACCGTGAAAAATTGGACCGCAAGCTTCAAAGAGGTAAACTTTTCATGAAGGTGATGACCGATCGGGAAGGTCAGTTGCTGTGTCAGTCCCCGAAAATATCGATGCAGTTTATAACATAATTTTATCAGACCGTCGAATTGGGCTTACACGGATATCTAAAACACTGAATATTTCATACGAACTCTTTCATCATAAAGTTCACGTCAATTTGGACATGAGAAAAATTGCTTTAAAATGGATCTCCAAATGTTTGAATGTTGACCAAAAGAGTGAAAGGATAGAAGCATCGCGTTCGATCTGTGCTCGATTTGAAAACGATGTAGACTTCTTAAACCAAATTGTTACTATGGATGAGACTTGGGTACATTTCTACGATCCAGAAACAAAGCAACAATTGATGGAATTGCGACACCTGGTTCTCCAAGACCTAAGAAGTTTCGAGTCCAAAAATCTGCTGGAAAAGTCTTTGCTTCAGTTTTTTGGGATTGCCATGGAGTAATCATGATTTTTTTTTTTGGATAAGGGTAGAACAATAACCGAAGATTACTATTCGACATTACTGACAACTCTACGGGAAACAATTAAAGGGAAAAGGCGCGGAAAGCTATCCAAAGGTGTTTTGTTTTTGCAGGACAACGCCCCTGTGAACAAATTCCATTTTTCCACGCAGAAAATTCGTGATTTAGGGTTTGAATTACTAGAACACCCCCCTCATTCACCAGATTTAGCTGCATCCGACTATCATCTCTTTCCTCAACTGAAAAAAAGTTTAAAAGGTCGTAAATTTTCTTCCAACGAAGAGGTAACAGAAACTGTGGAGTTCTGGTTCGCCTAGCAAGAAGAAACATTTTTTTTGAAAGGTCTAGAGACGTTGCAGGTTCGCTGCGATAAATGTATCAAATTAAGAGGAGAATATGTTGAGTAATAAAATATTTCGACATTGAAATTTTGTTTGGTTTTATAGTAGACTAGGAATTTTTCAATACATCCTGTATTTATCGACATCTGTCCAATACACAAAGCTGCCAACACGAATCGAATCACAAGCAGAAGAATCCTTCAGCTTCCTTGAAAGTATCAGCGTATATTTCATATTTCCGATCAGTCAGTGAGAGAGTTTCATTTCATCAATGCCCCGAATCGTGGCGTGATGAATTCGTATTGAATTTATAAACGGATCAGCTCCGGCGTAAAATTCACACATGCGGAAGAACTTTTCAGGAGCTACTTGGGATTATATGATATGGAAAAAGAAAAGAAAGATTACCTTTTATGGAACGAACGACCAGGTTTCAGTCCGAATAGATTCCTCTTGGCTGCTCAGCTGTAAAATGCGCCTTATTTATGCATCGATGTATAAAATTTGGTTTCATCTTTCAATCGGAATGTCTGAGCAATAGATACCGAATGTAAAATAAACTCCGCTGATTCACATTTGGAACACTATAAGGAAGGCTCCATATACGAGGATATATTGAAAAAGTCTTAGCCTACTATAAAACCAAACAAAATTTCAATGTCAAAATATTTTATTACTCAACATATTCTCCTTTTAATTGGATACAGCGAACCTGCAACGTCTCTAGACCTTTCAAAAAAAATGTTTCTTCTTGCTCTACAAACCAGACCTCCACAGTTTCTTTTACCTCCTCGTTGGAAGAAAATTTACAACATGAGATTTGTGTGCAGGGGCGTTGTCCTGCAAAAACCAAACACCTTTGGATAGCTTTCCGCGTCTTTTCTCTTTAATTTTTTCCCGTAGAGTGGTCAGTAAGGTCGAATAGTAATCTCCGGTTATTGTTCTACCCTTATCCGAAAAATCAATCATGATTACTCCATGGCAATCCCAAAAAACTGAAGCAAGTACTTTTGAAGCAGATTTTTGGACACGAAACTTCTTAGGTCTTGGAGAACCAGAGTGTCGCCATTCCATCAATTATTGCTTTGTTTCTGGATCGTAGAAATGTACCCAAGTCTTATCCATAGTAACAATTCGGTTTTAGAAGTCTATTCATTTTCAAATCGAGCACAGATCGAACGCGATGCTTCTACCCTTTCACGCTTTTGGTCAACATTCAATCATTTGGGAACCCATTTCGCAGCAATTTTTCTCATGTCCAAATTGACGTGAACTATATGATGAACGCGTTCGTATGAAATATTCAGTGCTTCAGATATCTGTTTTAGCCCAATTTGACGGTCTGATAAAATCATGTCATGAACTGCATCGATATTTTCGGGTACTGACACAGAAACTAGTCTTCGAGATCGGTCACCATCCTCAATGGAAAATTTACTTCTACGACGTTTTCAGTTCAATTTTTCACGCTCGCATACGAAGGACATTGATCACCAGGGTTATTAAGCATATCTCAAATTTTTCGAATTTCACAATTTCGGTGGACATCGTCTTCCTTTTAATTTCTTTCGTAACTCTGGTTTACTTTTTTGACCGCAGACCTCACACTGACACTTCTGATGAGTCATTGTTGGTTACTATGGTTACGCAATATTTTTTATGCATTGAACTGGTCTAGGCTAACTAGATATCAATACATTTTCGTACTGATGAGAGCCACATACCTTAGATTAGAAGAATCCATGACAATAATACCACAACCTCAGTAGTTCGGTGGTAGGTTTGGTTCCAGAATTCAGGTGCCTATCTACTATTTGCACATTGGGACCCCCCAACTCAGGCTTGTTTTATCTATTTTCGTTCGGAAGGTTTCAAATATCATATCATATCTAATGAAGGTGAAGATGAAGGTAAAGTTAAACAGTTTACCTTTACCCCCCTGGAGATGCTATTAGGTCCTCTCGTTTGCATAGGAAGTGTAGCACTTTTCTACACTCGGTATAATTTACATTCGATTTTAGTATTCGTTTGCTGATTGGATTTACACCAGTGTAGAGGAGGTGTAGTATATCCACACTTAGTCGAAAAGAGGTGTAATATTAGTGTTCTGTGGTGTGAAATGCAAAATATGATGTTAATATCACGGACGTAACGTTTGCTCAACTAGACTGAAAATCAGCTGATTTAAAGTGCAGTGTAGATTACACTACACCAAGAAACAGACGAAAGGACCTATTGTGATTCTTGAAATCGTATAATCAAGTTAATTTTTAAAACTGCCACAACATTTCTGAACTCCCTTAACTTTTGTGGAGTGGTACATTCAAAGGCCATCTGACTCTTCTGATCAAGTGTTCGCAGGACAAAATAACCTGAAACCTTTCCCCTATGTCATTCAACGTTCTCATCCAGCCTTGCATCAAGCGCGCTATTAACTGAAAATTTGATAATGCATTTTTCGAATCATAAAACCGATTCCGACGCTCAAATAAAACCAAACAGCCTCTCCGGCGTCAGGCTTCAAAATATTCTCCATGATGCTCTTGGGGAATCATGTGTGATTGAAATTCAAATGCGGCTCTAAGGCTCAGCTGTCTGGATAGATGCGAGAAACCCTTCTTCTTTTCGCTATCCCAAGAATTGAAACGGATAACGCGGAAATCGAGAATCGCGAATGTACGATCGACATTATCCTGAGATGAGATAGGTCTGCCATATCGTCCTGTTCATATCGCAGTATCGTAGAAAAGAGTGGAGTAAGGAGACATGGATCATACGATGACAATATGCACCTATTCGTTTTGGATCTAGGGTACAGACCGAAATCTTGTGTATAGATACCAAATGCAATTAATTCGTCTGCTTTTGCACAATACCTACTCCATTTTTCAATCAATTCTCATCTGATTATTTTTAATGACAATAGAGCTAGGTGATGGATTCTCGTAAGCCACTATAGGTAATTTTATTTTGTTGAAATGATCATAATGCACAAATTGGCGAATGCGCTGGTCACTTCTAAATTTTACAGGCTGTATATGAATAGTTGCTGAAAAATTTAGGGGGTGATTCCTCGCCAAAATAGGGTCTTTTATATATAACCTTTTCCTTTTTGAGGCCCTCCTACTTAGTTACAGCTTACAGTCTCCTAAAGATGAGTTTTTAATTTGCTTCTCAAAAACCAAGAACCTGACAAGAAGCCTACATTTTATGGGAGCTAGAAGGCACTCAAAAAGAGTATCTTATTTAATTTGGGAAAAGTTTAAAATTGTTTGTTTGTTACATTTATTTAATATTTGTACCAGTTCTCTATAAAAATATCAACTTAATATCCGCTTAGTGGATAAATTTAAGGTCGAAAATAATTTTAGCTTCTACGACTCAGACACATAACCTGTTGATAAATATTTTTTTTTTCGGAAAAAGTGTACTTTAGGTGGATATTGCAAGAGACCTCATTTTTCAAGAATGGAACAAGCAATCGAAAATAAATTTCTTGATTGTAAAATATAAACATGGGAAAAAGTTTCTTGCAAAACAAGGATTAGAGGTAGCTTTTTCTACCCCTTGTAATCATAGAGGAACACCAACAAAAGTTTTTCACAGTGCTGTCTCACCCGCAAAAAATATCTGCTTGGTTCATTCTTGTTAGTTTCGTATTTTCAAGAGAAAATTAAAATAATTCTAAGCAGAGGGCGCTCAAAAGAGAAAACTTTACAGAGTGTGTCTCGTAAAGATATTTTAACAGAAGATTCTTGAGGTCAGAAGAAATACTTTTTTTCCTTACCATTTTTGCTGAGTCGGCTCGGTTCAAAAGATACAGGCTGTTGAAAAACCATAAAAAAGATAATTTTAAGTTCTATCTCACAAACGGTTTTATCGAATGGAATGAATTTTGGAATATAGTTTTTCATTTATTTGATCAATCTTTTTTGAACACAAGATATCACCCACGTCTTCCAGTTTTCTCAATATCATCATTACGTACTTTAAAAATACCAAAAATTCAAAGAACCCAACTCGTGAACCTAAGTTGGAAGCAATATTTGAACGTTTCGTAAAATGACCGTATTCTTCATATTTTCTCGTATATTGCGCCATTTTAGAATAATTTGATGTTCTAAATTCAAAAAGTGTCTGTGAAGTTTGAAAAATTGGTTACTTTGGCTGAATACAACCGTGTTTAAAAGATCCACAGAAGTGTAGTGTCACAGATTCAGCTAGTTATTCTCAAGGTAATTTTATTTTTCTAGGGGTGGCTCAGCTCTTTATGAAAACTTAAAATGGCTATATCTCTTTATCAGGGCACAATAGGAAAAACTGGCATAAGAGAAAAGTACACTACATTCACTTTTATTTTAGCACTAGGTTGGCCATGGAAATTTGACACATTTCACTCTGTATAGTACGATAATGTGGGGTTATGAAGCTTGTCAAAACATTTTTGGGTTTGAAATCAACGCTATGTTGCCCGTTCTACGTAAAAGATTCTGTTATTACGTATTTTATCACAGTGTCGAATCTCTTCGGAAAATATGTGACGAACATAATTGAAGTTTATATAAACTGAACGAAGGCATACCAAATCCAGTTATTTGCATGGAAAATACAAGAGATCAGTATAATATCATAATATGCACTAGCTTGAAGAGAGTTGATGTTCGTTATCTTCTTTGGATAAAGTTTGACTACGTTACATCAGTTGTAGATTTCAAAAATATTAACCCGAAGATAAAATGCATATGATGCAGTGGTTGGGAATGGGTATCTCCCGAAGGAATTAACAGATAATTAAAAGAATGTTAAATTCTTCAACAAAAATCATCTTTCATCAATATAAGTAAAAGAAATTGAAGTTTCAAGTCCAGATGAACTTCTCCTTTGAGCAAAAATTTCACATGAATAAACAATTAACAGGACAACTGGCGCGTATTTGTGTCTGTTCATCTTGATACAGTGATATAATAATAATAATTCGGTATTTATTGGTACCTTAAGACATTTACAATATATAGGACAAGTCAAATTGAAAATAGAAAAATCAATTTTCGAGAACTTATTCTACGATGACATTCATCGAAAATCCTGTAGTAAACTTTTCGCATTAATTCACTCAAACATAAAATTCTCAATAGAAGGAAATTCTTTGTCATCCTCTTCATTCACAATCTTTCTGATTGAGGAAATATTCAGCTGAAATATAAGTCGTTTAGATTCCGATGAAACATTATATAAATCCTCTTACATTGAATATGTTCGCTACCATCTGATGTATTGTGCATTTTAGGTTATAACTATTTGAATGAGCGGACCTGAATTCTAAATAGCACTTCCTGAAACCCTGTCTCTTTTTTCAATCACTTTCGGCATTTTCGTAATAAAAATTGATATTAGTTATGGAAACGGCGTTATGACATTAACGACATTTCATGAGTGCCAACCTTACTCCGTTCTAGTTACAAAAACTTGAGAAAATTATTTCATGGCCGACCGACTGCTAAAATGAATGTGAATGGAGTATATATTTCTTTTGACCTCACAGACAAAAATGAATTTTACAACTTCAAGATATTCTTCAATTTTGCTGCAGCTAGATTTTAAACATTTATTTTTCATAAGTAGGTACTGTCCACTGAAAATGAAAAGTTTTGTATCCTCTACAATATTAAAACAATTTCATCAATACACCCAATCTTTCCCTAGTCCTGTTCAGGGAATCTTTTGTTTTCAACCGGAGAAGAATCTCTTTCCAGCTACATACATTCTAGGAAAAAATTTTCAGATTTGACATTGGTATTTATGGAATCAACAACGAACTGGCTCTGGCAACTGCGTATATACCAAAATTCAACAATTCTCAGTCAACCCATTGAATCATGGGGTTTTTGTACAATATTTACTACGAGATCACTTGAAACAATGTCGTAAGAGATCCCCAACTCATTATCAATACAGACTAAAAGACTCTAGAGTCTGAAATGGAATCTGTTATCATCCGCTCCAGTCCTTCCATCTCAATTACCGTAAAAACTCCAATCTGATAAGTTCGAAGACGCCAAGAGATCCAGAAAGACACCTCTTGGTTCGAAATAAAATATATTGCACTTCTGGATGCATTATCGCGAAAAACTGTAAGAAAGCGCAGACCATTCGGGATCTTTTTGTTCGTAACTCCAAGAACGAATGCTTGCTCTCCGAAGGAGTCGATGTGCCGAAAGTTACACGCCCGTTGACACTGACAAAGGATTTTAAATTTCTCCAAGACACCTTTTTCTCTCGCCCGGGATGGATTCTGTATTTGGATTTCACGAGTCATCAATTACTTCCTCCTCTAGGGCTGCGGTAAGTTGAATTGACAATAAGTTCTTTTTGTTGTTCGATTCGGTTGACTTTTGTAAGGATTCGATTCGTATACTTAAGAGTTCCTAATATACAGGATGGCCCTTAATCAGTCAAGCATAGGAATGGATAATTTTGGCTGAAGGCTGGAGGTTTAAACCCTCAAATTGAGCTACTACATTACGATAATCGTGAATGGTTTTATGATTTGAATTTTTTTTTAATATATCACTAGAATGGTTGCGCCATTGTTTTTGAAAACAGGAACGGCATTTGTGGATTTATCTGCACCATATGACGTAGCATGGAGGGATTGCTTGATTTTCAAAATTTTTACATGTACTGGTGGAAAACATGATGTGAGATAGAAGGTTTCGTGTTTTTGTTTTAATTTCAAAACTTTGAATAACAAGGATCAGTCGTAGCACCTCTTCTTTTCAATTTATATCTGTGTGATATTCCTACTACTTCTTCAGAGAAATTATTATACGCTGATGATATTGATCTCGATTCTTATTTGAGATCATAGAGAATAATCTATCTACATATTTAGAACTTTTGAGGAATTACTTTTTCCAGTGGCGTTTGCGTCCTAAGATGTCTAAAAACATGGTGTAGATTTTGTTTTTCCCGCTTCGAAAATAAAAGATAAGTTTCGTTTTTCCCACTGTAGATAGCGCTGTTTAGGAATTGACAGTAGTCAATTGATATTTGAAAATAATTTGAATGCATTCCTACGACTTACGAATGTTCTGTATTTATAAGCCATTATTGGTGTGTGAAAATGTATTACTTTCGTGAAAGGTCGTATAACATTCATTTATTGAACATGTCGTTCAGTTTTCTGTATGTACAATCAAGAACTACAGCTAAGAATTCGGTGTTGTTGGACTATCACTCTTTGTTGTTGGAAATTGAGGCAGAGCCAAATCAGATGAACATTCGGGACGGATAGAGCTAACAGTTTTATGGCAACTTTAGCAATATTTAATCAAAGGAACTGCATTGAAAATACGTAATGTGAATTGTGAGCATGTATTAAGAAGCAGAAATACGTTAATCTGTTCGAGACTGTTCTTCAAATAATCTTCACAAGTATAGCAAAAATTGCGTTTCTGTCAACTGAATATATTGCATATTTCGCCAATCAACTGTTTTATTGAAATCATATTGAATTACCTTCCTCACAAATACAGTTTGTCAAACAGAAGTATTGAAGAAAAATAGTAAGTACTCCTCCGAATCCTTCGATAGTGTTGAAATATCTGCAGATTAGTTTTTACAACGAAAATTCAAGTGTTAATCACAAATACTCGTTAACAGCTGAGAAAATAGACCGGTTCAGTTTTTTTGGATTCTTTGATGGATCAGGAACACAGAGATGTTTTCTTTCATAGAACAAAGATAGAACATGGTGACGCCGCCACAAAACGAATCTCTTATTTTCGATTTAGTCTAATGTCATTTCATTCAAAAATTGACGAGTGCATACGCCATGTTTTTAGCATCTTAGTCCTAATCTAAATAAAACTGAGGTTTCTTGTTTCTATGTGAATATCTTTGAAAATATAGAAAATTGAGCGTAGTTTCGGGAATTCCTTCTTGGAACATAACTTCAATCCAAAATATCCAGGAGTTATGCTGGAAACTCACGTCTGAAGTTGAAAACTAAGAATAGCTTCCTTCATAAACTAGCTGGTACTTCATGGGGTGCTGATGCAACTACTCTTCGAACGGTAGCTCTAGCTTTGGTTATTTCGGCTGCTGAATATTAATGCTCGTTTCGTCAATAGTGCTCATATGCAAAAAATTGATTCATAACTAAATCTATAGTATTAGATTTTCACCTATTCAATGGTTACCAGTTCTTTCAAACATTTGGCGTCCCATATTCGTAGACAGACTGCAGTTATTCCTGGAATGAATTTCACTCCTGTCCCGACTAATTTCAAATAATGTCTTATATTATACACAAAAGTCGATTTCCAGACAAAATTCGCTTAAACCCTTATGATCCAACCTTTTCCTTAATAAGAATATAAGGAACAAGGACATTTGGCACTCTGAATGGAATACGTACACTATTTTCAATCACAATTAGTTAGTTCTCCAAGACCTAAGAAGTTTCGTGCCCAAAAATCTACTGGAAAAGTTCTTGCTTAGTTTTTTGGGGATGCCATGGAGTAAGCATGATTGATTTTTTTGGATGAGGGTAGAACAATAACTGGAGATTACTATTCGACATTACTGACCACTCTACGGGAAAAAATTAAAGGGAAAAGACGCGGAAAGCTATTCAAAGGTGTTTTGTTTCTGCAGGACAACGCCCCTGCAAACAAATCTCATGTTGCCATGCAAAAAATTCGTGATTTATGGTTTGAATTACTAGAACACTCCCCTGATTCACCACATTCGGCTCCATCCGACTATCATCTCTTTCCTCAACTGAAAAAAAGTTTAAAAGATCGTGAATTTTCTTCCAACCAGGAGGTAATAAAAGCTGTGGAGGTCTGGTTTGCAAAGTGAGAAGAAACATTTTTTTAAAGGTCTAGAGACGTTGCAGGTTCGCTGTAATGAATGTATCCAATTAAGAGGAGAATATGTTGAGTAATAAAATATTTTGACATTGAAATTTTGTTTGGTCTATAGTAGGCTAAGAATTTTTCAATATATCCTCGTACATATGCTATAAATCACTGTTTCATGTTGAAAAAAGTTATGCTCTTTCAAAATAAGAGAGAAGAGAACCAGGAGATTCTCATTCATGAACGTTCTTGAAAATTAGTAGCTTTGAAGTAACACAATTCACTCTCATTCAACCGTGCCAATTGGAAGTTGCAGAGATTTCATCCGCGCAGAAATCCCTAAATCGTCCCTATTACCATCGAATTTACATACGAGATTGATATAATGCCATCAGTCAAAGGGAGCGAAGCCTCGCTCGCTACCAAAAACTCATTGAAATTCGTTACAGGGTAACAGACCCATTCGCAGTTTGGACCGGGCTTAATGAAGGGGATGTGAAGTGATGGGTACGAAATCCGCTTAAGGCTCAAAAGGAAAGAGAGTGTGGAGTACATATTCCGGAAAATTGCATCATTTTATTCAGAATTTACGTGTTCGCTTCGAAGTTATCAGGACGACAGTCGATGGCGATGGCGCAAGACGGTTACCGAAGCGTCTGAAAGTTAATAAACATGGCTGGGGGATAATTTCCGAAGTGATGGGTAGGTTGATGGAAGACGTCCTGTTTAATATCGTGGACTCGGGATGAAATTCGCTATGGAAAGTAGGGCAGAACTGTGGAGGTGCTCTCTGCTGAATTCGAAGTATAACATGAAAAGTGTTCCGATAAGGGTGCAAGAGGTTAAATAAAATATTCCTTCTAGTAGCAAAGCATTGTGTGATATTTATCGAATTTTAGAAACTATGTTGTGCGAAACATTGTGTACATATGTAATATAATTTGAAAATGGTGGTTATCATTAATTGTATGAGATTGACGATTCTTGATAGTTGGGGAGCCGACGATGCTTAATCGGGATTTACTCGCGCGTAATGGAGACCTAGTGAATTTCGAAGATAATATGGTAGAAAGAGAAAAAGGTTTTTTGATGTAGGTATGCACTTTCAGCGGTGGCGAAAGAGTCTGCAGGTTTTCAAAGATGTAAAACAAATCGTCAGATGTACATACTCGAGCGTGTTAGATTAAGATACTGTAGATGCCCTACGTGTCTCTGATAATAAATTCATGTGAATCTGATAATTTACGCGGTGGTGCTGGCCGTATGGAAGAGTTGAAAAAGGTAAAAAAAATTCGAGCGTGTCAGATTTTTAGAGAATATGTTCATTGGAACCGAAGGAAGCTACTTTTCAAGAGACTGACAATTCGCACGTTACGCAAGGTTACAGCAGGCCTTTGAAAATGCCAAAAAAAATCGTTACTTGTACATACTCGACCGTGTTAGATTTTCATACAAATGCTTAATCTCGGTGTTGCAGACGTGTTGACCCATTAATCTTAAACAAATCAGGGGGGTTTTCTTAATCTGACGGTTTGAAGATGATAACAAGTCATTCTTTCGAAATATCTCCCTTCCTGTACCTCTGGTCGTTTTTGCATTCATTATGAAAGTTGTAGATAGATAATAAAATTCTATACAAAACTTTTGTCTGAAGCAATTTTCCATACTCTTAACCGTTTTCGGTTGATAAGCCGCACATGAGAAAGGCTAAGGTCAAGGTAGAAACCCAGTCTAATGTGCATTCATCGCATATATCTCGAAAACGTTTAAAATTAGGAAAAATTGCCTCGGACAAAATTTGTAGAGAATGTTATGCTTTACAACTTCTATAATGAATGCGAAAACAATTTGAAGCCCAGAAGAGGAGATAAATAAAAAAAAATGATTTTTGTGACTTTTATGGTCAATAGGGAATAATACTCTTTGTGACGATAATGATGAAATATCTTCGAAACGTCATATGTATTTCGAAATGACCATTTCAACCGTTTCCCAAAAAAAATTGTTTTAGGTACATTAAAACGGAAAATAAAAATGGATATTCAAAATTTGAAGCGTTTCGTTTCTATTGCACAAGTTGGCAACATCGACTGAAATATGCGTTGATAATAAAGGACAACAGATGAGATAAACAAAGATGGCTGTCTATGGAGTCTGCGATGAACGAGGAAGGTCGTAAAATTTTATGGGATTTTTATGGCCGGTTGCTGTTTAGGCTCGCCAGTGAGTACCCGCCTTATGATGGCTGAATCAACAGCTGTTATTTTATAAACAAGCCATTGTTCTTTTTATTTTCTAGTGGGGTCTGTTGCCAAATTGTAAACAAGAAACAAAGCGATTTCAATTTTAAAACCTCATATTTGAAGAATGATTTTAAATAATTTCCGCGGTGCATTTGAAAAATTCATGAATGAAACTCTTAATTATTCAGTTTAAACTTGCATATGCTGTGATAACCCAAATTGAGGAGAGAACCCCATTCTTATTGTTTAGGCTTGCTGAAACTGTCAGAATATATTTTTTCCATTATTCTTGAATCATTAGATTCCAAATGAGAAAAAAAGCCACCACGTTCGAGAATGTACACGTGTCGATTTTTTGCAAGTTTGGCGCCGTCTCACACATTTTTGTCAAGCTTAAATTGTCATTTAAGAGAATATATACTTTTCAATATGTAATTAACCACATATCGATTGAAATTTATTCTGGGAGGATTCTGCATTTCTTAATAAACTTTTTAGGGTTTTCACTCCCAATCTCTGAAACAAAATCAATTAAAAATGAAATCAACGATTTGCTCCTGCGTAAATTCTTGCACTAATTTGTCAGGAGCAAATTAACTAGAAAAAATTGTTGCCTGACAATGAACTGAAAATAAATAACGTTGAAATTATAATTTTAAGTGGTAACGTTTCGGAGTCTCTGTTTCTATGTATTGACAATTAATGTCAAACAAAAGCCACAATTCAGAAGATTTTCGAAAATAGATTTTTCGTCTGATGAAGGAGTCTGATATAGACTCCGAAACGTTACCACTTAAAATTATAATTTCAACGTTATTTATTTTCAGTTCATTGTCAGGCAACAATTTTTTCTAGTTAATTTGCTCCTGACAAATTAGTGCAAGAAGTTACGCAGGAGCAAATCGTTGATTTCATTTTTAATTGATTTTTTTTCAGAGATTGGCAGTGAAAACCCTAAAAAATTTATTAAGAAATTAACCACATATATCTTAATCTGACACGCTCGAGTATGTACAATGATTCTTTCTATTATTACTATTTTAAAAGGATGTCCGAGACGATTCCCCCTATATACAGGTCTAATTTTTGGTAGAGGTACTCTACTACAGGGTTAAAGGTATGTCCTCTTATATTAATCTGACACTCGAATAAATCCAGAATTTTCCTCTTTGGCTCCCCAACTATTTGAATCGCATATTCAAGAGCTCTCTGCCAAACTCTATAGAAAGAAATTATCAATGATTATATTTTCCTTTATCGATATTGGAAGTAGAAAGTTCATCTTGAGTTATGATGTCAAATTTATTTCCGACATTTTATTGAAATAGTTTACATTCCTTAGTTGCAAAGTGGCGAATACGCTAGTTTCATGCTCGTTTGATTTCAGTCCTTATATTATATTCTACTTACGAATTGTTTGCGTTTCTGACAATCAAGCTACGATATGAAGTAACAGCTTTAAGAATAGGATAGCAATTTCGAGAACATAACCAGATACTCTACAGGGTGTCATAAAACTAGTGAATCAAACGTCACACCACGGTAGAGTAGATCAAATACTATCGAATGACACCAACATTTAAGCGAAAATGTACCGTTTCCAAAAGAACCTAACCTGAAATTGCCGATTTTTGGTCTATTTTCTAATCACAGGGACAATTTGTGAATAAGGACAGCGTTTTTCGCCCATATTATCACCCCTATAGAGGGGGTTTATTCTGAGTAATAAAAATCATGTAGAAAAAACATTAATTTACATTTACTTGGGTTTTCGATTAACAACTTGAAATAATTTTAATTAGGTGTGATAAAACAATAATCTAGGATTAATACGATTTAAAATCGCTATCCTTTGTTCCAAACTGGCACTGTGATTGAAAAAAATAGTTCGAAAATCGGCAACTTTAGGTATTTTCATAAAATTCGGATTATTTTGGAAACGGTACATTTTCGCTGAACTAATATTGGTGTCATTCAATAGTATTTGGTCTACTCCATCATGGTGTGACGTTTGGTTCACTAGTTTTGAAACACCCTGTTTAAAACCGCCTCTTGAATAATAGTAATAATAGATGTTGAAACCAGTTTGATAGTTTTTACGGAGATGTTTCCTTCTATCCTGAAAAATTCTCACTTCACCCCATAGGGACTCTTCTTTATTCGAATTTGACAGAGCAACGGACTAAATTAACAGGGTTTTTAAATTTTTTCAACGGCTTTCTATTTAGTCGGAAAGGTATTACGAAATGCATCAAGTTTCGCTTCATCTCGAAAACATAATTTTTCCTCCGCCAGTCTGAATATCCCCAACCATCCGTCCATATTTCCTGCGATCGTATTTAAATTCCCATCCGCCAGTCACTCCGTTTTTTCGTCGCACAACTCATTTCCGAGAAGATCGGTTTTTCCATAAGCCCTCCCTGGGGAGCCCAATAGCTTACACGTACTTTGTGCCTTTTCCGAATGGCACAGACGGACGTAACAATAAGGGGGATATTTCGGAATTGGTCAGAACGAGTGGAGCGACGTATCTCCTCTGAGGTTTCAGTCCGAGGATAGATTTTTTTCGGGGATACCTATATAAATATTCAATCGTCTATCCATTTGGAGCAATAAGTAAATATGTTAAACGTAGATTGAGCTGCGACCATTGGGATAGTATGAGGAGAGAAGGCAGGCTGTTTTTCAACGGTGACATCGGTGGTAAGAAATGAAATATCGATTGGGGAAAGCAGGAAGGCCTTAACGAAGAAGGACTGACAGTTATACAGGGTGTTCTCAAAAGTGATTTCTTTTTCAGGAGCTGGAACTCATCAAAATGCATGAGTTCACCAAAAATATTCAAGATGTCGTAGTTGTCATTCCCTTAAATTCAATGTGATTCTCTTAGGCCCGTTTGCACCAATCCCCCTTAAAATGAGTACTTAACTAAGCGTAGTTTAAAGTTAATGGACGCTAAATTTTATTGTCAGTTGCACGACTGCGGCTTAACAGAATCTTAACTAAGGGGCCCTTAAGTTTTCATATCTAGTGATATTTCAGTTTTTTATTTTGGTGCAACTACATTCTAGACTAATAAAGCCTTTTCATTGGTTGGCCGGTTGCCGATGATCGTTGTCATTTCATTAACCTAACTTTATTGTCCTGTCAGTCAGTGTCAAGTAAACTATTATATTATTATCAAAGAGTGACAACTTTTTGTTGCTGAATTAGCATTATTATTGATAATGAAATAATGGATTGTCAAATAAAAGGTACTTGACGTTATTAGAAAACCCACAGCAGTTCTGCAGCCAGTTTATTAGTTCAACAAATTATTTTAGGTTAGAATCCCGCCCTTAAATACCTAAGTGGTCATTACAGGAGCGCTTAAATTTAAGGCTAGCTTTAGCCATTTAAATGTCACTTTACAGTTGGTGCAACGTAACTTAAGTTAAGTGTTTATTTTAAGGGACACTCAACACTAAGTGCGTTTGGTGCAAACGGGTCTTAAATTTCAAGTACAGGATTTTGGATAGCAACGTCGGCAGCAGGAAAATGAAAAAGATGACCGAACCATAATTATTCGATATCTATGCTTCAGTACTTACATTCGAAACAAAAATTATTGGGGGTGATTTGAAAAAATTTTTGAACCGTAAGAATATGGGTGAGTCTTCAACTAGCACAAATATTTCAACAGTAGATTTTTGAGGTCAAAAGAAATCCTTTTTTCCTTCACCATTTTTTCCGAATCGGCTCGGTTCGAAAGATACAGACTGTTGAAAAACCATAAAAAAAATTTGTTTTAGTTCTATCTCACAAATAGTTTCATCGAAAGAAATGAATCTCGGAATAAGTTTTCCATTTATTTGATAAATCTTTTTCGAACACAAGATATCCCCCACATCTTCCAGTTTTCTCATTACGACCATTACGCACCATTAAAATAACAAAAATTCAAAGAACCCAACTCTTGAAACCAAGTTGGACGCTATTTATTGAATACTGGAACGTTCTGTAAAATAAAAGTATTCCTCATATTTTCTCGTATACGAGGATATATTGAAAAATTCCTAGTCTACTATAGAACCAAACAAAATTTAAATGTCAAAATATTTTATTACTCAAGATATTCTCCTTTTAATTTATTACAGCGAACCTGCAACTTCTCTAGACCTTTCAAAAAAAAATGTTTCTTCTTGCTCTGCAAACTAGACCTTCAAAGCTTTCACTACCTACTCGTTGGAAGAAAATTTACAATCTTTTAAACTTTTTTTCAGTTGAGGAAAGAGACGATAGTCAGATGGAGCCAAATCTAGTGAATAAAGGGGGTGTCCTAGTAATTCAAACCCTAAATCACGAATTTTTTGCATGGCAACATGAGATTTGTGTGCAGGGGCGTTGTCCTACAAAAACAAAACCGCTTTGGATAGCTTTCCGCGTGTTTTCTTTTTAATTTTTTCCTGTAGAGTGGTCAATAATGTCGAATAGTAATCTCCGGTTATTGTTCTACCTTTATGCAAAATATCAATCATGATTACTACATGGCAGAGTGTCGCCATTCCATCGATTGTTGCTTTGTTTCTGGATCGTAGAAATGTACCCAAGTCTCATCCATAGTAACAATTCGGTTTAAGAAGTGTACATCGTTTTCAAATCGAGCACAGATCGAACGCGATGCTTCTTCCATTGCACGCTTTTGGTTAACATTCAAACATTTGGGGATCCATTTTACAGCAATTTTTCTCATGTCCAAATTGACGTGAACTATATGATGAACGCGTTCTTATGAAATATTCAGTGCTTTAGATATATGTTTTAGCCCAATTCGACGGTCTGATGAAATCATGTCATGAACTGCATCGATATTTTCGGGGACTGACACAGAAACTTGCTTTCCCGATCGGTCATCATCTTCAATGGAAAATTTACATCTTTTGAAGCTTGCAGTCCAATTTTTCACGGTTGCATACTAAGGACATTGATCACCAAGGGTATTAAGCATATCTTCTTAAATCTGCTTACCTCTTAACCCTTTCAAATACAGGTACTTGATGATGGCTTGACACTCCAATTTTTAGATTTTCACAGTTTCGGTGGACATCTTCTTTCTTTCAATTTATTGCGTAACTCTGGTTTACTTTTTTGACCTCAAACTTCACACTGACACTTCTAATGAGTTATTGTTCGTTGCTTTGGTAACGCAATATTTTTTTTAGGCATGGAACTGGTCTAGGCTAACTAGATATCAATACATCCTCGTATATCGTTTTCATAATCAGGGGTTATAATATCATAGCCTATAATGAGATACTCGTTTTGAAGTTTCCTTATTCATTACTATCTTAAAACGTTTCGGAGTTCTTCCTGAAAATGCCATAAATTTTATTGTCTTCATTGATTATCCTCGATTCAGGTTATACTCTTCAGATTCTTGACTCAGTCCCTTAATCCTTAATTGATAACTGCAGATCTTCTGCATTTCATATAACGACGTATTAATTTATTGATTGGATGTCCAAAGTTGGCCAGGAATATTTCAATATCAAAACAGGCCACCTGTACATTCTGGAGCCTACTATTCTGACCTATCACATTTCTTAGAGTATTCATTAATGTTCAAACATTCAGTTTTGGTGTCTATCGAAATGTCCATAATCTACTCTTTCCTCATCTCAAATGAGCTAACGTAATTTATTTCCACCCGAGCACACATATTCGAATGAATTTTCCGTTAGTCGTTATATTATATGGTCAACAGTTCTTCTCACATTAATCGCCTCGCCGGACGGTTCTATCGGACGTAAAACGTCGAAAAAGGAAAACCTATTCCAGCTGAGCCATTCACGTACACATATTGAAAGGGGAATCATTCCTGGAGGTTTATCTTCACATGGACACCCCGACAGATATATCACCGTGCTTCGAGGCATCGTATGAATAGACTTGGAATTTAAGACTCCGGGATTTTCTCTGGACAGGACAACCGATGTCGTTGATGAGTTGTGCGGCGAAGAAAAGGAAAAATTGAATCGATATCCCGAACGTCTGAGCTTTACTGGTTATCGTCAGCTCATCGACGACTAGCTGAATCTTTTTTTTAAACGATCTCTCCATTGTGAACGAATTACTGGAGAATTATTTTTGCTGTTTCCTCAATCTCTTTGGTTTAAATTTCCCAATGTTTCAGTAAATTTTTGATATATCTAACTTTGAAATTCTAACGGGTACTATAATATGATATAAATTTCGAAATTCGCTCGCCACTGTATTGAAGGAATCTTCCTCCATTATGATCTTATAACTGTGGCCCAACAATTCTAGATATCCAAAGATGGAGAAACCAAACGTTAACTCAGAGTGAAAATTGGAGAACATTAAAATCTAGTTGGACTGGGAGAAACTGAAGAATCCAAACTTGTCAAACATGCCTGGGAACACATTGGAAATCAAGAATGTTTGGGCTAAAATAATGGAATCAAAATCGAAGAGGATTCCTTCAATTCAGGAGAGTAGAAATTGTGAGTGAATATCGAATCACAAACAATTGAATCAGAAGGGTTAAAGACATATTTCTGTACAAGAACCATCCCCTGAGAATTGGGAGAATATCAAAATCTAGCTGCACTCTGAAGAATCCAAGCTTGTCAAACATTCCTAATATGAAATGGGGAGAAGCTTCCATGATATCAAGTAACTTTGTCTCTGATGGTATAGTGCCTTGATCACAAACTGTACAAATTACCCGAAGATCGATTTTCTGCAAAGCAACTTATGACTTAACTATTTGAACCTAAATCTACATGTCCTACTATATTGGCTCTGATTTTATAGTATTTTGCTGAAGCTATTGCGAGCAATTGCGAAAGACTATCTCCCTTCGCTAATATTTTCATCTTGGAAATGGCTTTCTTCAAAAATTGCTAATTTCACTTGAGAATTCGTCAAGACCGAACGGTTGTGCCGAAATGGATGAAATTCTCAGATTTATTACTAGAAGAGTTGCTCTTTCAGAATATGTATCACGTTTAGATCTTCGATGATTTTCCTGGAAGGTAATCGACTCGAAAGATGACCTCCGAAAAATTCCCAAAAAGTTGGGTTCAGTTAAAACTTCCTCAAGACCGAACGGTTGCTCAATTTTCAATCTGCGATATCTCCTGTTATATTCGTCTGATCGAAATTGGAATTTCCGGTTATATAATCAGCGTTGCCTAGGCTTCCATCCCAGTATAAAAACTCGATTTCGAAAATCTCGATTTTTTGTGTCAAAAATGAGCAAGGGGTTAGACCCCCTTAAAATGATCTATTTTCTACTCTGTCTGAAAATCAGGATGTTCTATTACTGTCTTAGGATATGGAGTGCATAGAATTTGTTTTGAAGATTCTAGAAAACCAAAAGTTGATGATTCAATAGAGAATTGCACTCCAGAGAGCTCTTCGAAGTCGACTCGAAAATAAAAAGTGGGAAAACAAAAGAAATTATTTTCTCCTGAACAGGGCCAGATATTCGAAATTTTGGTGCGAGTAATTTCGAAAGCCTATCTCCCCCAGCTTAGATTTTCAATTTGGAAATGGCATTTTTCAAAAATTGCGAATTTCACTTGAGAATTCGTCAATGCCGAAAGGTTGTGGATGAAATTCTCAGATTTATAACTAGAAGAGTTGCTCTTTTAGAATATGTTTAACATTCGGATCAACGATGATTTTCCTGGAAGATACGCCACTCGAAAGCTGACCTTCGAAAAATTCCCAAAAAGTTGGGTTCAGTTGAAACTTCCTCAAGATCGAACGGTTGCGCCGGGGTGGATGAAATGTCGAGATTTATCACTAGAAAGGTTGCTCTTTCAGAGTATGTATCACGTTTTAAATCTTCTATGATTTTCCTGCCAGATACAACATCTAATTACAAATGCAATTACCACGCCTTCAGTGGAAATCAAGAATGCTCGGGCTAAAATAATTGAATCAAGATTGAAGAGGATTCCTTCAATTCAGGAGAGTAGTAATTGTGAGTCAATATCGAATCACAAACAGTTAAATGAGAATAGATATAGATTTATTTTCGTACAACAACCACGCCCCGAAATTTTTTTCAACGCTGTTCATCAACATCCCGAATATCCACTTTCCGCAAGATCACTTTTCTGTTCCCACATTTTTTCCGCCTTTACTGTTCGGAAATAACGTGAAAATTGCTCGGTTCGTTTGAGCCAGCTGCACCCACGCCCACGGTTATATATAGAGAGATCCAATTTAAAAATTATCGGCTAGGTATAACTCCCCGTCAGAAGCACTTTCCGATCGCTGTTTTTCGCGCCAACTTGTATAATCCGATGTGAAATATTTATAAATTCAATTTTCCCGGATGGCGGCCTCCTAGGAATCCGGTAGCCGTGACCAATTTGAAAAGTCTAGCCTTCCCGATTCCTTTTCGAACTTTGGCTATTCCACAAGAGCACGTAGAACGTGTGAACCTAAGTATCCAGCTGGACTTCTCGAAAAAAACTGATATTCTCGGAAATGAGAATATTCGGAATTCCCTGCGAACACAATTTTTCTCCTTATTTCTGTGCAATGCAAATTGTTGCCTCCTTATCGAATCGAGATAAACACAAATCCATTGGTTTGGAATCCTTTATACTTGGCCGCAAATTTGAAATTTCTAGGGCCTTTGAATTAGACTGGAATACTATACGTATTTTGTAATTTCTTCACACTTTTTTAAATATACTTCTCACGAGAAGAGTCTGTGGCGGCGTAGTTGTACCCATGGTAGAGGAATACTTCATCTCACCATGATGGTACCAAGGGTAGCCAAACGATGGCATCACTGCGCGCGACGGTTGCGATCACAGGGTAGATTATACGTCTATTGCGGTGCAGCATACGCCAAACGATGGCGCCACCGGCGACGCAAAACTCGATACCCTCGACGTAACCGGCGTTTATAGCAGGCACAAACTACGCTGCTTCGGCGATTGTCGTAGGTAGCTGCTAGGGTTCATTAACCTACCTGATGAGTCCGACCCTAGCAGTGGGACGAAACAATCACCCCAAGAGCACGCATTTCCTCAAATAGCGTGAACTCACCCCAGCACATACCGCCAAAAGTCTTTAATTTAATGACAAATTATCAATAAACTGTCATAAGTTTTTCCAATTTCTTTCTCGTTTTCTTCATATTTTCTGATGAATCACCAATCTGTGGGTGATGATTCCCAACATAAGGGTCCTGTAAATCTCCTCGAATAACTGAAGAACAGACCGGTTCTTCTAGAATGATCCTCCCAGTCAAATGCAAGATTTGAAATATTATTAATACCCTGTATACAGGGTGTAACAGTGTAACAGTAGATTATTGAGGTCAAAAGAAACACTTTTTTTACATACCATTTTTCCGATTTCATAATTAGCTGTGATACCCCTGAAAACACAAAATTATTATACTTTCAGAATAAGAAGCTAAATCTGTGACACTACACATCTGTGGATCTTTCAAACCGAGTTGTATTCAGCCAAAGTCCCCAATTTTTCAAATTTCACAGATACTTTCTCATTTTCGAACATCTAAATACTCGAAAACGGAGCATTATGAGGATTTATTGATATCTAGTTAGCCTAGACCAGTTCCATGCATAAAAAAATATTGCGTTACGATAGCAACGAACAATAACTCAAAAGAAGTGTCAGTATGAAGTTTAAGGTCGAAAAAGTAAACCAGAGTTACGCAATGAATTGAAAGAAAGAAGATTACCACCGAAATTGTGAAAATCGAAAAATTGGAATGTCGAGCCATCATCAAGTACCTGTATTTAAAAGGGTTAAGAGGTAAGCAGATTTACGAAGATATGCTTTACCCTTGGTGATCAATATCCTTCGTATGCGACCGTGAAAAATTGAACTGCAAGCTTCAAGAGGGGTAAATTTTCCATTGAAGATGATGACCGATTGGGAAGGCCAGTTTCTGTGTCAGTCCCCGAAAATATCGATGCAGTTCATGACATGATTTTATCAGACCGTCGAATTGGGCTAAAACGGATATCTGAAGCACTGAATATTCCATACGAACGCGTTCCATATAGTTCACGTCAATTTGGACATGAGGAAAATTGATGCAAAATGGATCCCCAAATGTTTGAATGTTGACCAAAAGCGTGCAAGGGAAGAAGCATCGGATTCGATCTGTGCTCGATATGAAAACGATGTAGACTTCTTAAACCGAATTGTTACTATGGATGAGACTTGGGTACATTTCTACGATCCAGAAACAAAGCAACGATCGATGGAATGGCGACACTCTGGTTCTCTGAGACCTAAGAAGTTTCGTGTCCAAAAATCTGCTGGAAAAGTACTTGCTTCAGTTTTTTGGAATTGCCATGGAGTAATCATGATTGATTTTTCGGATAAGGTTAGAACAATAATCGGAGATTACTTTTCGACATTACTGACCACTCTACGGGAAAAAATTAAAGAGAAAAGACACGGAAGCTATCCAAAGGTGTTTTGTTTTTGCAGCACAACGCCCCTGTACACAAATCTCACCCATGCAAAAAATTCGTGATTTAGGGTTTGAATAACTAGAACACCCCCCTTATTCACCAGATTTGGCTCCATCCGACTATCATCGCTTTCCTCAACTGAAAAAAGTTTAAAAGGTCGTAAATTTCCTTTCAACGAGGAGGTAATAAAAGCTGTGGAGGTCTGGTTTGCGAAGCAAGAAGAACCTTTTTTTTTTGAAAGGTCTAGAGACGTTGCAGGTTCGCTGTATCTAACTCGAATACCACCCAGAATGGATTATAACTACCATTTTGCCCTATTTACTGGATAGAAATTCATGCAATAACTGCATCAAAACTACTTCAAATTGGATATACCTTCCAGAATTACCAACCGGCCAGAAAAAAGGTTAATTACTCACTTCTGAAGTCTGAAGCCGGTACAAAGTGCAAACCTTTGTGGATATGAAAATGGATACGTATTTGAACTGTAGCGAAATGGACATTTCGCCAGTGGCCCGTTCATTCAGGAAGGCGAGACGTGAAAAAACGCAATTAAACGAAACGAAAAAATCTTCTTTTAATTGGAACGTGGCTAAAAGCGGTTGGAACATTTCGAATGTAATCTTTGATCTATATGAAAATGTAAAGGGCTGAAAGGAACGACACAGTCATAGATGCGAAATACTCAGCCGCCAACTTCTCTTTGTTCTCTTATGAGCTACCAGCCGGCCAGTGGGGTGCTGAGGGCTTGCTTTTCGGTATTCTCATTGAAGTGACAATGAATGGTAACTCAGTTTTTTTACGGCCATAGTAACGTAGTGATTGGGTTCAACTGCTGTCAATGAAGCGTAATTTATGTGTCCCATTGCAAAGAATCATAATTTGATAAATCGAATTGCTAGTGATTTTCAAAAACCATGAAGGCTTTTTCTTGCTCAAATATGATTGGTTTTCCTCGACATAGTGTTCCGAATGGCGAAATATTCGGAATATAACTTACTTACTTACTTTCTTCAAAGGAAAAATAGCAAACAGCAAACCTATACTCCGGTGGCTTCGAGTTGAAGACAAGGTTCCATGTAATCTAGGGAGTTAGCCATAACTAGTGAAAATCAAAATCCAAGGTAAGAAAGTTTATTGGTTGTTTCGCAATAATTAACACAATGGGTACTCTTACGCAACTCTTAGAAACCACCGATTCACAGGGATATAAAATGAATCAGTCAAGTGAAAATCACAGTGCAATAGGTGGAATAGAAATAGAAACAGCCAAAACCAAGACTTACACTCAAAGGGCAATGAAGTCGGATCTCAGCAGGGATAGGTTTCGAACAAAATTTCACAGAAACACTGCGATAAGCCTCTGAAAGCTTTCTGTTCCCCCCGGGTTTTCACACCAGCAGAGAATGGTATTAACAATAGGGGCAGAACATAAATTGTGGAAAAGGATGGGTAAAGATGGAAGTTGAGATTCTCAGATAATAGTATGGAGTGCTGTCTTACCTCTGGACGTCTGTACGGAAGTTGTCTCTAGCGGTTGTTCTGGCACTAGTTACTTGTGAGGTTTTTCACGGTGACGTGACTCAAATTGAACGCTAAGAAATAAAATCCGGCTACAAGCCCATCTACGTCGAAGAGAAGTAATATTGTAATCTCACATTTATTTTTATTTCATGATATGAAACTTGTCAAATCAAATTTTATGCTTTTTCGACTTTTGTTATTTAAAAATTGTGATGTTTTGTGGATTTTTAATATGTTGTAACTGCTGAGGCCACTTGTTAGGAAAGAACGGATTTACCAACTCGCTGACATAGGACAGATGAGATAAACACTTAATCATGAAGTACAATAACCTTTGACAGAAATACGAAAACAAGATTCATTGCCGAGACAAAATATTTTTTCAAAAATTTTTTCAAAGGTGAATGTCAGATCTGTTGGTCTAGATTGAGAAAGGACAAATAATGTCCGAAACGTTGGCAAAGTTGTAGATGTATCAAAATCAGAATACAGAGTGGGCAAAATTCGTTGTCTACTGAGGGGATCTCGAGAACCATAAGAGCTAGAAGAAAACGGATGACACATTTTCGATATCGATTGAAATTTATTCTGGGAGGATTCTGCATCTCTTCATAAACTTTTTAGGGTTTTCACTCCCAATCTCTGAAACAAAATCAATTTAAAATGAAATCAACGATTTGCTCCTGCGTAAATTCTTGCACTAATTTGTCAGGAGCAAATTAACTAGAAAAAATTGTTGCCTGACAATGAACTCAAAATAAATAACGTTGAAATTATAATTCTGTAACGTTTCGGAGTCTATATCAGACGAATAATGGTGAAAACCGTAGCCTTCTACGATTCTTCGTTTTTGAGTTTCTAAATGAGAGAAGTTCTCATAACTTGTCGGTTACAGGTTACAGACCTGAAACTTGAACCTTCCACAGGCACTTGTTCACATATTTATAATCTACTGACGAGCTCGAAATATTTTTTTCATTTCGAATCATTAGGCGTTTTTTTGAAGGCAAACCTTTATTGAATTTGTTATTTTTGAATTGGAAAAAACTCTTTTGTTAGTAGGTT